>NC_138047.1:78984964-79631720 GCF_964194185.1 Rhinolophus hipposideros
AAAAATCAATCAATCAATCAATCAATCAATCAATCAATCAATAAAAAGATATGTATCTAGAGCCATAAAATAACCCCCGAAATAATACTTTCTAACTTATAGGTGACCTATGTAAGATTAAATGCTAGTTGTTGTTTTTTTAAATCAAGGTATTTGTGCAATATCCCCTTAAACCTCAAGTGAAGTTTAATGCTGCATTACTGTGCAAAAGCATGTCTAATGTCAATTTCTTTGTTTCAATGACACTTGTATACCTTTTAATATTTTGCAATGAAACATAAAGTGAAATTAATTTTATTTTTTCCTTCTAGTCTCTCAGTATTAAAAAATCTATTCCTTTCCTTTAAAACAGTATCTTTATTTATTACATATTTTAAAACAACAATCCCCAAAGAATTCAGTGTAAAGATTTCACATGACATTATCATATTTTTGTGCAGCTGTTTATAAATAAGGCATCTGTTTGTATTTCAAAAAAAATCATAAAAAATACAGAGAGGAAATTTCAGAAAGTGCCACACATGGGTATCCTTATTTTTTCCTTTCTGGCCAGTCTTTCTGCTTTCATTCTCTTTGTCGGGGAAAGGTGGAGATGAAGGCTGACGGTCAACATATTTAAAACAAAAGTTTTCCTTTGCTCACAAATCAGAAATGGCATTCTCAGTTCTATATTTATGATTTTCCATCAAGCTGATACTTTATCCTGAAGATAGGGAGTATAAATAAGTATGCAGAGTCATACATCGCTTGTAAACTAAACTGTGCCCCAAACAAACCATTTGGTGACATTTACTCAAAGCACTCAAAAGAAGTCAGTTATTTTATTCTAAATGAACCCAAATTAGATTCTTTTCCATTACAAGGTTTGTCAGCTATAAAGTTTGGCTATTGTCTAAAGCCACAAGAGCAAGCATCAACCTTTATATCAAAATGGGAAGAGGGGGTTTCAAAAGAAGAGAAAGGAAAGAGAAACAAATGTTTAGGGCTACGTTTGTGAGCCATTTTCTTTTTGGCTGACATACCCTGCTCTGGTAAAAAAAAATCTGCAAGCATATTCACTAAGTACTTCTCATAATATTTCTAGTAAAGGTAATAAAACATTTTCTGTTTCAGTAACAATCTTAGTCACATGATGCAAGACATTCTTGAAAATGGCAAGGCTGTACATTCAATGTATACCCTACCATTTCCCAATATCCTATCATGAAAGTCATTCATGACAAACGTGTGCATCAAACTGGAAATGTATAATGCACGGCTTTTCCAAATACATAACCCTTACAGTGAAGTTGCATATTTTCCCTCTCTCTTTATGACCATTACATGAGGAAAGCGTTTTGTATTACACTCACATTTGACAACTGGACTTTAGATTTTGATGTCTGTTCTCCTTCCTGCCTTGCCCTCAAAGGTATATTGAATGTATATATGTAGTGTGACCATACATCCTAGTTTACCTGGGAGAGTTCCAACTGCCACCTATAGACTCATTGCCTGATGAAGTCAGTGTCCCTTTTAACTTTCAAAATATCACATTTAGTTCTATAGTCATCCTAGGTATAGGTGGCCCTACATTAAATGGAACGTCATGGTGACGAAGACGCTGTCCTTGGCCTCAAAATAATTAGATAGATATGCAGGTAAACGAAAACTTGCAGAAATTTGCACCCATTTTATTTCCCATTTTATATGGTATCTCCCTCTATCTTTTCCTTTCTGACTTGTAGCCACCATATTTTCCAATGGTCCAAATGTGAATATGACTTGGTTTTATAAACAGTACAAGAATATTTTTAATGTTGTGCCAAAATTCCAATGGTTGCTTTGGTGAACAAAACACAGTAGAATATCTTCAATTCTACTTTATAAACAGTAGAATTTTATGAAAGTAGAATATCAATCAAGAACCATGTAAAAGTTTTACAGGTCAGTTTTCTGGATTGCTCCCTTCTTAAGTGCAAAATGACGTTAAAGTACAATTGGGTTTTCCACAAAGGATTCGTTCCCATTCATGATAACTAAATGGCTGCCTCTTTCTTCACTAGCGTGAAGCTGCCTTTTCTTTCTTCAGTAGCATTAAGTATGTCTGTCCTGCAAGTTACAAGCCCATTTTCCAATCTCTGTATTCAATATATCCCTTTCAAATCCCTCCATCTTTTTAAATCTGGTACATCTTTTTAAAATGGTATCCTACGGTTTTGAATCTTAGAATTTTAGTAATCTTAGATAACTGGGAGGCTAGCTAAAACCCTGAATTCTTTAATTAGTATGTTATTTTTAAAGTTCCTGAGTGGTGGTATTTCATCAACTCAATAGCAACACTGCAAGGTATAAGTTAATAGTGACAACAATGATGAATATTAATTTAGGCCAATAGTAATTAAGTTTATTATCTTCTACAAAATGTCTACAGATAACAAGTAAATAGCACCATGGTTTAAAAAAAACAACAAAAAACAAACAAACCCAGGGTATCTTCATTAAATAGATAATATTTCTCTCATCAAAAGAGGCAAAGCATTTTAGAGCCTTATAAATATGCAAATCCTATATTTTATGAGGCTTTAAAATAAAAAGAATAAAGTTCTATTAGTGTATAATTATACAAATTATTTTTTCAAAGAAAATTTAAAGTTACTATTGAATAAAGAAAACTTTTGATTTCTGTAAAGACAATTATTTGGACTAAATCAACATGAAATTCTATAATTAGCTATTAATCAGTTTCATAAGGTATACAAGTTTTCCAAAACTTGGGGGAAAAAGTGCACGTTTTATTTATGTCAATCAAAATTAATATTACTTTGAAATTTAAACCTTAAAATACCATTAAACAAAATGGTGGAGAAGAACAAAGAGGGAAACAATAAAATGAGAGCTGAATATTTCTAATTCCAAGCCTAAAACAAACATTTTGAAGAAAAACAAACCACTGTTCTTCAATAGTCAGTGCACTGTTTCAGCTCCTTCAGCAATCCATCCTTCTCTTTCCAACTCCATGCACCAGACTAGACTACTGGCTGTTTTATCAACTCATTATAATGTTTTTACTGCAGTCCTCTTCCTTATTCTCTGTCTTAAAAATGTTATTCTCTCAATTTCACCAAATTCCTGCTCAAATTTCAAATTCATTAGTATCTTCTCTCTTATGAAACCTTTCCAGACATGCTGCTTATTCCCTTTGCCTGCAACAAAAGTAAAAGAAAACCAAAATAACCTCTTCCCACTTCTTTCTCTGTGCTAATCCAGTAATATGTGCATAATTATTTCACTGACTGATAGTTATTTTCACATTTATTTCTATGAAATCCCTTGAAAAAGGATTGAATGTTATTTACCTTAAGAATCTTGATTCCTTACGCAGTGCCTGGCACAGGCAGCATAGAAAAATTATTTATTGAAAGACAAAATTATTGAAACTATGTGTTTTTTTTTTTCTCATAGAACATATAGTGTCAACTTAAAAACAGAACAAATGATTTAAAACACCACGTCTTGTTTCTTGGGAAAATATGCATGTTATGGTTTTCATAATAATATCAAAGAACATTTATTATGGCTTTAAAAAGTTTAAAAACTAATTACCAATTTGAGATTTTAAACATAAACTTACAGATGTTATAACTGATAAAGTTATTAACACTTAGAGAAATAAAACAAATAAATTGGAGAGGTATTTTAATTATAATATTGAATATTTAAAATGCATTACTGATTAATCAATCAAAGTAAAAAGAGTCTTTTTTGGCCTTTCTGACCAGTCTTTCCAAATTCATATTGTAGACACTATGGTTTCTCTTGTTTTTTCACAAATTAAACAAGATCTTGTCTTGTTTATTTGCATATTAACCCTTTTAATAGTGTACTAAAGAAGTTTGTAGTTATTTTTAAAAAGTGTGAAAACTCATCTTTTCATGTTGAAATAATAAATAATAGACATCCATCTGCAATGTGAAACAATTATAGGAAAAATTAAACTTTTTAGAGGTAAATCATTACTGAATTTTAAATTAGGCTAGGCACTATGCTTTAATAGGGGCCTGACAAATTTGGAAAAAGGTTATTACCAGGCTTTTATATATGAAAGTTCAATTAATACTACTAATTCATATTAGCTTTAAAAATAACAGCATTATATTGCTGGCATGTTTAACGGAGGATTAAGGAATCACCTTTTGTGTTGCACAAATAGTAATGTGATTATTTTCTACCGCTAATCTTTTCAGTTTGTCTTTGGTCAGTATTTGATAGATTATTTACATTGCACATAGCCTCTGAAATCTCCTGGTATCATCCAAGGTATTATTAAATCTAGTCATTTATATTTTATCAGAACAAATAGTTTATTGCAAACTCTCTAATATCATGCAATAATGGGCTTGACAATTCACTCAAGAGCATTCTGATATGGGGGTAGAAGGTAGGACGTAATACAAGTGTAGCATGTGAAGACAGGTTGCTGAGGGGCAGACTTCATGTTGTAGCATACTGGTGACCAATCTTAATCAACTAAGCTACCTTAAGCAGGAAGGAACTGGGCCAGACCACGAACCCTCAATTCTGTTGCCAGCATACCCCAGGTTTCTGGCCCTCCCCATGGGGGTGAAGGAGGTGTGGGGAGGTAAGAAACTCTTTAGCTTCCAGGAGGTGTGGGGAGGTAAGAAGATCTTTAGCTTCGGGTGCTACCAGCTGAGCTACCAGGTCCCCACTCCAGCCCTTGGCTGGTTAAGGCCTATAAGAACTTGGGCCTTCATTGCAGTATCCTCAGACAGGAATTACTGGAAACTTAGAGTATACTGTTCATTCTATGATAAACATTAATGATAAGCACCATAAGGAAACTATGAATAAGTACGGAACACATCCCTACTAGCAAGGTGTAAGACACACTCTTATAGGGCATCACTTCATAAATTCTTAGAAGATAACATTGAAGACAGATGAATATATTCGGTGCTCAAATATGAGAAATGAGATGAATAAGAAGTGTTTTTAATATTCTATTAATTTACACAATTAAACATTGTTTAACTTTTTACTAATTCATAATAGGCTTGCTCCATGGTGAAGCTTTTTGTGGGCAATTTTAATTGTGAGAGACAAATAGCAGGACTTATGTTTTCTGAAAGTAGCATGCCTAAATTTGAACTGAACTGAGATCAGATATTAAAACAGTCATTAGAAAAACACCATAATTCTTTGTGGACTTGGAAAAAGACTAAACTTAATGATCTCTTCATTGGTTTTAGTGAGAATGATCACCATATTTTATTGGGTCAAAATTGCAAAATTGCAAATTCAATTGAATATTAGTTATTTGACATAAGTACTTTCCCTTAAAAAGACAAGGAAAGACGTTTGCTTACCTTGTATTACATGTGAGTTGTCTTTCAAGAAGAAGTTATACAGGTATTTGGGAATAAAAGCAGACATACACGCATAAGCCAGGGCTAAGAAAGAATAAGGCAAAGGTATGTAACAAATTAGTTAATGGGGTATATGACCAGTAGTCATTCACTCACTTATTACACATTGTTTGACTCTACTATTAAACAAGAGTTATGTTAATAAATGCTGGGGAAAATTAAGGGGAAAAAATACAGCCTGCTCTTTAAAACAGAAAATATTTTGGACAACAAAAGATAATCACCAACTAACTTTTAAATTTCAAACTACTGCAGAAATCATTATCCCACAATAATAAAAACCTTTACTATATGAATTTCATAATTTTTTAAATCTCTAAACATGGTCATTATTAATATGTTGTACAAACCTCAAGATTCTTAATTTTTGTTGATGCAAAGAAAGAGCCTCAGAACTTGGATTTAGAAACACCAGTAATAAATTGTTCTTTCAAACACAGATTGCTTACTCTTCTTGGATCAGTATGTGTGATAACAGACTATGCCTAATTAAACATAACAAATTCCAGTCTAGATAATAAGCAATGATATTTTTAAACCAATTCAAATTGTAAAACTTTAGTAATCTGGAATTATGCTAACTCTGCCCATTTCCAGAAATTTATGCAAAATCTGACATGAAACAAAATTTGAAAAAAAAATAGATTCTGAAATTGAAGCTTCTAAAGATTCATACTACATATGGTAAATACTTTCTATATGTGATATCATTAGAGATTTGATCAGTTAAGTTTAACAAATATTTACTGAAAAATCTACTATAAAAAAAGACATTATAACGGGAATAAAAAAAAATAATCTTTAAAAAAATACCATAAAAAAGCTGCTAACCAAAGAGAGGGTTCTATATTAGTATATAAATAGCTAGAATATAAAATACGAGTATACAAAACATTAATACATTCATGAATACAAAGTGATGGGTTTAGGAGGGAGACTAAGAAAATTCTTTATTAAGGAGGTAGTGGTTGAAATTACAGGCTTTGGAGATACAAGACCAACAGCAATTTCTATATGAATTGTTTACAGTGTACACAAAGACTAAAACTAATCTCTAAAGATGTCAAAGTTTTCTCCAATGTTTCATAAAAATGGTCACCAAAGTAGATGAATGTATTAGAATAATCAATTGTATTGTCCATAAATTTCTAGTCATTGGTTGCTCACAACTGAAGCTCTCCAATAATTAATTCTTCACATCCTCTAAAACTAGTCTAACAGATTATTTCACAGATATTATATACTCCCTAGGAGTATATCCTAGGAAGAAAGCAAGAACCTTGCTTTCAACAGACAGAAAAACAAACAAAAAAACCTTTCATGTTTTAATAAAATATTTTAGAACAATATGTACCATGATTATTTAAAGGATAAATAGGCTTACCTTCATTATTGAAATTTAAATATAGGAATGGAGCACAAAGTGAGTCAAGACCTGATGGGAGGGAGAGGTTGGGAAAATAATTTAAATAAACATAATTCAGTTGAATTGTAGATGTATACCTTATTCAGTTCTGTGCACTACCTTTATACAGATTAAGCATGATAAACACTACCCATCCAGAAATGTATTACCTCATGGCTTATTGTGGGGAGTAACTGACAATGAATGGCACATAGTAAATGCCCAATACAAATCAGCTATTATTATCATCAATATTATTAAGAGTTAAAGAGAGAAATGTACTAATAGAAAAATGTAAAACTGATAAAAGGCTTGGGACATAGTCCCATCTCTGACCCAGTGTGCTTTGGCAATCACTTAACACCTCCAGACATGTTTCCTCATCTGAGAGAAGATTTGTCTTAGATATTTTTTTGATATCATGAAAAAAATCCTTTAAAAATTGTGAAGTGAAATATAAATATATGACATATGCCTTTTATTAATAATACTGTTCGTATGTTGTCATGTTGAAAGAAAATACTTAAATCTATCTATATTTGTTAGGAAGATATAGAACTACAAAATGGACAGAGCGAGGAAAAATAATAGCTTCAACTTAAGTTCAGCCAGAAATAAAGAATCAAAGTATTTTTTAAAATACTGTTCATTACAACAAATTCAAATATAGGGCTGGTGGAATGAGTTTCTCATTCATGGATCTATCAATGACCACAAGAGTAATGAGAAAGGTAAAAATCAAGGGTATAGAACATTAGAAATATATTTTTTATAGATAATAAACAGTTTAGGATGGTATCCTATTCTCTAATTTCTAATAAACATGTTAAGCATAAACTGTAAATCATTAAATGGTGAGAATATTAACTAGCCCCAAATTATTTATGGTATAAAATTATTTTATTATTTTTATAAGCACTGAAAAAAATGTACCCACAAAAATTACAATCACACAAAATATTCTTTCTACTTTTCTAATCAATGTAATGACAAATTGTCTCTTTAAATATCATGCATTTAAATGATACCTACTAAGCATTTAGACCAAGTTTAAAAAAGTTCTCATATAAACCTCTCAAAAATGGATCATAGCTTTAGTGTTGACTTTCTGAAAGCCAAGGGTGTTCTGATATTTTGTTTTACTGTGTATCCCCGAAAATAAGATCTAGCCAGACAATCAGCTCCAATGCATCTTTTGGAGCAAAAATTAATATAAGACCCGTTCTTATGTTATATTATATTAAAGAAGACCGAATCCTATAGTAAAATAAAACCAGGTGTTATATTATATTATATTAATTATATTATTATATTATATATTATACTGGGTCTTACAGTAAAATAAGACTGGGTCTTATGTTAACTTTTGCTCCAAAAGACGCATTAGAGCTGATTGTCCAGCTAGGTCTTATTTTCGACGAAACATGGTAATTTTTAAAACTGTTAGTCATGCAACATGTTCCTAATACTTCAAAAGAAGTCTTAAAAATTGGAAAGTAAAGTTACCTTGCCAGTACACAAGATCAGGATGGGATACTACCCAGGCTTTTAATACACGCCTAAATTTCGCATGACCTTCTGGTGACGATAACAGTTCATCATACTGATGGCAACGAGGAATATCCACTTCAATCTGTAAAATAGAAAACAATAAGGTAGAACTGTAATAATAGAGATTGTAATAGAGTGATCTCTAATGAACCCCAATGTAAGGAAAAGGAGAGACTGTATTATAAATTTCAGAATAGACAACCTACATAATTCCGATGTTTTATTAATACTATGCAAACAACAAAAAGTTATATACTTAACCAAGGAAAACAGACCATTTCTTTTGTAAAGGTATATATTAATACAGTTTCCAAGAAACTTCCTTTACAACCAGGTCTAAATAAAGGGCAAATTCTTCAGTTAAAAAAGTACAATTATTAAGAAAAGCTACTTGGCCTAAACTCCTTTAAAAAACAGTTCTAACTCAATAACTTATCAGTACAAGAATCATGCTTATATGATATGCATATGATAGCTGCTGAGTATTCATAATGAAAGGAAAAAAATTCCTCTTCCCTTTCTAAAATTTAATATTTAGCAAAATTATCTTAAGCTGTTTAAGAAAATTTAAACCATACTTGTCTATCTGTAGGAATTGGAGTATCTTTATCTATTGCATCATACTTGGCATGAATAGCCCCCTGCAAAAAATAAGAGAGAATAATATTAATTCATGATATCTTGGATAAATTATTAATTTAGGCAAAATATATTTATTATAAACCCACCCAATTATTGATAGGCACATTAAAACCCAAAGCACGGGCGGCCAGATGACTCAGTTGATTAGAGCGTGAGCTCTCAACAACAAGGTTGCCCTTTCAATTCCCTCATGGGATGGTGGGCTGTGCCCCCTGCAACTAAAGACTGAAAATGGAGACTGGACTTGGAGCTGAGCTGCGTCCTCCACAACTAGATTGAAGCACAACGACTTGCAGCTGATGGGCCCTGGAGAAACACATTGTTCTCCAATATTCCCCAATAAAAATTAATGAAAAAAAAGAATCTTATATGGAAAAAGATGTCCATTACTGACTCATATTTCTTACAAAAACCCCACAAAGAACAAAAATCAAAAACACCCAAAGTATACCTCTTAAAAAAAAATTCTCTACATTTTTTACCTGTGATAAAAGTCTGTGACAATTTGCCATTTTGTTGAGGCAGACATTTGAATTATACACACCAGAAGACAAATGTGTTGGATGAGTCACTTAGCGAATGAGTATGCTTAGCCAAACCACATAGCCTCCGCAACACAACACAGCCGTATTGTTCCGTTTGTGTTATCTCAAGCATTGTAAATTTCATGAGGAAATTAAGAGAAAAAAATTGAGGGGGAAACAGAAAGAGCTATGCCACAAGAAATTTTCCTGTTAAAGTTGGTAATGAAAGCAAAAATAAAATGGGATTGTTTAAGGAATGGTAGGTCAGCACCAGGAAGCAGAAGTTTGAAATAAATGAAAGAGTGGAATATCATGTAGTTATGGAATCATTCAGGGACTAAAGGAATCATTTACAGTTATACTGTTACAGAAGGAATAACTGAATTAACCACTTCAGATTTTAGTCATGTTCAATAAGGCTAAGCATGGAATAATTCTCATTACTCTGGTGTTGTAATGGTGTAGAAAGAGTCAGGAATTTGGGGTTCAAACTGGGGCATTACTTGCTGTATCAGCTTCTCTGGTACATCTATTTCATGACAGATTTGGACAACCTGAACTTAGTCCTCCTGAACTTCAGCATTACATGGTTCTAGAAATCTAACTATTAATGTATGGGATAGAATAACATGCATTCTTCTAAAGCAACCAACCACCAAATTAAAGATGTTTGTAAACTCTCATCAAAGGAATCAGGAATAAAGAAAAATTTTTAACAAGGAGTTGAAAAGGATTAAAAATAGTTGAGGGAATTCAGAAAAAAAATGCCTGATGAATATACATAAGATATTGGTAAGAGAATATGTGAAGGCAGGGTGACAAAGAAATTGGAAATTAAAAAATCTGGCCAGGATTCGGCCTATTATCATGACTGTTGTCACCAGAGTTCTCTGTTAGCACTTGCAAGTCACTCTAATGATTTTGTGACCCTTTTCCTTTCCTCACTGCCACAGATTAGGTGTTGTAGAAGACAAATAGCTGTTTGTCTTGGTAGCATGGTTTTTGTGGGATAGATGTGCTAAAAAGCACAAAATTATATTCATGATTTTTGACAAGGTTCAGATTAGAGTGGAAGGTTTATCCAAACATAGACAGAACTACTTATGAATAGGCAATCCTACTTTTAAACAAACACACTTTATAGGCAGGATAATGCATCTATAACTGGTAGATATATATTTTTAAAATATTCTGATATGAAAATTAGTAATCAAGATAATTTCTATGAGCCCCATTTAAATGAAATATTAAATAATATAAATCTAAGAAGCCTTCAATTATATTTTCCTAGTCTTTTCCTCTATTCCTTTCACTTAAAATTGCCAAATATTCTTAATGCTCATTTTTTCCTGTGCTATTGTCTAACAACTTAAAAAATATATATTTAGAAAGCACTTTCCTTCTTTTTCCTTCTTTCTTAGCACCATCATGTCCAACTTCCAACCTTCTCTTTTTTCTCTTACCTCAACTCCCAGAAGAGCAGCCCATGTTAAACCTCTCATAAGCGGAGGAATGTCAACTCTTGCTTCTTTCCAGATTTGATTTTTTTTATACGGATAAGCCTACAGATGAAAAAACATGAAAAAATGTCTCAAATTACCAAGTACCATTTTTCAGTCTGGAAAGTCCTGAATATACACCAGTAATAAAATTGAAGGCAATCTTCAATAAATTTCTAAGTATCTGAAATTACTTTGGTGTTAGTAATACCTGTAAGTTGGCAGTGGAATGGTTCCCTATATTCTATAAATCTTGTATACAACAAAAGAGAGGAGCTGTTTCTACTGTTTCTAATCATTCCTCTCTATTTTGTGTTTTGAAAGAATTATGAATGAGTCATGTGGAGAATAATGTTACCAGCCTTATATGGGTTAAATAATGTATGTATAGCACTTTGTAATATATCTGGAGATATAGAAATTATTCAATAAATATAAATTATAATTATGGGTACTTCTATATCTTTGCACGTAAATGTGTCCTTTTATAAATTTGTACTTAAGGAGAGAGTTCTATAAATTTGTACTTAAGGAGAGAGAGACAAAGGGTGTGGATGCTGTTACAGCTTTTGATATATACTTCCAAACTGCTTTTTACAATGTTTCGATCACTTTACACTCATTCCAAAGGAATGAGAGTTCCAATCTTAATACACCTTTGCTCACTTTACTAATTTGGTTATCAAAAAAGCCTATTTACTTATTTTTGATTCCTAGTGAGGATAAATATTTTGAATAGATTTACTGACTAGTTTTATTTCTGT
This sequence comes from Rhinolophus hipposideros, assembly GCF_964194185.1. Taxonomy (NCBI): domain Eukaryota; kingdom Metazoa; phylum Chordata; class Mammalia; order Chiroptera; family Rhinolophidae; genus Rhinolophus; species Rhinolophus hipposideros. Next base: position 78,996,776 of record NC_138047.1, read on the forward strand.
TAGGTTCCTTATCAATTTTTCTGTTTTAGTATTAGTGTTTTTCCTGTTGATTTCTAAGTGTTCTTTAAATAGAAAGGATATTAATCTTTTGTGTAATATGATTGTGCATATATTCCTGCATCTTGTTTTTACTTTTTAATTTTACGTACTATGAACACGTATCATTTTTATAATTACATGTTAATCAGAAAAGATAGGTCATAAGAATTACTCTTTTTACGACATCAAGATTCCCTAAGAATTACCAAGGCAATATAATAAGGATGTACGTGGGCTCTTGTAACACTTCACATTTGGAATCCCTACCTTTAGCAGCCTGTCAAAGAGAATGATTCTGTTCAGTTGGTACTCTGTGTCCCTCTCTCGGATGATTAAAGGGAGTGTGGCAGCTGCAGACAACTCATTATTGCTATTCGAATGAGGTAAATTAGACTGGCTATAAAAGAAAAACAAAAGCAGAAAAACTGACAAAATGTACATTTTTTTAAAAACACCACGTTACTTGTTCTTTTTAGAAAGTAATTTTCAAAGAAAATAGTTAAGCTTCTTACCAATCTAACATAAACAGAAAAGGAATATAAGTGTAAAAGGAGACTACATATATACTTACTCATCTTCAAGTAGTGGGTAAAATGCTTCTCCACCAACATCTTTTAATCTCTGTGAATTTAAAGAGAAAATATTTATGTATGGGGATTTGAGACAGAAACACCGATCTGTATTTAAAAGGAAAAATAATGTAAAAATTATGAATTTATAAAGATACCAAGAGAAGTATAAAATACAATTTAAAATTCATTCCTGTCATAAACATGCAAATATACTATACCATTAGTGATTAAATTTAGCTGTGAAGACTAGATTTTTGTATTTTGATTTTTTTCACTTGCAGGTGTTTCTTATAAATGAATGTCAGACACCTACTATGGTATTTTCCAAATACAATTCAGAATTACTAAAATTAGTATAAAATTTAATAAACAGATAAACTATTTTAAAATTACATGTTAAAAGTGTACTTTTTAAATACATATCCCTTAATTTAAAGCTCAAGTTAGATTTATTTTTACTTCGACATTAATACAAATTAAGGCAAAAGTAAGGTGCTAATAAAGAGGATTCAAAGAAACTTCTCACATCATACTTTGAACATGTATGATTCAAATACCTAATAAACAATTGATAAAGCTCCATTCTCTTAATTATTTTTTTTCACGTCATTATAATAAGTGTTAGTCCAATAATAACGTTGCCAGGATCATAAGTATTATTTAAAAACATAAGAAGGCAGGCAGTCATAAAGTAACATCTTAGAATATCCTAAGCAGGGTATTCATTTAAGCAGGGTGGTTAAAGTTAATGCTATCTTGCCTGCTGCTCTGCTCTTCAGTTCACCTTCCAACTTGGAGGCAGAGCATCTTTTCCTGTGGGAACTGACACTGAAGTTCAAGTTGTGTGTACAGCGAGCACTGATCTATGGATTAGAGTCATTGTGTACTCATCCATGTGTTATTCCAGAATTTTTAAAAGCCAAAGAAAACTCTTACCTAACACTGAAATCTGGCAAACACTAGATTTCCGCTTGGCTTCTCTCTAAAATTTGACATGCACTTATCCTATTTTGCTTTAAACCATTATTTCTTTCATGGATTAAAATTCTAAGCAGAAAAATAATATTCCCCCAAGTTTCACTGCATAATTAATATACGTACATTTTTTTTAAGTTTGGGTTTTACTGTCTTGAAAGTCATAAATATTAATTTTAAGTCTCTAGTCTGCTTTTTTACTAATTAAAAATTTAACATATCATGGGCTAAAAACCAAAATACTTATACAGAAAAGTATATGGTAAAAATGATTATTTGGTTTCCATATTATTTTTAAAATTAGCAACATTAACATTTTTTCCTTAATATTTATAAAATAATATTTTAAATTTCAAGTGAAAATGTAAAACAGTTAAGTAAGTTAAATTAAAGCCTTGTTTTCATTTAACTTGTATTTACATAACTTGGATTATATTTAAGTTAAAGAAACAAATTAAGAATAAAATCAAATCAGTTAAATCCATATATTTTAGCGGTAGTTTACTCTTTGTTGCCATGTATTGCTATTTATTTTTTCCACTATACACATTCTTCCTCTTTAATGAGATTATAAGTTTAATGTATTATGTAGTAATAATTACATATATTATTTTCTGTTGCTGGCATTATGACAGATAAAAGAGATTCTTTTACCCTCCTACTATATAACATGAAATATCAAATGACAGGAAAAGCCTTAAAAAGTAAGGAAAATATAGCTATGTGAGACACAAAGCTGGGCTTAGAAAGAAAGGAGGTAAGCCAGCACTAAAGTACACTGATAACCATGGCCTAAGGTTTTAAAGCACCATGGGACTAAGCTTTGGACACCTGATTAACAGGTAGTCAGACAGGGGGACACCATGCTAAATCCAGGTAAAGAAAGAAAGGTGTGTTTATATATATTTAATTATAGTTGACTTTCAATATTATTCTACTTCAGCTTCATGTATATAGAGCAGTGGTCAGACATGTACACAATCTATGAAGTGATCCCCCTGATAAGTCCAGTGCCCATGTGATCTTTACAACATTATTGATTATATTCCTCATACTGTATTTCATATCCCCATGATGATTTGGTGACTACCAATCTGTACTTTATAATCGCTTCACCTTTTCCCCCTTCTAGTCTTTGATGTGGGGAAGAGAAATACTCAATTTCAGCTCCTTCTAGCCTTCCTGTCTCACCTAAGTAGATAGGGAGGGAAATCAGAAACATATGTGAAGGTCACAGCCCAGACACAGGCTCACTAAAAGACTGAGATTTAATCACAAGATTAAAGAACACTTTCCCTCCCCTAAATTACCTCCCTATCAACAGGGCTCCTGTGTAATACCAGGGGAGTACAGCTAAAAAAAACAACAAGCCTCAGACCCTATTTAAAAAAGTCTCTAGAGAAACTCAAAGACAACAGAGGAGACAAGAACAAGAACACTTGAGGAAATTTTAGCATCTGCCAGAAAAGCTACATGAACACTAAACAGCTAGGTGAACAGACAATCTTGAACTAAAAGCCTATTTACCACAGTTTCTTTTACTGATACATCATGCCAGGTTTACAAAAAAAAAAAAAATTAAGGCATGCTAAAATGCAAAAAACGATATTCTAAAGGAACAAGGCTAGCTTTAGAACCAGATTCATATATGGTAAAAATTTTGGAATTATCAGACCAGGAACTTAACTATGATTAATATGCCAAGAGCTGTAGGAGAAAAAGTAAGCAGAATGCAAAAACAGGTGGGTAATGTAACAGAGAAATGAAAACTGTAAAAAAGAGTCAAAAGGAAATACCAGAAGTGAAAAGGAAAAAAAGTAAAAGACATGAATCTCTGTGATGAATTCATCAGTAGACTAGATATGCTAAGGAAAGAACCAGTGAGTTTGAAGATATGTCAATAGAAATTTTCTGAACTGAAATACAAAGAGGAAAAAGAATGAAAAAAAGTAATAATATCCAAGAAGGATGAAGCAATTAAAAAAGATGCAACCTATGTGTAACAGGAAAACCAGAAGAGGGAGAGAAAGAAACAGAAGAAATATTTGAAGTAATAATGACAAAAATTTTCAAAATTAAACAAACACCAGGAAGCTCAGAGAACACCATGCAGAATAAATACCAAAACAAATAAACAACACCCCCATACCTAGGCATATTATATTCAAACTATAGAAAATCAAATATCTGGAAAGAAGTAAGAGCTGGAGGGTGGGGAAAAGAGTGATGGGGTAAACCTTACCTATAGATGAACAAAGATACAAATTACACTGGACTGTTCTTCAGAAACCATGCAAGTGAAGAGAATAAAGTGAAATGTTTAAAGTACTGAAAGAAAAAACACACAAGCAAACAAGAATTCTGTATCCAACAAAATTACCCTTCAAAAGTGGAGAAATACATTATTTGTTGAACAACAAAAATTGAGGGAATTTGTTGCCAGTAGACCTGCCTTGAAAGAAATGTTAAAAGAAGCTCTTCAGAGAGAAGGAAAATGATACATATCATTTTCCTCATTTGAAAACACATAAAGAAAGGAAGAATGTTAGAGAAACAATAAATGAGTGTAAGATATATCTTTTATTTTTCTTGCCTATGGATAAGTGAAATGACTAACAGCAATGTAATACGGGATGGAAAGAAGGAAACGGAAATACAGTGATGTAAAACACCTACCCTGCATTACCCAGGAAGTAGTATAGTGATATTTGAAAGTGAACTTCTATTAGGTGTGAATGTATACAGCAAATTTTAAGGAAACCACTAAATTTTGGTTTTTTTTGCTCTTCCCCCCATTAGTTTCAGGTGTACAAAACAATGTAATAGTGACACATTTATATCCATCACAAAATAATAAACCCTCCCCTCCAATCTACCGCCCCTCTGACATTGTATATATCTGATACAATTCCATTGACTATACTCCCTATGTTGTACTCCACATTTTTAAAAAGAAGTATAATTGCTATGGTAAAGATGAGAGAAAATGGAATCATATCAAATAGTCAATTAAAACCTGAGAAAGCAGAAAAAGAAGTGAGAGAGAGAGAGATAGAGAGAGAAAACAAACAGGAGGGCAAGGAATTCAGAACAGTTACACACATGGCAGATATCAATCTAACTATATCAATAACTAGTTTAAATGGGAATGGTCTAAATCTACCAATTAAAAGACAGAAATAGTCAGTATGCATGAAAAAAAAATAGGATCCAATTCTATGTTGTCTATAATAAACACGCTTTAAAGTCATAGATAGGTTAAAGGTAAAGAGACTGAGTAAGACATACCATGGTAACATTAATTAAAAGAGAGTGGGATAGCTATGCTAATTTCAAACAAATCTGATCTCAGAGCAAGAAACATCATACACACACACACACACACACACACACACACACATTCTATTTATAAGAGCAACAATAACATATCTCAGGAATAAATTTGATAACTGATATATAAACATTAAAAAGAAAATCATGATATAGAATAAAGTGGTAATTCTATATCATGTTCAAGAAATAGGACTCCATATGTTAAAGGTATTAATTTTCTACATTTAACCAAGAAATTTTCGATGCATTTCCAATCAAAATCCTATAATTTTTTAATGAAATTTGATGATTATAAAAATCATACAGAAGAGCAAGATGTTAGAGCTCCTCGTCCATCTTGAAGAGAACAAATTGGGGATCTTTTCTTGCTAGACATCAAGACCTCATATAAAACTATGAAGTAAGAGAGAGTGTTCAGAACAGAAAGTCCAGAATCATACCCATGCATATATGAAAGAGTTGACACTATGGATAAAAAAAAAAGCAGAGTAAATTATTTAACATGTGGTGCTGAGACAAGAAATTATTTCTTATGAATGAAAAATGATATTAGCTACCTACCTCACCTCTTACTAAAAAAGAAAAATAAAAGTCCAGGTGGATTAATGGACTAAATATGAAAAAATAATATCTTTAAATCTTTCAGAAGAAAATATAGAAAAACATTACAGAAAATATATTTATAACCTTGGTATAACTTTAAATAAGTTACAATAAGCAAAATATATCACATAAAACATATTTAACTATAAAGAAAAACTGATAAAATTAAGAATTCTATTCACTAAAAAACAAAAGTTAAAGAAAAAGCCACAGATTACAAAGATATTTGCACTACACATAGCCAACAAACACTATCTGGAATACATTTTAAAAGTCCTCAAATCAATAAGAAATCACTCAATAAAAAAATGGCAAAAGATATGAACTAGTCATGTGTAGAACAGGTAGCAAACAGACAAAAAAATATGAAAGAACTCACAACTGCACGATAATAAGGGAATTAAAAATTGGTATTATAGCAAAATACCCTTCCACACCTTTTAGAGAAATAATTTTTGGAAAATTTGATACCATGTGTTACCACGTATGTGGAAAAATGAAAACCTTTATCCAATGATTGTATAAAGATAAACCAATAAAACCACTTTTGTGAACAATGAAATAATGAATACTTAAAAAAAAAAAAGATTTGAAGCAAATTTGCCAAAATACCATTCTTACATTTCTTAGCTGGCATAATGACAACGTCACAGTGGTATCATCTAATAATGAGCTTCTATCTCGACCTTGTCCAAAGCTTTCACCATCTTCAAAGAGAAAACTGAAAAGATTTTTAAAAATATTATTTTAATGAGCATACAAATTCCGATATAGTGTTTCTTTTAGAAAATAAAACTGTATTCTAAATCCTCAATCCCTTCATTAAAGAAATAAATTTCATGATGAATGAGTTAACAAAAAGTATATACCTGCTGGCTGAAAATTCTCTAAACAATTCTCATTTTAAAATATATGCTGATTTGGTAAGAATATAGTATATAAGCATAAAGCATTTTGGAAATATAAGAGTAGAATTTACACTCTGTTCAGGCAGTTTCAATGCTAAAATAACTCTCTTGACACAATGTACGAGGTATAATCAAACAATAAGGTGAATGTTTAAATAAAAAATAATTATTACAGTGAAAGACACATTGCCATCAATACCCCTCAAAATACTCTCCCTTGCTTCGAACACACTTATCCCATTGTCCTTGCCACTTTCTGAAGCAGTTCTGGAAATCTTCTTTCGTGAGTGTCTTTAGTTGTGCTGCCTCGATGTCCTGAACCTTTTTGACTTTGGGGAAGAGCCAGAATTTGCATGGTGCCAGATCTGGTGAAAAAGGTGGATGAGGACACACCTTAATGTTTTAATTTGACAGAAACTGCCATACCAGAAGTGATGTGTGACACAGAGCATTGTCATGATGGAGGATGATTTATGCCACACTTTAAAACATGCTTTCTCTCAACCGTAGCTCACACCCAACTGACTGCACCAAACAAGTTGAAACTTGTCTCACACTGTTACGAAGGTTCCATGTGCCTGTATTGAAAATCCCTACCTTTCTACTGTGGTTTGTGATCAAAACGGGAAAGGCTACGTGTTACACATCGCTTCTGGTACAGCAATTTTTGTCAAATAAAAACATTACGGTGTGTCCTCATCCACCTTATTCAGTGGATCTGGCACTGTGCAACTTCTGGCTCTTCCCCAAAGTCAAAATGACCATGAAAGGTAAACGTTTTGAATCCATTCAGGACATTGAGGCAGCCATGACAGAGCAATTAAAGACACTCATAAAAGAGGACCTCCAGAACTGCTTCATAAAGTGGCAAGAATGACGGGGTAAGTGTGTTCAAAGAGAGGGAGAGTGTTTTGTGGGAGATTAATGGCAATGTGTCTTTTACCGTAATACATTTTTTAAAATTTAAACATTCACCATAGTTTTTGATCACACTTCATAAAAGTGATCCTGAGAATGTTTAGATGAGTGAAGAATGAGAAAATCAGGAAGAAAAATTATAATGATGGTAACTTCTCAGGAGAAAGAATATTGAATAATGCATGAAATTTACTTAGTATTTCAGAAAATTACTTTTGAGAATTTATATATCCTTCAAACCATTTATTCTTGGAACGTCTATCATCTTATTTCCCGATTTTCTACTTAATTCAATATGTGAGCAGTCTAACTGAAGTTAATACTTAAAAATTAGTTTAAGGGGGAAAAAAGTAGATAACCAATGGTCTATACAAATCATTAACCACTAAATTTAACATATGATTAGCAGATTATTTCTAGTTAACTATAATAAACAAATCTAATGCAAAAATCTAAAATTAAAATTTTAAAGTATTGGTGGAAACTAGAGATTCAGGTTCACTTCTTTATGAATAAATATAAAGAATAATGGAACAGGAAAAACTTTGTCCCTTAGGGCTGTATTGTTATTTAACTTCCAATCTAACTTATAGGATGATGTCCAGAATCTTACACAGTTCTGTAGATTTTTCTCAATAGTGACTTAGCTGCAGAATGAGCTCTAGGACAAGCAATGAGACCATACGATACAGTTACATTTACAAATATAATTGGAAATAGAACGTTTTTTCTGAATAGGCACACTAGTTGATTAGCTCTCTTGAATATTACTGTTCTTTCTGACTTTTACATTTTTAATTTACTGAACATCAATTATTACAAGATATTCCAAAATAATAATTTTGCTTCAAATAGAGGATAAAGCAAATTATAAAAAAATTATGATTAATACAAATATTGATGGGAATTCTGCAATTTGATATTTCAACCAAAAAATGTAAGGCATTAACTTCCCATTGTTTTCATAATCACTTAGTTGAAATGTCTACCAAAATTTTAAAAAAAATTATTACTAGATATTTTTCGTTTCCAAAATTTTTCTTTGCTTACTTGGGAAGTGTGCAGATAGGTGGTTTGGATCGAATGATTTCCTTGTTGACAAGTTCTTTTTCCAAGTCACCTCCAGCTAAACACCAAAGGTAATACACTTCTTCGATAGATCTTTCCGCCAGGTAATTGCTGTTTATATCTATTAATGGCAAATTAAAGAGAATCATAGCTATCTCACTTTCTGTTTTTATTAAAAGGCAACTGACAATAACTGATAGTCTAAAAAGGTAAAAACTGAAAAACATGGTAAGATATCCTTTACAATATTCATACTATAAAATGCACTGAGGATGAAATGCAGATATATATATATATATATATATATATATATATATATATATATATATACACATATATATATTGGATGTACACTCAGTTTCTTTGAGAAAAAGTTAAATTTTTACAATTTAGGTAAGAGATACATGGGAGGTGTGTGTGTGTGTGTGTGTGTGTGTGTGTGTGTGTGTGTGTCAGGCTCTATGGGAAAGGAATAGGGCAGAAAAAAGCACACGGGTGGGCAACCAACACAAACTGTCTCGTCCTTCATGTCTTAAGTTAATTGCTGCCTCTTCTGAAAAGTCTTTCTTGATGTCTCAGGCAGGCTATGCTTCCGCTGTGCTATGTCCATACTGACCTCCATTAGTAGTAATTGTGTGACTATATCTCTGTCTGCCTCACCATTTGGCATGAATGTTACTTGAAGATACAGTGTGTGGAACATAGTAAGAACTCAATAAGTATCTGACTGACTGAATCTTTAGTCACCACTTCCTGCCATGACTTAACTCATAACTTTTTAGTGTAAGAGTAACTTACTGGTGTCACTAAAACACACATTCTGAGAGTTGTAATTTTCATGGAGAAATAAAAAAAAGTTGATATTCTCTTAAAATGTGGAGTATACTACTATTGACTTCCTATCAATAGTATTAATTTTAGAGATCATTTATAATAAATTATATATAATGCAATAAAAATGTTGATGTAATGAAGACCTGATTTAAGCATTAAGATTTGAGATGAAAATAGGACTTTGCTTTCCATAATAATTGTTTTTGTGGTGCTACTTCTTCTCTTTGATTCTAAAAGTTCTCACTCTGAAGTAATTTAAATTTAAAGGATTAACATATTAGGTTTGCTATATTTTAAGCAAATCCAGAATTATCTTTTAATTCCAAGATAAGTGTCCATAAAGTCACACTAATGTATTATATATATTGTTGATAAATTCCAAACTGAAACTAGGATAAGGGTACTTCCTTTAAACACAAAGCTTACATTATTGCCTATGTCTCACGTATCATTACCTTTCCACAGCTGACTGATATCTTCAGGCAGAGTTAAATCAGCACATCTCAGAGAAGAAGAAAACAGACTGGCAGGTTTGATAAACGGAGTGTAGAAAGGTGCCACTTCACTGAACACGTTGTCCTGCATCAATTCATCTGGGGTTGGCCTTGACAAACACATTTGAAATACAGAGCACGAATGAAAGTCATTAAAAATTTCCTAGAATAATAACACAGATTCAAGTGGACAGTTAAAAATGTTAAATATCTCATTAGCAAGGAATATAATATAGCTCTCTTTGGCAGAGTCTAGGAGATTTTCTATAACCATCAAGTGACTGTAAGCAGTAAGCTGAATTTTTTCCCTCTGTTGTGCTTTTTGCACCTTATGATCTATCAAAATTATTACGTATAAGCATCTTCATTTTTTTACTTTTAGCTTGACAACCACGTACCTATTTTACTAAATATCTTAAATAATAAAATTGAAAACTAATGATACCTCTTGGCTGTCTTCCTATTCTCTTAGTGTAGCATATTTACCCCAAACTATGCTTTTAGTATCATTGCCTGTTCCTAACACGCATTGGTAAAGATGTTTGTCTAAGGACAGATTAGAACACATTATCTCAAATATTATACATCTAAGGGAGTTCAAGGCCAACATATGGCTAACAGTGACATCATCAAATGAAAATAAATAATAAAACTTCTAAGAAATCCTTTTATAATCAACAATTGTTAGCTTACCTCACCACTTATTCAAGTTCTTTGCTAGAAAACATATTGTCAAAAAACTTGTTTTCATTTCTCTTCTATTCTTTGAGTCTGGGAATATGTACATCCACTCCACAGTTGAGCTAAGTTTTTAATTGGAAACTAGGAAATGAGCTAGTGACTTCTTTTGGTATATTCCAGCTTTCTGACCACGATTCACTTATTTTTTTCTTCTTTTATCAACATACATTAAAACTATTAGGTTGATGCAAAAGTAATTGTGGTTTTTACAATTATTTTTAACCTTTTAAACTGCAATTACTTTTGCACCAACCTAACGTAACTACCAGTTATGATACTGATGTCAATTATATAGAACTATATATATAAATATTCTTATTTAATCCTTTAGTATTATAACTAGAAAAAAAAATCAGCTACTTATATGTTAAAGATCTCGGTGTAATCCCAAACTGTTAATAATATTGACCTCTTGGAAGGGTGGAAGGTGAGGCACTTCTTCAAAAGATCTATCACATTTTCAGGTAGCTCCTGGTAAATAAAGAGAGAAAAAAACTAAAGTGATCCATTTTAAAAATATGTTTTACTCAAATGATTGCTAATCTAGGGTGTTTTGATTTTTTAAAAAGTCTTTATTTGGACTTTATCCAAATTTATATTAGTTTTTCACTTTGTGAAAAAGAAATAAACACAGCTTTAACATAACCTGCTATTAGATTCCCAAAAGGGAAAATAAACAAATTTTCAATAACAGATTAATGACAAACCTTTATAATGTCCAGACAACCATGCTCTTCAGCCAGAACTATTATAGTGTCATCTACACAGTCTATAAAACAGAAAAATTTTATGATTAATGCTGCTTTTTTAATTTGTCAGACTAACTGGGTACTGAACTCTGATAAATTTTTTAAAATTGTGTAATGCAGTCTGGGAACTTCTAATTTTTAAACTTTCCTTATGTATTTTGATACAAATAAATACTTCAAACACTAAATACTAATTGAATCACAGATACTGAAAGATAGCAGCTTAAATTTAAGTGACATAAAGCAGCAATTCAAAGAGGTAGATTCGTACTCTCTATAGACATATTACTCTTTAAAAAGACTGATTTTTTCAAGATTATGAATTTATTTTTATTATGTACAATTAGGGGAATGTACACTTATTTCTCTGAGTATGTAAAGTGCAAATAGTCTGTGGACCACATTTAGAAATCCCTGAGACTCTTCCACAGATCTAGTATCAATCAATGTTATGCAATTTCATTTATAATTCATTATTAGTTAATATTTATTAATAATATTCTGTACATATTCTTACTTGTAAACCGTATTTTCCTATATACCAATCTGTCATTCTCTTACATGAAGTGCTCTATCAGTGTTTTTTCTGTCCTTTTTTACCATACATGCTTAATTTATTCCATTCTGAAGTAGATTACACAAATTTTTATACATTTGAATTATAAATATTTGGATCTAACATACATGTAAAATATATGAGCTTTTTATAAGGAAAAATAAAACATTCTTCCTCAGTCATATTCACACAAGTCATTAAACAAAGCTCAAAAGTTAAGATATATTGTCTGAAGGTAAACTGCTACAGAGAAGTATAATTTCATATTCTCATATTTTGATTTTACAAGTATAGTTGGCTAGATCATGAAACTAATTTTATATCCATCCATGTTATTCTGTGGTGAATAAGGAAAGCTCCATTATAATACTTCAGAAGTCACTTCTTAAGTTGTCCTATTAATGCTTACCACTGATAATGAGAAAATTGAAGAGTGAGGATATTTTAGTGTATTCACTATTTTAGACACATTCTTAGTGTGTATGACTACTAACAGTCACTAAAGATTATATTAATAGACGAAAGATAAATTGTGCGACACTTACCCAAGGTAAGCAAGAATTTTAGTCTTTCAGAAATATCCAAACTCTGAAATAATTTTCTTCCCTAAATCAAATGGGAAAAGAATTCAAGTTAACATTTGCATCTTTTTTCTAGGGAGATTTCTTCCCCCCAGAGCTGAAAATGATTTTATCAGGTACTTCTATTTCTTTTCAGAGCTTTTATGAGATTTTTTAAAGTTAGTTCCACTAAAGAGAAATTATTGATGATGTAATGTTTTTTTTCAAATGTTGCATAATATTTAAATTTAAACATTTCATATATCTATGGATCATTACATGTGAGTTTGACACCAAACATTGCTACTTTTAAATAATTTATTTTTTTCAATTATAGCTGACATTAAATATTATATTAGTTTCAAGAGTAGAGTATAGTAGTTAGGACATTTATATAACTTCCTAAGTGATCTCCTGATTACTCCAGTACCCATCTGGCACCACACATAGTTATTACCATATTATCGACTGTATTCCCTACGCTATACTTTACATCCCTGTGACTATTTTGTAAGCACTGTTATTTTTAGACCCACATCCCTGGATGTCTAGAGGGATTCCAGGCTACCAGGACTTATTTGATTAGTAGTCCAAGATTCTTTCTGGGAAAGATTCATATTACCCTTTCATCTACCCAACTAATTCTTACTTATTATATATTATGATCCAGGCAATCTGTCGTCTCTATTGAGAAACATTCTATGAACTCTTTCTTCCTCTCACAATGTCTCAGATAGCCATACTTTGTGCTGCCATAACACCTGGTATATTTCTTTATTTTAAAACACACATATTGTATTTTAATTGTTTCCTCATTAGTTGGCTTCAGATGGCTGGCTCCTTGGAATGAAGTCTGGAATCAAACACTTATAACTTCAATGATTATCTGTTGAGCAACTATTGTATGTGCCAAATTTCATTTTCTACCACCATTTATATAATTTGGGCAAATTACTTAACCAATTTAAGCCTCATTTTACTCATGTATAAATGTGGAATATTAACTGTACAAGCCATACAGATTGCAGTGAGGGTTATTTAATGTATTAAAAAATGCTTAGCATTTTTTTGCACATAGAAAATGCTTCATAAATGTTGAATATTATGTTTCTCTTATTATAAATTAAACTTGTATGATCCTTCAAATAGACTTAGAATGAGAAAGCTTAAGAAGATAGGCAGGTCTTTATGTAGAGAAAAAGAGACTCCTTGATTTTTTTTTTTTTTTTTATAAAAAGGAAAGAAATAAATTTTCTCAAAGACTTAAGAAATTAGAACTACAGGTAGAGATGATTGAAAAAAGTTTCCCTTCTCTCTTCTCATCTCTTACACTGTTATATTGTCTAAAAAATTACAGTCTTCTAAAGGATTAATATATTAATCTTCTAAAAATTTTGATTTCAACAATATTCGTATCATGTTTAAAATTTTAAACGGCCGCCATATCTTGTATGACTAAATATAAACTTCTCAACTTAGTATTTAGTCTCCTAGGTTATAGCCTCAACACATCTTCTCAGTCTAAATGCTTATTTACTATTTATCTCCCCTGTGGTAACTACACACGCTGTAGTTAAATTTGATTACTTGTATGTAATACAGTGAATACACTCTGCCTTTTCAGGCTTATAGGCTTTGGGTCAGGTTATTTCCCTACCAGTGATTTTTATTCATGTCTATCAAAATTCTATGTATCATTTCATTTTCACTCCTAAATGTCAATTTTGTGAGTTAAAACATTCAAAATTCAAAATTACTTTCTCCCAGCACTTTATTGGCATTGTCCCACTGTTTTCTTGCTTCCACTCTGCTAAGAAGTTAAGTGCCAATCTAATTCTCATTCCTTGTAGGCAATATGTCTTTTCACTCTGAGAGCTTTTAAAATTTTCTCATTAACACTGATAAAGACATCAGCACTTTGTAAAAGCAATTTAGTGTTTTGGTTAAGAGTACAGCTTTGGATGCAAATTAATAGGTACAAATCTGCTCAACTACTTACTATTATGTAACAGACAGGTTGCTTTATCTCTCTTTACATCAATTTCCTAATCTGTAAAGTAAAACAAAACTAACTAGATAAACTTCATAAGACTGGTGTGACGATTGAGATAATAGGTGAAAACATATTAGAAAAATACCTGACTCTTGATAAGTGCTCATTAAACGCTACCTATTATTTTATTATTGGTTATTTCTTAAAAGTTTAGAATAGGACTTGTAGGTACTGGTTTTTGTTGTTTGTTTTTGTTTTTTTCCCATTCCCTTTGCAAGGTAATTAGGGGGTTCTTTCAAACCATGGATTTTACTCTCTACTTCTGATATTACTGTAAGACAGATAATAGAACATCTGAATCTATCTTCCCTGTCTTTTAAAATATCTTTTCTATGTTCAAATTCTTTCTCTTTGTGTCATATTCTAGGAGAATTACTCAGTTTCATCTTATATGTTCAGTCTGTCCAGCTTACTATGATCTCTCTATTTAGTTCTTTATTTCAGTAATATATTTTTCTCTTAAAACTCTTAGCTGGTTGTTATTCTTTTCAGTAAATATTATTGATTCATAGTTTCTATACTTGTTTCATAAATGGAATTGTTTCTTTTACCTCTTAAAGAACATGTATATTTATTTTAAAGTCTTTTCAATGGTATAAATTCTTCTTTTGTTTATTTTTTTATTGTAGAGTTCATCTTTAGATGTTTGGTGTTTTTTAGAAATGTACTCAGTTTTTAATTCATTTTTTAACACATCTTTTGGACAATGCAAACTTCTGGGTGGCAGAGTGGCTGTACTGACTTTCTGGTGATATGCCAAGAGCTTCCTAGCAAAATCGTCTTGGTAAAGCTTTCACCTAGTTCCTTAGAATTTCTAGTGCACCCAAAGTTTGCTATATTAGTATTTTATACAAATCTAAGGGTTTGATGAGGGAGAGGAAAATTTAGGCTTATGTTCAATTTGCTATCCTTAAATGAGACTGTTTAAACTTTGAGTACCACTTAAAATATCATGAAGCCATATGACGGAATTAATATTTCCTTTCTTGGTATTCCACAGCTCTCTGTTTACCTTCAAAGTTTATGGATCTGAATTAAATTATAAGTACTTTCACAACGTTTTTATCCCTTGTTGCATTTGTCATGATGTTATACATACAGTAAATACTCATCAACATTTGTTGAATTGAATTACTCATATAAGACATACCCAGATCATTAGTAAAAAGTTTAGATATGGGGCCGGCCCGGTGGCTCAGGCGATTAGAGCTCCATGCTCCTAAATCCAAAGGCTGCCGGTTCGATTCCCACATGGGCCAGTGGGCTCTCAACCACAAAGTTGCCGGTTCAACTCCTCGAGTCCCACAAGGGATGGTGGGCTTTGCCCCCTGCAACTAAGATTGAACACGGCACCTTGAGCTGAGCTGCCACTGAGCTCCTGGTTGGTTGGTTGGCTCAGTTGGTTGGAGAGCAAACTCTCAACCACAAAGTTGCCGGTTCAACTCCTCGAGTCCCACAAGGGGTGGTGGGCTGTGCCCCCTGCAACTGGCAACTGGACCTGGAGCTTAGCTGTGCCCTCCACTACTAAGACTGAAGGGACAACAACTTGAAGCTGAACAGCACCCTCCACAACTAAGATGGAAATGACAACAACTTGACTTGAAAAAAAAGTCCTGGAAGTATACACTGTTCCCCAGTAAAGTCCTGTTCTCCTTCCCCAATAAAACCTTTAAAAAAAAAAAGTTTAGATACAGGTGATGGTAATAAAAAGGAAAAGCTCTATTCTTCATATTTACACTTAGGTATACTTCACATTCACATTCCAATATAATTTTTCATTTAGGCTATGATCATAAACAAAAATAAGATTTACTATCATTTCATACCAATGAAAAGCAAGATGGTCTAGACAAAGGATAGCAAAGAATAAAAAAATCTGGCATTTTCTATTAGAAAAAGCAGTGACAATATGTAAACTACAAATGTTATTATGAATATCTTAATATTAATCATAAAACCTAACATTTATGAACTGTTCTCTTATAACACCCTGTATTAAGTACCTTATATAAATTATTTCATTTAATTTTTCCAACAGCTTTACAATATAGACATTATTACCATTTATAGAAGTGGAACAGCGGCCTTGAGAAGTTAGGCTAGCTACCCTAAGTCACAGAGTTATACTTTACAGCATCAGAATTCAAACCCAGTTCGTGACTAGAGAAGCTTGTTTCTTAACTATTATGCTTTACTACCTCTGATGTTGAATTAATTCTTAAATATACAAAATGAGAAAAATAGTCACAACCCAATTCTTAGATATGGTAAAAATTAATGATTTAATAAGTTCAAAGTATTTTTAAAATAAACTGGAAGACAGAAACAATAGATAAATGATAAAAAATTCTGCCTCAAAGTAAAGTAGACAAATTTGACAAATATTATAAGAGGAGAAGAGAGCAAAGAAGACAGGGACCTGAGGCTGGCAGGTATTTGGAGGTAGGCTCAACAGACTCAGTTGTCCCTCCAAAATTACTGTCATCTTGAACATGACGATTGTTAGCTGTCCCTCCAATTCTACTTAACTTTTTTCACAATATTTAGGTGTCCTGCTAAAGACTACATTTCATAATCTCTCTTGTACCTATATGTGGCCACATGAGTAAGTTGTCACCCGAGAAAAGTAGAGTTGATGATTGGAACTTTTAGATCATATTCTTAAAGACAGTTACTATGAACTCACTCTTCTTTCCTTATGACTAAAAAAAGGTGCTAAAGAGAGAACTCTGGAAACCAGATGTTGAGAATGGTGGAGCCATCCCTGGTAGCCTAGGTTTCTGCATGACATTGTGGAATAAAGCCCACCCTACCCTTGCTGGGCAATTATATGTGAGAGAAAAAAAAAATCTATGTTTTTTAAGCTACTGAATTTCTAATTCCTTTGTTTTTAACGGCAGTTTGTCTTTACCTTAATAAATACAAGTATAGAAGGTATCTGGAGAAGGCCTCAAAAAGCCAACATACAAGGTGAGTTTTATGGGAAACGAGGAGAGGAGAGGGGAGGGGAGGGGAGGGGAGGGGAGGGGAGAAGAGAGGAGAGGAGAGGAGAAGGTATTTAAGACAACCACAGAAGGGAGAGAGAGCATGAACATGCCAAAGAATGTAAGTTAACAATGTAAATGTTTTATACTTAATATAAGTGCAAACATTTCTAGAGACATCAAAATGATATTTACACTTGGTAAAATTTACATTTATAATAAGTAACAGTGTATACATTTCTAGAAATACCAAAATAATAGGCAAATTCTCAAACAGGATTTTTTTTAAAAGTCCAATTGAGAACTAAGCTGTTTCTCTTCATATCTAGTCAATTTGCAAAGCAAAATCTGATTATTACTAAGCAGTTTTCCTATCCAAAAATATTATTCTAGTAAACACACAATTTTATTTCTATTAGTTTAATATTTCCTTATACATACCACACAAAGCTCAAATAAAATGATTCCAAGAGACCACACATCTGATTTGGGGCCAGAAGGCAATGGTTTTTCACTTGGCACATGATCAGTGGTTTTGAAAATTCCTTGTGCAATTACCTCAGGTGCCAAGTACGATGGATACCTATAATGATATGTTAGAAAGATAAATAATTACTATGAACTACAAAGGGGGTAAGAAGTAGTAGTACATTTTGTCTTAGAAAATATTACTTATGACTTTGAGCAGCAGGAATATCAAAATGTATAAAAATATATAAACTGAAAAGACTCTCATTTCTGTATTCCAGTCACTCACAGATACTTCCGTATATATAAACTTGACCACCATCACCACTGTCCCACAGGCAGCGTAGTATACACATTACTCTGTACACCTTCTTTTCACTTAAAAGTACGTTTTAGAGCTCATTCTATAGAAATAAGTATAGATTTGTCTAATTCTTTTTGAAAACTACTAATAATTTTATTGTTTTGATGAACTTAATTTATCTGACCAAACTTCAATGAAGAACATTTTGGAAGTTCCATTCTTTCACTACTACAAACAGTGCTGAAATTAACATGTTATAAACATTTCATGTGCCACAAATTTATGTATAGATGACAAATTCCGAGATGTGGCACTACAAAGCCATAAGGTATATGCATTTTAAATTTTGATATATATATATCTCAAGTTGCCCTTTCAGGTGGCATCAATTTATATTCTCATAAGCAATACGTGAGAGTGACTATTTCCCCGTATCTTCACCAACATAAAAATTGCTTTAGTAGATATTGAGTAAACACAAAAAAAGACTATTAAATATGAATAAGGTATAAAGAATAACGTTTCAATGAATACCCATGTACCTACTAAGTAGTTTAAAGAACATCTTATTATCACTAAAGGTCTGTCTGTGCTTCTCCTTAATCATGTCTCCCTGATATCCCCCCAAAGGAACAGACAGTTGGAATTTTTGTATTTATAATTTCCTTCTATTTCATTATAGTTTTATTGCCAGGTGTTTGTATCCCTAAAGAGCACACTGTTTAGTCAAACATATTTCTGAACTTTATATTATTGGACAGAATTCTTTTGTGATTTGCTTTTTCAATCAGTATCATTTATGTGAAAGAATCATCCATATTGTTGCTGATAGCTGTAAGTCATTAATATTTACTTCTTTTTAAGGAATATATCATATTCACTTATCCATTCTAATGTTAATGGTTATTTAAGTTGTTTGGTATTTTTTATTTTATAAACAGTGTTGCTCAGAATACTATGTAGAAAGAAACAAAATCTGAAAAGAGCCTAAACACTCCTGAAGAGAAATTAAAAGGTCTGTGTGTGTGTGTTGGGAGGGCTGGTCTTAGCAATCATCAGTAATTATTATATGATGTTACAGACTTAGAATAGTATAATAATGTTCAATAATTGGAACAGGGCACAATTGCTTATCCTACAGCCACCTCCTCACACTATAACTGTCAATACTTCTTATTTACATGTAAAATACAAGTCAATTAAATCAGAGAGTGTAACTTAAATTCAAATGGGCAAATTAGGTTTTTTAATTCCTTTTCATTTTAATCCAACAATGAGGGTGATCTTAATATCTTCTTTTAATTTGTCCATGTATTTTTCTCATACACAAATTTGTATTATGTCATTTTACCCTAAGATATCATACTGCTCTTCTAAATGAATGTGTGATATCTCTGGGAATGGTTGAAACCTACTGGTAAGAGCAATGGACTTGATATTATTACTAATGTTCTAATTTCAGTTCTACCGTATGTTCTATATATCATTTGGGTTTCTTAATCTGTAAAATAATGCCAACCTCATAAAACTGTTGTAAATACTAGTGAATACACATACATTTAATAAAAATGGAAAATGTGACACAAATGCAATGCTGTACTTTTATCACCACCATGATACATCCAGAAAGAAAACTGTTCATTTTTAATCCTGATTTCCAGCACATCTAACCCCCCAAAATTATAGCATGAGTAGTAAAAAGTAAAGCAACACTATAGGTAAATTGTTACATCTAAAACTTCTGACTGGTGATCTCTAGAAACATAGAGGTAACCCTTGCTCCCAAAATTATAATTTCCGGTCCAATCAAGGACTGATTATATTAATAAAAACAATAAGCCCTAGGATTGTTTTTTTAATGTAGATTATCTCCTTTTAACATATGTCTCTTTTTTAGCAGAGCATTTTAACACTCAAAGAAAATTACCAGAACCTTACTCTATGACTGGTGAGGTAAATATAAGTGACTTTCATCATCTGTTTGATGTTTTAACAAGGTATTAAGCTACTGGCCCGCTAAAATGAAATGTACAACTTTTAACTCTACAATATTTTGAAACAGATGTTAACATTTTACTTTGTTGTTCCTTAATATTTGTCTTTTGAATCAACTACAAGCTTCTTCTGGTGTAAATATTTTCTTTCATGCCTTAGCTGTTTGATCACTTTATTTTTCCTGGCTAATGTTTCACATTCTGCTCTTTGATACTTTCTGGTCAGACCCTTTGGGTCTAAGACTTCAAAGTAAGCCAGACCAAATGGCCACATAAGACCAATTCTATCCAAGCATTTTAAATTCAAACCTAGTTCTTCAAAAATGCTTGATGTGCTTTAAGAAAAATCACTTCCTTTCTTCTATTTATCACTAAAACCTACTGTACCTTTAAGTAAAATGTAAAAATTAAATTAATTCTTATTTGTATTTTTGGAATTCTCTCTCACACAAATTGATTTAGATAAAATGAAGCAGCAGCAATCGCATTTACTACAGCTCCTTAAAAGCTATTTCAAAAGGCAATTATCACATATGATGAAGATATTAGAGCTTTACTATGAACTTATTTTAATTGTATTCAAAAGTTTTTGGAATCAAATTGTATAAGCTATTTTTTAAATAAAATAGTTTTAGTGTTTGTGAAAACAACTGTTTATTGCCTAGGACCACAAGTTTTGGATATGCAAAACTTTAAGATTATGAATTTATCCACCTTAACAAATAGGCCATCAAAACAAAAATATTCCCATTAAACCATGATTCTTAAACACAGGAATCTACCTTATCTATTTTTGTATAGATAAGCAACCAGAAGAGAAGCTATTCAATAAATGTTTTCTTAATAAATAAAGGAACCATCAGTTTTTCCTCTAAATTTCTGAGACTATTTCTATTTACTTTGCTCATTTATTCAGTTCTTTGGATTCCACATATAAGTGAGATCACATGGTATTTGTCTGGGAGAAAGGTGGGGATGAGGGAGAAGGTGAGGTAATTAGAAAGTACAAATTGGTAACCACAAGATTGCCATGGGGATACGAAAGATAGTTTGGAGAATATAATCAGTAATGTTGTAAAGATTTTGTAGGGTATTTGATGGACACTTGTCTTATTAGGGAGACGACTTCATGGATGGTGTAGGTGCCTGACCACTGCAGGGTACAACTGAAGCTGAAGCTGAATAATAATGAATGTCAACTATAATTTAATATATGTATATATGATTATAGGATGTGGAGTACAGCACAGGGAATATTCAATTGTATTGTAACAGCTATATATGATATCAGAGGGGTAATAGATTCGGGGGTTATCACTTTGTGAGGGGTGTAAATGTCTATTAGTGTTTTGTACACCTGACATTAATTAAAAAAAAAAAAGCGCAAAATGAAGGAAGGGAGTAAGGAAGGAAGGAAGGAAGGAAGGAAGGAAGGAAGGAAGGAAGGAAGGAAGGAAAGAAGGAAGGAAAGAAGGAAGGACTTAAACAATTAAGACATAAGCTATGTCCTAACAAACAAAATATTTAGGTAAGAAACCTACAATCTAACTTACAAAGATAAAATGGTAATTTGTAAATGAGGCTTTTTTTAAACATCTAATTACGTTTTTAAGCAATGTTCTGCTGCAGAAACACACTCCATGATTCCAAACCACAATTCTCAGTAATGGAGTGATAGAACTGATTTTAGAACAGCCCAAACAGTAAAATACAAATGGATACTACTGAAAACAGCCACACAACAATTGAAATATCTGATTAAGGGCTCTAGATTAGATAATGTATTGTATCAGTTTTAATTTCCTGGTTTTATCATTGTTTTGTGGTTATGTAAGATAATTCCTTACCTTAAGAAATACAATCTGGAGTATTTAGGGGTACAGGCCATTATATGCACTAATTACTTTTAAATGATTCAAAAATATATATTTATACACACATACATATACTCGTATGTATGTATATGAGAAATGAAAGAGATAAATGCTAACATTTGGGGAATCTGCGAGAAGGTTGTACAGGAATTCTTTGTGCTATTTTGTAATTTCTATGTATGTAAAATAATGTCAAAATTAAAAACTCAAAAATTAAAAGAATCATAATATTAAAATGTTTAAAAAGCAACTACACAGTAAATATAACACAAAAATCTACATCAAGAGCATACATTTGAATACAGGATGAAAAAAACTTTCATTCCTTTCTTGGAGGCCAATATAAAGCTGGATTTACATATCTTAAACACAGACTTTCAGGTATATCATCCACCCCATTACCTCTGAAATCTAGTGACTCAACTTGAGTCTTAATATACAATTATAACTTGGAGAACAGGGAATAAGACTTAGAAACAAAGATAAATGAGAGTGATTTTTCTCAGCCTTTTGAGGAACACCCAAAAATTAATTAGTAAGCAATATAAGGTAAACAAGGGCAATAATCTGTCAGTCTCTTTGCCAATTCAATGAAAGATCAACATCAGAGAATTTTTAGATGCTGGGAAAAATTCATTGTCTATTATTTTAAAAGTATACAAAAAATGAAGGTATGTTAATAAAGAAAAGTTAGTTGTATGTCAAAAAGTAGTATCACTAATAATTAACAAAACATGCACTTTATCAAAAATTACAAAGTTTAAGACAGAACTCAGAAAAAAAAAAGAAAATATATTATTACCCAATTGGGAAATCAACATCATCTCCATGGGCTGTCATGTGATAAAGTCCAAATTTAGCCAATTTAACATGTCCCTACAAAAATAAAGGGAAAAAACCACTATGAAATATTTTAATGTTAATGGCAGGGAAATTATTGCACATTTTTTAAGTAAAGAAACCATCACATACTCAGATACATTAAAATATATATAGATATATTAATTTACCATAATTTTGTTATCAACTATTTGTCAATGTCTGAAGTCCACTTTATACTTATTACAAATGTGTATGTGTGTGTGTAGTATATATATATGTATATGCCCACATATATGTATGTTTGTATATACATACATACACACATAAAAATTGTTTGCTGCTTATATTTTCCAAGCTTTCTGACAAAAGAGAAATAAGGAAAAGTATTCTTATTTTCTTTGAACCCTTGCTTAGAATACTTTGTTTTAATATTCAAAAAATATTTTTTTTTTCAGGGAGTTGCAACCCCATTGATAATGTCATAATTTAATTCTGACATAAGAGGTCTTAGCTTTAAAAGATCAGTTCCCAAATCATCAAAATGTATTTAAATCTGTAGATCTCCAACAATTATGGATATTGAGAACCATAATTACCACAAAAGTGCGATTTTTTCATAAAAGATAAATGTAAATTTTATAAGTATTAATGTTTTCCCTTTTTAGATGTTTAAGACTAAAAAAATTTAAGTTGATTTTAAAAATGGTTTTGTTTTCTTTTTCTCAGAAATTTATTTCTCAGCATTATAAAACATTTATATTTTAAAACAATTCAGACTGGTTAGATACTCTACTACCATTAATATAAAATTAATGAGCACCATATTCTCTTTTATTATTTTTAATATCATAGGGTAACCGAACTGAAAGTCTGGAAGAGAATCAGAGGAAAAGAGTAAATCTACTGAAAAAAAACAATTCCCCAGAAAATATTCCCTCAAAGCCATTTTTGTATTTTTATGAAAAAGAATGAAATTATACCTTAATATTTAAAATTCCTGAAAACATACCACCTTGAAAGGAGATAGGTATGAACAGCTGGTGAATAAAGAATATAAGAAAATAAATGTGGAATAAATTAAGAGGAAAGAAGGAAGAAGAGAAGAAGAGAAAATACAATGCAGTCGTGCTATGAGACAAATATTTTATTCAAGCAGAGCAGCTTTCTTAAGATGGAAGCAGATTCAGAGAGGTGGATTAAGAAGCTACAATACATATCTTTTAGAAAACGAGTGAAAGAAAAAACAAAACATGATGTTATAAAATAACTGTTGGGGAAAAAAAGAATAATGCATGCAAAAAACATGGATTTATATAATTAAAGATACTTGTTTTGCCCTAACAACCACAAGTATATTACTTTCATATAGTCTTTTCATTAAGAATATTCTTAAAACATATTCTTATCCTTTTATCCCTCTGATTAAGGGGCCTGATTTCAGTAGCTTTCAACTTCAAATAACAAACAAATATTTAATGTGTTACTTGGCAATTACCTTTCGGTCCAACAGGATATTATGAGGAGAGAGCGCCCGATGCACTATACCATGTTTGTTCATATACTGCAAGCCTTGGAGGACCTCAAACGCTATGCACAAAACTTTTGAAGAGCTTCAAAAAACACAAAATGTCACAGATCAATCACAAAGCCAATACAGAACCTATTTTAATGAATTAAATAATGTTTTTGTGACAAAATTCAGTATAGACAGTGTGCCAAAAAAATGTATACGCATTTTAAGAAAGGAAAAAACTATTAAAAAAACTATAATACTCAATATATACCAATACCAAAAGATGAATACAAGTCACGTTTGGCTTCTGCAATTTGGGTGGTATGCAACTGGCCTATACATTTGGCTTAACCAAATTATCAGGAAAGTTTTTGATATATGGCAGAACTAAGTTAATGAAAACCATCTATTTTGCTTAAGACAAAAATAACTACACCCCCTGAAAAATAGCTACATTTTATAGTAGATAGACATGATCTTACTTTCTATATCAATCCACAAAACAACCTACAGTGATTTATGATTAATCAAACATTTCTCTTTAATTCTATCCTATTCCCGCCAAGCCACCTTCCACAGGGCTGCCTCATTTCTTTCTTTCTCTTTCTCCCTCCATCTCCCTCTCTCCATTAAAAAAAAAAAAAAAAATCAAACATCATTCATGTAGGGAATTCGGAATAATACAGCAGAAAAGTACAGGAGACTAATTCAAATCCAACTCCCTTCCCACCAATAATAACATTCTGGTATAGATTTTTTTCTACATATTTTTTTGATATTTTAAATTAAGACATTTAAAAATTATATTAATATTTGCAGGGGACCATTAAAAGTAATTTTTAAAAGACATACAAATAACAAGACAATAATAGATATAAAAAGGAATTACTAAAAAAGTCCATTCAAAAGCAGGCAGAATGAAGGAAAAAAGAAAAAAACAAATGGAACAACTAGAGAACAACTAACAGGTTTTAATTCAGATGTATCAAGCATTATATTAAATATAAATTATGTAAACTAACAAATTAAAAGATAAGGATTATCAGAATGAGTAAGAATTAAGACTCATTTACATTTAGGCTAAAAGAAATCCAAACTAAATAAAAGATATAAATTAAAACTAATGGGATACTAGATCACTAATTCTCATGGGCTTGGGTAGGGGGATGGGTTGACTACAAAGGAGTAGGAGGAAGTTGTGCATAATGGAACTTCTGTTCTTGATTTTGATGATAGGTACATGACCGCATTTGTGCAACTAACCTTCTGCAGGTTTGAACTGTATATTAAAAGGATAAATTTTAAGGCATATAAATTACACCTCAGTAAACCTACTGTTTAAAAAAGTAGGCTGAATAACATTTTTTTTTTTTAAGTTGCAATATGACTCCCTCCTCTAAATTGAAAAAATCATAAGAACCAGAGATGCAAAATTAAAATCTCTCTCTCCTCTCATCCTACTTGGACTTTCCAGAGGTGACCACAATTAGCAGTTTCTGATTTCATTTTTTCTGGTGGTTAGACTTTTATTTAACATAATTAACTCTTCACTATGCATAATGATATAATTAACATACTTTTACAAGTTTCCCATTTTCCTTTCCCAACTTCTGATTCTATTTGTTACGTTGTTTTTAAATTATCAAATTTTATAAGTGAGATAAAAGAAACCTGCACTTCTTTCTTGAAGGCTAAATAAATAAACAAGTAAATACATAATATGACATATAATGATTAAGTGTTAAGGAGAAAAAGTAGAGAACAGAAGAGTGACTGTGGGGTAGCAGTTAACTATTATATAGTATATATATATAGTATGATCCAACAAGGCCTCACAGAGAAAGTATTTGTGCAAATATCTAAAGGAAAGTGAAAAAGACATGCAGCTCTCTGGAAATGTATGATTCAGGTAAGTTAAGGGTGAGAATGCACAGCAGTTCAAAAGAGCACAATGAGGCCAGTAGGAGATGAGGACAGAGAGGTATCAAGGTGCCAGATCTCGTAAGGTCACTTAGGCCACTGTAAAGCCTTTGGCTTTTACTCTGAGACACATGGGAAGTGACTGGTACATTGATGTACTATGATTAGTAAATATTCACTGTAGAACTAAGCAAAGAAGAAAATATAAACCATAGCTGTCAAATGTCTCAGTGATCAGGATTTCATGGACACAATAACTTTATAACTATTCATGAATGTTACCATCATTTTTTATATCGCATTCTATTGTTTTTTTTTATTTAGCTAGAATACATCCATGAGAAAGTTTTGCATGGCGTGAGGGGAATGAATAGGACATTTTTAAGTATGGCATGTCTTCAAATGTCTTATTCTTGCCCTTAAACTTGGAAAGAATTTCCCCATTGTCTTTGAATGCTCTTTATTAAGGGTGAAAAGTCTAATAATATCAGTCTGATTCTAATTTTGTTGTAGATACCATGTAATTCCTCTTTGGAGACTTTCAGAATTGTTTTTTACTTTATCTGTAGACAAAATTTTAGCCTAGTATGTCTATCATGTGTGGGCATTTGTGCAAATAAGCATTAGCATTAACACAGAAACACAACTAAGTTGATTTGTTATGTCTTTCATTTTCTCCTTCTACTGTATCTTTTAGTTGGAACTCTTGGTGGACAGATGAAAATTGGATCTATTTTGTAAATCAACGTGGTCATTAGCCCTATGTATTCTATTATTTAATTTCCAGGATCTCTGTTCTGTTCTCTACTTGTTCTTTTTTAACAGATCTGGTTCTTTGGTTATGGATATGTTATTCTTTGGAATTTCTCTGAGGATAGGTATTAGAATTCTTTTAATTCAGGAAGCAAAAAAGTAAGTTATCTTCATTTCCTTTGGGTGTTTTTTTTTTCCTCCCGTGGCTCTCTTTCAAACTATTTTTCCCCCCTCAATTGTCTGGTAATCCTGATTGGCAACCACATGTTATAATAAAGCATAAGTTGGTATTCTTCATGAAGTATGTAAAAAATAAACAAAGTTACTATTCATAAAGATGCTTATTTAAAATGACCTATAAACTATTCCTTTTGATCAAATAGTTTCTCCCATATTAAATAAAGTGCCACATACACAACAGCCAGTTTTAAGCAAACTAGAAATGTGTGAAACAAGAGCAATTTGGAATTAACAGTTTTTATTAACATTCTGAAAAAAATAAATCAACTATGTAAAGGAAAATATTCCAAAGTTAAAAACAGCAATAATTACATTGATAAACGTGGATATGAAAGAGTGTAAACCCTTTCCTTATTAAAAACAAAGAAAACTTTCCTTGAGGTTGATTAACAAATAAAACATAAGCACCCAGTTTTTTTGAGTTCATTTGGCTCTATGGTATGAATCAACTCTAAAGTAGTAAGTTTTCTTGTCCTTGTTTTCTTGTTCTCTCTCTCTCTCTGACACACACACTTCACAAAAATCTTAAAAGCTGATGTCATATTCAGTCATGACACTAGAGGGCCCCAGTTGCACACTACTTCAATACAGAAGTCTTATGAAAATTAAAACCAAACTTTTAAAGCAATTTTTCCATCAAATCAGTTCTGGAATAGCTGAACACAGAAGATTATATGTTCTACTTTCTCTACTGTTTTTGCTAATTGACTATAAGATATAATTGGAAGATACTTGCATGTCAAACAGCACATTTATGCTACTATCGAGCTAATGAGATACATTGCAATAATTTTTAAAACTTTAAACATAAAGCTGAAGCTCATGACATATCTTTTCTTAACTATTATTTGAGACAATATATAAATTATCGTTAATGGACTCATACTCCAATTCAAATCAGACAGTAAATCAGATGTGTTTTCTGCCCTTTTGTATTTTAATGTTTTATTTTAAATTTTAGTTTAAAATACAAGGTATAAAGAGGGAAAAATATGTTATTTTCTAAAATGAGAACAAGGAATCAGTATTTGTGGAATTTTACATGCTTATTTGTTTTTAAAGCTGTATTCTTTAATACTGCAAAGAACTTGTATCATGAAATAATTTTAAGAATTATTTTGAAGTAGCTAACGTAATTCTAATGCAACAGCAAGGTACAAGAATCATATGACTAGCAGTAGTTAGTATGTTACAGTTTAATTGAAAATGGACTCTACAAGGAGAGTCAGGTTAAGAGGATGTGATTTACACAATTAAAAAGAAAAAAAGATGTTAGCAGGGGACAACATGACTTTGTCCTACACAATTCACAAGTCAGTCTTGTTAATAGAGAAATCTATCACTTACCTGGAAAATGTAAATTCAACTTCAAGTCATAAAATATTCTCCTTTTCAAACACTTAGTTACTATTGTTACTCACAGAGACTGAGAGGGTAGCATTTACTTTACCATTGTCCCTGACAGTCAGGAAAGTTTAATGAGCATAAGAATCTTTGGTGATTATAAATACATACATAAGACCAAAAGGCAGTTTTCAAAGCAGTATGATTAATAAATTCTAATAAAGTGAGATCACATTTTAAGATACTTTTTCATTTATACTCAACACACATCAATTAAGTGTCTATTAGCTGCTTAGTGTTGCATATCAGGCCCTTGCATTTTGAGGCATCATGGATACAAACAGGAAGAATTGACCGCCACAATCAAAAAGCCTTTGGTGTAGTTGGTAAGACAGATTTATAAACTGATAATTTTAATACAATTAAATACAATAGAATTTCAATAGTTTTAATTCAACAATTAAGTTAGCAGATGAGAATTAATTACCTTTTCCCTCTGTTTTATGAGGAAAAGAAAATATGAGAATTTATTACATTGGGGAGGCCAAAACAGACCTACAAAAGTCAGAAATCTTGGGAAAGTAAGATTAAGAACTAAAAGAAAAAAAAAAATCACTACCACCACCACCACCAGAAAGAACAAATGTTGATAATTTCTAGTCATGAGTCAGCTTGGTTGTATTTAGATTGTGAACATGAACTTTGAATCTATTAGGTTAGTACCATACTAAGTATATTTTGCTTATCCCTTTCCATATGTATTTCAAAGGAAATTTACATTGTATGTTTCTGATTCAATCATCCCTAAATTATCTGTACTTGCTTAGCTTGCTCGGTTAAAACATATGGAGGCCAAAATCATGGGTTTAGTGTGTACAAGGGTTGATTAGCCTCACATGTTTATAGTCAAAGATTTTCATCTAATTCCAGCAAACATCTTCAAATATAGATTGCCACAAAGAGACATTGCTCAACCTCTCTTTACTTAAAACATACTGATTTTAAACTACAATCCCCTGTGCTTCTTTGTTCCTCATTCCTGAGCACCTACCTGCTCTTGAGATCCCTGTTCTGTAGGCCTCCTTTGTTATACCAACCAGCCCTTTTGTTTGACATCCTTCTTTATTCCAGAGCTATTCTATCATTTTTTTTTTTTCTTTTTTTTTTGAACCAGGATCTTTAATGGCTTCTCATTCAATGGCTTTACCCCTGGTAGAATTGCACGTCTCTGCAGTGTGGCAGGTAAAGGTTGATGGGATTATTAATTTTATGGTAATAATTTCTGTATAGGTTCTTCTCTCACTCTACCTTGAAGCAGGCTCTAGCTTATTCAACTTAAAATCTCTATGCCTACGTATCAATAGTACCTACTAGGTAGGTGTTCAATAAACATGAATCAAATAATAGGTATTCAGTAAATGTATACAATGACATTACATGGTGGTGCAAGAGGGTACAGATAATTAGATTAAATCCTTCACCACTAATGAAATAACAGCTCAAAAAAGTGTATCATACTAGCAATAAATCAAAAGTGTTAACTTTATTTGTAATAGTATATAATCCTTTAGTAAGTCAAGAAAACATAAACTGCTTAAGTTCACACAATGGCTATCAAAAAAAGTACTACTCATTTGCTGAAAATACACCTCTCTTTCTGGTTTCTCTTTTATACCAAATCATGGTATAATGGGTAAAAAGATAATCTTATTACTATCTGGCTAAACCTGTGACTTAGACTAAGTTGTTAAAGACCGATTCCTGAAATAGATTTTTCTAGCTCAAAGATACCAATAAATACTTGTTAGTATTTGGTATTTGAACTGCATTCACATTAAATGTGTGTGTGTGTGTGTATATACATATATCTATATATCTATATATACATATATATGTGTATATATATACACAATCTAGGAAAACTTAACATCTTTATGAATTTGAATTATTCTATCCAAGATAAACAATGTATTTCCATTTGTTCAAGTCTATTTTAGTATTTTTATGGAATTTTTATTTTTAAAACAGCTTTATTGAGGTATAATTAATACACAAAAAACTGCACATGTGTAATATATACAATTTGATTAATTTAGACATATGCATACACTCATGAAACCATCACCACAATCAAGGTAATAGACATATTCATCATCTCCAAAAGTTTACTTTGGTGTGTGTGGAAAGAATAATGAATTTTGCATATATATATGTACATAAACACTAAGAATAAATTAAGTGAGGGGGACTACTCTGTTAGATTTAAACCACACAATATAGATTCTCTTTTACAACCCAAATGTCCACTGTCAGATGGATAAAGAAAATGTGATATATACATACAACAGAATATTGTTTGGCCTTAAAAAAAGAAAAAAAATCCTGCCATCTGTGACAACCTGGATGAACCTAGAAGATATTATGCTAAGTGAAATAAGCCAGGACAAATACTGCATGATTCCAATTACATGACGTATCTAAAATAGTCAAACTTCCAGAAGCAGAGCATAGCATGGTGGCTACCAGGGGCTGGGGAGAGAAGGAAAGGCGAGTTATTCAATTGGTATAGATGCAGTTCTGCAACACGAGTCAGTTCTAGCGATTGGCTATACAACAGAGTGCTACAGTTAACAACCGTGTACTATGCACTTACAAATTTATTAAAAGGGTACACCTTATGTTAAGTGTTCTTATCACACGAAAAGATAAAAATGGAGGTGATGGACGTGTCGAACATGTTGATTGCGGTGATGGTTTCATAGGTGGATGCACATGTCCAAACTCATCCAATTACGCATACATTAAATATTTGCAGTTTTCTGATATTGTACCTCAGGAAAGATGTTAACAAAATAATGAGAATTCCTATCATCCTGAAGCCATCAGCTCTTTTTTAGGATCTGCAATGTTTCCAAGAAGAGATGTTATTCAGATTGTAAGATATAGAAGCCAAGAAAGAGAATGAGAGGTCAGGGTTGCTAAGATAGATTTGGAAGTCATTCACATATAGGTGGTAACTAAAACCACACATGCTATTTCCTCTGATCTATAATCCATGATATTTCTAAGGGCCACTCCACAAGCCAAAATACCCACAGTGTCAGCAAACCAAGGGAGGAAACACAGTTCTGGATTCTATGAGTTCAAGATGTTCTTTCACCTTATAAAACATGATCACTCCCACAGAAATTTTCTTTTTGGTCTAAAACTTTTCTTGCTTGGTATCAGCCCAAGTTAAAATGTTAAGGGAGAAGAAATACAGACAAAATATAGTTAGCTACTGTGTGATTTAAGAAAAGGAGAAAAAAAAAACAGATTAATACTCAGATAATAATACAACTGTGTAACTGTTTTATCTTTAACCTAAAATCTCCTCTATAACTTCAAGACAAAAGAGCTCAACTAGCATATAACTTTTAATGACTCTTTCATTCAAAAATTTGGAGATGGGTATTTTCAGTGATGCACTAATAGCTTTGAGACTCTTAATTAGCCACTTATCACTTATTAAATATTGTTAAAATATCATAATATTTAACAGAGCAATTTTTTTCTAAAGGAAAAAAAAAAAAGAAAGATTTCGGAATTCAAAAAGGAAACAATTGATTTCACTACCGGGCACACGTTTTAGCCTGAAAGCACATCCATTCGTGCTAAATTTAAGAATTTATTTGCCTCAGATTCAGATGTTTTGAAATATAAGTTGCACTCATTAACTGCTTACCTAAAGATTATTTTGCAATAGGTCTAAAAAAAAAAATCAGTGCAGCTATCTGTAAGTTGTGGAACTCAGTGTATTTTACAATTCAATTCTCACTACAAAATAACCAATGTTGAAAGCTAATAAATGTGTAATGTGGTTAATTCTCAATGGATACAAATAAATTAGGTAATTAACTTCCCAACTTGAATACTAGATAACTTTCCTTTCTCAGCAAAAAATTAATTTGATAAATCAAAATACATATGGAAAGCATAGTCTAGTACTTTGAGGTTCAGACATACAGTCAGGAGACTGTCACAGATTTGCTATGCTTAGAGAATGTTCCAACTTCATCCCACCTCAGTTTGCAAATTTATAGAACGGGAAACATAACACCAAATGGGGCTAAATGGAGATCAATGAGTTATTTGTGGTGCACAGAATTCTAATCATCTTAAAAGCAAAACAACAATCAAACAAAAATTCCAAGCCCCCCCCTCAAAAAAACTAACGTCTTTTAATAAACTGTATAATACAGTAAGTCCTCACTTAACATCAATAGGTTCTTGGAAACTGTGACTTAAAGCAAAACGATGTAACAAAACCAATTTTCCCACAGGCTACTTGATATAAACAAGTTATTTCCTACAGTATATTTCTAGCCACAAAAACATCAGCAAACTTCTAAGTAAAGACCCAAAACACTTCTAATATTAAACATCAGAGGGGTAGTAGCTTGGGGGAGGGGAGTTAGCACTTTGTGAGGAGTGTAAATGTCTGTTACATTGTCTTGTACACCTGAAAGTAATATAAAAAAATTGAATATATGTGAGCTATATATCCATTTAAGAAAGATTAATAAAAACAAGTAAGCTAATTATTTCCAACCTGCTTATTCCAGTTAAGGGTCACAGGTGGCAGGAGCCTGTCCCAGTAGCTCAGGGCACAAGGCAGGAGCCAACCCTGGAAAGGATACCCTTTCATCCTTCTGTTTTTATTCTCTGTGAGAATAAAATCACCATTTGCTAAGTAGAATTAGAGGATCCTAGGGTAAGCTGTGTATTTCTGCCTGATCAACGTTTTCTTTTCCCAAGCAGCTTCAGTATCCTGGCACAGAAACTCCAAAACCATTTTTCACCATAGTTACTGACACTGGCAGTGCAAATGCACTTGGTAGTAAGTCCCACTTCCCATGTTCTGGCAGCATTTGGCTATCACTTTTCTCTAAAACAGAAACTATGATGGCTCACATTTGGTTGGATCTGTACCCTAACTCATGCCAAAGTTTTTTTTTTTTTTTAATTAAATGTATTTACATATTACGATATGAACAAAGAATGAACACATTTCTATTACTGCTCAGAATTTTGATTTGAGAGCAATTAACATTTTGTTGAGTGGACCAGCACCTCATAATGTTTTAGGCTATCTGTCACTCTAACCCCAACCCATCACAACAAATACTGAATGGGAGAGAGCCTGTATTTTATTTACTTGTTTAGTACAGTGTTTGCATGACACAGTGCAACCAAAAGTTTGTCAAATGGAAATGTACAGTTCAATAATGTGTTGGTCTGTATTAAGCAAATTATAAGAAATATGACTGATGAAAATTCTGTACTTATACTTTCTATTCTGTTTATAAAAAGTTGGGGTAACACAGCGATCATATATCAATCAAAGAATCCAAAAATATTCAAATGTTGTTCTTAAATAATTCTATTGACCTTGTAAGTTCTTATGATACATCTGTAGAGAAGGCACAATAAGGGAAAATTTAACACTTTATTAGCTGGGGTTTTGTCCCCAAACTTAACATAGAACTTGGGAGTTTTGCTTACTTAAGTACATAGTCACTTTTTTCCTAAGCCAGATCACCAGAATGAGGCAGTTTTGTCTATTTTTCCTAATCTTCAACTAGAGTCAAAGGTTTTAAGACTATGATTCAAGGAGGATCAGTCATTTCACCACGGTATAGAAGAGAGTAAGAAAAAACTTTTACCCATAGAATCCCATAATACCAGAATACTGTTTATAATTTGAAGGACAATAATCTTTTATGAAGTCACACCAAACTATATTAATGAATAATAGTATTAGTTGATATAGTCTAAAATGGTGTCCCCTCCCCAAAATATGTCCATATCCTCATCCTTAGAACCTGTGAATATTACCTTATTTGGAAAAAGAGTCCTTGCCTATAAGGAGATTATCATGGAGTATCCAGGCAGGCACAAATTCCAATGGCAAGTGTCCTTACAAGAGAGAGACACACAGAGGAAAAGATACACAGAGGAAAAGATACACACAGAGGAGAAGATATAAAGATGGAGGCAGAGATTGGAGTGGTGTAGCCCCAAGACAAGGAAGCCAAAGAATGCTGACAGCCACCAAAAATTGAAAAGTGTAAGGAAGAATTCCTCCCAGGAGCCTCCAAAGGAAGTGGGCCTTGCCAACTTTTGATTTCTGACTTCTGGTCTACAGAACTGTGAGGGAATACATTTCAGTCATTTAAAGCCACTCAATTTGTAGTAATGTGTTGCAGCTGCCATAAGAAACTAGTACAGTTGGTTATAAAAATGCGCATGACATCAAGGTGGTTAGGTTTTCACCATCATGACACGATTATGACAGAGCAATTCTTCCTTCATATTTTCTTTAAATTATCTTTAGTTAGATATAAATTATGTACAAAATATGCACTCATTTTACATGTATTGTTATAAGTTTTGACAATTGTATACATCAGGATAAGCACTGCCACGATAAAGAAAGAGAAATATTTCCATCATTTCAAAAAGGTTCTATTTAAATAATCTTCTCTTCCCAGCCAATCCCCATATCCTACCAATGGCTTTAAGCAATCATTGATCTGTTTTCTATCATTACAGATTAAATCTGTCTTTTCAAGAATTTCAAATAAATGGAATGGTACAGCATTACTTTGTGTCTAGCTTTTGTTACTCGACGTTCTGTAGATTCATCCATGTTGTTGCCTACATTACAAATTGATTTTTTTTTTAGTGCTGAGCAATATTTCACTGAATGGATGCCATAATTTGTTAAAGGACATTTTCACCTTCAGACTTTTAATAACTAAACACAGTACAGTACTTTATCAGAAAAGCTGTGGACACATTTAAATTAAAATTCACAAGGAAATAAAGTATACAAAGTCCTGAATTTTGAGGAGTCTCATATTCTTAAAACTGTCATGATGGGAAAACAAATGAAAATTTGTGGGCATAAACTAATAAAAAAGGACATTAAAACATGAAAATCAGGATCTGGTCTTTGTCTAAAAGATAAGTGGCAGATTTGGGAATGTCCAGTCATTACCATGGTGATTTTGAAGCACTTTGAATGCAGATTTGACACTCAGGTAAATGCTGTAAAAAACAGATACAGTTGCTTTTTTTGTGGCCTATCACCTAAGAAAAACAAGACCAACAATGACAAAATGTCTAGCTAGTGAATAAACTAACATATAAACAGAGATAGTACAAATACAGCTAGATACTAATAGCATGCTCAAGTCAAATGCACTGACCAGACTGGTGTAGAAGAGCGCTAAAATTTTCATTGATTTAGATGATGAGAGCAGAGAAAAATCACTCTCTCTTCAAGGTAATCTCAGAGGAACTCGTAAGTAGAGTATCAGTCATTCTTTACATGACCATTACTTTTTCATCCTAAGTCACTGTCTGAAATAGTAACCCATATTCAAGACTCATCATCTTAAACAAGAGTGCCCCACTCCTACCTTTCCAAACCATTTTATTAAGAAAAATAGGAAGAGTACTCTCATTGCTCTCTGATGTATGTCTTTATACTTAGCTTTCCAAGTTCACTTCCTCCACCTTTCCTCCAGTGAACACTCTGCCTCTGCTTCATTTGTTTGCATATCAATGACTTTACACATGCTATTTTCTCTGCCCTTCTATCTGGTTCACTTGGTTGATACTTAGCCATCTTTTAAGATTCAACACAAGCATTATTTCTTTAGTAAAACTTTACTGGATTCTCCTGGCTATGATATACTCTGTCTACCAAGATAACTTGTATATACTTCTCATACGCACTTTTTTAAAAATACTATACTGTGTTTATGAGTTTTTGTTTCTTTGTTTGTCTTGCTCCTTTGTTGTTTTCAGCTTTATATCTCACATGTCAGTGAACTCATACAATTTTCGAGTTTTTCTGTCTGACTTATTTTGCTTAGCAAAAAAAATCTCAAGATCCATCCATGTTGTCGCAAACGGCACTATTTTCTCTTTTCTTATGGAACTTTATGTTTTCATCTCCAGATTCAGTAATACCAGCCCAGTGTCTGGAACATATACTATGTACTCAATGAAAAAGTATGGAATAACTCTTGAATAAATTAGTCATAATTTAAGTTGTAATTGGTCATCATAAAAAGGCTGTGACTGTTCCACAGACAATGCTTATTGATAATAATATCCAATAATCACTATAGTAGTTATAACGACACTATTATCATTACTGCTACTAATAGGAAACACTTGGATAACTTGTACTAACCAAGTGCTATTATAAATAATTCATATCTATTAGTTTATTAATTCTCCCCACTATCCCAGAAAGTGAGAAACTGAAGCACAGAGGGGTTAAGTAATTTACCCAAGTGAGTAAATGGAAGAGTTGAGATTCAAACCCAGCCAATTGGTCTTAGAGACCATGTCCTTAACCTCTACACCATAGTGCCTCTCAGTGTTTAAGTGCATGAATGGTGAAGTCAAAAGAGATGACGTGAGCTCCAGCTATAGCACTGTGACAAGTAATGATAAAGTAAATGCTCTAAGCCTCAGTTACCAGATCTTTAAAATGCAGTAGACATTTATTGTTTCCCTCCCTGACATCCATGCTCCCTTCTTCCAATGATAACTTAATTTTATATTTCAGGTTTTCCATCTCTCTCCTATACACCTCAGCTCATATGTTCTGACTTCAGGAATGGAAATACGACTCAGGCCTTTGTCAATCACTTTCCCCTGGCTTTAGTAGTTGTTCTTAAACTAGTCTGATTGAAAATCTTAGGACTTACATAGCAACCAATTAAAATGGCTTGCTCTTTTCTGGAACACTGAAGATAGGAAGTTAGAGTTGTTATGGCTGCAAAATATTTTGCCATCATTAGAGGAGAATCTGGAACTCTTACAACTTAGTAGTTGTATGACCAGGGAAAAATTACTTAACTTCTTAGATTCCTCATAGGAGCCTAAGATTCCTCCCACATCAAATGGAAGCAATAGGAGTAAACTATAGCATAGAGCTCTTATTAGGAAAAAAATACCGTATTTTGCTGTGTATAATGCACATTTTGCCCAAATTTGTGAGGGAAAAATAAGGACACACATTATACATGGGTAGTACTAATTCTGTATCTATATGTTTTTAATTATTTTATTTATGCTTATGAGTTAAAAGTGTAACTCTAGAAATCAATAATGATATCCGGATGCAAAATAATACCCTGGAATACGATAATCGGTTTTGTTGAACTTACCACAAACTTGCAAAGATGAAGTGTTCTTGGCGTTTTATGAAGCAGAAATATCATAAATTTATTACCGGTATATAAAATTTCTTGTACCTTGCATCTGTTCTTGTGTTTTGTAATTATTTATTACGTAAAATTTCTTGTACAATAATATGCTAAAAAATAAATGCTAGGATTCCTTTATAATAAAAAAATACCTACATATAAAGAAATTTAAAAAACTGAATTAAAAAATTAAAACAAGATTTTTTTCCCTGAAAGTTTGGGCAAAAAATGTGGGTGCGCATTATACACGGGAGCTCATTATACCCTGCTAAATATGGTAATCATTGTAGAATGCTTAGCACAAAGTTATTGCCCAAAATTTTGGCAATTATATTGTCATCATCATTATTTTTTTCAGTCCTTCCCTTTTGAGGTCCTGTATAATTTAAAGAAATCATTTCTAACTTAAACATTGTGTTTGCATAAATAATTGAAATATGTGGCTGAAATGGCCAAGATGGAATGAGAACTCATGAATCCCAAGTATATTTTTGTGTATTACATGCAATTTTCATTCCTCCACTCCAATTATCTTACAAGAGAACCCACTCTGCCATAAGTATAACAATAGATTTTGGTCATAATGAAACCAGTTTTCCTTGTTTCCTTGTCTGCCAAAATGAAAGGCCTGGGTTCTCTGGTTTCTAGTTTGATCAAGATGCCAGACAACAAAGAAATCCTCACAAAGCCAGCAAGGTAGTCTGATAATTAATGACAGGACTCATTGAACTTGGATATTTAAAACGTTTACATTTCATGGTCATTTTGACTTCGTGGAAGAGCCAGAAGTCACATGGTGCCATCTGGTGAATAAAGTAGATGAGGACACACTATAATGTTTTTATTTGATAGAAATTGCCATACCAGAAGTGTGACAAGAATTGTCATGATGGAGGATGAAACCATTTGCCCATTTCTCAGGCCATTTCCTACGCACATCATTTCTTAAATGTTCATAAAGACACTCATGACAGAGGACTTCCAGAACTGCTTCAGAAAGTGGTAAGAACAATGGGATGTGTGTTTGAAGCGAGGGGGAGTATTCTGAGGGGGATTAATGGCAATGTGTCTTTTACGCTAATTTTTAAAAATTTAAACATTCATGATAGTGTTTGATTACACCTCATATATTGTCACTACAGTGGCTAAAAGAATGAAAACATCGACTGCTGGTAAGAAAATTCAGGAAGCAGAGCTCTCACACATTTTTAGTAGTAAGGTGAAAGGTACAATACTTAGAAAAAAGGTCTGGTGGTTTTTAATATTAATCATATACCTACCCTAAAAGCTATCAATTCTGCTACATATTTACCCAGGGATATGAAAACATTTTGCCCACACACACAAAAAAAGACTTAACAGAACTTGAATTATAATAGCTCAAATCCTGGAAATGTCCCAGATGTTCATAAACAGAAAATTGCTAAAAAAAACAAAAACAAAAAAAAAAACTGGTACATTCATAAAATGAAACACACTTCAGCAATAAAAAGAAATGAGCTATATAATGCACAAAATCACATAAATGATTTCTAGAAACATTAGGGCGAGTGAAAGACGTCCTACACAAAACAGTATATACTGTATAATTCTAAATCTATAAAGTGCTAGAATAAGCTATACTAATCTAAGGTGAAAAAATAAGAAAAGTGGTTACTTCTGGGAGTTGGGAGTGGGGTGAAGGATAAAGGTTTACTGAGATGAGGCATGAGGGAAATACCTAGGATAATGATTGTGATCTAATTTTCATGTGTGTTTGTATTATACAGGTATACACATTTGTCAAAATTCATCAAATTATACATAATTCGTTACATATATTCCCTATCCCAAATCCAGTCTCCTTTTCTTCCTCACCCTAGCCATCCCCATCTCTAAATATAGTGCATCTAATATTTCACTAAAATTTTCAATTGAGGATGCATTTGGCTAAAAAACCATGTCTCCACTGGAAAATAACAGGTAGTCAGCCTTTTACATCAACTTATATACAAGTTCTCTAATCATCTCTTTTGCACATGGACACTGAAGTATTTCCCTCTCCCCAATGAGGATTTTATTTTAATAAACAGAGTTTACTTTACTCTTGATAATTATTCTGGAAAATAGCATACAATAAAGTTTGAGTTTAAACTTTATTACATTTTGATTTTCTTTTCTGAAGATACCTAGCAATTTGAGTGACTCAGAAAAATTTATGAATACAGAAGCTAAACATACTGGGGTTGCCAAAAAAAAAAGTATACACATGACTTGTATTCATCTTTTGTTATCGGTATATATTATTACAATTTTAATACAGATTTATTTTCCTTTCTTAAAATGTGTATACATTTTTTTTGGCATCCTCTGTACTTATAATTGTTGAAAGGATTCACGTTGCTCAATTAATTAATTATTTCTCTTTTTAGAAACAGGTATAACTAATAATTTGAAATTTAGATTTAAGTGACGAGAAAAGACTTTTTAGTACGTGCCTGTATAAAGAATGTGGTAGGCAGAATTCTAAAGCTGCCTTCCCAAGATTCCAGTCACCTGGGTGTTCAATCAGTCACTACCCTATGCACTGCTATGAAGGGACTCTGTATAGATGGAATGAGGTTGCTAGTAAGCTAACCTTAAAATAGGGAGATTACCCTGAATTTTCCAGGTGGGCTCAATGTAATTACATGTGCCCTTAATATTGAAGAGCAAAGCAGAAGGATTAGTCAGAGAGTGACAGAAGAAAGGGCAGGAGAGCTCAGAGATTCAAAGCATCAGACAGACTGGACTTCCTGCTACCAGCTTTAAAGATGAAGACGTGGGTCCACGAGCCAGGGAGTGCTGGTGGCCTGTAGAAGCTAAGAACTACTCCTGGCCAACAGCCAGCTAGGAAATGGGTATTTCAGTCCTATAATCTCATGGAACTAAATTCTACCAACCAGACTGAGTCTGGAGATAGGTTCTCCCCTGCTGTATCTAGAGGAAATGCTCACATCTTGATTTTGGCTTTGTTAAACCTAAAGCAGAGAAACCAGCCAAGCTCAACAGACCTCTGTCCTACAGAACTATCAGATAATAAATTTGTGTTGTTTTAAGCTGCTAAATTTGTGGCATCAGAACATGATTCATGAATTGCTGAAAGTGGCTATAAAATCTACTTTAATACCTCCTCAAAAAGGAATCTCATGAGTTTCAAACCTTGCACATTCCCCAAAAGTGCCTATTGTCCTGACTGGTCCTTTGTGGGCTCCTGGAAATCATGCTCTTGGAATGTTCTTAAGAAGGTTTTGCCCATTTGAAACCTGAAACCACTCTGGCCTGTCTAGATAGTTTGTGCAAACAATGTGATATGTTGAACATTTGCTTTCCTTCTGGGTGGTCTGGAGCATCAGTAATTGCAGTCACACAAGCACTATGTGCCATTGTCATCAACCACCAGCAAAAACCCTTGACTCCCAGGCCCAGACGAGTTTCTCTAGTAGACCACCCTTCACACATGTTGTCACAATTAGTCGCTGGAGGAATTAAGTACATCCTCTGCAACTCTCCTGGGAGAGGACGCTGGAAAAGTTTGTGTCTGCTTTTCTCCCTTCAGTGCCCCACTGTTTTCCCTTTGTTGAGTTTGCTTTGTACCCTTCTTGCTATAATACAATGAGTATAACGTAACCGCTTGTACAATGACTTCTGAGTCCTATGAGTGCTTCTAGTGAATCAATGAAGCTGGAAGTGGTTTTAGTGACCCCGACACACATAGTTCCCACCATCTCTGCCACAATGATTTACTAATGCAAACAAGAACACCAAATATCACACTTGTTACAGACTAAAATCTTTTCCTAAATTTTTAGCAACCAAATTGTGGTAGGCAGAATTCTAAGATGGTTCCCAAGATCTTTGCTCCCTGACGTACACCTTGCATAATCCCCAAGACTAAGAATATGATGCGTTTTACTCCCATGATCACGTTATGTTATATGGCACTGTTACTTTAAGACAGGGAGGTTGTCTGGGTGGGCCTGGCCTTATCAACATGAGTCTCTGAAATCTGGATCTAGACAGTGGAAATAAGAGATTCCTGGTATGAGGGGGATGTGATGTGAGAGAGATTCTCCACTGCTGGCTCTGGAGATGCAGATAGCCTCTAGGAACTGACAGCAGCCCTGATGGACAGCAATCAAGGAAATAGGGACCTCAGTCCTGCAGGTGCAAGGAACTGAATTCTGCCCAAAGCCCAAATGAGCTTAGAAGTGGGTTCTTCCCCAAAGCCATGGGAATGAAGTCAAAAATTTGTTTCCTCTAATCATTCTATTAAAAAAAATATTTCCAAGAAAACAATTAATAAATTACGAAGACATTTGCCATTATACTTTCACCAAAACTTATTTATCTGGGAAATAAAATTATGGCACATGCTTTAAAAGGAAAATAAAAGGGAAATAAAATTCAAAGTGCATGACTAAACTAAAAACAATTATGTCATTCAATAGTTCACTTACAACACATTAACTACATGCAAACTCTTATGCTTATAACTTTAGGAGATAGAAAAATGAAAAATTACAGCCTACATATGAAAAAAGTATGGTTAATTAGGGAAAGGAAACCATAGCTCCCTTAATTTTATAATTGCAGACAAACAATTACAAGCCAAAAGGGGAAAGGTAACTTACAACTAGAGAGATACAATATAATGAAAGAATTTGGAGAAGAAAAATACAGTTTTTGCTTTGGGTCAGCCGTATCGTATAGAGTAGGGGTGTCCAAACTGTGGCCCGCGAGCCAACTGTGACCCACTATCCATTGTTAATTGGCCCGCAGCAAATTCCAAAAATATATTTAGTTTACTTAAATAAACCAGATGAGGCAATACGTACTTCACCTTGAGTGAGTGGCCCAGCTGTTTGTGTGTTTTACCGCATATGTCCCTTGGTGAAAACATGTTGAAAAAAGTTTGGACACCCCTGGTCTAGAGGAATACAGAGGTAAGCGACTTACTTGAAGAAGTGCTATACCTTGTGTCAAAAAATGGAGATACACTTGGGGCAAAACGCTCAGTCTTCTTGGGATATTTCAGTTTTTGGACACTCAATCTCCTCGACTATATATTGGTAACAATAAAAACTACTTGTACAATGTAGACACTATTTGGAAATAATTTAGAGAGCTAGATTGAAGTCCTATCTTATGCTTACAAAATGCATTCCTCCACACACAAAAAATGGAGAGCCACCAAATGCTTTTGAGCAAGGAATGGACTGATTTTTAAAAACATTTATATAGTAGCAGAAAGTAGGAGTGATTGGAATATGGAAAGACTAAAGGCAGGAAGACCAGTTAGGAGAATGTTGTTGCCATGCAACAGTCAAGGTGTTTGTTGATGAAGGCCTGAACTAAATAATGTAGAGCACTGCAGAGATGCCATAAGTATCACCAAGGCTGTGTTAATGATACTTGACAACGAACAGGACATAGGATACAAGAGAGGGAGAAAGCAAAAGATAGCTGCAAAATGCCAAGACTAAGTGAAGAGCATCTTTTGGTGTTATTTTCCATCTTTAATAAAACAAGTAAAATATACATCAGTTATGTAAATCTCTAAGTTATCTGACTACACTGTAATCATTTCAAATGCACTTTGAACGAGGGTCCTTGAAGGCAGAAAATGCAGGAGTGCCTCAACTTCCACTGTCAGATGATTAATCTAAAATAAGAATACTACTGTCTCTTTCTGATGACTATGACCTGTGGCTCATTATCCTGCTCTGGACTGTATGCTACAATGTGTTCAAAATTCTTGGGAATACCTAATTCAGTGAGTAGGCGATCTTTTAATAGGGGCAAATAAAACTTACTCATCCGAGTTAAGTCAGATCCTGTTTTCCATCAAGCTAGTGAACAGCTGCAGACGACATAGCCTGCTTTCCATCAAAGTCTCCATGTATAATCTTGCATTGCTGATCGTTCTCTGGTAAATTTTCAAAACTATAACCCTAAAAACA
This sequence comes from Rhinolophus hipposideros, assembly GCF_964194185.1. Classification (NCBI taxonomy): domain Eukaryota; kingdom Metazoa; phylum Chordata; class Mammalia; order Chiroptera; family Rhinolophidae; genus Rhinolophus; species Rhinolophus hipposideros. Next base: position 79,040,648 of record NC_138047.1, read on the forward strand.
TGTGACAAACTACATTTTATTAAAGAAACATGCCTGCACTACTCACCCAATCTTCACTTGCAAATTTAAGGACAATGAAGAAACTTCACTGCATGTGCCAAAGTTCTGCTGAATATCTGTCCATGAACTACACTTGCTGGCACTTTCACAGATTAAGCAAAAGTACATGCTCTGAATAACACTAACACAAAAGGAAAATACTGTCCAAATAGCACCTAGACTTAAAAGGCAAACAATTTCCTCATGCTTACTTTAATAGCAGTGATGAAGGTGAATCTCTTTTTTAACGTTCTCTGGAAAATGTTTCAGTAAGGAGTTGAGATTTAAATTTCTCCACTTTTCAGCATCTTGAACCTGGCTCTAGGGTAGCAATTCAGCAGATCCACAGGCACTGAATGTGAGATGACTTCAAACAAATCTTCTAAACACTCTATTTTCTTAAAATCTACTGGTTATAGGAGTTAATTGAATTCTATGCCTCTTCGTTTCCAACAAATGATTTTGATCATTTAACTGAAACTGGAGAGAAATTTTGGCCAGATCGAACTCTGGCACAAGTAGCATATAAAAGCCACTAAAAGGAGAAAAGCATTCTCCAAAAACTAACTCCTCATATTCAGGCTTGAATAGGCTCAAAAAAAAAAAAAAAAAAAAATCGGTGAGAAGCTTTCTCTTTCAGACAGGTTAGCAAATTATCCACACAAATAACATTACTTTAAAAAAGACTCAGTAATACCTCCAGGTCATCCATAATACAAAACTATTATTTTATTTGGGTAATATGAACTCTCGAAAGGGTTTTATGGCCATTAAAATTATAAAAAGAGAGAATGCTTAATTTTCTAATGGGATCTGAAACTGCATTATAGTCTTAAGCTACAATATATTTATAATACAAATTACTATGTTTTAGTACAATATTACTTACTTCAATGATATTAAATTTGTTATGAAAAAAAGTCAGTGAGTAAACTGACAAGAGTTCACTGAGTTTCTAGTTTTTGTTCCTCTACTCCCCATCAAACCAATTTTACAAAAGATTTAAACCTTTCTTCAAAATAAACCCAGAAAGATTACACCTCTAATGATGTTTAAGCTCAAACAACTAACTGCAAATACCTACCAGACAACTAGCAACTTACAGTTTTACAACAGTTAGAAACAGATGCACAAGTTAAAATAATGGATCTCAAATTGCAACCCTATATATATAGATTTTCTGTTTCCCTTGCATTGGTTTCTCTTACAAGTGTAGGGTGCTTACTTTTGGCAGTAGGGGAAATAACTGATTTATAAGCCATAAGAACATCTCACTTTCCATAAACAGGTTATAGAATTAATTAAAATTGCAGCACATCAACTCTGCACATGAAACTTGCTCTGTTACTGGAGATCAATGTAATCCAAACACGTGAAAATTCAAATAGTTTTCCACAAAGCTAATGTGGATGGATTGGATCAGGTAACAACTTGGAACCGAACCTGACAGATTCATTTCTATTAAAGACAGTAAGTGCTGAATGTTATATTCTAAAACAAACAAGGAAAATACTGAATTTTAGTCTATGACCAGAATGATGAAAAAATAGAATTTATTCACAAAAATTCTTATATATCCTAATTGAAAACATATATATTATATATATATATATATATATATATATATAAAATGCATACTATACAGTACAAAGACTCATTAAAACTACTGTTTGTTCTATTTTAAATAAATGAAAGACTATTAGAAAATGTAAATGGCATAAAAGAAAACATGAAATTTACATTTATTCCCATTCATGTTCATCTGCCTGCTCAAAGAATATGCTTCCATCTATAACATTTTATCCCCATGAAGACATATACAAAGACATTGAAGACTGGTGGCTTCTTTACACCTTTACACTACTGAAACTATTGCTGTTTCACTGCTGTGAGATTTATCATCTCTAAAACACAGATAAAGGATGATGATGAGCACAGAAAAATAAAACATTTCATGAGATATTGGATTTAGTCTAATTGGCAAAGCAATATCAACTGTATTCTTATATAGTACGATTGAAAGTTAAAAAAATAAAAATGCTAGAGTTGAGGTAAAATGATGAAAATTGAAATTTGTCTTCTTTCCTGCTTCAGTTCTTTTAGTAAGTAAAGGAGGGGCATATATGGGCAGAGAAGAAATGTTGAGATCATAAAGAAATCCTACAGTTAGACCATCCCGAGGACCAGAGAACTACTCTAGTTGTAGTTTAGAGTCCTTGGAAATGGCTGGAACATAAGACCGTGTGTAACATCAATAGTTAGAATGTACAGCAATTCCAATAGCAGCACAGCTATGTCTACGAAGGGCCTACTTCACCTCTAATATTTGTGGGTATCCCTTTAATGATCTACCCTCTCTCTCTTCTTCCTTTCTTCTGCCCCAAATACCTTAAATGAATACTAAATAATTTTAAGAACCTATTTCTTACAATAAGAAAAATTAGCAATTATTTTTTCAGCTAGTGTTAATGTTGGCTTAGCATCTCACTCCTAGTTTTCTTAAGTACGTGTAGGATCTCTAAGACCGGTGGTAGCCAGTCTCTAATGGTGCCCAGAGACCCCTGATTCCTGGGGCTCACATTCTTGTGTAGGCCCCTCCCACACTGAATGGAGTTAATGGCTGGCCTGTATACAGTAGGATACTGCATGAACGACAGTGTGTGGTTCCTGAGGCTAGGTCATAGAATGCATTGCAGCTTCCACCTTGCTTTCTTTTCACTCAAAGAAGCCAACCACCATGCTGTGAGGATGGCCAAAAGGCCTGTGGGAAGGCACTCAGGCAGGGAGGAACTAAAGCCTCCTGTCAACAACTAGTATCACATGGCTGAGCTATCTTAGAAACAGAGCACCAGTTAAGCTTTCACATGACTACAGCCTCAGCTGACATTGACTGCATCCTTAGATCCTGAGCTAGAACAAGGAAGCTAAGCCATTTCTGAGCTCCTGACCCAGAAAATCTGTGAGGAAATGCTTATTGTTATTTTAAGCCACTAAGTGTTAAGGTGACTTGTTAAGAAGCAATAACTAACTCACACTATTTCTTCTTACAAGAACAAAGAAATGCAAAATATGCCACTGGATCAAACTTCCTCATTAACACGATAATATTGTTGGCACATAAGGGATTTACAACTCAAGCAAAGTAAATAACTCAACAGGCTTTTTAAAAACTAAAGGTGTAATTTACATAGGAGAAATGCATTTTAAGTGTATATTTCAGTGAGATTTGACAAATTTTGCAAGAACATGCACCATGTAAGTAATACTTTGATCAGGATGTAAAAAATTCCCATTACCTCAGACAGGTCCCTCACGGCTATTTTGAATCAGTTCTTGTATTACTCTTCCCCCCAACCCAAATCAAGCACTGTTTTTATATCTACCATCATGGATGAGTTCTAGAACATCATGGATTGTTCCAGAACGTCACATAAATGATGACTATAATTCCTGTGTCTGGCTTCTTTTGCTCAGCATATTTTTAAGGTTGGTCATGGTGTTGCATGTATCAGTATTGTTGATTTATATACCCTGATCTGTTTATCCATTCTCCCACTGATGGGCATCTGCGTTCTTCCCAGTTTGGAGCTACTGTGAATAATGTTTCTGGAAACGTTCTTGTGCAAATATTTTGGTGCACATGTGTTTTTCCTTTCTTTTGGTTAAATACCAAGGCAGGGCTGGGACTAAATTGAGACAAATGAGGTCAAAATTTGAGCAGGTCCTCTATCTAGGAGTGAGATTGTGGGATCATAAAAATAGATGTTTTTATAACAAGTAAGCCTTTTATATTAGAGCAGTGCAATTTTACACTACGATTTGTCATGGGTTCTTCTGTTAAGAAATCTACCATTTAAATAAAGGGCAATAGTAGGTTTATATATTAGTATAAGAAACATAGAAATATATACTTATAAAGGCAATTGATCAATATAATATTATCAGATATAATGCATATTAAATAAAATATAAACTTGAGAATTCCTTTAGAGTGATACCTAGATTAAGTAAAACTCCTTGTTTTACAGATAAGGAAAACAATTAAGAGAATTGTCCAAACTGTCTCGTTAGTCAGTGGCTTTTTCATCATACATACTGAATTATAAATCTTTTTATAAATTTAACCTAGGCTCATTTAAAATTTCTAGATGAATCCGTGGCTATAATTGGTTTCCAATCTTTATGCAAACTTAACCTTGGCTGAATTAAAATAAAGTGTTTTTTTTCCATAAAGATATGGCTGAAATTGTTCTTCAATTTTAAGGTCACCTAGCTTTCACAGAAAATTGTTCACAGCATCAGTGGCATATAAAGTATAAACTTATTTGGTGAGCAAACTAATATGTTCTTAAAAAAATAAAATCAAAGATTTATGACATGCAAAAACTACAATTGTAAAAACATATTCACTAAATATAGAGAAAGTCACTTTTATTACCTATGTCAGATTAGACTTTTCTAAAAAAGGCAATGGTATATTTGATATCTGCATCTTTCATTTCAGAGACTGCTTAAAACCAAATCATTTAAAGTCACAAGGAAAGCACTTTTATTCAATTTATTTGTTTTGCTTCCATTACATTACTGTTATTTAGTAAGATACACATTTTTTTTCTCCCATGGAAAAAATTTACTTTCATCTAGAATACAGCAGTGTTTAAAAAGTATTAACCATCAGGAATATTTCTTTAAATTAGAACTGATATTTATAATCATATAAAGCCTCCTGGAAAGCAGTTTTCATTGGTTTGGTAGTTTATCCATTAAAGAAATACTTTTGATGATTTTAAGATATTTTCAGAAAATATGTGAAGAAGCTAGCTCATTTAATAGAATATTTGTAATAAAATTTAGAAATATGCTCTTATTGCAAAGAATGCCTAAAATAGAAAATCAATTTACTGAGTCATTGAAATAACTGAATTTAAATTATATCATTAGTTGCCCCCCAAGCCATGCTTATTATTTTTTGCTCCTCTTCAACATGGCCTTTACTTAACACAGCTCACTGTGTCCCTGGGAATGCCAGTATCTTGTGATGTTACCAAGTACTCCTCTAAGGAAAATACTCTTAATGTCAGTTAGAGAAATGCTTAGTACTAAAAAGATTTCAAATTTTCGCATATATCCTCTGTAGGAAATTTTTTTGGTCTAGTATTTTGGAGAATGCCTACCTCACAAAAGTTGACAATGTCAGTGATGAATTTCTATGAGGCGCTTGAATTAAATTTCCTAAAATGAAAATTTGCACCTGTATTTTATCATTAAACGAGTAACAGAAGAAACAAAAAGCCTATAGTATCTAGTTAAAATGTCTTTTTGTTTGCCAATTTCTGCTTTTCATTTAAATTTCCTGATATAACACAGTACCTCACGGGTTTCCTTTCTCGAAATAAGTCTTCTAGACTCTGTTCACAGTGTTCGGCCACAACCACCAGTCTCTCTGAGTAAAGAAAACAAATCCACTTTATATTTGATTAACACATTTTAATAACAAAATAATATACCCCACTAAAGATATTAACATACAGTACAAATGATATTTTAGAAGAGCTTTTTAAACTCTATATTAATGGCATAATTATCAAACATAGAATAATAGGACCAATGTGTAATAGAACAATACATTAAACAAGTTCTTTTCATCTAGTATTTTTCTGTAGAGACTCTCCCATGCACATGCAGAAAAACATATGGAAATGCTTACCTTTGGAAAAAAGAACTCATTGTTTCTCTGACACAGGATAGGAGAAGGAAAAGTTTGGATGAAGATATAAAGAATTTTGAAGGGAAGGGAAATTGGGAGCTAGGGACAGACTGTCTTGACAGCCTGTGTCCGACACAAGGTCTGTGAAACTGAGTTCAGAAACTAGAGAAAAGCAGAAATGTTCTGAATCATGACTATGGACAAAGAACAGAAAATCAATTTGGGATTCTTTGTACCATCCTGGGCCTTTTTTTTAAACTAAATTTTATTGGTATGACAATGGTTAGTAAAATTACATAGGTTTCAGGTGAACAATTCTGAAATACATCAGCTATATATCACATTGTGTGTTCACCACCCAGAGTCATTGATCTTTCCATCACCATACATTTGACCCCCTTTAACCTCTCCTATCATCCCCACCTCTGCCTTTATCCTCTGGTAAACACTAAACTGTTGTCTATTTCTATATGTTTTTGTTTCTTTGTCTTGTTCCTTTGTTGCTTTCAGTTTTATATCCCACATATCAGTGAAATCACATGGTTCTCAACTTTTTCTGTGTGACTTATTTCACTTAGCATAATAATCTCAAGATCCATCCATGTTGTCACAGATGGCACTATTTCATCTTTTCTTATGGCAGAGTACTATTCCATTGTGTATATAAACCACATCTTATTTAAACAATCATCTGTCAAAGGACATTTTGGTTGTTTACATGTCTTGGCCACCATACATAAGGCTGCAATGAACCTCGGAGCACATATAGTTTTACGGATAAATGGTTTCAGATTTTGGGGGGGTATATACCCAGGAGAGGGATTGCTAGGTCAGATGGTAATTCTAGTCTTAATTTTTTGAGGAATCTCCACACTGCCATCCATAGGGGCTACAACCAATCTGCATTCCCACCAACAGTGTCTGAGGGTTCCATTTTCTCCACAGCCTTTCCAACACTTACGATTTGTCTTGTTGATGATAGCCATTCTGATGGGTGTGATGTGATATTTCATTGTGATTATTTGCATTTTTCATATGATTAATGATGTTGAGCATCTTTTCATATGTCTATTGGCCATCTGTATGTCTTCTTTGGAAAAATGTCTACTCAAGTCCTCTGCCAATTTTTTAATTCAATTGTTTGGTTTTTTTGTTGTTGAGTTGTATGAATTGAAAAAATTTTCTCCAATTCAGTTGGTTGCCTCTGTGTTTTGTCGATGGTTTCTTTTGTTGTGCAGAAGCTTTTTAGTTCATTCATTTATTTTAGGTTTTACTTCCCTTGCTTCGAGGTCAAATTCAAAAAAACTTTGAACCCAAGGTCCATAAGTTCAGTACCTATGTTTGCTTCTATGTAGTTTATTGTTTTAGGTTTTAGGTTTAGGTCTTGGATCATTTTGAGTTAATTTTGGTACATGGTGACAGACACCAGTCTGGTTTCATTCTTTCGCACGTGGCTTTCCAATCCTCCCAGCACCTTTTATTGAAGAGGCTCTCTTTTCTCCATTGTATGTTTTTTGCTTCTTTGTCAAAAATTATCTGTCCCTATTTATGTGGGTTTATTTTTGGGTTTTCAATTCTGTTCCATTGGTCTGTGTGTCTGTTTTCCTGCCAATACAACACTGTTTTGATTATTGTTACTCTGTATTACAAACTGATGTTAGGGAGTGTGATACCTCCAGCATTATTCTTTTTTCTTCGGATTGCTTTGGCTATTCAGGTTCTTTTGTGGTTCCCAGAACAAATCTGATTATTTTTTTGTTCTATTTCTTTAAAAAAATGCCATTGGGATTTTGATGGGGATTGCATTACATCTGTGTATTGCTTTGGGTAATATGGCCATTTTAGCTATGTTCATTCTTCCAATCCATGAACACGGAATGTCTTTCTATTTCATTGTGTCTTCTTCAATTTCTTTTAAAAATGTTTTATAGTTTTCAGTGTATAGGTCCTTCACATCCTTGGTTAAGTGTATTCCTAGGTATCTTATTCTTTTTGTTGCAACTATAAAAGGAATTATTATATTTCTTTTTCTGAGATTTCACTGTTAGTATATAGGAATACAATGGGTTTTTGTACATTGATTTTTATAGCTGGCAACTTTACTGTATTATTTTATTGTTTCTAATAGCTATTTGATGGCGTCTTTAGGGTTTTCTATGTAAAGCATCATGTCATTTGCAAAAAGTGACAATTTAACTTCATCCTTCCCAATTCAGATGCCTTCTATTTCTTTCTCTTGCCTGATTACTCTGGCTAGGACTTCCAGTACTATGTTGAATAGTAGTGGTGATAAGGGACAGCCCTGTCTTATCCCTGAAAGTAGAGCGAAGGGCTTCAGATTTTCACCATTAATTATAATATTAGCTGAGGTTTTGTCATATATGGCCTTTATTATGTTAAGGTTATTTTCCTTCTATACACATTTTATTAAGTGTTTTAATTATTTGACAAGATACAACATCCATTTATGATTATAACACTTAATAAAATGGGGCCTTCTAAGATTAAGTAATAATATAAAATTTTGGTGGGCACAATCAATATTATGATGTAATGTTTATTTTCCAACAGATCAATCATCTATGAATAAGACAGCACAGTTCTAGGGGTCAGTCTATACCTTTTTTCCTCATCAGTTATCCGTAGTGACCAACGCATTGTCTGACAAAGCAACAGATGTGTGTGTGTGTGTGTGTGTGTGTGTGTGTGTGTATTTACACATATATAAAAGGATGAATAGAAGAGGAGCAAGAGAAAAGTACAACTGGGCTTACCAGTGGTTGGGGATTTGATAAAGTTATTTCAGGAGAAACAAAGGGTTTAAAAAATTGGGGTACGGTGAATATCCATGCAACGTGGTTTCTAGATTAGATAAGGAAGATGGTTAACACAAAATATATAGATGGTAGCCAAGACAAAGAAGTGAAGGAGCTATGAGATTGGGAATAGTGATAACTACAAAGAGGTTTGGTGAAAATGGAAAGTTAGCAAAGGTAGACAAATTAGACAGCAGCAGATGGAAAAAGGAGAATTTCAGAGCTGGAGAGCCAGTAAAAGGAATACCTCGGTAATGACTAGACCAAGGCAGGGTCTTGCATAACGGAGTAGAGATGAAAGACAATGGCATACAGGCAATCATGTGAGATGTGAGGGCAGGATATTATATGGGTCACATCTTAGAAGTTGAAACTGTCTAAGGTGAGAGTATTATACAGAATGATCTGAAACACTAAAATTAAAAAATGCTCCAGATAAAAAGCTACCAGTTTAAAATGAAAGACTCCAAGAGATCTAAACAGAAACTTGAAACTTAAATTTGTAAGAACACTTAGTGAGAAAAAAGAAAAAAAGAGTATAGTAAAGAAAATCATGAAATAAAAGGTCGAGTTTTTCAATTAAATAAAGAGCATACAAAGTTGAACTCTAAGCAGTTTGGTATTACTGTAAAGTTCTAGAAGGAAAAGCAAACAATACTATCAGAAAACCAAAATGGGAAGCTGCATTCCTGTGATTTCTATCTTACCACCTTTTGTAAGTTTTCTTACAGTTATCTGGCTACCTCTCCTCAGTCTCCTCTGTAGATTGGCCCCTATTCCACTTTAAATATTTTTAGTTCCTCCACCTTTGATTCTGGGTCTTCATATTGCATTTTCTTCTCATTTACTCCCAAGGGTGAAAAAACTCTCAAATTTTATTTCAAGTCCAGAACTCTCTTCCGAATTCCAGGCTTTTATAGACAATTTCTCACTTTAATATAAAAGTTACCTCAAACTCAACAGAACCCAAACTGAACATATAGTTTGCTCCTTAAGCCTATTCCCCTTAGTACAACTAATTTCAGTAAATGGTTCCACTATCCTGGCAGCTGCTCCAGCTAGAAACTTGGGAGCACTCTCCCTTTCTTAAATCTAAACAAATGTCCTGTTACTTCCACCTTCCTACTGTTTCCAGAATCTACATACAGTTTGCTCCATCTGCCACAATCTGGGTCCAAGCTAGACCAACATCATCTCTTATTACTGCAACAATCTCTTAACTGAGCTTCTCACATTCTTACTGCCTTCCAATATTTTTTCACACTAAAGTCTAAGTGATAAAATAATAATTAATAAATCTGAACATATAACTTCCTCTTTAGTTTTATTTTATTTTACCTCTCACTCACTAACTTCCAGTCACACCGGCCTTCTTTCCCCCTTACTGCCTTAAGGTATTAGCACCTGGCTTCCCACTGCCTAAAATGATCTCCCCCATTCCCTTCTCCCAGTTAGTTCCTATTACAAAACATAGTAGTTGAGAGCTCAGACTCTTTTGTCTGGGCTGAAATCTCAAGTTTAATACTCATTAACACTGTAATTTTGGGAAGTTTGTTAACCTGTCTATGCCCCAGTGTCCTCTTCTGTAAAATGAAGACAGCAATAGCAATGTCTCACAGAGTTGTTCTGAGGGTGAAATGAGTTAATATTAATATATAATAAGAGCCTAGAATAGTGCCTGACACATAGCAATCACAATCTAACTTTTACCTATTATTAGCATTCATTCCTCAGTTAAATGTGACTTGCTCAAGGAACACTTTTCTGGTCCCCCCAAATCAATTTGCTCCTCCTATATTATAATCTATGCTACATCGTACTTTCCTTTTGTATCACTTATTTCAGCTCTAAAGATTTGTATAGATTTGGACTGGCCCGGTGGCGCAGGCGGTTAGAGCTCCATGCTCCTAACTCCGAAGGCTGCCAGTTCGATTCCCACATGGGCCAGTGGGCTCTCAACAACCAAAAAAAAAAAAAAAAAAAAAAAAAAAAAATTAAAAACAAAAAAAGATTTGTATAGATTTTTATTTAATGTCGTTGTTCTCCACTAGATAATACATATCATGATGGCAGGAACAATGCCGATCTTGTTCAAAATATATCACCAGCGTCTAGAATGGCACCCCAAATATATAAGCAATAAATATAAAAATACTCTTAAATGAGTTAACTTGAGCAAAGGCATGATGTGGCCATTAGAAATGAGTAAGAATTCAGTACGACAGTCATTATCTAAACAGAAATCTGTCCCGTGTAGAAATGCATATACTTACGTTGTAAATAAGGCATAATAATACCTCAATAGAGCTGATTTTAATATAAAACAAAAACATCAGAATTTATTAAAATGTGCACACTCCATTAACTAATAATTTTAAATTAGATATTCGTAAGTCTCCATATCCATGAGAGACTTCCAAAGTGTTTGGCAATAACCTAAAATTTGTCAGGCTTAAAATGATTTAGAAAAAAAATGTTGTCAGTCTCCTGGAAACTCCTTCAAAATATCATAAACCAGAGTTTGCCAAGCTTCAGGATCCTATGAAATTTTGAAGCATTATTTTAATGCAGCAGAGCCATAATCCTTGGTAGAATATCAGTCTATCCCAGAGGTAATGGCATGTATAACTAAACAATGTTTCCAATACAAACTAGTTTTTTTCAAGAACTCATTAGAGAGTCTTCATCCTAAAACTCTGGACCGCTATTTGAAAATAACTTCTGTTTATTATAAAATAAAATAGTTTCACAGAATAAAATATGACAAAAATATTTAGGAAACATAATGTGCCAAATATAAATCAACAATGTAGTGGCATCATTTATTAAAAAAAAACAAAAAAACAAATGTGACACTAAGATGAAGTTTAAAGAGTAGAAGATATAAGAACTGTGAAATAATCTAACAAATATCTGATAAATACCAAGTATCACTGCAGTGTACACACAACCTGAATTGTGTATTTTAAATCAAAGCTAAGAAATTGAAGACAGTACATTAAGCAAGAAGATAATAAAAGAGTTGAATAAGGAGAGGGACTAAAAGAAAAACTAATTTTTCTTTTTTTACAAAGAGGTAATTTGTGAATGTGATAAGGTAATCTGAAGGATTATTAGAATACAGTTACTACATTATTCTTTGGTTATCCACAATAAAAATTCAGATTAACTCATCACCTTTTAAATATAAAAAATAAATACTTATACAGTAAAACTAATAAAGAAAATGTCTGGGCTTATGTGGGGACGGAGTCCCAGAGAGCAGTTCCCAGGCTCTCGACCTCGCGTTGGGGGGTGCTGGCTCGGGTGGTGGTTGGCCGTTCGCTGTAGCCGGTTGGCCAATTGGCTGCTGATATAACTGCCGTGACTGCATTGGTTGGTTGGTTGGTTGGCAGGCAGAAGGTGGATGGCGGACTGCGGATTGTGTGGATCCTACTTCGTGTGTCTTGCTCGGCCACCAGCGAGAATATAGTGGTACGACTCCCCTATCTCTGACTCTGTGGGTGTTCCTTTTTGGCCTCACCATATCCTGCGTTCTTATGTGAGGAACGGGAACTGAGACCCAGCATGACACCCTGCACGACAGCTTAAAAAACAGTATTGTTAGTAGGTCACTATGAAGGTCAGTTTTATGACTCAACATGGCTAGGCTATCGACTCCAGTTATTCAAACGCTAACCTAAGTGTTACTGTGCAGATATTTTATCAGTGATTAAAATCTATAACCAGTTTACTTTAAGTAAAGATTATCCTAGATAACGGGTGATCGTGACTCAATCAGTTGTAAAGGCCTTAGGAGCAAAAGCTTCTCTGAAGAAGAAATTCCACCCAGGGACTGCAGCTCAGCTCTTGTCCAAGAGTTCAGTGTCCTTGATGTCCTGCCTATGACTTGCTGTCCCAACCTCCACCATAACATAAGCCAATTCCTAAAAATTAATATCTATCTGTCTGTCTGTCTGTCTATCTATCTATCTATCTATCTATCTATCTATCTATCTATCTATCTATCTATCTATCTATCTATCTCTCCATCCTACTGTTTCTATTTCTCTGTTGGAAATCTGTGAGCTGATATAGAACTTAGGTTGAAATTATATGCAGCTAGAGACATAGAATAAATTATCTTATATAGGTCCTTAACAATTCTATTATTAGTTCACATAATTTTGTTCTGGATTTCACTATCAATAACCAAAAGATTTCTGGGTAATTGACACCAGAAAAAAAAAGGGGGGTGCATTACAATTTAAAAACTTCACTCTGCTTCTAAACACTGCAGAGCTTTGCAGCTCAAAAGAAAAAGATTAAATTTGTTAACTTCAGTAGTTTTATGCTTTATTTGTCTGTTTTATTGTAAAGATATTTTCTTCAACTTTTCTTTTCATAAACCAAGATCTCAAATCCTAATAAAATGCCCACTAATACTTCATCCTGCTGAGTTAGCAAGAAAGTAACATCATGTTCAATCAGTTTTGAATGATCTGTAGAAAGCTAATACATGTGAAAACATAATGTTACTAAAACAGACCACATGTCACACATAACTCCAAATAAGAAGGGGAAGGCGGGGGTGGAGAGTAAGATAAGATGTAAGATATCTGAATAACAAGAACAGAATAAAAGGGGAAAAGGAACCAAACCTCAAAATTGAGAAGACAAGTAGAATCCAAACCAAAATCATGTGTGGTTATACCATTGAGAAATATGTGTTGTTCAGTAAGGAGACTGTTGACTAGAAACTTTTCAAATTTTTCAAACTAAATGCAACTGAAATGAGTGGGATTCTTTGGAACAAACAGACCATTATAAAAACATGTATAATAATTCAGTTATCTACTTCTTATGCATACAACTTTTAAAGACAATGACCACTGCCAATTTAAACAAATTCCCTGACTTTTTGACAATCGCTGACATTTTCATTCCAGGCAGCCAAACTGAAACCATATTAATTTTATACCTATCCATGACCTATGTTACCCTAGAAGAGGGTCTGCTGAGATCTAGGAGCAGGGCAAGCAGAGGAAGCAGAGTAACTAGCCATATGGTGGACAGGCCTAAAAGGACTACTGAGATTGCTGAGCTGGCTTCAACACTAACAGAGTCTAACAGTGTCTAAGGGGATCAGTTTCTATCTGGCACTGAAAACTAAAAGGAAAGTTCCCATGCAAAGTCAGCAATTGTGTTCCCAGAAGGATTATATTAGGTTGGTGCAAAAGTAATTGCGGTTTAAAAAGTTAAAAATAATTGCAAAAAACAACAAATACTTTTGCACCTAATATAAGGTTTTTCCAGCTTCAGTGTTTATAGGGGTCATTTATGTAGAGGGAAAAAAACAGGAGCTCAAAAAATATCTAACAATTGAGTCAATTATCCTGAGAAAAGAAAGCCTAGGAAAAACAGGACAGAAAATAGACTCCAGTTATATGAAGCTCCAAACAGGCTTCCGGACACAGTGGAAAGAAATCGAGGGCACTTTAGGATACCAAAATCAAGAAGTCCTAAAAACTGAGGAAAGTGGCAAGAATTTGGGAAGATAGGCATACTTCAAATTTGCTGATGTACCACAGCAAGACTAATTACAGTCCCAGCTACAGATGATAAAGAGAATCTACTATATTGCCAATGGTTTTGGAACTGGGCCAATGTGACAATTGAAAATTCGTCAGAATTTGTAATTGGATGGGGGGAGAGGTATTTGAGGCATTCGCATTCAGGGATTGACAATATCTATCAATTTTTCAGTGATGTAAATAGCCCCAAATAATTTTTATCAGTTTTAAACATTTAATGTCATCGAAGCCACTTATCAAACAAAAACTTTAGCAGAGTTTTTCTTTTAACAAAAACAACAAACTTGACAAAATTTCCTAGATTAGTCACTTCATTGCTCTGTACCTCAACTCCCTTGTCCTTAAAATGATAATAACAATAGTTTCTACCTCATAATAATGTTGAGGATTAAATCAATTAAAATATATAAAGCATTAGAAAGTATTAGAATACTGCCTAATACATAATAAGCACTCAATGAATACTAGCCATTAATAACATTACACAAAACATTTTCTACTCAAAGTCATAAAACTTCCAGAGAAAATATTTTTAAGACATAATCCAGACTTGAAAAGTATTATTTAACCTAATTTTCAGGAAAACAATAAAGAAAATGTTGTTTGCGTTTTTGAGAGCCTTTAATAATAATACATGAAAATGCCAATTTTTATAGGAAAAAAAAGCAGTTCAATATCAGCAAACATATAGGATTAATTTTACAAATTATTTTGTTAGAAAAATTAAATACATTTAACTGAAATGCATCTAAAATAATTTTTAAAAATGGAACCTCAAAAATAATTTTAAAGTATTGCCATGACAATCATCTTTAGGAGTGCTATAGGTTAAACATCTGTGGATCCCCTAAAATCATGTGTTGACACTGAATCCCCAGTGTCATGGTGCTTGGGGATGAGGAATTTGGGAGGTGATTAGGTCATTATGAATGCAGAATGTTCATAAATTTGATTAGTGCTCTCATAAAAGAGGCCTGAGGGAATTCCCTTCCCCCTCCTACCATGTTGAGGTTAGATTGAGAAGATGGCTATTAGTAAAGAAATGGGCCTCACTAGACGTGGAATCTGCTGGTGCCTTGATCTTGGACTTGCCAGCCTCGGGAACTGTGAGAAATAAATGATGCTTGTTTATTAGCTACTCAGTTTATGGCGTTGTGCTATAGAAACCATAATGACTGAGATATAGAAGAACCTGACCATACTACTGAAAAAGCAGTAAACATCCTCTAGGTGAAACACTGACTTTTTAACTAATAGGATTCAACTTTTCTATTTCAGTTCTCTAAATGGAATCCTGTATGAAATGACTACTGCAGCTCAAAAAAGAATATCAGTGACTCCCTTTTCACTTGAAGAGACTTAGTCTAAATTATTACTTTCAATCAGAAAAACATTCCAACAGACAATTCTAAAGTTTCTAACATTAGAACTTTCATTTCTTTTTAACAGAGGTGAAGAAATATGCGTAAGGGATAGTGGTTTCCCTGAAAAAGAAAATTAAAAATCCTGATCCTCAGATCTGAGAAACACGAATCATTCAAACGTAGTAAGAAAAACTCAAAAGACTGGAGTTTTGGCTGCAGTGAAGGGTGAAGGCATGCATTCACACACATAATGGTTTCCTCACATATTCACTGTATATTTATAACCTAATCAAGGTAACAGAGAACACAAAATAGAGAAAACCATTAACAACTCACCATGTTTTCCCCTAGAAATATCCACATACTGGCACAGTCTTGGGTGGGTGATGGTCTTAAGGATTTGAAAGCGCCCTAAAATTTTGATGGAATTTGGTGTGAGAGGAAGCCCGTTGCTTCCACAAACATCATGTGGCAGAGCTGAGGCAAAGAAGGTAAAGGCACCCATTTCAGCATCCTTCAAGGGAAACATCTCGGAGTCCTAGATCTCCCAAAATAATCTGGAAAAGAAGTTTTTGGAAGATCAACCAAACATTAAGCCAGTGTTTTCTCACCTTAAACAGGATGAACAATATATGACTTGCAGGATATGCCATCTGAACACTTTAAAGTAAAAAATACCAAGTTTAAAAATTCCAAGATAATATCAGAGATGAAAAAGAATCACCCAATCCTAAATTTACATTGCAGCTCTAAATCAAAATCAAAAAGATTTTCAATGGCATATAAAGAAAAGATAGAACACTACCTCTTCAATGACCCCTGATAGCTTTAAGAGTTTAAAGGAATATGCTTACCAATAAGGCTCTTCTGATTACCTAAAGCTTGAATAACCCACAGATTATCAAGAACTTTTCCTTTTTACAGAGTGAGGGAAGTCAAAAAACCGGAAATAATAGATTCCAACCAGAAACTAAATAATCAGGGACTCTATTTATAGTAGTAAAAATTAAACAAGATAACAGAAGTCACTATGTTACTTAAATGACTAATCAATTTTTGTGTTAACTGTTTTACATGTGATCTGTTTTAATCCCCATCTTGCAAGATGTTATTGCCTGCAAGTTAGAGATAGATGTGTAGATCCTGAGAGGTCCTATTAGCACCGACTCCAAGCAAATGGTGCCTCAGAGTTGTGTAATACAGCAGCCTGGGGATTAAGAAACTTGCTCCGAAATCAATCTGACTCAGATTAAAAAATCAACCACAATGCCCAGGTGTATCGCTAAAAAGACATTCCAACCCTGAATTCTTCCCTTCTCAGCTTCCACAATAAAAATATGGAATTCTAAATTAAAGAATAGGGCACTTTTCATGTCTGCCTAGAAATCTCATTCATTAAAATGTTTCAAAATGTAAAATTCATAACAAGGAAGAGAACAGGAAAATGCCACGAGCTGATGAAAGATCTCAAGAAACTACTGTGAAGCATTTTGCATATGGAAGAGTATTGTCACAAGAAACAGAAAGAAGGAAGCTACAATCTGTAATACAGTCAAGCGATTTGCTCAGCAACTTTAAGATTCAGAGGCTTCAGATTCAGAGAAAGCAGGAACAAAAGTGAAGAGAAGTCAGAAGAGGTTTTGAAATGAGAAAGATAATTCGAAAGGCAGAGGAACAGAAAAGTAAACTCTGCCATTAGCCCCCAACTGGGCAGTTATTTATCCTCCAAGCCAAAAATGGTGAGGCTCTTCCCTAAGGAAATTAAACAAATTGTGTGAAAATTATAGTAAATAGCTGCTATTGGCACTGGTGACAAAAGCTAATTTCTCAATTCTGGAATATTTAGGACCCCAGTTAAGATCTGGCCCGCTTACCCTGCCATCCTAAAATAGATACGCTAATCAACAAGCCTGTCTAGACGTTCAAAGCTCCTAGACAGCCATTCTTAACTCTGAAATAATGAACTGTCCAGGAAACATCAGTTGAAAAATGACTATAGCATAAAGAGCAAAGAATAAAATAAACAACAAAAAAAATCTGCCCTAGAGGCAACTGAAATAACTTATGGAAAACAACAAAAAAATCCTCTAATATACTTGGGAAGATTTGAGAAGATATTACATCCATTACATAACACAGAAGGTATGGAAAAAAATATTTCATAAGAGTAAAAAGAAATTGCACATATATATGTATATGTATATATACATATATATAATATATAGTATATAAGGTTATGTATGGAGATAAATAACCTTATTAACATTCAAGGAATTGCTCATTAAAATCACATGAACATTTGTATTGGCCAGAGAGTAACAATGAAGGAATCTGATAATACATGTTAGGAGAATATGGAGAAATAGAATGTAAATTGGTATAATCACTTTGGAAAACAGTTTGACACTATTTTCCTACTATATTCCTCCACAAACTCCTACACACATATACAGAGGATACATACAAGAAATACATGTATCTGAATGGTATTGTTTCTATTTTCCCCAAACTGGAAACAACTTATATATATCTAAACACATGACAATGGTTAAATAAATTGTGGTACATTCATCTGATGGAAGAGCATACAGGATGTAAAATAAGCAAAATATAGAAACATTTTTAGCGGTATAAGTGAATCTTAGAAATATAGAGTAGGAAAAAAGTCACACAAAACTTATGTCGTTATTCGTAAAATTCAAAAATAAGAAAGGCTAAGTAATAAGTAATTTAGGAATACTTACCAATCAGGTAAGAATAAATTCAAAAAGGAATAAAAGAAGACTCGCTTGAGGGTAGGGTTATCACTATATGAAAAGCAGGGGTGAGATTAGGGAAGAAGCTACAAAAACTTAAAAAATCTAAGTAATATCCTAGTACTTAATTGGCGGGTTAATGGATGTGCATATTATTATGCTTCATAATTTCTATATTACATATCTCTATCTATCTATCTATCTATCTGTGTGCTATGTGTGTGCTATATACCACATTATTTCATAAATTTTAAAAAATTAATTGAAATTTAAATGAAAACATTTTAAATATAATGAATTGATTTTCGACAAAGGCCAAGAAATTCAATAGAAAAAGAACAGTCTTTTGAAGAAAGGATTCTAGGACAAGATACCCACATGGAAAAAAAATTAACCTCAACTCCTACTGTTACATCTATAAACATTTGAGATAGATTATAGACCTAAATGTAAAAGCTAAAACTATAAGTCTTCTACAAGAAAACATAACAGAATATCTTTGCAACCTTAGTCCAAGCAAAGATTTCTTAGGGAGAATAAAAACACCACTAATAAAAGATGAATTTGATAAAGTGAACTTTATCAAAATTAAAAGCATCTGCACATCAAAAAGCACCCTTGAGAAAATGAAAATCCAAGACAAAGATAAGGAAAATATTATATATATGACATTTATATCAAATATATCCACATATATGTATGTAAGTATGTATGGCAATAGACTTGTATCCAGAATATATAAACAATGGCTAAAAGTAATAAAAACAAGTCCATACAAAAATAGCCAGAAGTCTGAAACACACACTTTCACAAAGGAGAGCACACAAAGACTATAAGCATAGGAAAAAGTTTTCAATAGCATTAATTAGGGAAACGGAAATTAAAAGTACAACAACATACCATTTCACAACTACTAGAATGGCTAAAATTTGAATGATTGGCAATACAAGTGTTGAGGAAAATGTGGAACTGGAGCTGATATGGGCTGCTGGTGGGAATATAAAATGACACAAGGACTTGGAAAATTGTTTAGAAAACTGTTCTAAAGTTAAACAGTATCTTGAGTTTATGACTCAGCAGTCCCACTCTTGCAAGGAAGAAAAATGAAAATATGTATCCATGAAAATAGTTATATGAGAATGTTCATAGTAATTTTACTCATAAGTCAAAGAAAAAAAAAACTGGAAGCAATGTAAATATTACACAAGTAAATGGATAAATAAGTTGTGGCATATTCCTCCAACGGAATTCTATTCAACAACAACAAAGGAACAAACATGCTAAACTACGTGTATACCAAAAACATGCTGTTGATGAATGAATTAGACACAGAAAAGTTCATATCTTATGGCTCTATTTAAGTACTGTTCCGGAACTTCAGATCTAAACTGTAGTGATAAATACGAGTGCCTTGAGTGGGAAGAATGGGATTGGACAAGGAAACACAGAAACATTTTGGAGTAGAGCAAATGTTCTCAATTTTGATTGGAGTAGTGCTTATCACATGGATGTTTACATGTATCAAAATGCATCAAACTGGTTATTTAAAATCAGTGCATTTTAATATATGTAAATTTCATCTGATAAAAAATGAAACAATTAAGAGAATGTGAGAAATGAATAATTAAAAGAATGAATGCTTGAAATGATTAACAAATTAGATAAAAGTGTTGGAAAATAAAGTTGACACAATTGCTCAGAACATGGAGCAAAAAGGTAAATAGATAAAAGCATAGGAGAAAAGACAATAAACATAGTGAATCAAGCCAAGAATCCAACAATCACCTTAAAGAGTTTCAAAAAAAGAGAACAGAGAAAAATAAAGGAGAATTATGGAAAATAGAATATGAGAAAATTCCCTATAGATGAAGGGAAACATGTACCTTCAAGTTATAGTCTAATAAGGAGGATAAATGAAAAAAGACTCACACTGAGACATTTATCCTAGCACTTTTGAGCTCATTGCAAGAATAAACTCACATGAACACATCATCATAAATTTTCAAAGCGTCAAGCATAACTAAAATTTTTAATAATTTCTGAGAGAAAACAAATAATTCAGGCACCAACAAATTAACATTAGACTGGAATTCTCATCTCATGAGCAACAATGGAAGTTAGAAGATGCTGAAGTCTTTAGATTTGAAGAAACATAATTTTGTTTCTATACCCAGCAAAACTATTCATCATAACAGCAAAATGATAATCCACAGCCATTCAAACATTAAAAAGTAAAATTATCATCCACATACCTTTTATGAATAAGTTTCTTTAGGATGTATTCTATTCTACCAAAACAGAAGAAACAAACAAATAACAGTAGATGTTGGGTTAAGAAACAATGTGACTTACCCAAGACTTCAACAAATACAACCCAGGATAGAAACTGTACAAAAGGACTAGAATGTAATCTATTCAAATTGAACTGAAAGTGACTGGGATCCAAGAGGAACATCTTCGAGCAGAGAAACGAGATGGAAGCTTTTCATACAAAGAATGAGAGGACATGGTGAAGAAAGCACATGATGGCAGGACTTGGTGAAGAAATCACATGCACCTTTTCTCATAAATAAAGTGATGAGACAGGCAGAGTTAACAGGAGCTAGCTTGTGAGTTAGCAGGAACAAGCTTAAAAACTAACCACGTGGCTCTGAATCCCCCGGCTAGCACTACACTTGCAAGCTGACAAGCACCTTACATCCATCATAGATGGGAACAGAACAGTTCCCAGGAGAGGCCACAGCAAAGGCAACCCCCTGCAAGCTAACAAACACCCATTATAGATGGGAACAGAATGGTTCCTGGAAGAAGCCCCCTGCAAGCTGACAAGCACCCTGAATCCACCATGGATGGGGACAGGACAGTTCCCATAAGAAGCCAATTGTAACAGCAACCCCTTGAGAGCTGACAAGCACCCTACATCCTGCCTAGAAAAATATAAAACCCCAGCTATACAGAAACTCGCTGCAGCTGTCTACTTTGGACTCTGCCCCCGGCAAGACAACTGCTCTGCTGGTGCTTCTGTCCTTTATCATCTATTCCTTGGGCAGCTGTCTATTTAACACTCTGCACCTGGCAACTCTTCTCCTTGTGCTTCTCTCTTTTCTAAACAGAAATCTGCGGCAGCCATCTTCTCCAGACACTGCCACAGGCATCCTTGCTGTCCGACTTTCAATAAACCTTTTCTTGTTTTCCTACTTTTCTGAGTCTCGTGAATTCTTTCACATTCTGCGAATGACTAGAGGTATCCAAAAATAACACAGAAAGCAGAAAGTCCTTTGTGAAAGAGAGGAGGGTTAAAAACTACATAGGAAGATTATGGTTCAAAAACTAAAGCACACTTAATGATGGCATAATTTTATTTGTGAAAGTGGAGAGGAAAAAATAAGAATCAATTTGACGTTAATATTACAAATCTTCTCCTAGTGTAGCAAAGGAATTATCAAATCAAAACACTGGGAAGGAAATGTATCGCAGCATACTTTTACAAAGCCATAATATGGTAACATTTTGTTGGTTTTTATAGCACATAAACAAAGCAAAAAGAATTGTAATTAAGAAATATAGTGTAAATATTACTAAACAACAACGCATAAGTAAAGGTGCAGCTAAGGGAAGGTGGGGGTGGATTTGGTTTCTGCAGTGGTAAAGGAAAAGGTACAGTCACTACTTTCATCATTTTACTAAATAAGGAGCCAAAATATATTTTCAAAAGTTGATGTGAAAACAATAGAGGTTAAATACATTATTTAGAGTTATAAAACTAATCAATATTTAAACCAAAAATTATGATAACTATTCAAAAATTTGGAGAAGGTTGTGGATGGTGTAGATTATCTTAAGAAGTCAATTAAAAAAAAGAGAGAACTAGCATTTAACTTATTCAACATACAGACCTAAAATTAGGTAAGATTAAAAGTTAACTCTGAAGAACAGGACTGAGAGGAGGAAGGCAGACAGTGAACTGTTGCATTTTATTAGTCGATCCTTCTAAACTATACTCTTGATTTCAATTAGATGCCTCTACCTCTTGGACAACTAAAAATCCAACAACCAAATAAAGAAAATGCAAATGATTCAGAAAGATACAACACTAGTTGGCATAAAACATTTCATCAGTGTTCCGCTTCAACTACCTCTTAGACCAGTGCACGTAAAGGATCACACATTAAAAAATACACATAGATTTGCTCAGTTGGTGCGTGGAAAAAAGCTAGTTAAAAAAAAAAACAAACAGCTGAGGTGAGAGGTTAGTTGAGGAAAAACAACAATGCAAACCATTAGGTTGTAAAATTCATTCACTCAACAAATTATCTTGAAGATGCTATTGTAAGTCTGGTGTTTTTCCAGTAGTCAGGCCTAATGACAGTGAACAAGACGCAATCTGGTGCCCTCAAAGAACTTGGAGTTGAAATGCTTGAAATGGGGGGAAAAAGGGGGAAAAAATGGAAAAGGGAAAAACGGAAAAGATGCTGATTTCCTCCTGAATAAAAGAATTCACACGTTCCTTCAACGGGCGAATAAAACTAGTTCATTTATGTACTCCCCCTTGAAGAGTGTTTTCTGTCCCAAATGAAAACAGGGACAATGGGCCTTGAAAAAGCGATCAGTGACAATTCTAAAGTAACTTCCCCTTGTTCACTTTCTTCCACTCCACAAGCAATTACCTCTCAGCAATGAGTAAACCTCTGCAAAGCACAAACAAACCGAAGCAAAGGTTCGCATCTGTGGTGAGCAATGGAGAGCCGATTCCACATTTTCTCTAACCTTCTCTTAATGGAATGCTTTGAAGCAGCGAGGCGGTGATTCCTTTCAGAGGATTCAGGTAAACGTGTGTGGGCGGAAGGCAGGCTGCAGCTAGGGACGGGGACACTGAGCAGCAAGCGGTCCCAAGACTGGCTCTACCTTTCACTGCAGCCAGGCGGGGCCACTCGCGGCACCTACCTTTCTTCCACCTCCCACCAGCCCCACCCACTACGACAAATACCAGTGGGAAACCCAAATACCTGCCTTAGAGTCTGGGGACGCAGGCGGACACAAAGACACGGGGATGGAGGTTCTACACAGGGCCCCTGGGCTGTCGCTGTGGCTGGTGCTGCCGCCACTGCTTAGTGCGCCAGGCCGGGCACTGCGGACGCTGCTTCCCACGAGGCAGCTCCTGGGACGGCCGGAGCGCAGCCACTGCCCTTTGCCCGCGAGCTCAGTCTCCGCAGCGCCCAGCTCAGCACACGGCCAGGAGCGCGAGCCCGGCGCTCCCCACTGACAGATCCCCGCTCTCCACCCCCACGCGCCACTCGGCCGGCTCGTTTCCTCTGACCTCACAGCTCCCGCGCCACAACATTAAGGAAAGACCCCGACGTCCGGTGTCTTGCCCCTTGCCCAACCTGGCGACGAAATGTCGCGACCGAGGAAGAGGCGCAGGGGGGTGGCGTTTCTTGGCTGAGGGAATGGCAGACGGGAAGCGTGGTGTGGCCGCGCCCAGGAAGAGGTAACAGGTTTGGAGCTGAATCGGTGCAACCCTCAGGCGTCCTGTACGGACACCTCGATGGGACCTTCCTCAGTGCCGTCGCGTGCGAGAGGCTTGTCCCTACCTGCTTCGGCCGGAGGCTGTGCAGGGGCCCCTGTCCGCCGATTCATGTGAGTGGCGTCCTCGGAGGGGCCTGGGGTGGACGGACTGTGGTCGTAGGTGTTTCCTTTCCCTTACTTGCCCCCGGGAGATGACACCTGGCCTGCGAGGACGAGGGGGACGGCCGCTTGCACCAGCACGAATCTGGGCAGGAGGAAGGAGGGAAGAGCGTGGGACCTTTAGAAGGAGCCAAGTTTGAGAAACGGGATGCGGGGTTGAGGGAAAGGATGCTGCTGGACAAGATATAGTCACAAACGTGTTTACGTGGGTTAGTGTGCAGAGGGGGGCAGGGAGTCATTTCGCAAGTAGTTATTAAGCGCCCACTGTGTACCTGGCACTGTGTCCGGCCTGGGGAAAAAGAGCAGGGAACAAAACAGCAAAATTCCTGCCTCCCCGGACTTCACCGTTTACTGAGGAATGCACATATTAAACAGCAAAAGACATCCCATTTGGGGTCGTAATGAGCGTTGAAGAGAAAAAGAATAAAGCGGAGAAGGAGGGCATAGGTGGGAATTTTAGTGGGGCCTGGAAAGGGCTCACGGAAAAAAATGACTTTCGAGTTGAGAGCTGACAGAAGCGAGAGAACTAACCACACAGACGTCTTGGAGAAGCGCAGTCAGGCAGAGCGACCAGCCGTCGCAAAAGCTGTGAAGCAGCAGCTGCCTGAACAGCAAGAAGCCTGTTATTATAGAGTTGAGTGAAGTGATGAAAGCTGGAGACCAGAAGCCGAGAAAGCAGGAGCCGGTTAGCAAGAATCTCGAGGGCACCCGAGCTATTGGAGGGGTGGGAGCAGTGGCGTGTTATAAAGCTGACTTTTTAAAAGGCTCTCTCTGGCTGTTGTCGAGATAGATTGAAAGGGGCAGGTTGGAAGAAAGAACAATTTAGGAGGTTTTTGCCGTAGCACAGAGAAGGCGTGTTAGAGGCTCACCGGAGAGGTGGTAAGAAATAGCCAGTCATACTCTTAGTGTTCTTAATTTTGTAAGAGTATTAGTGGATGGTGAGTTAATTTCCTCTCATCGGGTTTGGGACAGGCTTTAAAAAGGAGTTGTCGTGTGAGTTTTGGAGTCACAGACACAAGTTCAAATTAGGGCTTTTGCATTTAGTGTTTGAATGGATTTAGACAAGTCAAGTCGTGCAATTTCTCTGAGTTTATTTATAAAATGGAAATATTATCTCACAAAGTTATCAAGGTTAGATGACAATGTATGCTGTGCCGGAGTCATTAAAGTAGTGGCTATTGTTAGCTGTGTTTTGGGATAAAACATGGGAGAAAGATAATGACGAGTGTACCTGTGGATGGAAAGAAGTGGTTAAACCCTATTGAAGAAAATCTGAAGCAGGTAAAAGACCCTTTTGTAAGGCAATAGGACCATCGGAGACCTAGACATACCCCTCTTACAATTTTATGCGTATTTCACTGGTTTTCTATGTTAATAGCCATAGTATCTGAAATGTATGGACTGTCCTCTCATAGCCATCCTTTAAAACCTCCAGGACTCCTCCTGTCCTCAATATAAAGGGGAAGAAGGCAAATTTCCAGTTATAAAATAATTAAGTAATGGGGATGTACAGCATGGTTAATAATACTGTAGTTAACTATTGTTAATAATACTGTGTTAAATATTTGAAAGTCACTAGGAGAGTGGATCTGGAAAGTTTACATTAGAAAAAAAAACACATTTGTAACTGTGGTGAAAGATGTTAACTGATCTTTTGTGCTGATCGTTTTACAATAGACTGTGTACAAATACTGAATCATGCTGTACATCTGAAACTAATATAGTTGTATCTGTCAATTACACATCAATAAAAAAAATAAAGTTTTAAAAAAGTCATACAGCTAATGAGTAGCAGAGCTAGAATTTGAATTCATTTCCTCTTCACATACTAAAATAAATGAAGAGCTTTCACAAAAAGCACAGTTTTATATCTTTCTGTGTTTTGGCAAAGGTTGCTAAAAGACCCCTGGGATTATTGGCAGTTGCCTCTGTTACGTATTTTGAGTGTCTCTGGGATGCATTGTTCTCAGAATATTTAATTTTATTACTTACCTTTTAAAATTGTGACTTTTGACTCACTTTAAATACTAGCATGAGTAATCTAGTTCTAAAAAGTACTATATTGTGTAGCACTGTAATAAGGATGTTCTCAGGGTGAAGTAACTTGGCGATTAGATTGCAAAGCAAATGAAAAAAAGAAATTTGGAAAGTAAGACTAGAAATGATGGTAGAAGAGAGGAAAAAAGTGATTAAAATACTGTAGTTTGGCGATTCTGGTATCCCCTTTTTTCATATTTACACCTCTGAAATACGGTATATTTTATAATTGTTGATGTCTTAAAATCACTATAGACTAGGTGGAAGTTGTGAGTTATTTGTCAGTACCCACCCTTGTGTATACCTGGTCATAACTGTTAATGTCATCAGTTCAGTTGACTTATGTGTACTATTGATCTATGCTTGTAGATTTTAATCTCCATTTTCAGTATCATTTAAAAGATTAATTAGCATTAAAATGAAAAGTTATGTATGCTAAATACAGAAAACAGAGTGATACAAAAATAGGGCTAAATTTAAAACAGGTCTTTCAATAAATGATAACAGGTATGACTACGTGATAAGAAAGCATTGGGTTAATCAGTGTTTTTTCTTAATGATACATAAAATAACAGAGCATCTTGTGATTGGAGTCTTTTTACAATTGATAGCATCTTAGAGTTGATGAAATACTGTGGGGACAAAACCCCAAAAAACAGTTTCCAGGCTCTCGGCCTCACATAGAAAGGTGCTGGCTCGGGTAGTAAATGGCCATCAACTGTGATCAGATGCCAGCAGCTGTGGCTAGTTGGCCGTCAGCTGTAACCCGTAAGCCATTGGCCACTAATATAACGGCTGTGGCTATGCTAGCAAGAAAGGAATGGGGGCTAGCGAGAAGATGGTGGCTGGCAAGCGCGGACTGCTGTTAGGCAGATTATGTAGATCCTGCTTCCTGTGTCTCCAGCCCAGCCGCCAGCGAGAATATATTGGTTTGATTCCCCTATCTATGGCTCCGTGGGTGTTCCTGTTTGGCCTTACCGTGTCCTGCGTTCTTGGGCGGGGAGTGGGAGCAGAGACCCTGCACAACAAATGGCACAGCGAGCAGGGTCCCCCGCACGACACATGGCGTAGTCGGCAGGATACGGTGCTGGCCAAAGCTTTCCGAAGGGCAGTGGAGCAGTTTGTGCGTATGAAAGCTCAGTCTGAGGAAGACCAGGAGGAGCAGCTGCCGGAGAGCTCGATCCCGTGGAGGGGTGGGAAGATGTGGATGGTTCCCCAAACAGCAGAGGCCGGAGAAAGCGGAGAAAGCGAAGGTTGTTGCCGCCCTGTGGGCTGGGAACTGCTTGCTGACGCAGCCTGGATGCGGGACTTGTCCCAGGAGGAAACGCTTGCTGAGTCCTCCTTGGGAGATGAGGGTGAGGTCAAGGTCATCCCTCACCCCCAGGACAGCCCTGGCGAATGACTATGGACTATGGGGAATTGCCTTCCATCCCTAATTTAATGGACGCTTGACTGTTTGGGAACATACCACCATGTAGTGGGACTGGTTTGATGTTTGCTTTTGTGTCTTGACTGGCTGCCATTGATAATATGTAAGCACCTTGATGTGAGCCGCTGTTGTTCCAGCACAGTACCCCGAGAGGCCCAGAGAGAGAGTGGCAGTGCCCTGAGGCCCTGGCTGTGTCCAGGAAGTCTGGCTGTGTCCAGAGAGTGGCAGTGCCCTGAGAGCCCTGGCTGAGTCCAGGAAGTCTGGCTGTGCCCAGAGAGAGTGGCAGTGCCCTGTGAGCCCTGGCTGTGTCCAGGAAGTCTGGCTGTGTCCAGAGAGTGGCAGTGCCCTGAGAGGCCCTGGCTGTGTCCAGGAAGTCTGGCTGTGTCCAGAGAGAGTGGCAGTGCCCTGAGAAACTCTGGCTGTGCCCGGGGAGACAGGTGGTACCCTAAGAAGCCCAGGAAGTCTGGCTGTGCCCAGAAGTACTGTGGTGGTGCCCTGAGAAAAGCTGGCTGTGCCCGGGGAAACAGGTGGTACCCTAAGAAGCCCAGGAAGTCTGGCTGTGCCCAGAAGTACTGGTGGTGCCCTGAGAAACCCTGGATGTACCCAGAGAGCCTGGCTGTGTTCAGGATAGTGCATTCACCTCCAGGCTCCTTGCACAGGGCCCCTCGCAGAAGACGCTTATCGCGTAGATTGTGAGGCGAGACCCTGTAGGGGTGGAGTGTGGGGACAAAACCCCAAAAAACAGTTTCCAGGCTCTCGGCCTCACATAGAAAGGTGCTGGCTCGGGTAGTAAATGGCCATCAACTGTGATCAGATGCCAGCAGCTGTGGCTAGTTGGCCGTCAGCTGTAACCCGTAAGCCATTGGCCACTAATATAACGGCTGTGGCTATGCTAGCAAGAAAGGAATGGGGGCTAGCGAGAAGATGGTGGCTGGCAAGCGCGGACTGCTGTTAGGCAGATTATGTAGATCCTGCTTCCTGTGTCTCCAGCCCAGCCGCCAGCGAGAATATATTGGTTTGATTCCCCTATCTATGGCTCCGTGGGTGTTCCTGTTTGGCCTTACCGTGTCCTGCGTTCTTGGGCGGGGAGTGGGAGCAGAGACCCTGCACGACAAATGGCACAGCGAGCAGGGTCCCCCGCGTGACAAATACAGTACTTAGGGTATCTAAGAAGATTTTTTAGCTAATTGCAGTTCTGAAACAGTGAAATCAGATGTTTTGGGAAGTAGACACTTTCAAATTTCTGTGCAATTCCTACACTATAAAGTAAAATTTTAACTCTGCACTTAAAACTTCCATTTCAAAGCAATAGCTTACTTGTTTATATTTGGTTCCTATCATTCAGAGCCTGGGGCAGGGAATTTGTTAAAAGAAATTACCAGGTATTTAGAATCAGAGTGGGGGAGACTACCTAGGAAATTGCTGAGGTCAAGGGAAGCCATTTAGAAATGATAGGAATTTCAGAAATAATCTTTTATATGTGTGTTTTAACAATTAAGATGTACTCTGAATTCTTGTATTTGATAAAATCAGCTTCAGCTTTTATGAAGTTTTTTATGTTTAGAGGCATCTTACAGTAGCATTTTCGGTTTAATGGAATATGATTATGAATGTTGAACAAAATGTTAAGAAGCAGAATAATTCAGATAATACTTTTCAAAAGTAGATTTGAAGACTCAAAATATGTTCATTTTATTTTTTTCAATTTAGTAAAGGAAAAAAAAGTCTCGACTCTCACTATCCAAGTACAATTAGCATTCTCTTGTACTGTTCTCTGTGTCTTTTTTCCTTTAAATATTTTATATTTTTAATTACTGTGCATGCAGTTAAGTATCATATCTATTTTAATCTCATAATCTTTTTTTATTTTAGCACAGACTAAGCCAGCATTCCCAAACTGTTTTAGAGATTACCAGCTGCAATAAATGTTACTAATAGGTCTTCTTTGGTTAGGACTCCGTGGTTAAATACATTGAGGAATGCTTCATAATTACATCCTTTATAGAAATTATAGCGTGAACATTAAAAGGGATGACTTCAGAGTCAGGCAGACGTCACTTTTAATTCTCATTTAAAAACTAGACACATGACCTGGTGCAAAATAATTTCAATTCAAGTTTCTGTCTCTGTTTAATGGAGATAATTACACTATTTAACGTATAGGTGATCTATTTAAAACATTTAGCCAGCCCATAATAAATGCTGTACCAGTGTTACCTATTATTAACATTATCATATATGAGAAACGCTCTGCGTATTAGCATATTAAAAGCTCTGAAGAGACTAAGGAAACTTTCAAAGTTTTGAAATTCAGTCAATACCCAATGTAAAATTGAAAAGCATGTGGAGCAGTTGGCACAAAATAGTGAAATGAGCACTGGGTTAAAGGTGAAAGATTTGGATTTGCCTGAGCCTTACGCAATCTTGTTAAACTAGCACAGTTGCTTTAAACAGCCTCATTTTTTTTTAAGTTCTCCAATTTACTGTTTTCCCCTCATATGTGTGAAAGCTTAGTGAGTAAGAACATGTTTAAATTTGCTGTCTACTTTGACTCGAGCACATGGTTCAAAATCACAGACTAGAAGTCAAGTTAAGGTCATGAACTTCATAGAGACTTCCAGGTAACTTAAATAGCTGACTGCAGGGAGTGGCGAAGTCCTTTTTGCTTTGCTGAAAGGCATTTGCATTCAGTTAAAACTCTTAACCCTGGAACACAGTGCCATCTCTGATCTGCGTGGTCTCAGTTGTGATCCCCAGAAGAAACTAGGGATCGGAACAAACCCCTGAAGAGCATCAACATACAAATCAAGAAAAAAGAGCTCTAAAGGGAGATGCCAAGAAAGTAGAAGGTGAAATCATATAATAAGTATCCTCATTTTATAAATTAAGAAAATGAAGCATAGAGAAATTAAGTAACTTGAACAACGTCTCACACAGCCTGTCATGTATGTGATTCAAGCAACATTTGTTGGTATAAATACTTTTAAAAAACACTATATTCGTCTGCCAGTATTAGTGATTGTTGTCTGCGTATTACTAGAAACAAATTGTAAACTTATGCATCCTTTGTATATTTTTGAAAAATCGAAATGACAGTTAATCAGCAAGTACTAGGAAACCTGTTTCCAGAACTTCTAATTCTAAAAAAAAATAAATAGCTCTTAGTATTTGAAAAAAGTCTTGTCAACACAGACCTGATAAGAAACTAATCCGAAATACCTTAAAAAAATTATTTTTAGTATTAGCATGTGGGGACAGAGCCCCAGAAAGCAGTTCCCAGGCTCTCGGCCTCACATAGAAAGGTGCTGGCTCAGGTAGTAAATGGACATCAGCTGTGATTGGATCAGCTGTGGCTAGTTGGCCGTCAGCTGTAACCATTGAGCCATTGATCACTAATGTAACTGCCGTGGCTATGCTAAAAATGGGGGCTAGCAAGAAGATGGTGGCTGGCCTGGCAAGCATGGATTGCAGTTAGCACGGAGTAGTGCGGGCTGCAGATTGCAGAGAAGTGGACCGCAGGTTGCGAACAGTGTGGCTCCTGCTTCCTGTTCCTCCAACCCAGCCAGCAGCGAGAATATAGTAATAGCAAGTGCGGTTGGTGGGTTGGCAGAGAAGCGGATGACAGAAGCGGACTTGTAGCTCCTGCTTTCTGTGTCTCTAACCCAGCTGCCGTCGAGACTATAGTACTATGACTTCCCTACCTATGGCTCCGTGGGTGTTCCTTTTTGGCCTAGCCATATCCTGCGTTCTTGTGTGGGGAGCGGGAGCAGATACCCTGCCTGACACCCGCGTGACATGGTATCATGAATAATATTGCCAATATATCTAGGAGTTATCTAGGAGTAGAGAAAAAAGTAGACACTGGTTGGTAGCTACTGTGTATTATAGTCATTCCTAACTTTTATTTTGCTTCAAAAATTTGATTATTGCCAGAGAAATGACTGTCCTAAGAAATGGTACTTTCCTCTTTGAATGAGAGTTAAATAGACTTTCTTTTTTAGAGCAGTTTTAGTTTCACAGCAAAATTGAGCATAATGCAGTCAGTGATTTTTTTTTTCTTTCCCTTAAACCAAAACAATTTGTATCTTTCTCGTAAAACGACGTTTCTCTTGATATTCTTGGCCAGTTGTGTGCCTTTGGCAAATTGGTATGTATGGCTTCTGTCGTGCAGGGCGGCCTGCGGGGTCTCTGGTCCCACTCGCCACATAAGAATGCAGCACATTGTGAGGCCAAAAAGGAACACCCACGGAGCCATAGATAGGGGAGTCATCTCACTACAGTCTTGTTGGCGGCTGGGCTGGAGACACAGGAAGCAGGAGCCACACTGTCCATAACCTGCCATCCTAACTGCAATCCATGCTTGCCAGCTCAGCCACCATCTTCTTGCTAGCCCCCATTTTCAGTTAGCGTAGCCACGGCAGTTATATTAGTGGCCAGTGGCTCACTGGTTACAGCTGACGGCCAACTAGCCACAGCTGATGGCCATCTGATCACAGTTGATGGCCATTTACTACCCGAGCCAGCACCTTTCTATGTGAGGCCGAGAGCCTGGAAACTGCTTTCTGGGGCTCTGTCCCCACAGCTTCTGGATTGCTGCTTTGCCTTCTGAGCTAGAGCTGAGAACTATTATATGCCAGTTCTTAGAAGACCTTCACAAGGCGTTCAAAGTGAAATCTGCTATATGCCTTTGAGTGTTTCTTCTTTGTGTACCATTTGTTTAAATAATCTCAAGTCTGTTATCTTTGAGTTTCCAGTTATGATGACAGTATCTATTTGTAGGGAGAAGTGTGCAAAGATGTTCAATAAGCTATTGTTTAATTGTATTCCCGAGGACAGGAATCATTTGATATCTTGCATGTTATAAACACAACATTTATAATTAATGTAAATATATTAATATTTATTACCTCCATGGTGTATATACATTCACAAATAAATGAACAGGCAGCTTAGACAAATTAAGTATATTTTTAATGTCAATCTCTGTAATTTATTTTTTATGTTCTTAATCCTTAAAAAAACAAAACAAAGCAAAAATCTTTCCTGGTGATCTAGAAATTACCATGACATAGTAACCCAGTATAGTATGAGCTTCTTGAAGTTGGGGATGTGTGAGTGTGTGTGTGTATGTGTGTGTGTGTGTGTGTGTATCCTCTTTTTGTGTTTCCAAAATTTTGCTAGTGCCTGGCATAGTATATTAGCTATGTGTCAAAAATCGTAAGTATTACTCATGGTATCTCATTTAGGCCCACATCAGCACTATGAGATATATTAAATCATCTCCATTCCACAAATGAGAAAACTGAGTCTCAGAGAGGCTAAGGAAGTTGTTAAACGTCACACAGCTGTTAAGTAGCAGATCCAAGGTCTGTGTGATTTCCAAGTCCATGTTCTTTTTTATTAAATTACTTTTATTACTCTTGTAATAAGTTCTTAATATTCTAAGTAAAATAGGGAGTGATAATAGTATGTACCTCACGGTATTGTGGTGATTAAATAAGTTAATAATGTGACGTGCTTCGAAAAGGACCTGGCAGTTACTAAAGACAAAATAAATACTAGGCATCATCATGATCTAATACCTATCAGGAAATTCGAAATGGCTTCTAATATTATCCATAATTACTTTCTATATGAATGGTTGAGTAGTATCACTCATCCCTCTCTATTCTCAATATTTTAAAACTTCATGGCCTAAATATGTGGTTTCCACTAACATTTCTCTGTTGCTAACATCTTTTTTTCCCTTTATTTATCATGTTTTGTCTAATCATTGGGTTAGAAATAAATCAATTTTTCCTGAAAATTTCTGGTGATACACCTTTCTCAGTCCTAGTTTTATTTACCAGTTTGCTATTTAAAACTACCTTAATCTAAGCAAGTATTTGTAAACTTATAGCCAAGTATATAAATTATACTTACTTTATAATATGCTTATGTATTATAATTAAAATAAATATGTAAAATACACATATACAGCATATTTGTGTCCTAAAGAATTTAAAAAAGTATAAGAATTATCCAAAAGTTGGATGATTTTTACATGCTTTTTTTGTGTTTGTGGGAGAGATAGGTATGTACATTTGACTTACTATTCCGTAGCCTTTTGTTGGTATGTTTCTTATTGAACATTTTATTGAAAAAAAAATGTATGTAGTTTATTTATAAAGATGTTCAAACTAATATTTATTAGCTAGCTCCTGCTAAACTGGAATTATTACCTAGTCTTAACTAGCAGTAATCCTTTTCGTGTTTTCAATTTTTTTTTTTTTTTTTTTTGCTAAAATGGAGACAAATGTGGGGGCCAGGGATTTTTGGAGGAAAAATTAATCTGTACAACAACCCTATGAATAATAGGCACTATTCTTTTTTCCACATTATGGATGAAAAACTAGAACCTTAAAAAGATTGTTCAAAGTCACACAAGTAGATAGAGAGCAGTTCAGTGAGATTAAGCCCAGAGAGGGGGCTCCAGAGCCTGCCCTTCCAACCACTTCTGCACTGGCTCGCTAGTGCCACACATGTCCTACAATGTAAATGTAAAATTGGATTTTACATTTCCTAATCTCTTAACACCTTCAGAAAACTGATTTTTGAGGACTTTTCTGATATCTCTCATTTATAGTTTTTATAAATATTCAAAGTTTTATCATTTCCCTTTATTATATTGCTTCCTCTTACACAGCACATTGATATGTATATATGTTTAATATAGTCAGCTTGTTTGTGTTTCTGTGTTTTAAAACATGGAATTCTTTCTTCCAAAAGTTATGCCAGTGTTTCCGTATGTATTATAAAAGTCTTATTTTATTTAACTTATTTTGTAACTGTGTTTTGCAGATACTTAATCGGTTTCTCAGCTCAGTAAAATTATGTATCTTTTTTTCTGTTGGTATAGGATCTATAATCTCTGTTTTGCAAATTATTGTTAATCTTACTTTTTAAACTTTTTGTGTGAGTTGCCATGAGTTTCATGTTTTGTTCTATCAGGCAGCAACTTGGCTGGTATTTGTAAGATGACTTTCTCAGACTGTTGGTGAATTCATGAAAACTACTTTACACTTACTACTTCACACTTTGTTTCTTGTCAGTTAAGATACTAGTTTGCTAGGTTTTTTTCTGAAGTCTATCACTAACTACACATTTATCTTACTGTTACTCATTAATTTTTTTCTTTGCCAGAGGAGTAAAAGTTACAAATCATGTCAAATCAAATACTCATTATTTCACATGTGTGAGATAGCTATATTTCACCTATTGAATATATTTGATCATAGCTTATCACAGACTAAAATAGAAAGACGTTAAACTATAACAATGCTGTAGATTAGATACTAAAAGTTCAGAGGAACATAGCTTTTTTACTTTACCTTTCTTCGTATGTCAGTTTGTATTTTTCTCTAAAATTGTGGCTTTGCAAATATTTGAGGAACAACAACAGGATATTCTGTGTTTATTTTGTGAAAAATTGGCAGAATTTAAAAGGTGATATCTTTATTTTCAGTTTCTGTAACTATTTTCCCTCTGTATTTTTCTAACATGTTATATAGTAAAATGGACAGTTTTCTATGTCTTTTCCAGGTTAACCCTCATTTATATTTTCTTCATTTACTAGCAACTTTTATTTTTATAGGGTTTTTTAACTGCTTCTATATCATAAATTGTCAACTTTAGCATGAAGGTTTTTGAGGGTTTTCTTTTTATAAAAAAAGCTAAACATTTCAGAATGTTCTTTATAGAATGGATATTGCCTAATAATTTGAAATTTTAAAACAATCTTGTATTTGTTCATTAGAAAATTTTTAAAATAAAAATTTCACCACTTATTGAGTGCATCATTTATTTAAAATCAGAATTATTTCAGCAATGCTTTTGTCATAGTTATACTTTGGATTATAGATTATAAATTGGTATACTTTGTATTATATGATCAGGTGAAAAGGACCAATTTGTAGTATCGTTCATGATTAACCCTGTCTTTTATTATGTTGAAATATTGGTCAGTTTAAACTTTAGCATGATGAATTAATCTTGGAATGTTTGCTTATATTTTTCTGCACATGACAGGATGTTATCTATGAATTATTATAAAATTAAAATTCTAATAATTTTCTTTTACAAAGGACACAGTATATGTACTGACATTACTTCTGAGTAGGCATGTGATTAATATTGATGTTTTCCTAATTTTTAATCGTTTGTTTTTAATATTTCATAATCACATGTTCCTTCTTAGAATTGTACATAATTAAATAAACAGTAGAAATATCCGACATACTAAAGTAACGTATAAAGAAGGAATTCAGCAATTTTTTACTTTGGAACCCAGGTATGATAATCAGTTATAACTTAGTTAAGGTTGTTATTCTTTTCCCTTAGTGTTCCCATTTTTGTCACAATACTCATGGTATTTTAAAGCTTTCTTCAAAACTTTCCAACCTGAAATGTAGTTAAATAGCATGTTTTCTGCACTTAGGAGAAAAATTGATTTCCTCTTCCAGATTCAGGAATTAATTTGTTTAACATTCTGCCTTTGGTTGTTTGTAGGAAAAGTGTTTTTCTAACACATTGATCTGTTAGAGTAGAAAATGTTTTTCTTTTCACTATCCTATACAATAAATATATTCCTTTCACAGTATAATTTATCACTTATTTTTTTCACTTAGGATTGTCTGCCGTTTCTTGGCAAAAATGGCAAACAGTGATGCTGTTCTGAAGAGACTGGAACAGAAGGGAGCAGAGGCAGATCAAATTATTGAGTATCTTAAGCAGCAAGTTGCTCTTCTTAAAGAAAAAGCAAGTAAGGACATTTAAAATTTCCTAAGGAGATACTTAAAATGAATTCATGTGTTAATAGACAAAAAAAAAATGTTTACCACAAATTATTGCTTCAGCTTGATAACTTAGATTCCTTTAATATTTCAATTTTGAGTGAAATAATAATCTAAAATAAATTAGAATTGTTATATAGTAAATGTATGATACGAGGTGATCTGTAGAGAAAACAATGTATTTCAAGTTACTGAAGTTAAATTAATGTTTAAAATAAGTTGGTATAGAATTAAACATTAAAAATGAAGAAAATTGGGTCAAATCAAATATGAACTGAAATATCTCCTCTAAGTTGTCATAGAAGAGAATGTATAGTCATATACTTTCACATTATTCTCTACTAAGGTATTTTCTGAAATGATTTTTAAAATTTTCCCAATACTTCTTTAAGTTTTACCTAGAAATTGCTGTGATTATATGTATAAAAATCTCAAATCTGAATTTCTGCTTTTAGGATGTAGGTTGATTTTTGATTTATTTCATTATATTTTGTTTTTCAATAGCTAATGTTAATATCGTAATAAAAATTCCCAAATCTTTTACCATCACTAATAAAAACGAATGGCTCACAGAATCCTACATTTTTTACTATCCAAAATTTTTCCCTTTATCCCTTTATCAATTCTTTTTTCTTCTTAATTTTATAATACTCTTTTAATTATTTCTTTTTATAATGTTTTATGACAGTTTTTGTTATCTTAAATTTTTTAAAATTTTTTCTTAAAATTCTTAATATTTTTTCCCATTAGTAAGACGAAGAGATTAGAGATGATCAGTGCTTCTGTGTAATAATAATGTATGTTATAAACTTATTTTTTTCTCAGGTGGGTGGCATTTAGTATCTTGACTTGGCATTTCAATTTTGCTAATTAAAAGAAAAAAAGAACCTTTCTACATTTGTTGCATGTTTATTCTTCACCTTTATCATTTTTTTTTGTCAGCCTATCTTGGTGGGTCTCAGTCCTGTTGCTTCAATTTTACAATAAATATTTTTTAAATCTCTGAATATCTTGTAAGGAAAATATTTCTTATAGGTACAATAACCCACATATACTCATAATTTCAAAACATACATTAACCTTGTATGTAATATAGAGGAGAATTAAAAAGAGAGTAATTTATAAGTAGTAGAAATAATAAAAATGTGTATTTCAGTAAGTAAATACTTAGGAGTATATGTTTAGGTTTACTTCGTGTTTATATACAAAAAATAGGATCAAAGCTCAAATAATTAACAGTATTTTAAGCTATGTAAAGAAACATGGCAATAGGTCACTGGAATATGCTGTGGGATATGAGACAGTTTTTCATTCTGCAGGAATATCTAGGATATTGGAGAACATCTGGCATCCCTGGCCTCTGCCCAGTTAATGCCAGTAATGATTCCTATGCGTATTATTTGCGACAACCAAAAATACTCCCTCAGCTTTTCAAAATCCTACCTAGGGAGCAGTACCAAACCCACTGAAAATCATTGTTTTTCTTTTATATTTTTGTATACCCTGTCGCTCACCTTTAACACACACATTGTATTTTGAGTAAATCCTTGAAGTTATTTCACTCATTGAATGTTTGACCAGTTTAACTTCTGAGACATTAGGAATAAAAGATTATTCAGCTAATTTTACAAGGTAATAACAAAACAATGAGAATAGGTATTTATTGTTTGACTTCATTATTAGATCTCACATTAAAAAAAAAATAATATACTCATACTTGTCTTTCTTATAGTTTTATCTGTCATTGACACTTTGAGCCAGGTTTTTATGTTGTCATAAGTATCTTTATCAAAGCTAGGAAAATGATTCATAAATAAAACGTTTTATGTTCCACTATTATTTCACAGATTTTCTCCTTTTCTCTCTCTCTCTCTCTCTCTCTCTCTCTCTCTCTCTCTCTCTCTCTCTCAAATATCATATTTTAATAAATAGTAAACTCTGATATAAAAGAACTGCCTAAATATTTGGTTATTAGTGTTATCCTAGCTATGTTTATACTGGCTATGCTCTCTTTCACGTAGCATTTATTAGAAACCTTTTAGAAAACACAGCTATACTTAACTGGATTTTCTTGATTCTAGTTTTACAAGCAACTTTGAGAGAAGAGAAGAAACTTCGAGTTGAAAATGCTAAACTGAAAAAAGAAATTGAAGAATTGAAGCAAGAGTTAATTCAGGCAGAAATTAAAAATGGAGGTGATTAAATGTAGAAATGATAGGTTGTTTTCATTTATGATAACACTTATCATTTATTGTTTAATAAGTTAGGTATTATGCTTGGTTTCTCACCCTCACAGCATCCCTTTTTGTGCATTACTCCTCCTTTACAGAAGAGAAAGTGGAGACAGAAAAGGCAAATGATCTTGTTATGCAAAAAATGGGTTTTGAAACCTATGCTTTTAATTTCTGTACTATACTTCAACTTGATAATCACAGTTTCCTATTGAATAGTTATTGAAAATAAGCCATAATAATATTTAGTTAACATTTATTAAGTTTTACTATTTGACAGGTACTGTGTGCCAAGTGCTTCACATACATTGTGTCTGTTATCCTTATATTATGTATACACAAATGCCCTTGTTTTGTACATGAGGAAATTGAAGCTTAGAGATCTAAAATATGAAATTGTACAATTTTTAAATTACCAAGTTGGCAGATAATTGTTTCAAATACTACGTTGTAAATAAAATTAAATTTTTTGAAAATTATTTTAAGGGCATCCAAATAATTTTACATTATTATGAAATAATAATAGTTTTGTTACAACTTCCAAGTTTCATGCAGAAAAGCATTTGATTGTATTGGAGAAAATCTTTCCTAGGTGAGTTAAAGAGGCCCAAGTAGATTAACTACTTCCTTTTGACCATTCTGTCAGTGAATTATGTTGAATGCTGTAGTATGAACTCTACTCTAGTGAGCTAAATAAAAATAAGGAAAAATCAATATGTATACTTAAAACTATCAATCAACTAGAGAGAGTATCAATGGAAACTTTGAGGCTAGTTGTTTTACAAGACTAGGGGATTTGGAATACAGATACAGAATTAAATAAACAGTTAAAATATTAGCAATATAAAGCAACTTTTTGTTTCTCCCAGTTTTAGAAGATTGCCCTGAACCATTAGACTGTACAACTCTGATCATATTGAAATGCTAAAATAAGTCAAGTATGAATTGAAGTATTCTGTCTAAAGGTAAAACATAAAATAAGGATAAATAAAGCTACATTACTAAAAAAAGCAACAGCCTCCATGGATATTTAAAAAATATCTCAGAAAAGTGGTCTGAATATTGGCCAGAATTTAAGAGACATCAAAATCTCTCTCAAGATTACATTTTTCCATGTTCGATAGTCAGAGAGAATGTTTTTAATATCAACTGAAGGAATTTTCTTTGCTTTTTAAAAAAGGTTTTTGAAATAGAATCATGGACAAGTAATGCTATCTCTCCATTAATTCTGACATAGAAATGACTATTATTAAGACTCCTTTCCAGTTGATTGTTTAATATGAAAGAAAACCTGCGTTAAAAACATGCCACCTTGCCAAACCATGAGAGTATATAGTCTCTGGAGATGGACTGCCTGAGTATAAATTCTTATTTCCCGGCTCACTGTGTATGTGGTGGGCTAATTTCTTGTCTTCTGTATGGCTCAGGTTGATCATCTGTAAATGGGGTTATGAATAGAACTTAATGCTTAGGGTGTTTATGAGCATTACGTGAGTTAATAAATATAAAACATTTTGAAAAGTGTCTGGGACGTAGTAAGTCCATAATAAATATTAGCTACTACTGTTGCTCTCTGTAATTTTCTCTGGTTAGTCATTAGTGATTAAATGAGAATTGTGCATTTAATTTTATGGCAGCCTTTTCACAATTTCAGACAGTAGAGACTTGATAATGCTCATTTGTGGTGAATTTGTCTTTTAAAAAGAGCTCATGTTTGTGATTCACATTTTCGTGGTTTTCATCTTGTTTGTTGGTTAAATATAAATGACTTGTATTTCATTTTCTTTGTCAGTGAAACAGATACCATTTCCATCTGGTACTCTACTGCAAGCTAATTCCACGGTTTCTGAAAATGTGATACAATCTGTACCATTAACAACCATATCTTCGGGTGCCAAAGAACAGATACAAGGAGGAGGAGAAGAAAAGAAGGTGAAAGAGAAAATTGAAAAGAAAGGTATTTTACTTTACGGTTATTTGGCTCTTGACTGGTTTATCAGATCTCAGCCTTTTTGATAATAGTAATGATGTCAAAAAGAGTTCAAACTTTTATGAACTAGAATAAAGTTAGGGACAATATGATATTGGAACATAGAGGCTGGACCCTAAAGGATGTGTGAAGGTTGACCAGGTAGACAGGTATGTGGCATTTGAGGTAGAAGGACCAGCATAACTAAAAAGTCAAGTAGATATTAAGTTTAGATGCCCATGTGTAGTTTGGTGTGACTAAATTTTGGTGTATGTTTCAGGGACAGTTTCAGAGAAATCACAGGTAGAAAGTTAGCTTACGGCCAGTTATGAAGATAGGAAAAGGATATTCCAGTCAAACACGAATGTCTAAACTAAGGCATGGGGGTGTTGAAGTTTTAGTAACCCATGAAAACTGAGATAGAAAGTATATCACCATCCACTTAGGCAACCAGACTAGAAATCTTTATATTAACCTTACCTGCCCCATTCCCTCAATTTTCATATCTAATTGGCCATCGAAGGCTATAATTCCTATCTCCAAAACAAAACCCAGTTCTGTTCCTCCTTTTTAGGCATTGCCTTAGTTCAAGTGCTCTCTCTCTCTCTCTTACCTGAATTAACATTAAAATCTCACCTTTTTTAGTTTATCTTTGCCTTGCTGCTAAAGCTATATTTCTAATCATAAATTTGATTCCTTTCTTTATTCTACTTTCTAGACTTCACATTTTCCCAGGCGTATCTAAAAGTGCTTTTATAATTCATTGTAAATACCTCTCATAATACTTACACTTATTTAAAAATTTTTAGAAAATATAAAATGGCTGAGGAATTTGTGAATCTAAGCCAATTTAGCATCTAATGTTTGTTATTTCTTTTTGATAAACATCTGTAGCCTCTTTTAGTTAGAAGTAGATAGGGGCCGTATATCTCCAACACAACTTCATCACTAGGTGGTAAAGTTACAATGAAAGCAAGTCAGACTAATTTTTCCACTTTGTAAAATTGTCTTTTCCTACACCAGGCAGAATTATTCTTCTCTGCTTCTATATTTCTTTGTGTATGTATTGTTTATCACATATTCATTAATATATCTGTCTTCCTTAGAAGAGATTTTCAGTGCCTTGATAGCATGGGCTACTCACCTTAATATTTTTAGTGTCTTAAATCTCAGTAAATATTTGTTCAAAGATTAAACAAAGGTAGGTTGAGAGAGAATGCTTCCAAGCTACATACCTTATCTCTACCCTTCAGATTTAAAGGTAAACAAGTTTTATTTTGTTTACATTTTTTTCTTCTAGAGCAGCTAACTGGGAACTCTTTACAGGTTGCATTTTGGCACAGTGGCTAAAATAATCATATGCTAATAAGAGCATATAAATAAGAGCAGAATTTTTACAATATAACCAGAATAAAATATTGTCTTCTGCTCAAATAGTTGCTGTGTATAAACCTAAAGCTCTAGTGAGTCTTCAGGGAAATAATAAGAAATGGTCAAATTCATTGTATAGTTACTGGTATGTATAACTGACTAGAGAAACATTTTATCAGTGAAATTATATTCGATTGTAGTTCACTCTGTCAGTTGGCTACGGACTGTGTTCTTTCTAAATATATATAGGTGTTGTTTTTATTTATTTCCAGAGTCACACTAAAAATTTTAAAGGATTTTCTACAGCTCTGTTTCAGGGAAAGGCAAACTTTCTCTGTAAAAGGGCATTTAGTAAATATGTTAAGCTTTACAGGCCATAAAGACTTTGTCACAACTATTCAGCTCTGCTGTAGTGCAAAAGCACCCATAGACAATATGGAAATGAACAAACATGGATGTGTTTTAGAAACAGTGTGCTGGATTTTGCCCATTTTTACCAGCCTCTGCTCTGTGTCTTTAACTAGAGATAGAGGCAGTTATTTAACAGTGAATTAGCTAAAAACGCGTCAAGCTGCTATGTCTTGCATAATTCTTTCCTCTGTTATTTAAATGAAGATAGGAGATAAACACTTTTAAGCTCATCAGTATCAATGTTACGGAGTTTTTCAAAGTGTAGTTTTGTTTTCCTTCTGATGTTTACCCATTTATATATATTTTTTAGGAGAGAAAAAGGAGAAGAAGCAGCAGTCTATACCAGGAAGTGCTGACTCTAAGCCAATAGATGTTTCCCGTCTGGATCTTCGAATTGGTCGTATCATCACTGCCAAAAAACATCCTGATGCAGATTCTTTGTATGTAGAAGAAGTAGATGTTGGAGAAGTAGCCCCAAGAACAGTCGTCAGTGGCCTGGTGAACCATGTTCCTCTTGAACAGGTAATTTGTACTACTCAAGTTACTTCTGACAGTAACACGTGTTACTTTCATTTCCTGTTCCTTATACGTTTTTATACATAATTTTATATCTGATGACCAAACAAGGAGCTAA
This sequence comes from Rhinolophus hipposideros, assembly GCF_964194185.1. Taxonomy (NCBI): domain Eukaryota; kingdom Metazoa; phylum Chordata; class Mammalia; order Chiroptera; family Rhinolophidae; genus Rhinolophus; species Rhinolophus hipposideros. Next base: position 79,083,501 of record NC_138047.1, read on the forward strand.
TACTGATTAGTTCAATTGATTAGTATGAATGTGATGAATTCTACCAAAAAAGTGCATAAAACTATCAAAACCTTACAAAAGATGTGTACATTAGGATTGGATTCATAAGGATGGGGGGAGGGGTGATGTATTTTTAGTTTTGTATTGTGAGTGTGTGTGTGTGTGTGTGTAAATCATTGTTCCATCATGGAATTTTATTATTCCTTTTTTAAAAATCACTATTATATAAACCCAGAAAGCCAATCTAAAAATAAGAGAAAAAGTTTTATTTCTTTATAACTAAAGAAATATTTTCATTCTTTAAGAAGAAAGAAAAAAGGGGATCATGGAGATTATAGTGTAATTTTAATGGTGTTCCTTTAGTTATTAAAAATTGGGTGTTTTGTTTTATTACTTGGGTATTTAAAACTAAAAAATATGTGTGTGTGTATATATATATATGTATATATATAATACATGTGTATTTCCAGCAACAGTGGATAAAAGAGAGTAATAGTATTTATTTGCTTTATCAAGATGACTTCTGTAGTAATTTCAGTCATCCTCTGCCCCACACTACTTCAGAGATTTTGCAGACTGTAGACTTCAGCATTAAGATAGTTCTACCTCCCTGTTCATTGCCAGCTCTGTTGCTTATTGGCTTTGTGAACTTGGACAAATCTCTACCTTTGTTCATTCATATTCCAGATGCAAGTATTCATTGAGCACCTGTGGTATACCAAGAACTGTTCTAGACAAGGGATATAGTAGTTGAATTAAATGATAGATTTGTTTTTTTACCAAAAAAAAAGCCCTGCCTTTGTGAAGCTCACTTTCCCATAGGGTAGTCAAAAAATCGTAATAGTATAGTATGTTAAATAGTGATAAATAACAAGAAAAAAATAAAATAGGGAAGAATCTAGAAAGTACTAATATTACGGTGATAGTGTCATTTTACATAAAGTGGTTCTGGAAGGCCTCATAAAGAAAGTGACATTTAAGTAAAGACCTAAGAAAATGAAGAAAATAAGTCTTGTGTTTTTCTGGTGAAAGAGTATTTCAGGCAGTTGTATCATGGATACCTGAAATGGTCACAGAATAGCAGGAGGTGGTGTCACTATGGCAGAGTGAACAGGAATGTCATGGAAGATGTAATAAGAAATAAGCTTGCCAAATGACATAGGATGTTATAGATCACTGTACAGACTTTGGCTTTTATTCTGAGTGAGGCGAAAGCCACAGGAGGCTTTTTAAGCTAAGAAGTAACATAGTCGGCCTCGGTTAATGAGATCATCTGGCTGCTCTGTTGAAGGGAGAAAGATGGAATTAAGGGGGTCAGTGAAGAAGTTTCACTTATCTATGAAAAAAATATATAAATTTGGCATGTGTATGTGCTTTTTTTCTTTTTAAACATTCATCATGTATCAGACCAGGACTTCTTCATAACTACTTATGAAGGTAGGTTAACAAGGGGTCTTGGAGAAAAGAACCATCTGATCTTAAGTCAGTTAAACTGGAAAAACGCTTCCTCCTCGAGGCTTCCTCTTTGTTCTCACAAGTGCAGGCTGTTTCTACTCTTCCAAAAGTAGTCATTCACATCCATAAGCAAAATTGTTTATACACGCATCTGTTTCTAACCCATCAAGGCAGTACTAGTAAGCATTCTATAAAGCAGGGACATTGAGCCCCCAAAACTGCACACAAAATTTTATACATTTGTGTATTCTAAGGTAAAAGTCCACAGATACCATCTGATCCTTAAAAGAGTGCATCTAGCTAACCCTGTTGTTTTTCTTAGACATAATTGCTGTACCTGTTTTTTAAGTTCTCATATATGTGGATTTTCAAGTTATTTGTTGAAAAAGACCTGATTCAGGAAAGACCTCCAAAAAAGGGACACCTTTTGAATTTGAAACTTAGGCCTGATTTTTTTTTTTTTTAAGTATAGTTGGCATACAATATTATTTTAGTTTCAGGTGTACAACATAGTGATTCCACGTTTATATGCTTTACCATGTGATCACCATGATAAGTCTAGTAACCATCTCTCTTTGTACAAAGTTACTACGATAGTATTGACTATACGAGGTCGGACTATTAAGTTCGCAAACTCATCCTAGAAAAAGTGCTACATACCTCATTGCTGAATATCACTATGGTCACCTTCGAAGTACTCCCCTTGGGAAGCTATGCACCGACACCAGCGCCTAGTTCATCCTTCAAAGCAGTTTTGGAACTCTTTTTCTGGAATGACCATCAGACCTGTCATTGTACTACCCTTTGTGTCCTGAATGTCATCAAAATGTCTTCCTTTCAATATTTTCTTTATCTTCAGGTAAAGAAAGAAGTCATTGGGGGCCAGCTCAGGAGAGTAGGGAGAGTGTTCCAATACAGTTACTTGTACTGGCTAAAAACTCCCTCACAGACAGTGCTGTGAGAGCTGGTACATTGTCGTGATGGAAGATCTTGAATTGTTGGTGAAAAGTTCAGGTTGTCTAACTTGGATGCAGCCTTTTTAGCGCTTCCAAATAGTAAACTTGATTAACTGCTTGTCCAGTTGGTACAAATTCATAATGAATAATCCCTCTGATATCAAAAAAGGTTAGCAATATTATTGCAAGAAGTTCGCGAAGTTAATTGTCAGACTGTGTATTCCCTGTGCTGTATGTTATGTCCCCATGACATATTAATTCTTAACTAGAAGGTTGTACTTACTCCCCTTCACCTATCCCTCCACCCACTTTTCTCTGGCAACCATCAGTTTTTTCCTTTGTTTCTATGAGTCTCTTCTGTTTTGTTTGTTCATTTGTTTTGATATTTTAGATTCCACACGTAAGTGAAATCATGGTATTTTTCTGACTTACTTATAATACCCTCCAGATTCATCCATATTGTCACAAATGGCAATGTTTCATTTTTTTATTGTTGAATAATATTCCATTGTATATAAATACCACATCTTTATCCATTCATCTATTGATGGGCACTTAGGTTGTTTCCGTATCTTGACTATTGTAAATAATGCTGCAGTGAATGTGGGGGTACGTATATCTTTTCAAATTAGTGTTCTTGTTTTCTTCAGATAAATACCCAGAAGTGGTATTTCTGGATCTTATGGTAGTTCTATTTTTAATTTTTTTCAGGAACCTCCAAACTGTTTTCCATAGTGGCTGCACCATTTTACATTCCCACCAACAGTGTAGGAGGGTTACCATTTCTCCATGTTCTCCCCAGCACTTGTTATTAGTTGACTTTTTGATAATAGCTATTCTGACACGTATGAGGTGATACCTCATGTGGTTTTGATTGGCATTTCCCTGATGATTAGTGATGTTGAGCATCTTTTCATAGTCTGTTGGCCATCTGTACGTCCTTTTGCAATAAATGTCTATTCAGGTCATCTGCCCATTTTTTAATTGAATTTTTTTGTTTTTTGATGTTGAATTGTATGAGTTCTTTATATATTTTGGATATTTAACCCCTTATCAAATATGTCATTGCAAACATCTTCTATTCATTAGGTTGTTTTTTCATTTTGTTGATGGTTTCCTTCACTGTGCAAAAAAGCTTTTTAGTTTGATACAGTCCCATTTGTTTATTTTTGCTTTTATTGCCCTTGCCCACGAGACATACTCAACAAAATATTGTTAGGACCAATGTGAAAACACTTACTGCCTATATTTTCTTCTTGGAGTTTTATGGTTTCAGGGCTTACATTTAAGTCTTTAATCTATTTTGAGTTTATTTTTGTATATGGTATAACAAAGCAGCCCAGGTTCATTTTTTTCACATATCTATCCAGTTTTTCCAACACCATTTATTGAAGAGACTATCATTTCATCCAATTGTATATTTTTCCCTCCCTTGTCCTAGATGAACTGACCAGATATCATGAGTTTATTTCTTTGTTGTCTATACAGTTACATCAATCTATGTGTCTGTTTTTGTACCAGCACCATACTATTCTGTTTACTATAATTTTGTAATATACTTTGCCATCATGGAGGGTGATACCTCCAACTTTGTTCTTTCTCAAGATTATTTTATAATTCAAGGTATTTTGTGGTTCCACGTAAATTTTAGTACCATTTTTCTAGTTCTGAAGAAAATGGCATTGGCATTTTGATAGGGATGGCATTAAATCTGCAGATTGCTTTGGGTAATAAGGATATTATTAACAGTATTAATCCTTCCAATACATGAGCTCAGTATATCATTCCATTTTTTTATGTTGTCTTCAGTTTCTTTTATCCATGTTTTAAAGTTTTCAAAGTACAAGTGTTTCACAAACTTATTTTTATTGCTAGATACTCCTTTTGATGCAGTAGTACATGGGATTGTTTTCTTGCTTTCTTTTTCTCATAGCTCACTTTTAGTACATAGAAATGTGACAGATTTCTGTATATTAATTTTGTATCCTTCAACTTGAATCAATTTATTTTAAAATTTTCTGTGGAGTCTTAAGGTTTTCTACAAATAGTATCTTGTCATCTGTAAATAGTGACCATTTTACCTTTTTTTTTCCCTAGTAGGATGCCTTTTATATATTTTTCTTGTCTGATTGCTCTGCCTCAGACTTCCAATACTGTGTTGAATAAAAATACTGAGAGTGGGCATCTTGTCCTGTTCATGATCTTAGAGGAAAATCTTTTAGCTTTTCACGTTGAATAAAATGTGGATTTGTCATACAGCCTTTTATTATGTTGAGTATATTTCCTCTATATTGACTTTGTTCAGAGTTTTTATCATAGATGGATGTTGGAATTTTGTCAAATGCTTTTTTGGCATCTATTGAGATGATCACATTTTATCCTTGGTTTTGTTAATAAGAATAGGATGTATTAAATTGATTGATTTGTGTGTATTGCATCATCTTTGCATCCTCAGAATAAATCCCACTTGATCATGGTGTATGATCCTTTTAATGTATGGTTAAAGTTGGTTTTCTAATATTTTGTTGAGAATTTTTACATCTTTGTTCATCAGGGATATTGGCCTGTAATCTTTTTTTTCTTTCTTTCTTTTTTTTTTTTTTTTTGTAGTGTCTGTCTTCTGGTTTTGGTATCACGATGATGCTGGACTTGTAGTATATGTTTGGAAGCATTCCTTCCTCTTGAATTTTTTGCAGTAGTTGAATATGGATAGGTCTTAATTCCCTTTTTAAAAAGTTTGGTAGAATTCAGTGGGGAAGCCGTCTGGTCATGGATATTTGCTGGGAATTTTTTCGATTATTGATTCAATTTTGTTGTTAGTAATCAGTCTATTCCGATTTTTTTCTTTCTTTGGTTCTTGGAAGTTTGTACATTTCTAAAAATTCATCCAATTTCCTAGCTTGTCCAATTTGTTGATGTAGAATTATTCATAGCATTCTTTCATGATACTTTGTATATCTGTAGTGTAAGCTGTAACTTCACTTTTATTTCTGATTTTATTTGGACCCTCTCTTTCTTGATGAATTTGGCTAAAGGTATATCATTTTTTGTTTATCTTTTCAAACGACCAGCCCTTAGTTTCATTGAACTTTTCTATATATAATTTTTAATTGCTGTTTTGTTTATTTTGTTACTCTGATCATTATTATTTCCTTCCTTCTACTAACTTTGGGTTTTGTTTGTTCTTTATCTGGTTCCTCACTTGTAAAGTTAGAATGTTTATTGGAATTTTTCTTGTTTCTTGAGGTATGCCTGAACTGCTATGATCTTTCCTCTTAGAACTGATTTTCCTGCATCTTACAGGTTTTGGAGAGGTTCATTTCCATGTTCATGTCTCAAGATATTTTTTTTATTTCCTCTTTAATTTCTTGTTTGACTCATTGGTTGTTTAGTAGAATGTTATTTTGTCTCCACATTTGTATTTATTTCAGTTTTTTTCTTGTAATTTCAAGTTTCATATCATTGTGTTTAGAAAAAATGCTTGATATGATGCAGTCTCCTTGACTTTATTGAGACTTGTTTCGTGGCCTAACGTGATCTGCCCTGGAGAATGTTCCACGTGCACTTAAAAAAATATGTGGTCTGCAGTTTGGGGATGAAATAAGTTCATCTGATCTAATATGTACTTTAAGGCCAATGTTTTCTCACTTGATTTTTTTCTGTCCAGATAACCTAATTACCAATGTAAGTGAGGTGTTGATGTCCCCTATTGTTATTGTAATACTATCAGTTTTTCCCTTTATGTCTGTTAATATTTGCATCATATATTTAGGTGCTCCTATATTGGGTGTGTAAAGATTTCTGAATGTTGTATCCTCTTCTTATTTGACCCTTTATCATTATGTTATGTCCTTCTTTGTCTCTTTACAGTCTTTGTTTTAAAGTCTGTTTTGTCTGATATGAATATTGCTACTTCAGATTTCTTTTTGTTGCCATTTGCATGGAATACCTTTTTCCATCCCTTCACTTTTCAGTCTGTGTGTGTCTTTTGATCTGAGGTGAGTCTCTTATAGGCAGCATACTGATGGTCTCGTGTTTTTTAAACATTTAGCCACCCCATGTCTTTTTATTGGAGTATTTCATTCATTTACATGTAATTTTTCATAGGTATGTACTTATTTCCATTTTGTTAATTGGTTTTTGGTTGTTCTTGTAGTTCTATGTTCCTTCTTCTCTTGGTTTCTTCCTTTGTGCTTTACTGGTTTTATTTAGTGTTATGTTTGGTTTTCTTTCTCTTTGTTTTTTGTGTATCTTTTAGAGGTCTTTGGTTTATGGTTACCATGAGGTTCATAGATATCGACCTATATTATAATAAGTAGTCTATTATAAGCTGATACACATTTTAAGTTCAATGTATTTTTAAAATGTTTGTTTTTACTCCCCCTTCCACACTTTGTTTTTGAAATCATATTTTAGATCTTTTTGTTTTGTGTATCCCCAAGCTATTTATTGTATCCATATTTGATTTTGCTACTTTTGTCTTTTTAACCTTTGCATTGACTTTTAAATGGCTACTGTCTTTATCAAGCAACTATATATTTGAGATCTTTTCTTTCATGTATCTTTATCTTGGCATGACCTTTTCTTCCCCTCTTAAAGATGACCCTTTAACTTTTCTTGTAAAGCTGGTTTAGTTGTAATGAAATACTATATTTTTTTGCCTGTCTGGGAAACATTTTCTCTCTCAATTCTGAATTACGACCTTTTGGGGTGGACTTTTCTGGGTTGTAGTGTCCTTCCTTTCAGCATTTTAAATATATCCTGCAACTTCCTTCTGGCTTATAAAGTTTCTGCTGAGAAATTAGTTATAGCCTTATGGCGTTTCCCTTGTATATGACTAGTTGTTTTCCTCTTGGTGCCTTCAAGATTCTCTCTTTATTTTTAACTTTTGCCATTTTAATGACAATATATGTTGACTTGGTCTCTTTGGATTCATCTTGTTTGGAACTCTGTGTGCTTCCTGGACCTGGATGTCTGTTTCATTCCAGGTTAGGAAAGTTTTTCAGCCATTGTTTCTTCAAATAAGCTGTCTGCCCTTTTTTCTCTCTGGATCCCGTAATGGGAATGTTAGTGTGTTTGATCTTATCCCACAGGTCCCTTAAACTGTCCTCATTTGTTTAACTTATTTTTTAAATTCATTTCTTTAAATATTTGTAAAGCTTTGCCTCTTGTCTTTCAACTGTAATGTACTGTCATGTTGTAGAATTTTTTTTTCATGTTTGTATAAGGCTTTATAACAACAATAAAAGGTTTTGGACACACAGAAACAAAGATACATCCACACAAATAGAACATGCTATATTTAGCATATTAGATGTACCTTAATATATTCTAGGTATGATCATTCCAAGTTCTATATGTCTTAATCACCTATTTGTGCTTCATATAGATGCAGAACCGGATGGCGATTTTACTTTGTAACCTAAAACCTGCAAAGATGAGGGGAGTGCTATCTCAAGCAATGGTGATGTGTGCTAGTTCACCAGAAAAAGTTGAAATCTTGGCACCTCCTGATGGGTCTATTCCTGGAGACAGAATTACTTTTGATGCTTTTCCTGGTAAGTATTTAATATTCATTATTTAAAATAGTTTGGGAATTATTCACAAAGTGGTGCTTATAAAGTTTAAGTTTAAAATCAATCCTAAGTATGACTCACTAGGCTATACATTACCTGATCGTTATTGAGATTATTGCCATAGGCTCAAGGTGGCATATTAAACACAATCATCTATCCATTCCTCTCAAGAGTGTACAACTTACATAAAACACCGGAGAGAATTTTGCCTTAGGTAAAATACTAAATATAATCCCTACTTAGCAGAAGAGTGATATGAGTAGAGAATAAATTAATTTGCTGTAAAATCATTTAAGCTGTAGATTATTTCAGAATGCAACACAGAAATACAAAGAGATGAAAAGTGCAGACGTGGGGGGCAGGGGAGGACATACAATTCTCCGAATCCATCTAATAATATACTGGCATATGCTTTTACTTGACTTTAGGATATAGAGAAAAATCTCTCTAAGTTAAAACATATTTATTTTAATAATCTAAAAGGAAGTTTCATTTCATACTGCTTGTTTTTTTTCCAGTAAAATGCTCCTGAGACAGATGAAGCTTCATAATGCATGAGAAAGTTTCTTCAAATAGGTCTTTGAAGCAAAAGAGAAAGGATGCTTGGCAGATGTAGAATAAATTTCTTTTGTAAAAAGGCAAGGACCTCATAAGAGGAAAACCAGTTAGAAATTAAAAGACTGCATTTATTTAAGGGATATTCATTTGACTAGAATAATGGGAAAAGCAGGAATACGTTAGGTAACAAATAGAATTAGGTTTAAAAGTCAGAATTGACTTGGAGACATATTTGTCGAAACAGCTGCGTTTTAATGTAACAGCAAGGCTGCTATGACTATCTAGGTCTGTTCTTTTAATCCTATATTAATTGTGTTTGATGAAATATCAGTATATGAAGAATTTTAACATTGGAATAAGATAGAAAATGTGGATGAAAACATAGGTTAATTTGAAACTCAGCACCCCACTCCTAATCAGAAGTAATCTAAAATAAAAAAACGGTGATTGTTTAACAAGTATCTGTGACTTTGAATGCATGTGTATGTTGAACCTTGGTAGATTCAGAACCATAATGGTCTGTGCTTTTTTTAGTAAATTAGATTGGGAAAGTCCAAGTCTGAATCATTTTTCAAAGTATTATGATGGCTTTAGGTTCTAAGAGCGTAATGATTGCCACTCTTCCGCCACAGTATCAAAAAGCTTCCCCAAACTTCACATTTTGGAGTAAGTGATCATGTGTATACCTGACAAACCTGAAATTCTGTTTAGAAGTCCCATTCACTAAATTGGAATAAAACAACAATAAAAGTGAACGTTTTCTTTAAGAGTCAATATTCATTGGTGGGGGGGGGGGGAATCTTGATTTACCTTTCCAGATTAACATTTGCCTTTCTTTTCATAATACTTAAGTTGTATTTTTTGTATTAATACTTAAATTGTATTTTTTGATATAAATTATGGAGTCACATGTTTAGAAATGGAATAAATCTACTTTAACCCACTATTTTATAAATTTGGAAATTGAGGCCTGGCAAAATTTATTAACTTGCTTAAGGTTATCTAGAGTTAGTAGCAGGACAAATAGTAGATGTACCTGAATCTCTTATACTGTAGCATTTTTGTTTGTTGATTGTTGCTTGCTGTGAATTAATATGGACTATTTCAATAAGAAAGGCATATAGTTATTTCTATAACAGCTTTCATTCCCTTACCTCATAGAATTAACAGGTAAATATTTCAGCAGTTGAGCCGTTGTTATTATCTGGATGTTTCTGTTAAGTAAATCGAAAGGAAGTTTTTCTTTAGTTACTCTTTGACTTAGCACTAGACACAATAATAGCCCCATATTGATTTCTTGCCTTTACTATATTTTTCAGTCTCTTAGTTTGGCTTTTGGTGTGCTTATATTTACATTGTTCCCAATTCTGATATTTCTTCCAAATTTATAGTTTTCCTTTGTGACTTAGCACATGATAATGTAAAGAAGGTACAAAAAATATGTGTAAAGTGAAAGAAGGGAAAACCTAACTTTAAAATGGCCCATGAGGTTTCTTGAATTATTTTCTTGTCATTTATAATAGGCTTAACCAAGCTGAACAGCACTGAATAATTGATAAATTTGGAAATGTAAGGTCTGTTAATACTCATCTTGCTTATGCTTCCACATCAGTTACTGCTTCTGTAGCAGTTAATCTGAAAGGAAATAACAGTTAATATTACACAACACACCATTAGTCTTACTGTTTTTTCTTTTTCTAAAGAGAACCATGATTTATCAGTGCTTTATTTTTCAGCATCTGTTTTACATTTTAAAGCTTAAAGTATCTGCTAGTCCATTTTGATGTTTAGTTGATGTGCTCAATGTCTAGAGATTTACATCTCATGATATATATATTAAGTGTGGTATAGAAATTGGATTGGGGCTCAAACCTTTGAATTGCTCTTTGGCCTTGGAAAGACTTTACACTTAACTTTTTTCTCCAACTACAGAACTGAAAACTTTCATAGTGTTTAGAAGGTGCCAGATAATATTTTTATAACATAGCTGAAAACCGTCCCCACCCAATACTTTTTTTAAATCCTGAATGTGTGAAGCTATAAATTTTAGTGTTTAAATGTGGTAACTGGTCCCTAAAGCACCAAGCAAAAATAACATGAAAATAATATTACAGCTAGGAGACAAAGGCAACGACAGCCTTTTTTTGAGAATAAACTGATTTTGGTCTAAAAGTAAATGTTAATTTACATTTAGACTTGCATTAACTTCTAAGAGCAATGCTTGTTTCAATTGATACTGAGTCTTATTAACAAATATAAGTTAATGATTTAATATCAAAGCATGTGTGCACTTTTGGATCCCTTTATTCTTTAAAAACAAAAAAAACTTATCTATATTTAATTCTCTCAAAAAAACAGTTTAATCAGTTTTCTCTCTACTATTCCCCCAGAACTACTCTGGTCAAGATCACTAATTACTCTCTATCTCTAGCTATATGTCCATGGCTAGCTATCAGTCCTTTTTATTATTATTATTAGTAGTAGTAGTAGCAGTAGTAGTAGTAGCTTACAGGTGTACAGAACAATGTAATAGACATGTATACCCCTCAAAAAGTGATTATCCCCCGCCCCCAGTTTACTACCCGTCTAATATCATATATAGCTGTTACAGTTCCAGTGACTCTTCCCTATGCTCTGCTCCACTTCCCGTGACTTTCTTTTCTTGACTTCTGGCGTCACACTTTCCTGGTGAGCCTCCTGTTTCACTGGCTTCCCTTCTCATCCCCTTTACTGATTCTTCCTCACCTCCCTGACCTCTGTTAAGGAGTGCCCCAGATCTTACCTCTTCTCTTTCTTTCTACACTTGGTCGATCTCTCTCTCTCCCCTTCCCCATGCCGCACCACCACCTTTTCCTCTCACATTATACTTTTGGCTGTTTTATCCAGTCACTTATCTAGCTGCCTAACATGTCCCAAGGAACAATACATATGCCAATATTCTCCCTATAATTCCTCTTTTCCATAGTAATTTCATCTCATCTGACTGGAACTCTATTGTCCCAGTTGCTATTTATTTTCTCCTGCAGGTTCTCCTTCAGAAAATCATAGTGGCTGTACCTTCTGAACATCCCTAGAATCATTGTCATCATCTCCACTACCACCACTTTGGTCCTGGTGCCAACGTCCCTTAGCTAGACAATCGGAAAAGCCTTCTATCTGATCTCCCAGTGTTTCCTCGTACCCTTCTTCTGTTTTCAGTTATAGAAGACAGAGTGCTGTAGATCAGATTATATTACTCTAATGCTCAAAGCTGTTAAGAAGCTTTCCATCTGAGCCAGAGGACAAGTCCAAGGCCTTACAGTGGCCTCCCATTATCTAATTAACTGCAAGGACTCCTGCTTTTCCTGAGTCTCTTCAATGGAGCCACTGGCTTTTTCACCAGAGAGATCCATTGCTTGATACTTCATCATACTCAGATCTTTCAAATGTCATCTTTGTTTTATTTTTCTACAAAACACTTATCTAATATAAAGTACATTATTTATCGTCTGCCCATACAAATATGTAAACATCATGAAATCAAGCCTTTTGTTGTTATTCACTGCTATATTTCTGTCATCTAGAAAAATGCCTGGTATAGAGTAGGAGCTCAATAAATTAATGAGTAAATAGAAAGAAACGTACTAGTAAAACATGTTAAAAAAAAAAGACGCATTTGAAAACAAGCCTGACTATCTGCCTTCATTATTGCCAAGATCATTCCTACCAAAGCACCAAACCACTTTCCTCTAATTAGCTTTCTAGAATTAATTTTCCCCTACTTGCAAAGTTATACTTTGTGCCGCATATAATTATAATTATTATAGTTTAAAAACTCAGTTAATTAAACATAAGTGTTAGGCACAGTCAGAGGAATGAGTCACAGGAGACCAAAATTGGTCTATTAGAATTTATTTGGCGTGTTTAAGCTGTGGGAGGTCAAGCTAGAAAAGACCATAACCTCCCCACGCTAAAACAGGAATGGAGTTTTATAGGAGGGGATAAACTACGCTCTCCCCCCTTCAATGCTTCAGGGGGTTTTCAGTGCATTGTCTTGAGCAGCAAAAGGTTTTGGGGCCATGACCAAGCCCTCCGGCTCCACACCCCGGCCCCCAGGCCTCTGTCCCGACTGCCCAAGCCTATTGATCACAAGCCCTAAGGAGATAAGTACAAAGCAGGACAGGATAAGATGGTTTCTACATTCTGGGCAGCTTCTCCAGGCCTAAGGCAAACATAAGCTGTCAGGTACAAGGTACAAAACAAGACAACATGGCTTTTAAGATAAGCAGGTTCCTGTCCTTGGCCTAAATATTACCTAACAGATTCTCCCTTTGGGTTTGGTAACTATTAGGAAAAGGGGCGGTGGTCCGACTTCTGTGACTGCTTCCTGCTGAGGGGAAGGAGGCGGCGAGATCAGGGTTCCTAGAGTTTCAGGTGAGGGGGCTGTAACAGTGCTCTTGTAAGAGTGTGGTGAGAGCAGTTTGCCTGCTGATAACTTCGGCTATGGTTTCCTGCATGAAGGTCCTTTTGGCAGGCTGAAATGAAGGCTTTGGGGATTATACTTCAGTTGGTGTATAGTCCATAAAGTACCCGTCAAAGGCCAGTTCCCAGAAATGTGTCCCGCGTGTAACTGAGGTCTTATTACTCATGTGGTCTGTTGCTTACATTTTGTTGCCGCCGTGTCCCCCGTCCAAATGCAGGTGTAAATGTCTGGTGGGGTGTCTGGCTGGGGTCCCTCTGACTAGTCCAGCTTCTGTTGTTTTTGTTGCTCTATATCCAGGGTTGTTGGCTCCGTAGCCTTTTTAAGCCTAGATAGGGGAATCCAAGAAGGTATTCTAACAGTTTGGCTGCTGTGGGGGTTGTTAGGATGACCTGATAGGGTGCTTCCCATTTGGGAGGGGGCGGACTTGGTCTGGGAGAGCCTTCAGGAGGACCCAGTGTCCCGGTTCTAGAGGAGATGAGAAAAAGCTGAGGTGGTCTCTGAAGTAGGCAGGAGAGCTTCTTGGAGGGGGCCAGCGGCAGCCGGGTAAAGGGGTTTGGCAATGAGACCACAATTGGGGATCCAGATGCGAAAACATCCAGCTGAGCCAAGGAAAGAGATCTTGTTTAATGGAGGGGAAGGGGTAGAGTGAGTGGGCCTTTTGCATTGGGTAGTGATTTCCCGACAACCCGGGGAAAGGCGAAATCCTAGGTAGGTGATGGATGAGGTGGAGAGTTGGGCCTTATGACGGGAGACACGATAACCTAGGGAAGCCAGGTAATTGAGGAGGCGGGTATGGGAAGTGGAGATATTAGGTGTAGGGCTACAAAGGAGGAGAGCATCAACGTATTGGAGAATCGTAGAGCCAGGAAGGAAAAGGGATGTTAGGACTCGAGCTGAGGTCTGGCTAAAAAGATGGGGACTATCCCTAAAGCCCTGAAGGAGGACTGTGCAGGTTAATTGTTGAGAAAAGTTGGTATCAGGATCAGTCCAGGTAAAGGCAGACAGGTCCTGGGAATCGAGGTATAGAGAAATAGAAAAGAAAGCATTCTTAAGGTGAAGGACAGTAAAATATTGAGTGTCAGGAGGTATGAGGGATAAAAGGGAACTACAGGCTGGAGGGGTTATAACTGCCTCATTTATAGTTCGAAGTTCCTGAACAAAGCGGTATGTACCTTCTGGCTTCTTGACTGGGAGAATGGGAGTGTTGTAAGGGGATGAGAATGTTCACCTGGAGGAACTTAGATATTAGAGGTTTGAGTCCAAGGAGTCTTCATCGAGGAATAGGATATTGAGCTTTAGTGGGGAAGTGAGTGGGATTTCTGAGTGAGATAATAGGTAGGTGGCGAAAGTGAGTGGCGAAAATGGCCCATTTTGAGGGGCCAATGTCAGGTGGGTTAGAAGGGGAAGAAGGTAGTTTCTGCGAGTGATTCTGCTAGCAAGCCTAGAACAGTGGAAGTGGAAGCAGGGGTATATAGAGTAACAGTAGAATGAAACTTGGAGAGAATGTCCCTCCCTAAAATAGGAGTGGGACAACGAGGCAGGACTGGGAAGGCATGAGTAAAAGTGTGTCCCTCTAGGGAACATAAAAGGGGTGGAGTAGCCATGGGCTGAGAAAGTATGCCATCAACCTCCACAATCAAGATGAGAGAGGGAGAGAGCTTGCCTGAAAATTCGGCGAGTGCCGAGTACGTGGCGCCCATGTCTGGAAGGAAAGAAATGGCCTTACCGGCAACTAGGAGAGTTACCTGTGGTTCCATCATGCATATGGTGGAGGTGGAGACCTGTGACGGGACCCTGCCCCTTCTCTCTTCGTTGGTGCTGAGGATCCCCAGGAGGAAAAGATTAGTTCCATCTGCTAGTGCCGTGGCAGGCGTGGTGTTTGGCCGGGGCTAGGTGTGGATGTTCCTGAGTCTCGAGGGGCTGAAGGGCAATCTGACTTCCAGTGGCCACCACAGCCACATAGGGGGCAAAGCTTAGTAGGAGGCCTTAGGTTAGGGCAAGAGCAGCTCCAATGTCCCGGGAGGCCACATTTAAAGCAGGCACCTGGTTGATTAGGCTGTGCAGAGGATTGAGGTCCCGGTTCTTTACTTTGGGGCTGGCCCGGCCTAACAACCTGGGAAACTGCTGCGGCAAGCATCTGTAAGGCCTGGGTATGGGCCTGTCTACTCTCCTCGTCTCAATTGTTGAAGACCTTAAAGGCCAGTTCTAAAAGATCTGTTTGGGGCACTAGGACTCTTCTCTAGTTCCTGCGAATATCAGGGGCTGACTGGGAGATGAAATGCATGGCTAAGACAGCTCTGCCATCCAGAGATTCAGGATTAATATTAGTGTAGGTTTGTAGGGCTTCTGAAAGGCGGGAGAGAAACAGCTGGGTTCTCTTGGTGGTCCTGGTAGATTTCCCTAACTTCTCCAAAAGTGACAACTGTCTGAATGGCTGCCTTCATGCCCTGAAGGAGACAATTAATCATATAGTCTCCCCTTAGGTGGTCGGGATTGGGCTGGGGGTGAGTCTGGTAATTCCAGTTAGGATCCTAGGTAGGAACGGCGGTCTCCCCACGGGGATAGGTATTATTTTTTTGGCAATGCATGGAGTCTGCTATTTCCCTATCTTTTTGAATGATACGCTCCTTCTCATCAGAGAATAATATAGATGTCCCACCAAGTAAGGTCGTAGCTAAGGGTGAGGTATTCGAACTCTTTAGTAAAGCAGGAGGGATCAGAAGAAAAGGAGCCTAGCCTAGATTGAATCTGACTCAGGTCCATCATCGAGAAAGGGACATGGACCCTAACAGGGCCTTCAGCGCCTGCCACTTCCCTGAGAGGCATCTGGGTGGCTGGGGTGCATAAGGCTGTCCAGATAAGGTATGAGGAGAGGAAGAAAGGGCGGGAGTAGGCGGGGCAGTAGTGGAGGAAGTGTCGGGTGGTGACACAAAGGCAGTGGGTTGAAATGTTGGGGGGAGTTGAACTAGCAGAGGTTGGGGAGGAGCAGAAAAATCAGGGGGGTCAGAGGATCAGGATTAGGGGGTGAGGCTCTGGAGCAGAGGGAGAAGAAGAGGCTGAAGCTAAACCTAAAAGGCATGATTCACCCTTAGGTGGGAAATGGGACAAGTCCTGTCGCAGTTCAAGAAAGCCAGGAGGTAGGGGACCTCACTCTCTTTACTCTGCCGGCAGTGGAGGAGGTTGTCTAAATCTTGGAGAACATCAAGGTCAAGAGTTCCGGTAGGCAGCCAGCATTCACCGCAATATCAAGCTTATATTGTGGCCACAGTTGAAAAGAAAATAAGACGTTTAGCCTTTAAAATGGGGTAAAGTCCTCTCAATGAGGTCCAAAAGTATCTCAAAGGGGAGTCTGGAGTAAGAAGAGGAGCCGAAGCCCATCTCAATAAAGGAAGGGAATAAGGGCAAAAGGAGGAAAAGTCTAGGCCCTCTTAATCACCCAGAGGACAAGGGAAAACGGCAGGGTGTCCCATTGTCACTTTCCTCAGGTCCAGCAGAGGGGAAGGGCCCAGACCGGGGCAGGCATCCCTGCCAAAGGCTGACCCAGGAGCCTGGCCCCAGGGCATGGTCAGGCCTAGCACTAGGTCTTGTATCAGATGGCAAATCTGAGGAATGGAGGGTGGAAGAGGGAAGATTTACCTAAGTCATCTGCTAAAGGGTAGATGAAGTTGGCTTCCCATATGGGCCACCAAATTGTTAGGCATGGCGGGAGGAATGAGTTGCAGGAGACCAAAATTAGTCTATTAGAATTTATTTGGCGTGTTTGAGCTGTGGGAGGTCAGGCTAGAAAAGACCATAACCTCCCCGAGCAAAAAGGGCTATGGAGTTTTATAGGAGGGAGTAAAGGAGGTTGTTCCCCCTTCCGTGCTTCAGGGGGGTTTTGTTGCATTGTCTCTAGCAACCAAGGGTTTAGGGGCAATGACCAAGCCCTCCAGCTCCACACCCTGGCCCCCTGATCAAGAGCCCCTAGGAGATAAACAGGATAAGACAGAACAAGATGGTTTCTACATTCCAGGTGGCTTCTCTAGGCCTAAGGCAAACAAACACAAGTGGGCAGGTAAAAGGAACTAAGCAAGACAAGGTGGCTTTTGAGATAAGAAGGTTCCTGTTCCTGGCCTAACAATAAGTGCTAGGGGTTGTTTTGTTTGTTTGGCCTTGTCAGATATCAAAGCTGATGATCAGTGAGCATACTATGCAAAGGAATAGCCCAATTAAAATCAAGTTTCTGGTTCTTATTCTAGACTTGCAAGTGCCTGGGACTCTGGAATTTGTAGTTACTGCTTTCTGTTGTTTTTAAATGCTAAGAAGGTGGTCAAAGCTTTTTACATCTATACAAACTCCTCTCTGAACTAGCTCCTATACGCTTTGTGTTTTGTTAGAATGAGTTGGCCTAAAATAATCTCTAAATGATTAGTCCTCTTACAATATGTGTAACCATTTCCAAATGGTGATTATTGGCATGTGGTTAGCAATTTCAGAGGCTCTGCAGTTTTTAGCTTTAAGAATTTTTATTGATATCATCACTTACCTTCTTTGCATAACTATGCCAAAAAAAAAGAGAGAGAGAGAAGAAAGGAAAAAAATAAGGAAAATAAGACATAAAAGAAGGACATAACACAGGAATGGTGAAAAACTTCTCTGGAAAATATAGTTCATTAAAAAAAGTTGTTTAAAATATTAAGTATATTTTCCATGGGAAGTGAGTTAGACTTTTCAAACTAGCATTATACCTTACGAAATAGTTCAGACATCAGAAACATACTCAGTAAGCCAGAAGGTTAACACTGCATCGAAGACTTTCTACTCTTACATTCAGCGATCATAATGATGAAGAAATTTCTGTGAGTGCTGGGATCTTGGTCTCGCGAAATCTAAGAATGAAAGCACGAACCAGGGAGAGGCAAGAAGTTGCAAAAGAGGATAGTTTATTCTCAGAACGAGAGGGGGTCCCCAACTGGGGTGCCCAGTGACTGAGGCAAAAGCCCTTTTATATTTTCCCTTGCCTTCTTAGAGAAGGGAGCTGGCTCCTTTTAATGGAATTTATCTATCGGGTTTGTTCTGTTTGCTCATCCTGAAGGGATTAGCTAATAACCCATTCCTATCTATCAGATCTGCTTGGGTTTGTCAGGCCAAAAGGGATTTACAGGATAATTTATTAACCTCAGGGCGTCCTTACATTTTTGTCTTGGAGTGAATGAGCCATTTCAGAACTTGGAGTTTCAGGATCTGGCTGTCTTTGTTTATTCCATATCCACCAGGGACATTTCTATCTACCTAACAACATGTTAACTAATCTGTTTCAATAATGTGACAGGTTTTAATCTCAAATTTTATTTGTCTAAATCATTGTTTCATTTATTGATTTGTTAAAGTCTTGGAAATACAGAGTGTGCAGGTATTGAGTCTTGTGTGTTAAAAACAAAAGTTAAGCTTAGGAGATTCCTGTTATTAAATGTTTCTAGTTTATTTTTAGTTCAAATCTTTGTTCCTTGAAAATTAGTATAGTCTTATACAGGAAGTTTAAAACTTTCACAAATGCTCAGTGACCTGGGAACCTTTCTGAGCCCCAGCTTTTTCATCTACAAGAAGAGTTATTTTTTTTTTCTTTTCATACATATTAGTAATATTTTCTTTATTATCAATAAGTGTGCATTTCAGATTATTTTGAGTTGCTGAAGACTACTTCTTAGTAAGAAGGGTTTTAATGGTGTCTGTTTCATGTGGGTCTTGTGAGATTTCAGTTTTGAAACACTTTAGCTGCCTGCCTGGTATGTTAAGTTCTTAGCTGTAACTGTTGTGCCTCAATTTCCTCATCTATAAATTAGAGGTAATGAGTTGTTGTTATATAGTGTCCTGAAAGGATTAGGTAAGTAAATACATGTAAGACACTTAAGCAATGACTGGCACATAGTAGGCACTATGTGTTATATATATCATGAATACTACTTTGTATACTTTTCAGTATCTTTCTAGATCTAAGAAGCTTAATTTTCTGCTGTGCTTCAACTTTTTGTATTCCAGGCTTATATCTGTATTCAGCAGGAATTTACCACACAATCTGTGCTCTTGATAAGAAGCTTTTACACATATCTGGGACACTCTGCTTCTTGAGTTAATTCATTATCACTTAGGCAACATCATTTTTTGAGCAGCGAGTGCGGGGAGGGGTGGGGGGGGTTGTGGGGGGATGGATTCATTTATACTCAGGCCTCCCTGAACAGTATCTCTGCCTCCATCTTTTCAGAATTTTAGAATGCCATTTCCCCACGTGATCTATGCAAAGTAGGATTATGTTCTTAGACTAGGAATCATATAGAAACAAAAAATAAAAATCTTGTAGATACTTTATATATTGTTTTTTTTTCCTATTCTAATGGTTAATAATAATTAATGTCCAGTCCAATGCTCTTAAAGGAATATGAGAAACTTCACTTATATTCTAATGGCTCTCTTGAGATTTAGTTTCATTGCATGTTCTTCTACTGTAAATACATCATTCAGTTAACTCTCTGTCATCCCTGAAAACATACATATCAGGACATTTTTGTATGTTCTTGCCAGTTTCGTGGCAGTTTCATGAAGGACTAACAAAGAACAAAGCCACCATGGCCAGCCAGTTTACTTTGTTTTGTTGTTCCTATGTATGTGTGAGTGGAGAATAAACACTAGATGATAAGATGTAATCAGAATATAGAATATAATTAGTTCCAGTAATGTTTAAGCAATTCTTTTTAAAGTAATTCCAAGAGATTTCAGCTCTGGGGTCAGTTAAAAAAAAGATCTAGAAAGTTATATTTCTATCATTACTGAATTATACTTCAGTAATATTCTTTTTTTTACCTCCAAGAAAATCATTTTTCATTTGAAGCTAATGCTTAAGAGATACGTTACCTTTTTTTTCATTATTTCTTGAATTGATTCGTCATTCCAAATGTTACCGAATATCTCTATCTACTAAAATGTTGTTATATCAAACTTTACTTTGTGCTTCCTCATCATTCATTAAGGAAAGGGTTTGCTTGTTATATTGGTGGTCTTTAAGCCTAGACAGATATATTCTACAATGCATTTCTCTTTTATTGATAGTAAACTTTATAGTGAGAATTACTATAAAGAGAGGGGGCAGGGCATTATCCACTCGTAAGGGTATTGTTATTCATTTCTTTTCTAAAGCATAGTTTATCAGGAAGTAAAGTGCCTTTTTGCTAGCCAAACAGAGATTTTGGTATCAAATCCTGACTCCACTTGTTGATTGTGTCACTTTGAACAATTTACCTTCTCTGAGCCCCAGTTTCTCTATATTTAAAATTAAAGTCAGTGAATTACATGCAAAAACATATATTCCTGGTTCTTAGAAAATGCTTGTCCTTGTCTCTCTTTACTATCCCTTTCTCTCTTTCTATCTCACCAAATGGGATGGGTAGCAAATGAAACCCAAAGTAGTTAAATTTTGCTACATAATCCCAATATTTAAGCCATTTTCCAGTATTTATAAGAAATCTTTAAGCACTATAGCTGCAGCTAGTCATTTATTTTGTATGTTGAAACATATAGTAAAGCATAAGCTGCTTTTGTTACATGTAAAACCACATCAAATCATGCTGTCCTCTTCTCTATTTTTCTTTATGAGTATCTTATATTTTTATCGTAGTAATTTGGGGATTGAGCCTTATTACCTACAAAAATATTTATTAGAGTGAAAAAGAATATCTTTAATATTTGTAAGGAAATTACAAAATATTTTACAAATCAAGAATATAATTGCTAACGTCATAAAAATAAAGTAAATGTTGCAAGTAAATATTAAAACTCTGATCAGGTCTAAAGATGAGAAAGTACTGCCGAGACAGTTCACTAGAAATGTTTATGGGCAATTTATATAATATGTTAGCTATGTAATTTTATTTTTCCCTAACAGGAGAGCCTGACAAGGAGCTGAATCCTAAGAAGAAGATTTGGGAGCAAATCCAGCCTGATCTTTACACTAATGATGAGTGTGTGGCTACATACAAAGGAGCTCCCTTTGAGGTGAAAGGGAAAGGAGTGTGTAGGGCTCAGACTATGTCCAACAGTGGAATAAAATAAAACTAAATTAGAATGCTTCAGTTACTGAACTACATTGGGAAAAACTTTAATAACAATAAAAAGAAATATGTTTGTCACTTATTCCTAAAATATAACTGGCTCATTTTTGTTATTTTTTTTCTAGACTTGACTAGTCTTCTACTTGGTATATATTATTTGCAATTGATTAGAAAAACACTATGTTTTTACCCATGATTTTTGATCCTTTATAATGTAGAGAAGAAGTGGCCTATGTTTTGTGATGATTTATTTTTTAGCAGGGATATTGGTTAGCAGATTGATAGTTCTTTCTTTATGCATTTTTAGATAACTTGAAGGAGATTAACAGTTTGTTTCTTATTTGTAGGCACATAATACTTGAAATTTCAAGCCCTTGGATTTTTAGTGTATCTTATGTCTGTTATGAATGTCTTCTCCTCTTCAAAAATGATGTTAGAATTTTTGTAAGGTTTATCAACTAGTCATAGTATAATAATACTGAACATGAACAACTGTTGATTCTAAAGAGCCAAGCATCATAAAAGCTAGGAGGTGTGGCATTTGAATATTACTGCTATTGCTTGCCAAAGTAACCCAGATTTGTATATGTAAGGCAACTCTTTTGAAAGACTGAAATTTTCAACTGTGTATTGAACTTTTCTTTCCATTTAGCAAAGTAATCAGTAATAAATTTTGACTGTGAAGCATAAACACGTTGCAAAGTGTTGCCAATGTAGTTTTCCAATAAATGGACCATTAAACGCAGCAGTCTTACTTTTTTATTCTGGCTGACTTGAAAGACTCTTTGGGTACCTAAGAAAAGATTATTTATAGCTTACTGTTTTTAGAAGAGCTTTTAAGGTTGATGTAGTTTGCTTTTTCATGTACCATCAAACTGTGAATATATTAAAAGAAATGGTAGCCAAAAACTTAATATACACTAAGGTATCAAATGCCCATTTTCACTCATCTTCCAGATATTCCAGGGACACTGAAAATTAACTTAAGAGTCATTAGCTTCAAGTTCACCAGCCTTGAGATGATGACTGATGAGTTGGGCTACCAAAAGAAATGCATCTATGGAGGTAGGAGTATAGATATTATTTGAACGAAAAAAAAATTCTAGCACTGTAGCTATTTATAGCCTCCAATAAGGAGGAGAGGCAAAACAAAAAAAATTAAAACCCTGTATGCCGAGTTATGAAAGGCGTAAGTAAAATTCATTTGTTTAAGTCCATGGAATTCTGGTAGGCCAGGACATGGTACTTTAATAAAATTTTATCTTCTTTCTGAAAAACTGAGTAACAGAGCTTTGTTAAGATGCGTTGATAACTAAACAAGTGAACTTCCAAAGTTATTTTTCACTCAAGATCCGTTATTCTTTTGGGAATAAAGACTGTGGCAAAGTCTTTCGTAATTCTATGTTTTCCCTTTTTTCCCAATTATATCAGATTTCTTTAAATAATTCTAATATAATTTAAAGAATATTTTAACTACTTACGTAGTTGAAATATGTATTCCAACATAAAAGCATTGCCCAATCAAGGTATCATTTTAGCTCCATTCAGTTGTCATTTGTTAAGAAAACTTAATTCTGTCTTATTTGTATTGCTGGGATCAGAGAGCTTATGGAGTCAACAAGAAAAACGGCATGTTAGTGAACCTGGCTTAACTCTTCTGCCTTTTGAATGGTAGTCGGCTCTTAGAGGATTTTAACAGTAGGAGATAGTGTTAGGTCACAAACTTAACTAAACAGTTGGTGCCTCTTGACATCTATTTATGTATTGCAAAGGAAACCAGAACAAAAAGCTGACCGTCCCCCAAGATACTTTCTCATGAAAGTTGGCCCATTATTATACATGAATATTGGGAGTACTAACTTTTCTTATATTCAGAAATCCCATGTTTTCTTGTGAGATGAAGTCATTTTCAGGATATGTCGATTTTAATATAAAATTGCAATTTTTTTTCCTGCTTGGCTTTTACTAAGAACATTAAGTACGTAATAGTTACAAGAACTTTAAATGCCCACCAAACGGATAATTGGTTGTTGCTTTTTAAAATTATGTAAATTCCCACTTAGGATATTTACAAAATATTCAGAATAACTCATGGAAGTTTAATAGGAAGCATGTCAGCAAGATAGAAGGTGTGGATAGGGCCTCATAGGGCAACATTAGTGAGTTTCACCAGGTCCCAGTGCCTGGGCCTTAGCTTTACAGGTCCAAAAACCTGCATTTATAGATGCTAAGAAATCCATGGAGCCTAGTAGTATTGGATTTGAGGCCAGGTTACCTAGTAGTTTTGATTGCTGGCTATACAATTTAACTTCCTGTGTGATTTGGGGCAACTACTCAGCCTTTGTATATTTTACTTCCCTCATCTGGAAGATGAATATAGTAACAGTACTTACCTTGTACACTTGTGAAGATTGTGTGTTAGTGCCCATAGAGTACTTAATACAATGCCTGGAATGTAATAGGTGTATGTCATGTTGATAGGAGTTTATGATAGGGATGTTCCTTTCCTACCTTTTTCCATCTCCTTTCCTGGTATCGTATTTCCTGAGAAGTTGAATTCTTGTTGAGAAGAAGTGAACAGAGCATCTTAAGGAATACTTAATAGGCCTGTCTTTCAACAGAGCTGATTATACCTCTACCCCAGATATGGTATGTTTTCCTTGCTAGAGATGTTCATTACTGAAACTTTCTCTTCCCTCCCTGAACCCCCATGGCAATACATTTTTTAGATATTAAATGCTGGCTGTCCCTGCTCATTGATGCCCTTTCAGTGGTTTAATATTATTGATAAAGTTTCAATGTTTTTGCAATGTTTTTTAGACTAGAAAGGAAGATAGTATTTTTTAACTATTGTGTTTAACATAAATAGATGTAATCATATTTTCAGGTTCTTGGTGGGTGAGGGAGCACCTCACTAGTACTTATAACAATGGCAATAAAGAGGCACACATCTACCTCACGTTTCCAGAGAAATTGTATCTTGTACCTTTAAGAATATAAAAATATCAGAAGTGTGCAATATTGGCTGTGTACTTTACATAAATTGTGACACAATTCCTGGTTCTAAGTTCTGTGCAATGATAAAACAAATTGTATCGCCAAGGTACCAAATGAAAACTAGGGAGGCAAATTAATGTAACTCAACTAACAATAATCTTGTAAATCGCTGTTTCGTGGAGAAAGCTTTGCCCTCTAAAATTTTAGTTAAGGAATAACTATGTCCTTCTCTAACAAAAGTTTCTGTCTACTGTCTTGAGTATCTGTCTACTGTCATGAATTTCATTATAGAATTATTAAGATATTTAATGTTTTATAGCTAAAGTACTTTCATATGTCTTACCAATATCTTAACTCCCTGGAGGCAGACCAGCCATTTTACCTGAAAGAAGCAACAGAAAATTTAAATGCCAGTGCTAAGACGCATAACTAGGTGAAACCTAGATCTTCCAATTCTTACTAATTCTGTGCTCTTCTCCATTACAATACCCTTTGTTCCATATCAGTTAAATAGTCACATGGTTTATTTTACTTGAATGAGAGTTAAACATTTGTTTATACTGTAGGAAAGGATAGCGATAAGTTAAAAAAACTAAGCTCTAGTAATTCATGAAAGAAGATTCAGGTAGCTCCTTTAGTGGAGTATTTAAGAGATTCTAAGGGGAGCCATGAGGTCTTTAAATACTCCTTTGGAGTGGTTACAGAAATTTATCATTTTTTTTTCCTTTTTGTACTGAAGTTCTTGGGAAGAATTATTTGGCAAGACCAGGCTGCTGCTGCTGCTGCTGGTAGCAGCGGTTGCCTTTCTAAAGAACCAAGTGCCTTGATTCATTGAGTAGTAAGTGCACTGTTGTTTAAGGCACTGTTCCTGTAGTGACAGTTTATCGCAAAGCCACCTGTGTGGAAAGTCACCAAGTTCTAGTTAGATAGATAAGTAGATGATAGATAGGATGGATGGATGGATGGATGGATGGATGGATGGATGGATGGATGGATGGATGGATAGATGATAGATAGATAGATAGATAGATAGATAGATAGATAGATAGATAGATAGATAGATGGTAGATAGATTAGAGAGAGAGAGAGAGACTGAGAAAGAGAGACTGAGAGACTTTTAACCAGGAACAACCCTTTATACTTACACTACTACTTGGATGATAACCCTAAAATTTGCAACAATAATGAAGAAGATCATTGCTGATGGCTAGTAGGCCTCAAAAACTGGATCTTCTTCAAATACCAGCTTATTGGAATGGAAAAGTTAGTGACATACACGTGCTTGCTTTTTGCACATTTTACAGTTAAGGATTTTTCCTTTAGATGTCTTAGCAGAGATAATTCATAGAAGTATAACACCAAAAATTTTGGAGAAAGGACCCAGAACATCTTCAATGAAATAATTGAAGATTTGAAAGTGAGCCATCTAGAGTTTCAGAGTGTGAATTAATTGTTGTATATTGTATTTTTCATCTTTATGTATTCCCGTTTCTTTTTTTTCCTTCTCCTGCCTTACTCCCACCCCATCCTAACACACACTATTCCCAGTTCTCTGGATTTTTGAGTAAAATATATGTGTCAGTGTTATTTTATATCTTCATCAGCATCATTTCCTTTCTGGCAGGCTATTATCCTTAGCAACAGCAGCAAAAACAAGCCTGGGGCTCAATAATTGCAAGAAAAGAAATAAACCATTTTAATGAAGGAGCTAAGTACTCTTCTTGCCTTTCCCATTGTGACATGTGCCTACAGAATTGTTCAAATAGCAATTATTAATGTCTGCTTACTGCTACAATGGCATTTACATGATGACTTCATGTGAAGCCTGATCTGACAAAGTTTTGCATTTGTTTTTGTAAATTGCTTCATTAGAATATCATATATCCCAGTAGAGAAATGCCTTAATATATGTATCCATTAACTTTTCAGTCCTAACATTACATATTTGGCTGATACTTGTTAATTTAAAACCTACTTAACTTTTCACACCTGGGGAATTTGGAAAGAATGGTGCATGAGTCATCCAGAATCAACACAAAAATTTGATTTCTCTTTGAAATAGATTAATGAAAAATGCAAACTAAAAGTCACTTTCTGTAAGTTTAGCAAAAGAGAATGATTTTGGTAGAAACAACTTTTTCATAACCTTCAGTTTTCCCATTTTCTTTCAAAACAGCACATACACTGAAAACAAAAATTTCAGATGCCTGTGAAAAGAGACTTATTTTTTAAATAAAGTTTGAGTGGGAATCTGGGAAATAGTGATGCCACTTAAAACATTAGCTTTTTCTAAAAGAATTTTGATATGCCTAAGAAAGTCTGAGATTGCTAATTGAGGTAATATAGCTAGAAAAAAACCAAACCTAGTTAGGGTCAGACCTGACAGTGTTAGTGGTGAATCACTAATGCCCCAATATGGTATGTGCTTGATGAGACTAACCCCAGCTGCACATAAATATCAAGTAAGCTTCCAATCCTCTTTAATATTCACAACTTGCAAATATAAAGTGTAGTAGAGATTTTTGTCTTCCAGGTGAGAATAGCATACAGATGGGATATCTGGAGGGACACGAGGAAAGATTGAAACTCATAGACTAATGGAAAAGGTGGCAGGTTACCAAAGGTGAACTTTCTGGACATTAATTTTACCTAGAGCTAATTCTGGTCACATGGGTCTTATGTTGCCAGTTGTAATTACCTCCAATAATAGTGAGTTTATTCAACGGATCCACGTACTATCATCCAGAAAAAGCTGAACAACCCAGCGTCAGGTGGAGCACAGCACAAGATGTTCACCTCAGTGCCTCACCATTATTATGATTCAACTATTTCATTACCAGCTATCAAATGATTTTCCTATATTCACTATGCTGATTATAAGTGAGGAGCTAGGATGGCATAATGGTGCGTGGAAGAGCATATCTGGAATTTAATGCCTCTTGGATATATGCTAGAATTCAGAGTATATTAGGAAAATACACTAACCGGGAAGATGAAGAGAAAACTAGTTGAGAAACGGACTTTCTAATATTTGTATATTAAGTTAAAAGAGAGAATGATAAACTATCAGTTGTGCTCAATGTAAATGGTAAAAGAGGACTTTTGAAACGGGCAGTATGTAAGGGGAAGTCTTGAATTATTTAAAACTATCTTAGCAAAAACTAGTAATATGGGGAAAGGAAAAGCATTCCAAAGACCTCTTCCTTAGGGAGGATGGGGGAAGGAGCAAAAGAAAAAGATAGGGAGGAGATTAAAGAGTTCTTATAGCCTTATTTTAATGGTTGAGGGGATGATGCAGTGGGGAGTGAAAGTTCTTGGTTAGAGAAATAGTTAATACCTTGTTATCAAACAGTAGTGGAGAAGTATGTACTTGATTTCTGAATTCAGGAACAAGGGAATAATCCTTAATGGGTGGGAATTAAAGTAGAACTTCCAAATATCAAGGAGAAAAATTAAATTAATAGCAACTTTATCAAATCAAAACTAAAGAAAAAAATGTAAGAAATATAGTAATATAAAATAAATAATAAAGTAATATGGAGAAACATCCTGTATGCTTTCATGGGAGGATTTAATATCAGAAAATGTCATTTGTCACAAAACCACACACTACAAGAGAATTTTTTTTGAAATTAGAAAAAAAGATCTGAAAGTATATATAAAAATGAATGTCTGAGAGTAGCCAGAAAAACTTTTGGGAAAAAAAACCAAGGGAAACTTAATTCTCCTAGATATCAAACAATGACATAAAACCACTTTATTTATTCTGGTATTTACAGTAATATTAATCAAATTGTTAACGGGAAAAAATTAAGAATCCAGACTAGATCCAGGAATAGATAAAGGAGATATCTATATATCTACCTACCTACCTACCACAGTCTCTACCTTCAGTAGGAAAAAAATGAATTATTTAATAAATACAACAAATACAACTGGTTACACATCTGAAAGGAAATGAAACAAACCCTATCTCGTATCATGTGTATAGAAATACGTGACAATGAGAAAATTCACAAATTTAGTTTGAAAAAAGTTAAAGGATAAATAATAGAATTGAAAAGTATTGTATCGTGAAGGACAGATAGAGGGCTAATGTTTGTAATATGCATAGAGCTCTTCTAATTTACCAAGCAGAAAGTGTTGAAGAAAAAAATGACACTTGTTAAGATGGTACGGCAGACCTGACGGTCCATTCAGGTCCATTGATACAGGTATAGGAACCACTGCAGTGGGATTTTGCTGTGGGGAGAGGAATTGAGCCCAACTCCGAATACAGCATGGGCAAGTGGGAATGGATAGCCAAGGAGCAGGATGGGGATCTGTGGATAGAAAATTACTAAGAGAAAACATCAGGGTCAGGAGGAGCCTGGCTAAACCCGCCTAATGTGACCTTTGCCAAAGACAGGCCAAGGTGATCAGACATTACCTGGGGGATAATAAAGGATGAGGAACCCGATTAGAAAAAGGATGGTGGAGGATTCTGGTCAAACTGGGTTCTTGATAAAACTACATTTTACAAGGCACAAATTGGCCTAGGAGAAGTTCCAAGAGGCTGTCTAAAAGCTTTAGTCAAGCAAAGATCTTTGTGAAAAGTAATCCAATAGAAAAATGACAAAAGACAAAGAATGGGAAGAGACATTTCACAGAAGAGCAAATCTAAATGACCAACATGCTTCTAAAAAGATGCTCCAATTCAGTACTAGTCTGGGAAATGAACATTAAGGTAACAGTAAGATAATGACTTTACATTTATCAAACTGGTGTTAGCAATAGAGGTTTAAAATGGTAACACCAACTAATGACATGAATATAGGAAAAGGTATTCAAACGTTGAAAATCAAGTTTGTTACAACATTTATGGATATGTACTCATGTTTGGCTTTCTTTTTTCAACTTTGTGTTTGGGCAATTCATTGATATTGTTAAGTGCAGTTGTAGCTTGTTCATTCTCATCACCGTACAACATTCCGTGGTGTGAATATACAGTTTACTTATCCATTCTACTGTTAATGGACCTTAATATAATTTTGAAAGTGTACCAGTGTACACTCTCATTTTCAGGATGCAGAAATTCTTATGGTTCATTCTAACAAAGGTACTTTTGAAACCATGTTTCTGACATTAAAACTCAATGCCCTTTTCCTTTTATATAAATTTTATTTAAAGGTAAGGACTTGATAACAGTTTTCTCTTATAAATTCCATAAGTCTTGCTAAGATTTTTATTCTTTGTTCATTAAGTGAGGTTCCTTTTTTATACTGGAAAATATATCTGTGCTGAATAGAACATAGTAGGGTTAGCAGTGTATCAGAAGCCTGCTGTAAGTATTCATCTTCATTGAACCCAGCCTCTTCTATTTTTTCTGCATGGGTAAAAAGAATGGCAGTATAATTCTTCCAAGCTTGTCCCAGAAGTTCCTAAAAGAGAGAAGAAGTTAAATGGCTATTTTTCTTGGACTATATTCCTCCAAAGCGAGTAAGGGAGTTATTGTGGTCCAACATAAACAATCAACAGATCTGTATGTCATGTTTCTGACAGCTGATAGATGTACCGTGTTTCCCCGAAAATAAGACCTAGCTGGACAATCAGTGTTAATGCATCTTTTGGAGCAAAAATTAATAATAAGACCCAGTCTTATTTTACTATAATACAACACTGGGTCTTATCTAACATAATATATTAGAATAATATAATGTAATAGAATAATATAATACTCGGTCTTATATTAATTTTTGCTCCAAAAGCCACATTAGAGCTGATTGTCTGGCTACGTCTTATTTTCGGGGAAACACAGTAATGGGAAGTGAAGATGGGGTCAAATAATGTAAGCAAACGGAGAGAGATGTGTGGGCTTTCTTTAAAAAAAGGCTTTAGTTCTTCATTTTGATTTGCTGTTGTAACTTAGGAATATACAACCTCAAAACTGCGTAGTATCAATGCTGCATATGATACACAGGAGTCTCCTCTTACCTGCTGTTTCACTGTCCGCGGTTTCAGTTACCTGCAGCCAACCCTGGTCCCAAAATATCCATGTAATTCACCTCATTTATTACATCACATAGACATTGTATCATCTCACATCATCACAAGAAGGGTGAGTACAGTCCAATATGGTGTTTTGTAAGAAATGACATTCACTTAACTTTTGCTTTTTTATTTTATTATTAGTTATTGTTAATGTCTTACTGTGCCTAATTTACAAATTAAACTCGCATAGGTATATATGTATAGGAAAAAACATAGGATATGTAGGGTTCGTTACTATTGTGGTTTCAGGCATCCACTGGGGGTCTTGGAACATACCCCTATGAATAAAGGGGACTCTTGTATTTACATTTACAACATTCGACACTCACTCATATTTACCTGTCCACCTGAATCTGTTAGAACCACTTAAGTCCTTTAAGTTAAAGAACCTTGACCAAGGGAATTGTTACATCTTTTCTTTGTAGGAATGTCGTGTTATCAATAAAAGCATCTTCTAAGGATTTATAATTACATAATGTGGTTACAATCTATTAATCAGATGACATGTAATGGAAAATCTAAGATCAAAATACATTTGGTGATTTGGAACAACTACAACATATTACTGTGATTCGCATCCTCTTCACATGCTTAGAATCAAACAATTTATCGGATGACTTCTTCTAATGTGGTTGAAAAACACAGAAGACTGGTGTTCCTTTGTTTAGTAATATGTGGAAGTTGGTTATGTAATAAATTCTTCTTTGATTAGTGAAAATAAGCAGATATAAAGCAGAAGTAACAGCATGTGGCAAATTGTTCATGCAATATGAAAGGCATCTAGAAATAACCATGTAACTTTTTTGGATATTTCCAAGGTTATATGAAATCATGATAATATGACAGTAAAATAACATTTTCTTCATTCCAAACACTGCCATTACCAAAATATTTCCAAAGCTGCTACAGTTTATAATAGCAAGAAAAATATAAAATGTTTAGGAATAAAACAGTGACCTCTCATAATCAGAAGAAAGAAAGAGGGGAGATCAACTAATATTTAGTGCCAGATATTATGATAAGCACTTTACATCTTTCTTTTGAAGCTCAACATAATGCTTTCTGTTATGCTTCATTATCTCCATTATGATATGGAGAAACTGATGTATAGAGAAGTTAGTACAAATCCATAGAGAGGTACTAGCACAAATTCTGTTTTTAAGAAAAACTTGAAAAAATTGAAAGACAGTTTGGGAAATGTCTTTGTATATGTGTCAATGTATATATAAAGGATATATGGTTAGTATTTATAATATAGAAAAACTGAAAATAGAGAAAAAGAGAGAGGGAGGAAGGAAGGAAGAATCAGGACATGTAAATTTGATATTAAAATACCGGAATTATAGGACAATATATTTAAAATTAGAAACATCTTGAGACTGTGGTTACCAATTATAACTCTTAATACAGTCTGGCTTCTATCAGAGTTATTTATTTACATATCCATCTCTATAACTTGACCATGAGCTCTTTGAAGGTAAGGTCTGTGTCTTCATATATTCGATCAAACTCTCATATTCAATTGTAAACTCTCAATATCTTTTTTATTAATTTGGAATTTAGACCCTCACCATCATCTCACATAGAAGGTTTAGGGTTTTATTTACTTGGTTTTACTCTTCAGTTTTAAAGCTTAATCTTTGGTACATAAAATTGTACTTTACTATAAAGCTTCTGTTTTTTTTCTCTGTAGTTCATTATCATGGGTTTGCCTGTAGTCTGCACTTTCTATTTTGTGTTCAGAGGGACTCTGTCAAAGAATAGATCCAGAATTTTTCCTCATATCTCTTCAAAATTTAGCTTTCTGTGCCATAGATTAATTGTATATTTCTAGTTCTAAAAATGCTCTGCTTTCAAGAAAATCTGAATTGACGTTTCAAGATCTGTACATGGGAATAATTATTTTAACAGAAAGATTCTAAACTTTACAAAAGAATTTTTCAGAGATACATTGACATATTCTTATGTGCCTTTAAAACATAAATTAGCAAAATTTTAATTAACCCAAATTTTGAAGAACAGCTCTTGTTTAAATCTAAGTATGTAACATCAACATCACATTTTACTTAATAACATAGCAAAATTAGCAGACGTCTTCAGAGTTTGTCATCTATTCAGTGTATTGTAACATCTCTCCATGGAAGAGAGTGAGAGGGTTGTTGCAGATGTAATAGGTTAAGATAAGGTCATAGGGTGGCCTCTAATCTGTTACGATTGGTGTCCTTGTAAAACACATTTGGGCCAAGACAAGAATACAGGGAGAATGCCATGTGAAACACGATGGCCATCTATTGGCCAAGGAGAGAATCCTTGGACAGCTAACTCCTTCACTCACACCCCTCAGAAGGGACTAACCCAACTAACATCTATTTTATATTCCCAGCTTTCAAAACAGAATAAATTTCTGTAGCTTACTCCACCAATCAAGTGGTACGTACTTATGACAGCACTAGCAAATTAATACAGATGACTGAAAAACTTAATGAAGTGCTAAATAGATCTAGGTGCTAGGAATAAAATGATTCCTGGTCCATTTCCATAAGAAGCACTTTTGATGCTTGCTAAAAATGCATCAGAATCTTTACGATGGAACCTGGGAATTTGAATTTTAAAAAGCACGCTAGCAGATGTATTCTTTCTGCAAATATTTATTGAGGGTCTACTTTGTTTCAGGGATACAGTGGAATCAGACAGATACATGTCCTACTTATAGCAAGTGAGATTCTTGTGTATTAATACCTAGAGCTGAGGAAGAGAGACAGACAGAAAAAAAAATGTTTCAATTTGTTATAATTGCAAGTGTGCTAGAAAATATATTGGCGCTATAGAGGCATTTAGCCCCATTTGGGGTGGGAGTGGGAAGTGAGAGAAAAGGGAGAAGTCAGGAAAGTTTGTCACATGTGATGATGCTTTGAGCATAAGAATTAACAAGAGAATTATCAGGCCATAAAGACATACCAAGCAAGAGAGTGAGCATTATAGGGGTTTATATAGTATTGGGATTTTCTTTCTGTCCAGCTACTGATGTTTCTTCTTTCTTTATAAGTTTCTCAAATTTGAGCTAGATCTGATAGTCACCCAGTACATTATTGATGTGTTCATATTGCATAATACTGAAACATGACAGACAAGGTAATAAATAGCGACTGCCCTTCACCTCTTGAGTGCTACCCCAAAATCCACACTCTCAGTATTGGTTTATGCATGGACAATATTTGCCATTAAATATTTTCAGAACATCACTAGAATAAAAATGTGTGCAAACAAATTGTTTGACTCAAGTGGTCCTTCTCTGAATTATATATTACAACAGAATTCTTCTCTTACTAGGTTAGTACTTGCTGCATTAAATGATATAACTTTCACAGTATGTCTTTAGTTCCTGGTTTTCTGCACTGTAACAGTAACATGTTCCCTATGTGTCTCCAACATACACTTTATAATATGATTCAGGGATAATGAGTTAAAGCACCTAAGGATAATAGATTTGCAAGCTCAACACCACTTATGAGTCCATATGTTCAGCTGTTGGGAAGTTTTTACATGTTGATAATTATTTATGAAATCATGCTCATGTCCTGAACTGTGAGAGAAATTGCACTTTTGAATTACTGCCCAAAATAGAAGAGAGTGGTTGATTTAGCTTATAATCTTTAGATTGATTTTTGGCTGGAAAACAGTTGAATATTTGAAAGTAGTGTCGCTTGGTGTATAGTCATCATGTTAGTGGCCAAACGTGTTCTCTACGGACCCAGGGAAACAATCGCAGTTAATTGATACCTCACTAAAAATCCAAGAGCAAGATAAGTTAATGTAAGTTATCTGGTGTTAATAATTTAAATATAGTACTAAGCTAGATGGAAAATTCACAATCAATCATGAATTGTTTGGTTTCAGACTGCTAATGGGTATGAGTCCATCTAGTCCTTTTGGGACAACTAGTTAGGATATAAACTTTGTTTTCCAGGAATTATGTTCATTTTCCCAGGACCTCACCAGCCCTGCCCCATTTGTTTGTGGTTGATGAAATCATAGCATCTGGACTTTTTAGGGGGAAACTTTAAAAAAAGCCAACTATTACATCAACTGAGAAAAAAAAAAGTTATCATGGAACAGGAGGACAGTAAGGACCATTCTTTATATTTTATGCTATTCCCTTACTCTCATCACACTTAAAACGCCACATTTTCCTTCTCAGAGAGCCAAAGCTGAATTTGATAAGACCTCGTGAGGTCAGATTTAGAGAATTTTCAACCTTTGAGATTATCTGTCCAAATTACCTTATTTTACAAATGACGATATTGAGGCCTTGCAATGTGAAATGGTTCGGCCAAAGCCACGGCTGGTTGTTGGCAGGCCTGGCCTGTAGCATAGGTCCCTGGCCTGCCAGGCCCATGTCCTTCCCACTAACTTGGGGCTTCTCAGTTTAACTTTACTAAGCCAGTGAATTTTCTTCCCAGAGTTTTTTTCTAAATTAATGAGGAAGTTCTCATAAATCAGGGCGATGGAAGTTTGATTTCACTCTTAACTTTCTTCTGAAGCCTGGCAAGATAATCCAAACAAAGTCTACAAATAATATGTCCTAATTTTAGGATAAGACAAATTCTAACAATAAAATAATAATGACCATAGGAAATATTGATTGTACACTTGCCATATGCCCGTGCTAGAGTTAATTTACTATTATGTGAATATGACATTAATCCCAAAAGTAACCCAGTAGACACTATTATCTTTCCCAATTTACCAATGAAGAGATTGAAATTACATGCCCAAAGTCACAAGGCAAGTAAGCAGCTAAACAGGAACTTGAACACAGGTATAACTTACTCCAGAACCCATGCTCTTAACTTCTGTAATTGTTGCTCGTATGTAATATGTTGCTCATGTCTAGTAGTTCATTTGAATGGTACTCAGCACAATCTGGGTAGTGATGGCAATAATAAAAACCATAGTAATTTTCTGCGAACCCACTGTGAACCTACTGTTAAGTCAGGCATGATGACAAGCACATTATATTTACTCAATACAACCCTCAGAACTCCTTACGTAGGTAAAATTATCTCCATTTTATGTGAGGAACCGAAGTCAAGAAAGTCTTAGTAACATTTATAGTCATCTACCTAGAATTATACAGCAAGGGTTATTTTTCAACTAAATTCTATCAAACAACTATGAGTAAGTTGATGAACTTTGTTTAATATTTTCCAGCCCTTGCATTGGCTTTTCTAAGCCTTTTGGATACCCATCCACCTATAACATCAACAGTCGAGTTGTTCATTCTAAATAAAAAAAAATGTATATACATGTTTGATGCCTGATCGTATACAGTAACAATACCTGATACCCTGATAGTGGGAAGAACGTGGACTTGAGTCAATTCCCGATTCAGTCCCTAATGTTATTTGGCTGTGTGCTAGCACTTTCCTTAAAGTGGCATTATTATATCTGTTCTGATCCATTATTTGTGGATTTTTTTGAACATTCAAATGTTACTCAGATAATATTTAGATTAATCATTTTCTTCCCCCCCCCCCCATTTTGGAGAGACTCTTCACTGTCATCTCTACCATTTTGCTGTAAATTAATAAAGTCCTAGCCTAAATAACAAGTGAACATTTAGAGAAGTGTTTCAGTTATCACAGCTGACATCCTGTAATGCCTCTGTAAAATATTAGAACACAAATTGAGAGAGATATTTAAAGGGGCAGCTGGGAGGTACAGGAAACAAGGGGTCACTTCTCAAGCATGGACTTTACAGACGTCTTCTATGGCACACATCAGTGCCCCCAGAAAAGGGGAAAGGAAAGGGATGAAGGCAGATGTTCTGTTCGCCATTTTACATGAGCCAGGAAAAAAAAAATCCAGGGTGTGTCTGAAACAAGAGGACCTTAACAACTCTTTGCTCCTTCCTAACAGCTGTGGGTCCTGTTGAATATTTAGACATTCTGCAGCTGCTCCCAATCTGTGAGCACATCCAGATGGCTGCCACCAATATCTGAGGCACCTTCAGGAAGAAGGTCATAAACAGCCAGCTTGTGCTTACTTAGGTGATCCTCAACTAAAGAGGACGGTGAAGCCCAAAATAGGACTGCAGTGTCTCCCAGGGGTAGTGAGCCCCTCAGTATTACTAAGTATTGGCTGCTGAGTTCTCCTGGGAAAGAACTTATTTACTCTCAAAAAGCATATAAGGCATCTGAGTTTGGCCCTAGCCCATCCCCTCTCTGCCTTCAACTCCTGAATTGGACACTACTTAAGGAAGGCAACCATAAGAGAAAGCTGTGTGTCAAACACCATTTTGAAAAGATCGTAGATATATATAAATCAAATTCACTTCTATAAAAAAAAATCGGGATTGTAAAGTTGTTCTATATCCTAAAACTGGAAAAATCTATTTTCAAAGTGTATGTCTTTTAAATATCCTTTTTGGCTCAGCATAGGACTAGTACAGAGAAAAATTGGAAGACATATGGAAAGAGTCAAGTTAGTCTGAGAAATATTTGTTTATGCGTTTACTGAATTTACTGAACTATATCCATCTATAGCTTAAACTAAATGTTTACTATCAGCTTTAAATGAGTTTTAAAAACTATTTAAAAATTACACTGATGGAAAACTGCAGATTTCTCACCAGAAATATTGTTTGAAATGCCAGGCTTTAATAGTTTGGGGAGGTTTATGGGTTTTCTTAGATTCCACATTGTTTCTTAATTGCAATCATCTTCTCTTTTTCTTTGCTTTTGTACAACATGTCCTTGATTTTTCAAGAGTTGATGAGGATTATTTTTCATATACTTGTCACCCTAATTTTTTCCACTAGTTTCTTGTGATTACACATATGGCTTGTTTTTTGTTTTTCTGTGTGTTTTTTTCCTATTTTTAGAAACATGCACAGTTACTGAAAAATAAAATGTGTGTCATTTAAAACAATCTTATGCCTTTACTACTTAAAGAGAACAATACCTTTCTTTAAAGCAAAGTATGCTGTCCTTCTAAGTGAAACAGATCCCACCCACATCAGCATGATTAGAGACTGGACCAAAAAAAGAGTAGTATTTAGAAAAATTCTTCAGTGAAAAATGTCTACTATCTATTCTCCTTGTAGTTTACCTATGGAGCTTCTAGTAGAAATGAGTTCTCTGAGCTCAATGACTTATTGAGGCTACTGAGTAATACTGGTCACATGGAGCATTTAAATTTGGGTAGCCCCAGACTAGAGAATCAAGAAATTGAACAGAATGGAGCAGATCGATAAGCAGTTTCCAGGAACGGGTGGTGGTATATGGGCCTTGCTCATATATGTATATATACTATATGCAGGTATTACTCCCTCCATCTCCTAGCTGGGGCCATATCCAGGACTTTTGCCCTCTCCCCATCTTCTTTCTGAGACTGGCTGAATAAGCCTCCAACTTAGGGACTTAGAATAAATGAACAAACAGCAGGGATGGACCACTCAACAAAGGTGACATGTATCATTCAGGTGCACTCTGAGGTCCCTGTGGTTTTCTCATGGTTGGAATGGATCAGTTACTGACTCTACAGACAAGCCAAGCAGAGCATCTGAAATTCCTGATTTCTTTCCTATAAATAAAGCTTAGATCTCTCCTCACTGTTTACCATGATGGAAGTCTCAGTGGAGTCTCCTTTCCCCCTAGTCACACATTGCACTGCATTGACACTTAAAGCATTGTCTTAAACTTGTCTCTTCTAGACTCTAAGCTTTTTGAGGGCAGGGTCATATTATTCTCAATCATGAAGCTCTGTGCAGGTACTTTTTACCGTGGTCAATGACTGAATCAGTGAATGAACACCTATTTGTTGGTGAACTGTAAGAGCTTGTCTTCTTGATGTTGAATGGATGCAAGTCAGCATTTTACTTCAGTGGTTCTGAAACTTGACTGTTTTTAAGAAATACATGGAAAATTTATGCAAATGCAGGTATGTAGGCTTCACTCTTGAGATTCTGTTTCAGTAGGACTTGGATGAATCTGCACTTTTATAAAGTCCAATTGATTCTGATGCCGATAGTCTGGGGACCACATTTACAAACTTATTCAGGCTTACGGTTCTTAGGAGTTTGAGACTTAGTTAACCTCTGAAGTTTAGTGCCTCATTTTTCTTTTTTTCTTTTTCAGTTACCCAATTGTAAAATTGACTGAATTCCTCTAAAGAAATTTGTAAAAATGATTTAGATTCTTGGTGGGAAAATCAAGTAATTTTTACCAACTATTTCTACGTGACCAACACTTATTTTAGATGACTTGTTTTAAACGTGCTTTAAACGTGAAAAATTTTAAGTAGTTTTTTCAGAATAATGTCCTCCAAATGGGAATGACAGCACTCATGTCATTGCCGTTTTGTATTACCTGGATCATACGCACTGGGGATGATGCCACCTCTCCGAAGAGAGGCATGTCTGCTCTCTGCACCAGCAGTGCGAGGTGGAGACCCTCTTGCCCAAAGTGCCGTGCCAGGGCCTCCTTGACCGCCTGTTTCACATGGTCCTCGCTCAGCCTGCTGTGTGGACAACCTGGAGTGTCCAACACCTGGACCTGCAGGGTTATCTCTTGCCCCGCTCGACGCATGAAGCCATGGAGGTGAGAACTGCGGCCCAGACTACAATCTTTGGTCACAGAACCTGGAGCAAAGCTGCTGTGGAAGTCAGTACTTCCCAGAAGAATGTTCCCAGCAGAACTTTTTCCACTCTGAGTCAGGCCAAAGAGGGCCAAGTTGATGATCATCTTGTTGGAGTCCGTCATGGCTGTTGGTAAACAAAAGCTCAACATAAGCATGTAGGCTTCGAAGTTCACTCCATGCAAAGCTTACCTGGTCTGGAGCGTTCTAGGCATTACCTGTAATCTGTTTTCCCCTCTCAGTGACCAAAGCATGGAGGAGTGTTTCACTAACGTGGAGACATCCCAGTGACAGAGGGGAGATTGAAATAATATCTCTAGTTTGCAATGGGAGAGGAGAGAGAAGTCTGATACAGATAAGGAAGGGAGGAAGAAGCAAGAATTGCAGGAAAATGAGTGGGGGGGACACATTACGTGAAGACAATGCAAACCATGTTTAGGAGGAATATGGTAAATCATCAGTGTGGTAGGTGAGTTGGTTTAGGAATGGGTGCTGAGCTTCCAGAGTTAAAAGCTAGCAGAAGTATTTCAAAATTATTCTCTCTTGGCAAAGTAAGAACAGAACAGTGGGAGAAACAGCCCTTCCTGCATTTCAAACAATGTCTCCCACCTCCCCATCTTTACACTGCTTGAATACACAAGTGGCATCTGCAAAAAATCATCCTGCCTGATTTCCTGAGTGCTTCTCTTCTATAAAACATGAATAATGTTAAAGAAGACTTCTGTTTCTGTTTACTTTTTTTTTTTTTTTTAACAACCAGGCAACATTCTGATGCAAATGAGAACTACTTGTAATTTGTTTTGAAATAATTATTAAATCATCTCCATGGCACACCATGGTAAAGAATTAAGTCCAGGACATTGTGCAGCTCAGGAGGGAGGAGAGCCTTGGGAGACTCTATGCCGTTCACAATACCCCTGAATTGTAGTCAATCTTTTGTGCAAAGCATAAGCCCCTGAGAGCAGTAGAAGGTCATCGATCATTTTCATTAGATCAATTAGGCAGTGCTACTGGCCAATTGCTAAACGTGCTCAATTACTGATTCAGAAATAAAGACATGTAATACTGCATATTTGTCCTTTTTCCTTATAACTTGTACTTTTATTATATAGTTTCATGTACCTCTGGCCTTTCTTGTCCTCTAATGTCCCTCACCCCAATATCCCTAGACCCTAACATGAACACCGTGAAGGAGCCTCACACCCCCATACAAAAATACTAATTTTCGGGGTCGCTCAAGGTGACCCCAGCTCACCCACCTAATTCAGCTGTGTCAGTTGTACCTTAGTCACTCAGATTTTGTTTTGTTTTGTTTTTAATCCTGACTCAGATGCATGATTGAAAAAATAATAATTATCCCAATCCATTTGCTGTATGTTACGTACCTTTTCCAATGTTAAAAATTCTTTTTCCACAAAAGACTTCCCTCAAGCTGGTGCAGTTGTTCTTTAGTACGAACTTTAGCCTTTTGATGTTATTGTACCACTCTGGGACTGACACTGTATGTTATTTTATTTAGTTAATCTGTTACCAGAATCCTCTCTGTAAATGATTAGTTGTCTTTCTCTGATCAGCACTGAGTTTTTTATGTCACTTGACAGACCTGTAACTTCAATAAGTACTTCCTTAAACTTCTATTTCCAGGATTAAATTCTTTGTTTCAGGGCATTGTTAATAGGTAACAATTTATGTTCCAGGGCATTGTTAATAAGTAACAATTTATAGCATAAAGTAATGCAATATTGGCAAGTGTTAAACAAACTAGACAGTCAAAAGCAATAGTTTCATTTTTTTCGTTGTAATTGATGAACACCCTATCACTACTTCATGAAAAGTTTCAACAAATAGATATGTAATATACGTGAAATAAATATATTGACTTCATAACAATATTTAGTTCATAAATTCAAAAATTCTCTAAGAAAACTCTCTTGGCAATTTCCATGCAATCGAAATGTATTATCTTAATTGATGTAATCACTAGCATGAATAAACCAGCACACCCAGTTTCTATACCAATTAATGATAGTACAGTTATGGAGTACAATTAACTATAACTTGAAGCCAAATAAATTTTGCTTAAAAAAGAGGGTTTTATTTTGTTATTGAAAGCTTAAACTTGATTTGTTTTCCACTTCTTAGTATATAACCCATACTTTCCAAAATACTTTCTTGTGTGTAAGATGTAAACACCTTCGTATGGTTATATTCTCCATTCTTCGTATGGTTCATCTCCTGTATCTCTCAAAAAGTCTGTGAAGTATGCATTTCTGCGTGAAGGAGTCTTGGAAACATCTGGAATGCCTTATGATTTCATGAGCAGAAAGTTAAAAAGTCGTCTTCGTGTGTGGATATGATAAGGAAAACACGAACTGGATTCATTCATCTGACAAACACATTTGGCTTTTTTGAATGAAGCAGAAAGGAATTTCCCCCAGGTGGCAGTAGCAGCCTGTTTCCTAAGAAGCGATTTGAACCAGAATGTATTTTCATTTTCTTCGTCACCATAAACTAACATCTTCAACTAGGCAATCTATATCAACATATATTAATTATGTGGAAGATTTTTTGAATGAAGACAAAACTAAGCCTTCTTTCCTGTTCCTTCTAGAAAGTGGCACATGTAGAATGGTCTTAGTTTTTAAATCCTCCACTTTGAAATCAGTTTAAATCATTTGCTAAATGCAACAGTTGACTCTCTAAAAAGTAAGGTTCAGAGTTCATATGTGTAGTCAAAATTCCAATGAGACTGCAAAATTTTTAAATAATTTGCAAGAGGTTTAATGGAGATTTTAGATCTGAGTCTGCTTAGAGGTCATATAGAAGGGTACTCTATTAATGTTAGATGATATTAAATGATTGATGTTTATTTTTTAATCAGGGTGAAAAAAAACAACCTGAAAAATTACCTCATTCTTTTCAGTAACTTGGCTAAATATAATGTAGCAAGGATAAAACTAACGTTAACAGCTGGTTCCAGGATTTCTCTGAGAAAGGGAACTGTCTCTGCTTGAGGAAATAGTTTGATTAGCAATTTAAGGTAGAATGGGGATTCTGAAAACATGAGCCAAACTCACAAAAAGTGATTGCCAAACTGCTGGGAATGGAGGAAGGGCCAAGAAAAGAGAAGGGAAGATCAGGGTATATAAAGGAGGGAGGGAGAGAGGGAAGAGGGGAGAAGAGTTAGGAGAGGAGAAGAAGTGGGAAGAGGAGATCTCCCACTTGTGAAAATGGCTAAGGGACTATGTTAGATCAGAGATAACTAATGTTCAGTTTTAAGTCCTTTGCATTTCTGGGATCTGAAGTCTGCCATGTATTATTTTACGTGAAAGTGATTTTTATTTTTGTTTTTAGATGTAGTTAGCATTTTACTTGACAGAAATTAATGAAAAGACCCGAGGGCCACCAAGGTTAGCGTGGCACAGGGATCCCACACAAAAGTTGGAGATTTTGAAATGACTTCTGAACTGAATTCAGGAGAGGAAGGAGGTTGAAGCTAGAAGAACCGTAGTCCCTACGTGCTTACAAGACTTTGGGAGGATTTCAGACTTTTCATAATATATGACATGAGACATGTGGTAAGGGGACTCTAGCTGACTAACAATTATGTTTCAAATGACACACACACACACACACACACACACACACACACACACACACACACACAGTATTAGTTTACTAGGTGCCATAACACAGTATCATAGACTGAGTAACTTAAACAACAGAAATTAATTTTCTCATAATTCTGGAGGCTGGAATTCGGAGATCAGGTGTCAGTGGGATTGGTTTCTCCTGAGGCCTTTCTCCTTGGTTTGGGAATTGCCATCGTCTTCCTATGTCTTCACATGGTCTTCCCTCTACAGAGAAAACCATTAGTGTCCAAATTTCCTCTTCTTTCACGTAATTCAGCCCATAGAACACATTGATGGGTGTGGATTCATATATGTATACATATAAAAATTATATAAATTATATGTCATTCAGTAAAACTATACTCCATAAAATTGAGTTTTAATTTAGTATAAATAGTTCTTGACTTAACAGCAATTTGATTTAAAAGTAATTCCACTGTTTTAGACAAATTCCAACTTGCATTGGCTTGAACTGTGATCCTCCTGCTCATATGTTATCTTTTCCAATAAATAAGACCCGTAGAATAAAAACCAGATCCGTATTTATAATGTCTAAATGACATTAACCTTGGCCAACACTGCTCCAAGTAGAGGGGAACACTCATAAGCTGGTTAAAGTTGATGGTGATTTGATTGACTCAGTCTGAGGTGGTCTTAGAATAAGACATCAGATCTCACCTTTCAAAATATTTTAGAGAACACTGGTCAGTAGGTTAAACTTGGGGGACAGATGGTCCTAATTTGAATGCAGTTTAAAGGTTCTTGGAGCAATAAATAATGCCCAT
This sequence comes from Rhinolophus hipposideros, assembly GCF_964194185.1. NCBI lineage: Eukaryota > Metazoa > Chordata > Mammalia > Chiroptera > Rhinolophidae > Rhinolophus > Rhinolophus hipposideros. The sequence continues at coordinate 79,126,670 of NC_138047.1, forward strand.
GTCTGGGCAGGAATATTGATGGAAATAGGAGAGCTTCACTCCAAACTTGGCTGGTTTCATATTTTAAAGACTCTACCAACCCCATCCCCACACAGGAACACTTAGGATGTTTTTGTTTGATGTGGCTGGGTTTTTTTGTTTTGCTTTTTTTTTATTATTATTATTTTTATTTTTTTTTTTTACTATTTACTAGCTTGTTCACTATTTTGTTTTCCTTCTGAGTATTTCTAATTAATTTCTTAGAATTATAAATGAAATATGTCTATTTCAAAGCATTTAGGAAATTCAGAAAAGAACAGAGGAAAATAGAATCATTCTTAAACCTTTCTGTCCTTTGGTCCCACAGGACAGTGTCTCCTCTTGGTGTCTGACACAGTAAGTACATTTCTTTTCCAAACTACTCATTTCCTCTCCCTATTTACTCCTCTTCTTTAAGAACCTCTACAGTCATGAGAGGCATTACTAATGGGATTATATTGAGCATATGAATTGTGTCAAGTCAAGAGTAATTGTTGACAATCAGGATGTGGTATTTTGCTAAGGTACTGCATTCAATTTTCTAAGATTTATTTACATTAGCAACTTTTTTAATAGTGAGTGGTTTATAGCTTTCTCTTTTTATCCTTTTTTTTAGTCCTATCTTTTTATCTCTTTTTTTTTTTGTTAGGTTTTCAGATCAGGAATATGCTAACCTCCTAAAATGAATTAGGAAAATGTCTGTCTTTTATTGCGCTCTGTTACAACACCTTGACAATTAATACATCCCTAGAAAGTTTGAAGAAACTTTCAGGAAAACACCTAAGCCCAGAAACTTTCTGGAAGTCATTCTAGAACAACTTTGAAAATTTCTGTCATGGTCATTGGACTCTTGTGTCAATTTTGGTGATTTATAGTATAATCAATATGTAATTTACCCATATTTTAAATTGTTTAAAGTATAATTACCTCTATTTCTGGCATTAGATCCCCCTTCTTGTTCTGAGATGGCTTATATATTGGGATTGGCTTTGTATAATTAGTAAATATTTGTGTGGGCATGCACATGTGTGTATGCAATTAATTTTTGTACTTTTATCGTTTGAAGTGGATTTCCATGAACATAAACAAAATTTATAATCTGATGCCTCTACAATGTAATGATTCGACTTACAAAATTAAACTTTGGTCACCAAATCTGTGCCAGTCATTGACCAACAACTCTGAGCCATCATTGAAGAAATGCATATAGTCTTGAAAGCAAGAGACAAATCAGTGAAGTTTTAATTTTATACTTACTAAAGGAAATTGAATGTTGACGAAAAAATTTTAGCACAACAAATGCTTACTGTTGTTTCTCAAAATTTGTCAAATAATCTCAAAGCTCCCAAGCCTTATTCCTGAAAAAGTTATGATAAATTTTATTACTCTAATTTAGTTCCTGTTTGATAAAAGACCGTTTTTATTTACTTTTAAGAAATAAGATAAAGTATAATACAAAATGCCATCGAAGATATATAAAAATAATTTCGTATGTCAAAGATTTTATATGTTTTATTCCTCTTATCTACAAAATACTCAACCTGCATGGATACATATATTTTATTAGCCTAATGGCAGAAGATGAGAGTCTCATAATGATTACTAAAGCTATTAACCCCTTAGCCTCTGAGACAAGATACTAGGCAGGCTTCAACTTCTCAGAGACTCTAGTTATGTCATGTATATTATTCAATTTCAAACATTTCTGAATTGTAAATTCTTCTAACAGTGTCCTGGGAAGTTTTAGAAACTTCCTTTATTGTGGTATGAAGTATCATGAATGCCATGAATAGTAGTTAGAAGATTCCCCACCTGATTCCTCCTAGACTTGATGCCACAGAATCTTCCAGTGTATGGGAAATAGGTTTTCCTTTCTTTTTTTTCATAGTAATTGAGAATCTCGATTTAATAAAAATAGACTCCGCATAATAATAACTATAACTTACCTAATATATTTATAATCTTCTTAGGAACCAGTTTTTCTTTTCCAAGAAAATGTAATCTTTTTTTACCCCTAGAAATAGTTTGTATGGAACTAACTTCCCAGATACTGTCACTAGAATTTGCTGATACCAAAATATCTGAAACCCGGGAACCAACAAAAGATACTACTAATTACTGAAAGGTCAAAAAATCCTCCAACTCCCTTAATATTTTTCCATTCAATATTGAGGTTTTGTGTGTGCGTGTGTGTGTGTGTGTGTGTGTGTGTGTGTGTGTGTGTGTGTTGCTTGTCCAGTGAAGGACTGTAACCATCAACTAAGCTATGCAAAAGACATCATTTGTGACAATAGGACAATTTTATCAGGCTCCCATTAAAGAGCCTCAGCTACATGGGTGTTATACTCGTATTAAATTCAGGTCTTGAGTATTTTCAGGGGATAAAATATCAGATGGCAAAGCTCTACTATGTAACAGCCATTTTTTTAACTTTAAAAGATAAAACATCAGAGCACTAAATGTACTTCTGTGGCCTGAAACAGGAATTTGAGATTTCCAAATTCCTAACAATACTGAGGAGTGACAAAAATACTGAGAAAAGGCTAATCAAATGAATATCATTCATTGTAGATTTCTATATCATGCAGATTCCTAAGAACACATTGCAGGAAGGTGGTTAGTAATGCATAAAAGGAAACCTGAGTTTTGTGTTTGTGTATGTGTACGTGCAATGTTATGTACCAGTTCAGCGTACTGTAATAGAAAGCTAAGACTAGAACATGTAGTAGGCATTGTTTATTAACTCACACTGAGGTGGGTAGTATTGTTAACACCATTTTAGAGGTAAAGTAATTTGCTCATGATCATGTAGTTGGTACATGGCAGAGCTGGGGTTACTCTTTTTTTTTTTTTTTTTCAGGGTGTAATTGTTGGTACTCATCTGCTCAACCAGTTGCTATTTTCATTTCAACTGCAGCACTTGGCCAGAACTGTAGAGTTGTATGCTAGAATGTAGAGAAGGGACACTCGGAAGAAGCAAAGGGACATTGGGGAGTACAGTTTACCAGTGTATATAAACTGGTACTTTGTTTTTGTGCTTCTTTCCCTAAAAATGTTTTGGGAAAATATTGAAAATATAAAATCAAGAAATAGTGAATTTTATACATGATGTATTACAGAATTGTACACGTGAAACCTATGAAACTTTACTAACCATTGTCACTCCAATAAACTTTAATTTAAAAAAAAAAAGAAAGAAAAGAAATAGTGGATTTTCTAAATGAAAAGTTAAAGTTATCCAAAGTTAGTTGAATTTTGTCAATAATGTGCTTTGCTTCTGTTTGGGGCCTAATCTTGTTTGATCGAGGTAGGCCATTTTAATCACAAAGACTCCTCTCAAAACCCCAACTCTGAAAACAAAGATAGTAACAAGAATGATAGCAGCTATATTTTATGGGCAATTACTGTGAAGCAAGCATGTGCTAAGTGCTTTATGTGAATTTTTTCATGTAATCCTCGCAACAAAGTCTGTATTGTAGACACAATTATTAGCACTTTCCTAGTGAAGAAACTGAGACTCAGGAGAAGAATCCTCCTAAGGTCACACAGCTTAGAAGTAGCAGAGGGGGAATTCCAACCCAGGTCCACCTGAGTCCAGAGACCTTATGCTTACATATTATATCATAAAATGAATATAAGAACAAAAGGAAAATATTAAGTGCTCTGCACAATTCTTTTGCTTATGTTCTGCTTAATTCTGGTCATACCCAATAGCTATCATAAATAACCATGTTGTTAAAACCTTATACTGACCTGGTATTGTACCTCTGTGATCATGGCCCTACACAGTACATCACATCCTGTTTGTCAGCCTAGTCTCCACAGAAATTAACAAGCATGATTTAAAAGTCAGAGGCAGAGAAGGCAAGAGAGTGGGTGGTAGGTTTTAAAAATGGCTTTCAGGTGCTTACCACATGAGCTAAGTGCAAAAAAGACAAATGCTAAGGTCGATATGTTGTGTGGTCTCTGAGAGATGAGGTCAGTAATGTAACACTGTAGTGGGAAATTTTGAAAAGAGACATATGATATTTACATAATTCCTAAAAGGTGGAATTAAATGGGTCTGGATAAGAGCCACTATCTGTGCCAAGCATGATTATATGAAATTGAAGTCATTGCTTTACAGTATTGCTATAAAATTGCTAGGCTAAAAAACAAACTGTAACCCCACAGTATTTGGAGACATTCATCTGAAACATATTGTTGTAAGCTTAGATGTGGTGGAAGAGTTGAATTTGTTCTTCTGGCCAATTTGGGAAGGTACACAGGATATTACAAAATAGAAGAAAGATCATGTTTACATAGTCCAATAGTAAGCTTAATTTGGCAAAAGAAATGGCAAGAAGTAGATTGCATATGTAAATGGCAAAACAGCTTTATGGCCCAAGGTGGTCCTTTGTATGATACTAATTTTATTTTTAGTCCTGTTTTATAATACTTTGTTTCTAAGGTCTAAGCCAGATAATCTTTACAGCAATTTGTAAATTCTGTGGTGTGCACAAATTTACAGTATAATCAAAGGGCAAAAGATAACAATTAGAAATGTTATGCTAAATAAATACATAGAAAGCACCACAATCTGGTGTGACAATAAGGTATCAGGAACAGTGTTTCCTCTTCTATAAAACACTCAATAAACCCTTGGGGGCTAGTGATATAATTCATATAAATTTACTATATGTAAAACAACTAGTGTAGTGCTTGACACATAGAAAGTACTCATGAATATTCCATGTGCTCCAAATGGAAATGGTTATATTTGCTCTAACGCAGTTCTCCTCTTCTGTTCTTTAGCTTTGTCAGTAGCACTCTTCAGTAGAAACCTGGAAGTCATGAATAATTTTTACCTTGATTTCAACCTAACCTCGTCCAACTAGTGAAAATACTACTGATTTTCCCCTTTAAACATCTGTCCAATGCATCCATCCCTCTTCTCTGGCCCTAGTGTATGGTCTTACCTCAGGCTGTTTTGATTGACTGCTTGCATATAATGAGATAATTTCTGAAATGATGTTTCCACCTTCCTTTCAGTCTTCCAGTTTGTTTTTCATATTTCTGCTCGAAGACCTTTCCAGAGTGACATATGGTCATGTGGAAAAGTCTTCACAAGCTCCACATTTCTATAGAGTAAAACTCAAACTCCTTAGTCCTAGACCTTACCTCTCTCTCCACCCCTACTGTGCTCCACATTTGCTAATGCTAGAGCTATAGCTCACTCCTTGTTCTTCCCCAGTGTGGTCATGGCGTTCCTCCTGCACGTATCTACTTATGCCATTATTTCTATCTGGAATGCTCTCTGCTCCCCACTCCCACCTCATCTGAACCCTTTTGTCTAGCTGGCAAATATCCTTTCATCTTTCAAGACTCAAAAAATATTGATGGCATAAGGATAAACATGTCAAAATATGGAATAGAATTGAGAGTTCATAACTACATTTTTACGCTTTTGGTAAAGTAATTTTCTACAAAGTAACAACACAATTCAAAAGGGAAAGAATAGTTTTTTCAACAAATAGTGCTCAGACAACTAGATATCCACATGAAGAAAATGAAGTTGAACTCCAACCTTATGTCATATACAGAAATTAACTCAAAGTGGATCATTGACTAAATAAAATAGCTAAAACTATACAAATCTTAGGAGAAAACATAGGAATAAATCTTAACGACTTTAGTTGTTTAAGGTAAGACAACCAAAAGCATAAGTGACAAGGAAACGATAGATAAATTGGACATCATAAAAGTTAAAAACTTTTGTGCTTCAAAAACATCAAAAAAGTGAAAAGGCAGCCCCCAGAATGCTAGAAAACATTTGCAACCATTTATTTGACAAGGGACTTAACCAAAATATATTAAAAAAGAAAAAAAAACAACTCAATAATAATAGAAGGATAAACCAATTGAACGATGGGCAAAGGGTTTGAATAGACATTTCTCCAAAGAAGATATTCAAATGGCCAATATACACATGAAAATATGCTCAACATCATTAGTCATTAGGGAAATGCAAATCAAATCCAAATTGAGATACCACTTGGTGGCTCTCCTTGGTGGCTAAAATAAAGATGATAACAAGTGTTATTGAGGATGGGAAAAATTGGAACCCTTATGCATTGTTGGTGATGCAGCCACTTAAAACGCTAAATGTATACAGTTACCTTATGACCCCCAAATTTCACTTGTTGAGAGTTTAGCTAAGCTACACCATGGAATCCCTGCCTTGGTATCCATTTTGTTTGGCCAAGTGGACTGCAGGGACCTTAATCTGACACTCACCCCCTCATGCAAATGCATATCCTGGATAACAGCCCGCAGTCACAAGTAAATGTAAGTTCCTGATATGACTTCCCCAATAGCCCTTATGATTGTCTGCCTGGCCTGCCAGTGCCTCCCCCTTGTGCATCTTAGATAAGGCCCCTCTGGGTCCGACCAAAACTATGTTTTTTTTAGTTTGAATTGACAATCTGGCCTTAGCCCAAGAGCCCCAAAGCACTAGGCCCATGGACCCTAATAAAGGCTTGTGCCCTACATTCATTCTCTGTCTCTCTGTCTCTCTGTCTCCCTCTGTCTCTCTCTCTTTTTCTCTCTCTCTCTCACTCTCTTTCTTTCTCTCTCTCCCCCCCCACACACCCTGCCTTGATCTCTCTGTGTGTCTGTGTGGCCCTTTGAGTCATGCCAGATACTTCTTCAAGGACTTCTTCAAGTGAGTAACAAACTTCTATCTTTCGGTTTTTCTTGTAGTCTGTTGTTGAGCCGAGACTCACCAGGCAGCACCCTGTGCTCCACTTAACAAGTGTTAATTTGACAGATTGCTAACACCACTCCTAGACGTACTCATGAGCAATGAAAGTAGCTGTCCACACATAAACTTGTGCATGACTATTTATAGTAACATTATTCATAATAGCTGAAAAGTGTAAACAACCCAAATGTCATCAACTAATTAATGGATAAATAAAATGTGGTATATTCACACAATGGAATACTATTCGGTAATAAAAACATATGAAGTACTGATACATGCTACAACGTGAATAAGCTTTGAAAACATTATACTAAGTTAAAGAAGCCAGTAACACGGTTCACATATTGTATGATTCCCTTTATGTGAACTGCCCAGAGTAAGCAAATCCACAGACATGGAAAGTAGATTAGGAATTTCCAGGAGGTGGGGTGAGCGGGGACATGGGGAGTGACTGCTAATGAGTATCGGGTTTCTTTTGGAATGATGAAAATATTTTAAAATTAAATAGTGATGATGGTTATACAACTCTGTGAACATACTAAAAACCACGCAATTGCACGCTCTAAAACGGTGAATTTAAAGGTATATGAATTGTACCTCAATTAATCTGTTATTAATAAAAATATAAGCCTTAGAAAAAATTTTTTTTTTCTTTTTGCTTCAGTAGTCAACTCTGGTCACTTCCTCAATGGAGCCTTTCCCTCCGCACTCCCAACCCTTTCCAGGATGCTTTAATGACAACTGTCTTTTTTTGTGTGCCCTCACTAAGATGTGACTGGTGAAATTCTAATTTCCTTTGGAATGACATACTGAAGTTATTTATACATCTGCATCTCTCTGTTTGAACTTAAGCTCCTTGAAGGTAGGGCTAGTATGTTATGAATTTTTATATTGCTATTGTGGAGCAGAGGGCCTAGCACCTAGTGGAGGGGGACTTGATAAATATTTGCTAAATAAATGGAAATATGAAACATTAATTCCCATGCTTCCTTTTCCATTCCACTTCACTATTAATCTTTTTTTATTGTGTCCTTGGATATATTTGATCATTTATTATGAACATCTATTTCGTTAAATAACTATGCATTTTAATTTGCTTTTTACTGTGCAATGGGTATTTATTGGTTTGCCTTTTGGGACTATCAATGATGGTACATACATGAGAGAGGGTAATGAATTTTAAAGAGCATTGACTTTGAAATAGAAAACCCATATTTCAGTGCTAATTCTACCACTTACAAGCTCTGGTATTTTGGGCAATTTACATAGCATTTTTGAACATTGATTTTCTCATCTATAAAATAGGTGTAGTAACAAACAATGTACATTTTTTTGCTATGTTATGGCAGTTGAATTAGTATATTATGGAAAGCACTTAGCTTAGTGCCTTTACACGTGTGTTCATAAATGCTTTAAACTATTTTGTTGGATATACTACATACCTACACATACCATATTTGATAATATTCCTTGAAGGTAAGTGGACATATATACCAACAGACACACATACACACTTGCTTGTCAAACACACTAGCCTTTTGTATTATTTTTTCAGTTATAAGCTAAGAAATATACTTTTGCAGTTCTATATAATACTTCAAAGTTTTAAAAACTTTTTATTTCAATTAATTTACAAGCTGTATAAAAATATTCACAACAATATCTCTTCAGTTTTATTTCCTTTTTAAAGTTCACTTGGGGAAACTGGGGATTTTTTCCCCATGGTTATATTACTTATGTGTCACAAACAATAATGCAATGAGTGGAATGAAAGCAGTGCAAATTGTTTCATGAAGCAGTCAGCTTTTTTTTTTATCAAAGAGATGTGTTGCATTTCTATTTAAATGCAAATGCTGCTGCTAGAAATAAATCAGTAATCTCCAATTGGTTCTTAAACAAGGTCATCAATGCCTGGATAATATGTAGGAATCCATTCTCAATGGAATGGAATATAACCAGGTCTTCCACTATGCGGATCTTCCACTGTGCCATCTCCATCTCTCATCCTGTGATCTGGAGATGCAAATGGACCATTTCACCTGATTTCTGTGAGAAAAAACTTCTCAGGCTTCTGTTTTTGTTCCCTAAGTTTCTTGTTTGTTTATTTCTTTCAAGATGCACCTAAGATGATAGAATGAGCTGAAAGCTGACTGCACAGTTTTTTGTTCAGCCACTCAAAAAAATGTTCCCAATCTTACCTCGTGTAGGATATCAAAGATAATTATAAAAATGGGGACTTTTTTCTATTACTTTAAACACCTGACAATCTAGTTTAGGGGTTTCATGTTCCTGGAATGATTAGAAACAAAGATGTCCAAGGCAGAGGAGAGAAAAAAATGACTTCTAAGGAAGTTTTTGAAAAAGGATTCTGAGATCACATCAGAGCTCAGTAAGAACAAGTACCACAATCAATTATTGATGTTTTCAATGGTTGTGGTGAAGAAATGGCAGAGGGACTTAAGCCATTTCTTTATTTTCCATCTTAAGAAGTAGGCCTTAGGTCTTCTATATAAAATCGGTGCCTTTGGAATTAACTGATTCTTATTTAGTAATTGAAGAAAGAGTGAGAGTGAAGGGGATGGGAAAGGAACTTGCGTTTATTAAACATTTATTATGTGCCAGGCACTATTAAGGCATTTCATATTTAATCCTCACAATGAATGACCCTTTGGAGTAGACATTATTATCCCACGTACAAAAGTTTAACACTGTTATATAACTTGCCTCAGTTTAGTTGGTAAGTTTTTATTTGTACCCTTGCTTTATATTTGGAATGCCATGTACTTTCTACTTAATTAGATCAGAATCCAGCAGGAAATAAATGATATATATAAATGGGGTAACTGAAGAGAGTTAATAAGGGGACTTTTTATAAAGGTGTGGGCATTGATGAGAGAAACCAACAAAGATAAGATGGTACTCTAGGGCTAGCATGAGTGAGAGGGGTTAAGGAAGGAAGTGGTCATGAGAGATTAGTTGTTACTTGATAGGAACTATAGTTTCTAGCGGAAGGATAAAGGAAATCCCAGCCCATGATGACTCAGGGAAGGGAGAGGAGGGAGTAAGTATCCACCCTCACTCTCTTCCCATTCTCGTCTCTCTTGCTGGTGACTCCCATTGACTGAAATGAACTGGAAGCCTCAGGACAAGGAAGTCCATTGAGGAAGTCCATAAACGTCAGTCTTTTGGCAAATAGAGAAGGATGGAGTAGAAAGGTCAGAGGATCTAGAAGGCAAACATACTGTTTAGCAAAATGTCCCGTTATTCATGAGAATAATGTTAAATGGCAGTGTTAAATGGTGGTTCTACATGCTTTCTTTGGACTCATACTGGCAAAATAACTGATCTACAAGCCCAACTGATTCATTCGGGGTAAAGGGAAAACGGAAACAGCAGCAACTTAAGAACTGAAAACATTTATCTGACATTTGCAGAAGATTGGATGTCAGGAATCGAGGGCTGATCCAGTGGCTCAGTGATTTGTCAAGAACATAGTCTCTCTTTCCATCTTTGCTCTCTGCAGTTCCCACTGTGTTCGTTCTTCCTGTTTAGAGCATATCATTGCCATGTTACAATGTGCTCACCATGTTATAATAGCCCAGGTCACATTAATGTATTTATCAGAAATCCAGAGCAAAAAGGCAAAGGCTTACTCTTTATGCATCTTTGCCTTCCATGCATGAAGCAAAATCTTGACCAGAACACTCAGGAGGACATAACCTTACATCTTATTGGTCAGAATGGGTCATGTGCACACTCCTACAGCAATGGGATTTGAGAAAGCAGGTATATGCCAAAGGGAATTGGAGCCTTTATTATCAGCCTTGGGCCTCAGCAACTGGAAGATAATAGAAAATATCCTACTCACCTCTCTCTCTCATACATTTATTTCATAAATTAAACAAAGGGGGGGAGCTCAGAAATGTGAGGCAGTTTATCCAGAGTCACATGACGAGTAATTGAAAAAACTAGAGTTTCCTATACTGTTTGACTTAAAAACCTATGTCTAAACTTTAATATTATATTAGTATTCCAAAGAGATGATTTCTCTCTGTGAAAATGTAAAGAAAAAAGAACAGAGGACTGAGAGCTATGTTAAATTACACATATTTAATATTTTCTCTCTATTTTATCCTGTTCCAGTGGCTAAACTATTCATTTAGATTACCTTGACCTCAAGACACTGAAAAAAATGAACAATGGGAGTCAGAGAGTGAAGGGAAGCATCTCATAAACTTTTCACAGGAATTCCTTTAAAAAAATGTTTAATCATTCACTTGCTAATAAATCTGAAAGTGTATGGGAAGTTTCCATTTTTCAACAGAAGAAGATGAGACACTGAGTAAAGCTGAGATTGGCAATGGAGAACAGAAGTCACAGTGTCCCAGAAGAACTGAACTTCTTAAAGAATCTCTAATGCTAGGCTCCCAAGATCCACCAATTACATTGTCAATGCAGTTCCTCTACATACTACATATACCTATCAATTTTACATATTTTCAGAAGCCCATTTTTATTCTAAAGCTAGTGAGAATTCTAATATACAAAATCATTTCGTGCTTTTCTCTAGCTTTAAAAAAATGAACATTTTATTATCTTGAGAAAAAATGTCATTCTGTCTGCTTCTAGACATCCTCACATCTGTCTTTCTGGAAACCATATTTTGTATGTCCTAATTTGAAGAACTTATTAAGAAAAGAAGCTATGAGTAACTGATTACAGTCAACTTCTCATAATTTGTAAACTTTTTAATTTTTGATCCAGCTATAGAAGAAAACTACTTTCTGTCTCAACTTTGGATAGTTGACTAGTGACTTAATGTGCAAATTAAGTGATTTGACAGTGATTGTCAAAAAATTTCCATCATATTGATGGTTAAAGTAACAAGGGACAACTTTTAATTTAATCTCTCCTTTACAAATTGCTAATTACAGTAGCTATTTCTGATTTTCCCAGAAATAGGTGGGAAATGCTCCCCATTTCCCTGTTGTTTAAGTAAAGTATTATGGCAATAGTTCTGAGGATGTTTTTAGAGCTTTATCTGACACCCTAACATGATTTGAATAGTGATTAATATTTGTGTATGCTTATCATTCCTCCTTTTTTAGTTATATCACCACATAATAGATCCCACTAAAGCAATATAAAAACTAAGTACTGTTAGAATATCTACTAGCTATTCCACTAGTTATAGTTAGCATTCTAAGCCTTGTTCTTGAGTTACTTATTCAAAGCCAAAGTGTTCCATTTTCTTCAGTTTTATAGTGTAGCACAGATGCCAGAAGTTCTGGGTTCTAGACAAGGTGTTACTAACAAGCTCTGTAAACTGAGGCAAACCAGCTGACTTTTCTAGGTTTGATTTTCCCTAATAAGGAACTTGAGAAAGACAGAATAGATATTTCTAAAATGATTTCAAGCTTTAGAATTACAATTCCAGCATTATAGAAAGAAAGTGATTATCCAAATTCAGGCTCAGAAATTACCAGAGTTTGGCTGGTTTTAGCTGTAATAAATTGCAGAGTCTGAGATTAATGAACATGTATCTAGACTAGGTATATGGAGGAAATCCTGATTCCCACAAGAATGTAACTTACACTCTAACTTGATACCAATACCTATGAAATAGAGGAGGAAGGGAGATGTCTTTCTCCATATTGGAAAATGATGGAGGAGATGAAACCTATAAACTATTTCTTGGGTTTTCTCCATCCTCCTCCATTTGGCCTCCTCTCTCCCACCCACCTCCCTTGGGCACCATGATGATGCAGAACTGTCAGCTGCTGGGGGTTAGTGGCGAAGCTGGAGTTTTGCAAATGACTTCACCTTGTTTTGAATTTCTGTTTTTCATCTGCTTTTGGCAAACATTGCTGCATTTTTAATAAGTCAATCCACTTTTAGTATAATTGATGAGCATTCCATGCTCTTTCCAGTGCAATACTGAGATTATTTTATATTGAGTAACAAGGAAGCCTGACTTCCTTTCCCACAGGGTCCCCCTAGCCCCTGCTGCCATTCATAAAAGATCTCTGTAATGTACTTTCTCCTTTATCCCCCCACTCTCCACTTAGGCAGCATAAACTTTTTTTTTTTTTTTTGTGGTCCTTTTTTTGGTTTGCAGAATATCTCTTCCCTCTCGTTGCTTTCCTCTCTGCCTTCTCTAGTTCCGGTTTTTGTTATAGAATCAAAGATGTATGTAAGCCACAGAGCCCTCACCAATTGTCTCCTTGAGGACAGGTTGTACCGGGGGCTGGCATGGGCCAAGTATAGTCAACCTTATTTGGGGATCTCCCTGGCTCCTCTCCCCTCTGCTTCTCCCTGTAGTTTGGAGAAAGAACCAGTTTCAGTCATTATCTCAGGGATTCTCCCTGGAGGGGTGTAGTGTGTGTGTGTGTGTGTGTGTTGGGGAGTGGGAGGTACTGAAAGTTCCAACCTTTGAATCACATGGTTGGCTCCATTGGCAACCAGCCTCAATCTTTAGGTGATGTCCAAAGGTCACATCATAACATATCAAAAATTATCTTTATCTCCCTCACCACTTAGGAAATTCCAATGGCTTTAGGAGCCCTATGCCAGGAACGGGACAAAAACAAAATTTTTATTTCTTATTATAAATCACAATATCACAGTTGCACTTCCTTTTAGAAAGTGTTGCTACATACCATCTCCATGACCCCTACACTAACTAACTTGAAATTTTTAAGGACAATGACATTTTTTTTTGTTTGTTTGTTTGTTTGTTTGTATTCTCCTTAGGGCCTGCCTAATGTTTGGCCTGGCAGATAGTAAGTGCTAATAAAGTTACATATATATATATGTGTGTGTGTGTGTGTACAATGAGGTTGATTTCTCTTTATCTAGCCTTCTTCCCCCACATCTCCCACATCTGATTAGCAAGTGCTGTTTCACCTAATGTCTCTTAAATCTGTCCATGCTTCTTCCTACAGCCTGAAAGCCTTCCTTTCTCTTTGTTCAGTAAAATCCCACTTATCCTTCAAGGAATCTCTGCTGGGAATAGTTTTCTCACAACTTTTTGCCCGAACTCCAAGTCAGGTAAAGTTCCTCTCCTAAGTATTTCTGTTAAACTTGGCATAGACCCCTCAAGGCACTGACTACTTAGTGCTTTGCTTTGTACTGTATTGATTTTCCTGGCCAGCTCTCCCTGAGATCCTGAGCTCTATGAAGACAGATGTACAGCCCTATGCCTTGGCAATATAGTAGGCACTCATTAAGTGGTGTTTGAATGAATGAAAATGAATCTATGTGAAGAGGTGGAACCACGAAAAACTCAGATATTTTATTACGCAAAGTGTATCCGAGACTAAATTCTGTTATGTGTTGCATTATGGCCCTGACAATTTATCGATAATGTTTTAATTTAAATAACCAAGTGTTTCCCTAGACAATGCACTGCCATGGTTTGATTACTTCACATTTGATTTTCATTATCACTCTTGCCTTCATTGGGAAAGATAATTCCTTCTTCTCTCCAGAGAGCATACAACGAGTAACTTTATGCCATTCTGATAAACTTACACAGTTTATGGGAAGAAAATTCTAGTTAGAAATTTAAGAAGCCCAAACCAAGAATTTCATAACCCACAGGGATAACATTTCTCAGAGAGAACAAGGTAGATTGCTGTGTACTAATTAATTTTTCTGCTCCAAAGAAAACTATTTGCTCTGAGTGGTGATCATTTTCTGTAAAATCATTTGCATAGAAATGGAATGGAAAACACACATAAGAAAAGCGAACAAGATCTGAGACACACTCCCTTCTTTCTATATCAAAATATCTCTGTTTTAATCACTGTCCCCATGAAAGTTTTGCTTTACAAATTATCTTATTTTGAGTCTATTAGAAATTACTGAGTTGAATGATATGAATATTTAATGACCAAAACATATGCTGAAAAAATATGAAAACAATTTCTTGTATGTGTTCTCACTTTTAGTTATTTGTTCTTGTAAAGTGAGCAAATAAAACGAGTTGAAGGGGGAAAATATATATATAAATCTATAATCATATTTTGTTTATCCATTCATCAATTAATGAACATTTGGGTTGCTTCTACATCTTAGTTATTGTTAATAATGCTGCTGTGAACATGGGTGTAAAATATTTCTTTGAGACACACTTTACTTTCTTTTTTGTATTTAGTCTGTTTTTTGGAGTAATTTTTTAATTGCCTTCTCATTTCCTTTTTTGTATATTTTACAACTATTTTCTTTATGATTACCTTGGGGATCACATCCTAAAATTACAGTACTTTAATTTGAATGTATACCGGTTTAACTTCAATAATATACACAAATCCGTACTTGTTGGCAGCTCTGTCCCCACCCCTTTCAGTTACTGCTGTTATACTGATGATATACTGAGTGTCCAAAACCATAAGCTAATAATTTTTTTAATGCATTAGCCTCTAAAATTATGAAGAAAACAAAAAGTAGAGTGAAAATCAATTATTACAATTATGGGTAATAATTATAATACTACAATATTTTATAATTGCCCATTTTTTACCTTTACTCAGATCATTATTTCTTTATAAAGCTTTTACTGTCCTTCCATTTCAACCTGCATAACTCACTTCAGGATTTCTTGCAGGGCAGGTCGAGATGTAACTAATTTCCTCAGCTTCTGTTTATCTGGGAATGTCTTATGTTTGAACAACAGTTTTGGTGGTTGTAGAATTCTTGGTTGACAGTATTTTCTTTTAGGACTTTGAATATGTCAACCTAATGCCTTCTGGCCTTCGAAGTTTCTGGTGAGAAATCTCATTATCTTACTTAGGATCTCTTGCATGTGATGAGTCATTTTTCTTTTGCTGTTTTCAGGGTTTGTTCTTTGTTTTTGTCTTTTGGCAGTTTTATTATAATATGTCTCTATGTGGGTCTATTTGAGTTCATTTTATTTGGTATTTGTTGAGCTTTTTTGATGTTTATATTCATATTTTTCAAAAATTTGATATGTTTTCAGCCATTATCTTCTCAAATAATCTCTCTACCCTTTTCCCTCTCACTCCTCCTTCTGGGGCCAACCACAATGCATAAGTTGGTTTGATTAACAGTGTTCCACAGGTGCCTTAGACTGTTTACTTTTCATCAATCTTTTTCCTTTTGTTTCTTCTGTTGACCTTAATAAACAAAAAAGGCAGTCATTTAACCAACAAAATGGCTCTATTTGGGACTAGCAAAGGAATAGCAATTTGAGACAAGCAAGCTAGGGTGAACCATAGGCAAGTCCAAAGAACAGAGGAGAGGGACTTGCTTTTATAGGGAAAAAGAAGAAAGTTGGTAGGGGCTATTTCAAAGAATTCAGGGTGATAATGGCTTCTTATTGGCTGAGTGTTGCAGTTTATCATTGGCTAAACTGTAACTGGGAGCCCAAACCTGAAGTCAACCAGCTAAAAAGATTTAGGTGATGACTGATAAAGGTAGACATGTTTTGCTGGGCAAGGAGAAATTTTTCCTTCTTCCAACTGAGATATGTCTTCCTGTTTGGGGGTTGGGTAGCAGTGCATGACAGCTCCTCCTTCAGGGCTCCCCACTCCATTTTAAATGAGATTTTCTTTATTTATTTTTGACATTTTCCCCTTTTGATCAAGATTTGTCCTCTAAAGCATCACTGATCAAGAGTCAAATGTTTTTCATATTTAGTGGTTTTTATCCCTTGGTGCCAAAAAGGACCTTTATATAGCACCCTGAACCATTTATGCAGATTATAGCATATTTTAGGAAACCATAAAGAGATTAATAAAAAGGATGAGTAAATTCTCTGGGGTTTAGAGCCATAGTTTCTCTTTAGGTGTAGGAGAGTTAATAAATGTTGATTTTATTTATTTATTTATAGGTTGACGGATTCCTAAAGTACTATAGGATAAACTTAGTTAGATCAGTCATCCAGTCAGTAATCACTTAGACAATATCCTTAACAGAGGATTATCCTCTTTTTCTTACATTGATCCAAAAACTGCTTCTATGTAATTTTCATTGATAATGGAATTTAATGAGTTTGTAAGAGTTTGAAATAAACATTAATTACTTTCTTCCTGGTATAAGCCATTTAAAAATAACATTTGAAACCTATTGTTAATTTACCATCTTCCAAAATGAGGAACTATGACTCACAAGCTGTTATATCATGGAGCTCTAGTACCGGCCTATATGAAACCCATCACACAGGAGAAGTGTTTCCCTGAGATTTGGGGTTGTGCTGGGACAATAATTCAAATACAAGTACCTGACCATCCTGAGATAAGAAGAAGAGATATATGAGAAAGTCATAGGGTGTTTTGCCCCCCGCAATCCCAGCCCTTGCCTATCATGTTGTGTTCCGCTGTTAACATACATTCTGTAGGCTAATTAACCTAATCCAGTCTCATTTTTACTCTCACCATTATAAAAGCCTTTCATATTGCTATCTTATATTCCCCTACCCTACTATAACTTAAGAACATGTAAAACCAATTTCCTCTTGTTTGGTTCTCAACGGAGAAGAATAGTTAATTAAAAGCTTCTGTGCAACAATTCATTAAATTTCCTTTTCCATGCTAAATAATAGAGTGTGACTTTGTTTTCATTCATGTCTTAACCAACAGGAATTTCCTGTCTATTTCATAAGGATATTGGAAGTATTCACCAATTAATGTACATAAGATTCTTTAAGCTCCATAGAAGAAATGTATTACACATAAACATAAAATTTTACCAGGAATAGAAATTAAGAGAATGCCTCTTTTTTACTGTGCTTACACTGTCAATTTTAGATGTCAAAGTTATGGGCTCTACTTTTGTTTTTCTGAATAAGGCTCTCTAGAAAAGAGAAATGGTGGATTAAACAGAGTGAAATAAAGCCTGTAGTTCTCTGTGCCCTCGGTGGGTAATATTCATATTGATTTCTATGTTTTAAATGATACACACATATTTTTCCCTCTCAGGCATAATGCAGTCTCATTTCTTATAATAAGAAATGTTATCTCAGATACACAAAATCGGAAACATGTGCTTTAGGACTAATAGTATTGCCATTCTATAAGGTCAGCTCCAAAGACTCTACATAAAGCTTGATTAATTTAAAATGAAATAGAAGCAGCTGTTGTAAGGAATGCAGTATATAAGCTCTCATCTAAGGTTATATTGTATTTCCTTTATTAATTTTAATTGTGTGTTTTCAGAGAAAGAATATATTAAAGAAATAAAATAAAACCTGATTTTGCAAATGTTCTGTAACCATACTAAAATAGTGCATGAAATCATAAAACTCAATTGAAGTATTTTTCTCTCCCTTTTACTAAAAAGAGCATGGAATTTGTTGTTGTTTGCAATAAAGGTTATTATAAGGTTTTGTTTTTTCTTTACAGTAAATTATAAAAATAATTAAATGCTAAGAATTATATTTCAAACCTTATGACTTCAAGATCGCTTTGGTAAACAGAAGAAAGCTACATCGCTTTTTATAAGTTTAGCACACTCTTTCCCATTACATGTGGCTCAGAGCTTAATTACAAACACAGTAAAGGCATAGACTAGCAGCACATTATTTAGACAATTCTTCAACCAGATCTTCATTTTCTTGACTTCAAGTTATGATCTGTCTCAGATCCTTTCTTTTTCCATTTTTTTTCTTTGTTCTTATTTCTTTCAAAAAATTATCTTGATGTACTGCTGTTGAGTGATTCTGGTATAATACATGAAACCCACCTCAATTTTTTTTCTTTTTTTTTAGAATTTTCCCACAATGAGAAGGTATTTCTTTTATAACTAGAAAAAATAAACATTATTATAACTGCTATACTGATATAGAAAATTCAGTTTGAAAGTGTGAGTGTCTGTGTGTGAATCATTTAATTGTGGGAGGCCCCAAGATTTGGACTCACTATGTACACATGATTAATTTTAATGTTTTGAAGAATGTTTTCTGGGATATGAGTGGTAATATAACTCACAACACTATTATTATATTTTGCATGTTGCATTGTTATCTGTGATGTACTTGTAATAACTGATTCCTTCTAGAATGATATTTTGAAGATTGTAAACTCTCAATTAAAAAAGTGAATCAACAACAAATAGAGAACATGTTATCATTCTATTTTACATTTTCTGTGAAATATAATCCAACTTGGAAGACGGTCTGTGGTTCGCCCTAGATTTCTGAAATGCTCATGAGATGACTGTATTTTCAAATCTAGAAATAAATATCAAGGACATGAGTTAGAATATATTACAGTGATTATGTAGAGTAAGTAATTATGTCCTGAGTCAAATCAAGACATGCAGACAGATAAGTTTACTCAACTGATGTTCTAATAGGTCCAGGATGTATTGTTGTATGTAATTATTGAAGCTACAACTTCAATATTTCCATGATCTTATTCCATGAACATGGTATTTATGACACCCACATTCCTATGATGAAGTGCTGGGGTAGAGCCAAGAAAGCAATAATAGGTGCAATCTCTTCTCATTGACCTCTTTCTGATTTTGGGAGCAATGTCACCATTCTCTCTGCTCCTGATTACTTTGGGTGCCCTTTTGGTTTTTATAGTTGTAGTAAACTCTTCCCTAAAAAATGGCATCAAACTGAATCATTGAATATAATTTAAGCTATTTGGCAGGAGTTTGGACTTTAAGGGTGTTTGGGTTGATTTTCCAAAATTAGATGGTAACTTTAGTTTCATATCTTCATAAGAAAAATACATTTCAAATATTTTATTTTAAATCATTAAAATATAAATGTATATTATTTACTTATTATGTATCATGCACTGTTCTGGGTACTAGGAAATTTAATAGTGAAGAAAATTGCCCCAAATCTCTGCCCTAGTGGAGCTTACATACTAGTAGGGGATAAATGAGTCTGGAGTTTAGGTAAGCAAGACACTTAACAAGGAAATATGCAAAGAAGATAATGTTAAATGTTGGGTGAGCAGGTTGCAATTTTAAATAGGATGATTAGCATGAGATTCATTGAGAAATTGACATTTGGGCAAAGACTTGAAGAAAGTGATTTAAGTACATATCTATGGGAACTGCTTTCCAAGGCCCTAAGTAAGGCTCTTGCTGTAGGAGAAATAGCAAGGACACCAGTGGAGTAAAAGAGGGAAAGAGTGGAAGAAGATAAAATCAGAAAGCTAATAGAAAAGAAGGGATAAATTATGCAGAGCCTGTCAGCCTCTCCATCATCTTCGTATAGAATAAAATGGCCTTACATTATATCTAGAATATTCTAAGCACATTGGTTTATATAGCTTAGGGAAATGTTGAATCGTTGAACAATTTTGAGTAGAGAAGTGATAAGATCTGACCTACATTTTAAAAACTCTTTAAAAATCACTGTGTTTAGAAAAGGCATGGCACGGGACAATTGTAGAAAAAGGGAAATTATTTGAGAGTTTATCAACTAAGAGATAGATACGATGACTCAGATTAGGGTTGTAGCAGAAGTGCTAAGAAATGGTCAGATTCTGAATATATTTTGAAGACAGAAATAACAGGATTTCCTGAGACATTGATTATTGGGTGTAAAATGGGTAAGGCTAGTGGTGGTATGGGTTGATGAGGGAATAACAGTTCAATTATGAATATGTTAATTCTGAGAATATCTTTTAGATAGGTAAATAGAGACATCAAGTACTGAGTTGTGTGTGTGAATCTAGAGTTCTAGTGCAAACTCTGGATTGGAAAATTAAATTGGGAGTCATTGGCTTTTACCGTTATGAAACTAGATGAAATCACCAAAGGAGAGGTGGAGCTAGAGAAAAGAAAGGGGTCAACATTAAGAAATCAGAAGAGAACAACCAACAAAGGAGTTTGAATAAGAGAGATAAGTGATGTAGGAAGAAAATCAAGATCATAGTATAAGAATTGAAGTGAAGGTAATATATTAAAGAGGAGGGATTAGCAATGAAGTCAAATGACAGGTTCAGAAAGAAAAGGATGAGCAATGACCACTGGATATAGAATCGTGGAGGTTGTATTAGTTAGGATTCTCCAGAGGAGCAAAACCAATGGGATCTAGCAATCTATCATCTATCTATCTATCTATCTATCTGTCTGTCTGTCTGTCTGTCTGTCTGTCTGTCTGTCTGTCTGTCTATCTATCTATCTATCTATCTATCTATCTATCTATCTATCTATCATCTGTCTATCACCTATCTGCATATATTGAGGGATTTATTTTAAGAATTTGGCTCCCTTAATTGTGGGGCTGACCAGTTTGAAATCTGCAGGGTAGGCCAGCAGGTTGGAGACGCAGGAAAGAGTTGATGTTTTAGTCTTGAGTAGAGAGGCAGTTTGGAGGCAGAATTCCTTCTTCCTTCTGGGGATGAGTCTTTTCTCTTAAGACCTTCAATTGGTTAGATGAGCCCCACCCATACTATGGAGGGTGATCTACCTTAGTGAAAATTTACTGATGTAAATTTAATCACAGTTAAAAATTATCTTCACATCAACATCTTCACAGCAACTGGTGTTAACTAAACAACTGGATACCAAACCTAGCAAAGCTGACACATAAAATTAACCATCACAAAGGTCATTGATAAAAATCGGAAAGTTTCTATAGAATACTATTGACTACTATACCCCAAAGTTTTAGCATAGTATTTAGCTCAATAAATATTTGTTGAATAAATGGATTTCTACTTATTTTTCCCTTATATAGTATATCCTCACTTGAAACAAATTAGATAAAGCATGCCAAAAGGAAAAAATAATACTTTAAAAAACATTTTTAAATTTTGATTTGTAAAAGCACACAGAAATTGAGAAGTAGAAATTATTTAAAATTTGGTCAACCAAAAACCACAAAGATAATTCTATAGTCAAGTATGATGGGAAAATATATAATACAAATAGTCAAATAATTCTAAAATATTGTAAAAAGTAAAATTTTATATATTTTGATTGCACTATTATTCTACTAATTAGGATTTTTGGACTGCTTTTTACATATCCTCTATCTGAAAAGCTTAAAAATAAAGGTGATAACTACTGATGCATTTCCAAATACTAGAGAAATGGTTTTAATTAAGTTCCATAGATAATTAAATGTTTTCATTGGTGACATCTAGGAGATTTAATTTTGTTTCACATTGTTTTTGCTAGAGTTGTTAAGTTACTAGATAGAGAAATTTCACTTTTTAAAAATTTTTTTCTGAGTAATCACTGTCTAGTAACATCTGAGTCACCAAAGTTATCTTTCTCATTGAGTGATCAGACTTCTGATAATATTTGGGTTTCTACATTGCAAGAGCTGCGCTTTCCACAATAATTTTCAGATTTTTAAAAAGCTCTTAAAATGAATATGACTATTTCCTTTCTTAATCTAATTATGTTTGGTTGAGTTGCCTGGTTTATTGGTTCAACATCGATTATTTTACCATATCCTAGATCAAAAGAGTGTTTATGGGTCACCATTAAAGTTTCTAAATTAGCTAGACTGAAGGTATGTGAAGTAAAACTAGAGTACTTTAGACATTCCAGCCCTCAGTGCAGCTTAGTTTCATGATATAATTTGTCAGAGTAAATAAGCATAGGTTTTTCTCTATTCAATGTTGCTCCAAATTATATTTGTTTCTGCTACAATTATTTTATATACTTTGAGAATATTTAGATCAGTTATTTCCACCATTCAAAAATGATTTAAAATAATATTCTACTCACAAATCACCAATTCAAAAGAAAAATCACAGGTGAAGTACAATATGGGGAACATGGTCAATAATGTAAAAACTATGCATAATGTCAGTTCAGACTTATCAGGGGGATTACTTTATAAATTATATAAATGCCTAACCACTATGCTGTACATCTGAAACTAATATAAAGTAATATTGAATGTCAACTCTAATTAAAAAAATACATATATATAGTCATGGGATGTAAAGAACAGCATAGGGAATACAGTCAGCGGTATTATAATGGCTATGTACAGTGTCAGATGGGTAGTAGACATGTTGGGATTATCACTTTGTGAGGTATGTAAATGTCTAATCACTATGTTGTATTGTACAACTGAAACTAATAATTAAAAAAAGAAAAATCACAGTTTGTCTATTGGTTATTTCTTAGGAAGAATAATTTTGACTTTAAAAACTATGCCTTATTGCTCTTAGGTTAACCATTCTTTGTAGTGACATAATTCATAGTATTTTCCAAATTTTTAATTTGCCGCTAAATGTCCATTGGTAATATAGTTTTAAGATTTTAAACAAAACAAAACAAAACAAAACAAAAACTCTTCTAGATTATATCTTCTAGATATCTTCTATCTTCTGAGAAAAAAAGATCAAAGATATCTTTTATCACAGTTGTTTTTGCCAAGATCTTCAATACCCAGGACTAGGTCTTGTTGCATAGTGTTTAGCATATATTAGCCATGAAATAGATGGTTATTGATTGAATGTGTGAGAAGTGAATGAATAAATACAGTAATGATTTCATTAAGCATTAAAATTGGCTTCAGACTTCTTGATAGTCAAGACAAAAAGGAAACATGGTGGGCTATAAAACATTCAGTGCATAATAGAAGGAACAATATCAAGTGCAACTTCCTTCATGTTTCTCCCCTGACACATTCCGTTTCCATTTGCTTAAATTTCTCCTTCCCTCCCAAGTCAAAAGACCCTGAGACTCTTTTGCTATGTGAAGATTATTCTACTAAAGACTTAGACCATATCCACTCATAGTTTGCTATGGTTGCCTAGCTTGTCTCCCTGCTTTCCTATAGTGCAATTTCAACACATCAGGGATTCTGTTAAAGCATAAGCTGGGTCAAAGCATTCCTCCAATCAAAATATTTAAATGGCTTTTTTTCACCCAGAAAACAGAAAACAAAACCATAGACCTTACAATAGGATACACTCTCTGCCCTCTTCCTTCCCTCTGTCCCCTATGTCTCCTCTCATTACTTTATTTCTTCCCATTCTATACTTAACGCATTCTGCTCTAATCATATTGGCTTCCTTCCTCAAACACACTAAGCCAATCAGTCCATCAGTTATGCTTTTTTCTTACGCATCCCCATAGATTTATTTCCACTTGCTTCAGTTTTCTACTCAAATGTCACTTTAGTTGTGAGTTTTTTTAATTACAAGCTTATATAAAATAGCAGGCCCCTCCCTTGTCAATCTCTATTCCATGTACCTCCTTTATTTTTACCACAACAGTTACCACCATATAAACAACGAATGAGCTTCTACTTTTCAGCTGCTTGGTCCTCTCCATCTGTATCTTTAACTTATCCTTTTTTTCTAAAAGCATCTAAAAACACTAAAATCTTTGCCATTTCTTTCTGAGGACTCTGTGAACTCATTCAAGTAGTAGCCTACTTGTAGATGCTTTACCAGATGTGATACAGTATGCGGCTAGAGAAGATTAATAAGGCTTCCAGCATGTGGTATAGGGCCATTGATATGGCACAAGCATTTTTTTCTATTTTGATTTGAAAAGAGAATCAGAAGCATTTTCATTTATGTAGAATTAACAAAATATTCATTTACAGTTTTCCCTAAAAAAAATTTCATAAAATATTCCAAAGAGATCTGGATTACTCTGATATCTCACAGAACACTGATATATTACATTTGATAATATGGAGATTTGATAGGATGAGCAAGAGGTGGATAGTATGTTCGAGGCCTTGGGAAGGTGTGTGTACATATGTGTGTGTATATATATATATATATATATATATAGTATATATATATATGGTGTGTATATATAATATATGGTGTATAGATACATATAAGGTGTATATATATACACCTTATATATATATATAAGGTGTGTGTGTATATATATATATATATATATATATATATATATATATATACACACATATTTTTTTTTTCTAAAGGCTGAGTTTAAGTTTCAGGGACTTGTCACTTCAGTGATGATTTTAGAGGTCCAATAGGACCATGCTAATATTCTCTCCACAGCTAGACAAATTGCAGCAGCATATTGCGTCTCCTATAACAAGAAGTGAATGAAGTGTCTAGTGGCTCTTTGCATTCTGGAAGCTGCACACTCCACACATAGAAATACTGTTTGGACCATACATCAGGTGGCATAGAATGCTACCAGCTTTGAGGGGGACTAGGGACAATATAGGAATCTGCAGTAATCCAGGCTATGATGCAGGAAGCCCTGTTGCCTGGGCCATATTATACAATAGATTCCATGAAGTTGGGAGTGTTAATGTTAGAAAAAGAGGCAATGTGACGTTCATTACAAGTCTTAGTTAGAGAACCACAATGCAGGTATCTGGGGTTCTGGAGCAAAGCCATGTCATTCACAAAAGAGAATTATATGCCTTTTGAAAAATAGCTCCCGGCGTGTTACTTAGCCCCTGTATATATAGAGCACTTGACCATGAAGTGCCAAGTGACCTTGTGTCCAAAACTACCTGTTGTGAGCTGGGGGGTGTCAGACTTACAAAGTCATTAAGTTGGCTGGGTCCAGTAGCAGTCTATTGTAGGGTGGAAGTGGCACATCTGGGATCAAGTCAAAGTAGGACCAGAGGTTACAAGCGCACTGCATGAGCAGGGAGCCCAGATCCCCCATGGTATCCCATTATAGTGCCCCAATGCTTCTCCCTCAGATCACTTCCATTAAAAAAGTCCTGTGTGACTAAGGAGAAAGAGAACAAAAAAGACTGAGCTTTGTTAGTAGAAGGATCAGCTCAATGTATGGATGTCATCTGAAAATTAATTGTGGCTGCATTACAGCTACATTCACTAAAGGGACGGTGGTCTTGAAAGACATTGAAGATAGAAAATCTGCCCGATGTGTGGGATTGTGAGTGGTGACACGGGTCATTCACTGTGTGAAATGAGAATGTCCTGAGGGCCTTGCTAATGACTCGGCCAGCTGGCCAAGAACCTAGTAGGAAAATGACTGCAAGATTGGAGTTAAGAAGAGGCAGGCAGATGGACATATGGGAGTTGGCAAGAAGTGTGAACATTTTTCTATCACAAGCTAATGTCTAGCAGAGAGCATCCACCACAAAAGAAGCACTAAATGACCAGTAGACAAAATGACTATAAGTACATTAATGAATGATTTCAGCCAGCCTTCATTATCAGCCACACAGGAACTCGCATGAAGGACACATGAATAGAGTAGCCGTACTGGCAGAGATGGAGGCTATATATCTGCAACTCCGGGATGAAGATCCAGGTCCCCAAAGAGGTTGCTTTCTTAAGGAACACTCATGAGTCTCTGAATTATAAGCTATGACGACCACCAGGGTACTTTGGATTTCTTGTATTCAGAAATTAACATGCAAGAAGAAGAGTCACCATCTTGGCAGGGGTAATTGACCGTGATCAGCAAAGCAACACTCAGACCCCTTTGGGATCTATCTACACCTTCCCTCCTTCTAGCTGTAGCTAGAATTGTGTCACAACTGATGTGTTAGGCTTGAGAACAGATGTGCTGGGTCTTATAAAGGAAGGAAAAGGTTACATACTGAATGAGCTGCAGGACCAGCCAACATATATTGGCAGGGGAAAGGAAGAGTGATACTAAAAATATAGTAATTAAACATACTAAATACACTGCCTATATTAAATATATGGTACTAAAATCTGAGGGTTTTGGAACAAGGGCTGTGGAACATAAAGTTGAGGAAGAAAGAATTTATTGATGTGGGAGCACTCTTACATGATGAAATATTTATCACCCTGGCAAGGGCCTCAGGAGTTGGTACGAACATGCAATGAGAATGGTTCTTGGAAAAAAATGATGGCCTGCTAGGTGAAACAGAAATGGCAGAACTCCATAGCAGATGGCAGAAAGGATCAATAGGCTCATAAAAGTAGATATGTTTTAGTGGATACACAACCTAATGCTGGAAAATCCACCAGCCTATCTGTGTTCTGTGGGAGAGCCCAGAAGCTACTCTTTATAGCAAAGTGGTAAGGATGGTGCTGGTGAAGGGGAGGAGGGATAACTATCCTCTGTAGGCCAAGGTTGATGATAGGGGATGCTGTTACCGAACTGGGCTCCCAGATACCCCTGAGGCAATAGGGTCCTGAAATTAGGCCACATGGCAGCATTTAACTGCTAGGAGCAATATATGGACAATAATTATAAAACGTGGCCAGGACAGAATAACAGCCAGGGGTCCTAATCCACAGATTGCTATGGAGATGGTTAATAGAATAAGACATTTCTAGGGGCACGATAGATGGGCAATCAACAATGATGTTTCTCAAATTGTAAAATCAAATGAAGTCAAGGATGGATGAGGCTAAGGAGAGCCCCCCAGTAAAAAATCACAATCCCACACTTAGTTCTTGACCTCAGCCAGGTTTCCTACCTGACCCACTGACTTCAGAGAGGTCTCTTCCTATTAGGAAGAATCCTAAAACATCAAGACAAGTGAATGTGGAAGTCATTCCCTAAGTCCTTTCCCAAAAGGATGTATGGTCATTTTACTGTGAAAAGGGGTATGATACAGGATTCAAGTTGACAGTGACACCTGGGGACCTGGAAGACCTGAAAGGAGGTGTCTGAGATAGTATGTATTTTTTCCTCTGGCTGTTTGAGGGTTTCTTTTCTTTTTGTGATTGTGATTTGTGATCACCTACTTGTGATTGTTTTTGTGTGTGTTTATCTTGCTTATGTTTTACAGACATTTTACAATTCATTTATCAGTTTTGGATAATTCCTGACATTTGTTTTTCAAGTGTTAATTCTATCCCATTCTTTCTCCCTTTTTGTAATTCTAATTAAATATATACATTAGACTTTCAAACTTTTTTCCATATATCTGTTTATGCTTTCTTGTATTTTCTATCCTTTTATTTTCCAATGTTTCAGTATGGGTATCTCCTATTCTGTCAGTTTTGCTGACAAAATCTTAAAACTTATATATAGTGGGAACTCTATTGAATGAATGAAAAAAGAAAAGGATTGGAGTAACATAATTTTATTTTTTCCTCGTGATTGTGGTGATATTTGCTGTTACTATTGAATTTTTACATTTAAAAAATCGTGTTGGAAGGAAATTGACTTTGGGTGTTGAACACAATGCAATATATAGATGATGTATTATAGAATTGTACACTTGAAACCTATGTAATTTTGCTAAGCAACATCACCCCTAAAAACTTAAAAAAAGGAACGTTTTAAAAATCATGTTTCAAATTGTGTTACAAGCCCCATATTTCAGAATCCTTTACCAGAAGCATTAGTTCCTTTGCCCTAGCAATGTAAACTCCCTAATTTTAAGCAAAAAATCTTGGACACACAGAACCCAAGTCTGAAAAGAATTTTAATTTAACCAAGTTAACAAGGCTTCCCCTAAAAAGCTTAGACTGATAACTGAAAAGTAACTTTAAAGCATTATGAATAAACCACTCTTAAGAGTAGAAAGTGTGTGAAAAACAGAAAGTAGATGTGGTATCTTTGCTAGTGGCTCATAGTTTCTATGGGAGAGAGCACACGAAGTAGTCTTGGTTAGCTGACAAGATTTTTGCCTCTATCTGGCCTGCTGCCTTGCACACATTTGGGCACACAATGCCAGATTTAAGGCTCAGTGTATTGAACAGCTTCACATAACTGTTCCAGAAATATAGATAAGTTAAGCAGAGAATCATTCTGTTACAAAGGTAGAAGCAGAATGAAATACAAAAACAAACAAACAAAAAGAGCAAAACCAATCTTTCAGTTGGCTCTCTAGGAAAAGGGGAGTGTGGTAGACTCAATAGTGGCCTCTCAGGATAACCAAGTTCTAATCTCTGGAACCTGTGAATGTTCCAGAGATTACTTTATAATGCCAAAGAGACTTTGCAGGTGTGATTAAATTAAGGATTTTGAAATGAGATTATCCTTGATTATCTAAATACAATCACAAATGTCCTTATAAGAGAAAAAGTTGAAGTTTGACACTGAAGAGAAGAAGGTCATGTGACAGAAACTAAGGGAGGTAAAGCCAGAGAGAAATACACTATAATGCTAGCTGCAAAGATGGAGGAAGGAACCATGAGTCAAGGAATACCAAGAATGCAGTTCTAGACAGTGGAAAGGTAAGTAAAGGGATTCTTCCCTAGAGCCTCCAAAGGGGCACGGCTCTGCCAATACCTTGGTTTTAGCCTTGCCAGAGTCATTTGGGACTTCTGGCCTCCAGGACAGTAAAATATTAAATTTGCATTGTTTTAAATGACTAAGCTTGTGGTGATTTGTTACAACAGCAATAGGAAACTACTAGATGGAGGTTCCTAATGATGCTAAATGTTTTCTAAGAAAAATGGTATCAATATAATACTACGTAATACTTAGTGAAATATATTTTAGAATATCTATAAATTATATGATCATTATGATAGTTCCTAACTATGCTAAATGTTTTCTAAGAAAAGTGGTATCAATATAATACTATATAATACTTAGTGAAACATATTTTAAAATATCTGTAAGTTATATGATCATTATGGCCCAGGGCTCCTCTAAACAAATGGTTATTTAAAAGGTCCTAAATGTATCCCTTTCTTTTCCACATTCACTTAATAAGCAGAAACCTTGCTATTGATATCTGTGAACCACAATCCATTTTACTTTAAAATAATGTAGTCTTAGAACTTAAAGCTGGGGATAATTGTATCCCTTCTCATGTGGGAAACAGATCCTTGGAGATGAATAATGCAGAATTATTGAGGAAGACCAAACATTAGTCATGTAATTTGTTTAAGGATGGAAAGATCACCTTAAAATTCAGTCCAACCACTCTTACAATTTGCCATTAGTTTTAGAAGATTAAGTGTTGCATGCAGATGGAAGCTTTATGTAAAGGTAATTTTATACATATAATAAAAAAATAACAACTTTTAGAAAGTTTGAATATGACAAAGAGATCTGTAGAGTACCACCTTGATTACTCTAAACAATAATTATGTAATTTTGGTGACAAGCTATTAATCCATCCATCCATCTACCTATCCATCCATGTATTCAATTATATGGTCATTCCTCAAACTACTGGTCTTTAGAGGCTTTAATAGACAAAAATGAATTATGGATTTTTAATAGTAGCCCTTTTAAGTAGCATATCTAAGCATATTTGATCCCAGAACCTCTTTTTATGGATAATGTTATGACACCAAGATTTGAAGTGATTATCTTAAATGCAATCTATACCATCTCTAATATATACTTTAATAACATTATATATTTAGTAATATATGTCTTTAATAACACTCAACATTATATCTCTAACTCACTTGGCTATGCTCAGTTCCTTTTCTGTATTCTTTTGATATTTTCCAATGTTGCTCTTGTAGTCTTAATCTTCCCCCAAATCCTATCATCTTTATACTTATTAATTTCATGGTGGTAGTAGTTTTTGACAAGTTACAGACAGAATCTCTCTCTCTCTCTTTCTCTCTCTCTCTCTCTCACACACACACACACACATACACACACACAGACATACACACACACACACGTTGAATTAAATTCCTGAGTTATTTAACCAAGGATACAAACTTACCCACACAGGATAGTTATTCAGGACAAATGTTATGTAGTATATCTATTAGACTTTTATATGTGTGTGTGTGTGTGTGTGTGTGTGTATGAAGTAGGCAGTTGGATGTGTAATGAATCCAGAAAATGATGGAGAGGTCAGATCTAGAAATACATAATTTTTGAAGTTATATGTATGTGAATTGTATTTGGAGCTATAGAATCAGACAACAAGAAGGTGTCTGATGATTCCTGGATCACAGCAACATTTGGGTGTTGGGCAAAAGAAGAGTCAGCAAAGAAAACAGCAGTTGTGTACACTGAGATAGGAAGAGAACTAGTAGAGTGTGGTGTCACAGAGACCAAGAAATGAGTATTATAAGGAGTGTTTCGTCACGGTCTTGAATTCTGTTGAGAGTTCAAGTAATAGAAACATACTTGGCCATCTAGAAGTGTTACTAATTGTGCCAGAAACTACTTTGTTATTTCCTTTTTTCCTCCCAGGCATACTCTACTTCCCAGCTTTCCTTGTAGTTAGATATGGCCATGTAAATAAGTTATACCCAGTGAACTCTCTCACAGTGTGATTCTACTTCCCCATCTTCCATATGAGTGAAGATGGGTCCAGGGATCTGGAGAAGGATCCTGGCTCTGTGAGTCTCTAAAGGCGAGAGATTCAGGAGACCTTTTGGTGAGGAACACCTGCTTTAGACACGCATGAAAAAGCAATAGACTTTTATTGTGCTAAACTGCTGGGTGTTGGGTCTGTTTGTTATAAAGCAGAACCTACATGAAGTAATATATAATAGTCTTGACTATGGTAGACTGGTAAGAGTGATGGATTCTGAGTTCAGATTAGAGAGAGATGAGTGGAACAGCCAAAGACATTTGTGAACTCAGTTCTAATATCTAGTATGTGGAAGTGGCAGCTTATAGTTAGCTATTTTGAATGCTTTAATTTCCCCCATCTTTTGAAATAATGCATCTCTGTGAGTGGTCTAATCAAATATCAGCTAGACTAAATCTACCTAGTTGTTTTCTCATACTTTCTCTTCCTCTTGACTAGTTTTGTATGGCAAATCTTAACAGCAGTTGGCCAGATAGTACCATACCAAAATGTCCAGCAGTTGGCCAGATAATACCATTACCAAGTAATCTGCTTGATAGTAAGCACTCTAGCAAAGATAACTTCCCCAGATGACCTGAGAATCTACCAGGAACAAAAGACTCCCCGATACCAGCCGGTGTGTTCAAACAGGTTCCATTCAGATTGATGACAAGAGAGTTTTTCTTACCTCTTCTACCTTGAAGAACATCACTAAATTCCTTTCTCTTTCCAAGGATCAGGCTATTTCAAACCTCACAAGAAAGGATGGGAGAGGAGAAGAAAAAGTTTCTCAACACACTTTTTTTCTTTCTTTTTTTTTAAATTAAAGTTTATTGGGGTGACAATTGTTAGTAAAGTTACATAGATACAACTCAAAAGAAAAAGATAAACCCACTCTATTTCATCCATTCTAAGATGCCCATTTGTCACATTTTAGCATAACTGAAACTGAGATATCTCTTAACTCTCAATGTAGTTAGAAAGCATTATGTCGTAATTCAATTGGCACTGATTTTTCTTTTTTACTTGCACTTAAAATATGGCCTTACAATGAGTTGAAAGTTTTCTTTTCCCCGTTCTTAGTTTTTCTAAAAATAATGGTTTGTCTTACAATTGACAATGTCCTTGATTTGGTGAAATATAGTTATTACTACATATATTCTGGATCAACAACCTGTCATTTATATTTACATATTAAACAAAATTTGCTGGGCTATTTTTTGTCCTAATAAGTATAAGACATTTTAAGATTATGTATTGTTTCAATATTGAGTTGACTTCTACATATTTAAAGTTCTAGTGTCTTTCCTACAATAGTGCAACCATTCCAGTGAGTATTAAAATAGTATCAATAGTATTGAGGATTGCATTTTGGCTTCTAAATCTGTCACATTTATTTTAAAAAAAGAAAGACAGAAAGTCCTCACCCAGATCATTTAATTCTTTTCTCCAAAAAGAAAGATTTCCTGTTGCTGTTTCCTAAAAAATTCATTTTGGAGTTTGACAATGTGATGATGTGACAAAAAAGAATAGCCGTGTTCTTAATGAGCTGAGACATGTGAAGTTACTCAAACAGCTTTAAAACCATTATTTCAAACTTTATGGTAAAGTGCGGTAGGATATTTCCTTTTTTCTATATTCTAACTGTATTCTCTTATGACTACTGGGTCTATATGTAGTTTGACTCAGTGGGAAAGGTGTTTCATCCTCCCCCAAAAAACCCTTTCTTGCTTCAGCATTATGGTCTGAAATGAAGGTGAGCCATATCTACCTGCACAGAAGGTACATTCACAGTTCAGTTATTATAAATAGTGAGCTTTTGACACTTGTATCATCTCTATTTTGAAAATGAGAAAATAAATCATTTCATTGGAAGAGTCAGATTTCCCAAAGCTATAGAACAAACCAGTGACAAAACAGACATAAGTAACCCAACTTTCTTTTTTTCCTTACTCCCAGCTCATCAATCACATTTGCAAACCAGGATCTTCTTCTAGCTAAGGTAGAACTCATATGATAACCTACAAGACCCACTATTAGATGCAGTCTTTTAGAAAGATCGAACAAAAATGGTTACAAAGGAAAAAATCAAAAGTGGAAATTCAAATATATCAAGAAACTCTGGGGAAATAACATTTTGTATAACAAGGGCTTCTTACTTGAAAGATGAAAATGACAGCAGGGCAAGATGTTTAAAATACTGATTGGAAAGAAGAGGTATTAATCCAAATTATTCAATTTTAGTAGAAGTAAACTCATTTTCAGTTTATGTAGTGGCTGGAGAAAAAACATCTACATGTTTTATGTTAGTTATGGTTTCCTTAAAATATTCAGAATTTTGGCAGATGAATCTTTTTAAAATTCCATAACTTTGCAAAATTTAGTAAAACTGGTTATAAAGAGGGATAGAGAGAGTAGAGACAAGCAAAAGAGGAGACAGGATACAAGAACTGAAACACATGTCTGAACTGTAAGCTATAGAGGCAAGCAGATATCTTAAAGACAACAGGGCACCAAAAAGGAAATTGCTTTGTGCCAAGAGTTTGCAAGTTTAGTTCCAGATTAAAGAGTTTAAATGTGTATTGACTTGAAAACGGAATTCTGCATGAAAGTGACAACGTAACAGTGGCTGAAAGGGAAACATAATTTTACATTTTCTGAAATACTCAGAGTGATTCTGAATGAACTGTGTCCCTCTAAAATAGAACAAAATGGAACAAATATTTTAATGGTGCTTAGTGAATTTTTCTCATTGCTACTCAGTCCAATACATTTCACCTTTTCAATAGACAAGATGAAAGTGAACATATTTAGGGCATATGCTAGAGCAGAGTTTCTCATCCTTGCCTCTGTTGACATTTTGGGCCAGATAACCCTTTGTTGTGGGGGCTGTCTTGTGTCATGTGGATGTTTAGCAGCAGCCTTGCTTTCTACCCTCTAGATCCCAGTAGCAGCCTACTACAATTGTGACAATTGAAATGTGTCCACATATTGCCTGGGAGGAGGGGGACAAAGTCACTCCCGGATGAGAACCATTATGCTAGAGGCAAGTCTAACAAAATTAGTGTATTTGTTGCCTTTAAAATTTCCCCATCATCTCCACTGCTGCCCATTTTCTTTTGGAATTAGAAACACACAAAAGGCTCTTCTGGCCATTGTTTTGCAGCTGCTCATACACAGGATCTAAGTGCCTCAAGTTCACGTAGAAGGGAGACTGGAGAGTCCTGAAACGGGCACGCATGGTAGGGACTGAATAGGTAGGGACTGAATAGGTGAGGTGAGAGCTGGTTCATGCTTCCTCTTAAGGCTCTGGGGGAGAAGCTGTTCCATGTAATTTCTTAGCTTCTGCCCTCAATCCTTGATGCTCCTTGGCTTATAGATGCATGACTCCATTCTCCGCCTTGATTTTCACATGGTGTTTTCCCTGTGTCTGTCTATCTGTCTCACTCTCCTCTTCCTCCTCCTCCTCCGCCTTCTCCTCTTCCTCTTCCTTCTTTTCTTCCTCCTCCTTCTCCTTCTCCTCCTTCTCCCACTCCTCCTCTCTTTCTCCACCGCCTCCTTTTTTCTCCTCCTCCTCCTTCTCCTCTTCTTCCTTCTCTTCTTCCTCTTCTAAGAACACCAGCTATATCGGATTAGGTTCCACTCTAATTGAATATGACCTCATTTTAACTTTATTATATCTGCAAAGACTCTATTTTCAAATAAGGTCACATTTATAGGTACTGGGGGTTAGGACTTCAGTATTTTCTGAGGGAGCCAAATTCAACCTATACAACAGGCTCCAAAGGGGAAAGGGTTGTTCTCAAATGGTTCCAAGAGAAATAGTCACTGCGAAGGCTTCAAAAGCAGTAGTCAAAGGTCCAGGCCCATTGAGGAGATAGGTAGTTACTGAATAGAGTAAAAAACGACAATACTGAAGCCTCATTTCATTATGGGATCTCTAGGAGTTGAAAGATACAACTTAAATCTTAAATAAAAGGATGTTTTGTACTTCATGACTTTTGTGTATATATGAGCAGCTAATGGGGAAGTTGTTTAATGATGGACAGTATCTCCTTCCTGTTCACTATTGGGGATGGCAGATTGAGGAGACATAGGTAACAGATGGACATTTAAGTTAGAATAATTTGAGGAGACTTTTTAAAAAAGTCTATAACAAGGGGGGAAGGAGGAAGGGAGGCAGAGAGAAAAAGAAGGGGATGGCGGGGAGAGGGAGAGAAAGAAAAGAAAAAAAAAAAGGAGAGAGAGCACTTTGTGGATTTGGAAGTCCGAAGGAAGTCTGCAAGCAGGGGATACAGCCATTTCGTGGAACCCTGCATGGAGGCAGCCTATGCTAATAAATATCTTGATCTCATCCTTCTCTCCCTCCTTCCAGTGCTACCCAGTTGGTCAAACCCAAACAAAAGCCAGAGGGCAACCTGTTGATACAGTGTATATCGTTCTCTGCCACTAGCTCTCAAGAAGACTCCTTCACTCCCATCAAGCCAGCACATAAGCAAGTTTAAGAACAATGAAGAGTGGACTGGAGTCCAAATGAAATCTGTATAGCACATGTAAGACATTTTAATATATTTTTTCTCTATATTATTTTCTTTATTTGATTTTATTTGATTTTTTTAAATTTATTGGGGTGACAATTGTTAATGAAATTACATAATTTCAGGTGTACAATTCTGTATTACATCATCTATAAATCCCATTGTGTGTTCACCACCCAGAGTCAGTTCTCCTTCCATCACCATATATTTGATCCCCCTTACCCTCATCTCCCACCCCCCACCCCCAGTGGTTACCCTCTGGTAACCACTAACTATTGCCTGTATCTATGAGTTCTTGTTTCTCATTTGTTTGTCTTGTTCTTTTATTGTTTTTGGTTTATATACCACATATCAGTGAAATCATAGGGTTCTCTGCTTTTTCTGTCTGACTTATTTCGCTTAGCATTATACTCTCAAGATCCATCCATGTTGTCACAAATGTTCCTATATCATCTTTCCTTAATGCCGAATAGTATTCCATTGTGTATACCACAACTTCTTTATCCATTCATCTATCGAAGGACATTTTGGTTGTTTCCATGTCTTGGCCACCGTAAACAGAGCTGCAAAGAACATTGGAGCGCACATGTCTTTATGTATAAATGATTTCAAATTCTTTGGGTAGATACCCAGGAGAGGGATTGCTGGGTCATTCTATTCGTAATTTTTTGAGGAACCGCCACACTGCCCTCCATAGCGGCTGCACCAGTCTGCATTCCCACCAACAGTGTATGAGGGTTCCTTTTTCTCCACAGCCTCTCCAACACTTGTTACAATTTGTCTCGTTGATGATAGCCTTTCTGACTGGGGTGCCTCCCTAGCCCTAGCATTTCTCTGATGATTAGTGATGTTGAGCATTTTTTCATATGTCTATTTGCCATTTGTAAGTCCTCTTTGGAGAAATGTCTCTTCAGGTCCTCTGCCCATTTTTCAATTGGGTTGTTTGTTTTTTTGTTGTTGAGTTTCATGAGTTCCTTGTATATTTTGGATATTAGACCCTTATCGGAGGAACTGTTTGCAAAAATCTTCTCCCATTCAGTCGGTTACCTCTTATTTTGTCGATGGTTTCTTTTGCTGTGCAGAAACTTTTAAGTTTCATATAGTCCCATTTGTTTATTTTAGCTTTTACTTCCATTGCCTTTGGAGTCAAATTCATAAAATGCTCTTTGAACCCAAGGTCCATAAGTTTAGTACCTATGTTTTCTTCTATGCAGTTTATTGTGTCAGGTCTTATGCTTAAGTCTTTGATCCATTTTGAATTAATTTTGGTACATGGTGACAGATAGCAGTCCAGTTTCATTATTTTGCACGTGGCTATCCAATTCTCCCAGCACCATTTATGAAGAGGCTATCTTTTCTCCATTGTATGTTTTTAGCTTCTTTGTCAAAAATTATCTGTCCATATTTATGTGGTTTTATTTCTGGGTTCTCAATTCTATTCCATTGGTCTATGTGTCTGTTTTTCTGCCAATACCATGCTGTTTTGATTATTGTAGCCCTGTAGTACAAGCTAAAGTCAGGTAGTGTGATACCTCCAGCATTGTTCTTTTTCCTTAAGATTGCTTTGGCTATTTGGGGTCCTCTGTGGTTCCAAACAAATCTGATGATTTTTTGTTCTATTTCTTTAAAAAATGCCATTGGGATTTTAATGGGGATTGCATTAAATCTGTATATTGCTTTGGGTAATATGGCAATTTTAACTATGTTGATTCTTCCAATCCATGAGCACGGAATGTCTTTCCATTTGTTTGTGTCTTCTTCAATTTCTTCCAAAAATGTCTTATAGTTTTCAGCATATAAATGCTTCACATCCTTGGTTAAGTTTATTCCTAGGTATTTTATTCTTTTTGCTGCCATTGCAAAGGGAATTGTTTTTTGTATTTCTTTTTCTGAGATTTCATTGTTAGTATATAGGAATGTAATGGACTTTTGTACATTGATTTTGTAGCCAGCAACTTTACTGTATTTGTTGATTGTTTCTAACAGCTTTTTGGTGGAGTCTATAGGGTTTTCTATATATAGCATCATGTCATCTGCAAAGAGTGATATTTTAACTTCTTCATTCCCAATTTGGATGCCTTTTATTTCTTTCTCTAGCCTTATGGCTGTGGCAAGGACTTCCAACACTATGTTGAAAAGCAGAGGTGATAGGGGACAGCCCTGTCGTGTTCCTGAGCGTAGAACAAAGGGCTTCAGTTTTTCACCATTAATTATGAGATTTGCTGAGGGCTTGTTTATTTTCTTTATTAAAAGGTAAAATTCAATTTTTATTAATCTGGCCATATTTTGACCTTTTTATTTGAGGAGCATCTCCTGATTGGTTAATTTGTTAGTCTGAATAAAAACAAGCAAAAACTCCCACAGTGGATCAGAGCAGTGTTCAATACATAACAATGTCTAGCTCTGATTTTGGACATTTTGTAGAGACAACATTGTGGCATTTCCTGATGCTACTGCAATATTTAGGGGCTGCATCCCAAATAAGGACAAGAAAATGACTAGGAGACAGGAGATTTTGCTTGTAGGTCTAGCTCTACAGACAACTTGAGGAATAATGTTCATGCAAGTCACTAAATTTCTTGGTTTTCAACTATAAATTAGGGAGTTGGGCGTCTCTCCTAGGTAGACAATTTTATTGCCTCTAACTTCTCTTATTCGGGATTTGTTATTCATGATCTTATCACATTCATGAACATACTTGCCTTTATTATGTATTTTCCCAAAAAAGACAAAAACAGCAATGCACAAAACCTTGTCAATTGTGTGACTGTGTAAAGAATGAGAAATGTAGCCAGATGTAGTTAGTAGTTTTCACAAAGAATTTTAGATGATTCAAGACAAGAGGACAAACATAGTCCAAAAATCTCAACTTTCTAAATGGTTCAAGTTTTTTCTGACCTTAGAACCCTGCCACGTGCTATTTTTTCTTTTGCAAAAGCTCCTCCACTGGTAACTCCTATTCTTCCCTTAGGGCACAGCTCAGCTCTCTGTCAGAGAAGCCTCCCTTGACCCTTCTCCCTCTTTCCCACCCTTTAAATAAGGTCCCTTCAGTTATTTTCATTCTTAGAATCTATTTCTTTTCATTTATTGCACTTTTATAATTTGTAGTTATGCAAGGGGTGCCAAAAAATGTATACACATGTTAAGAAAGGAAAACTGTATTAAAATTGTAATACTCAATATATGCCGATAACAAAAGATGAACACAAGTCACGTTTGACTTCTGCAATTACAAGAGGTGCTCAGAGTGGTTACCATCAGTGTCCAGACACTTGTGATTACAGTGAACTACTGCT
Organism: Rhinolophus hipposideros; assembly: GCF_964194185.1. Lineage (NCBI taxonomy): Eukaryota > Metazoa > Chordata > Mammalia > Chiroptera > Rhinolophidae > Rhinolophus > Rhinolophus hipposideros. Next base: position 79,165,349 of record NC_138047.1, read on the forward strand.
TGAGTAATGTTGACCAAAGTGTCCACTTATATACATTTTTTGGCACCCACGGTATATTTGTTTGTGTAATTTTTGTTTGTTTGTTTGTTTGTTTACTTACTGTTTTTTTTGTTTGTTTTGTATTTTCTCTAGTTGACTGTAAATTCCTGGTGGCAAAGATCATATCTGGATTTAGTTCTGTCGCCTCAGTGCTTACCATGGTGCCTTACCGAAATTAATTAATCATTTTTCAAATGGTTAATTGAATAAACTGAGCTATGTTTTCACTGGACTTGTAATTACTATATCATGAGGAGCAATTTGGGCTTGTGATTCTTTTTGTAACTTAATATAGTATATTTATTGCCTAAGAGTTCATCAAAGGAATACCTATTAGGGGCTGCATGGCCAGAGGGTGAAAGGTGGCCAACTTCCCTTGCTTAGGGCATAAGTGCCAAGGAGATAAAATATGTAAAATACATTTATAGAAAAGGCATGTTAAATATCATAAAATAATGAAAATAAAATGATGATTCAATAATAACATTAGCAAGACTACTCTAAAAAGTTTATTATTCTAAAGCAGGGTTTCTCAACCTCTACGCTATTGGACCAGATAATTCTTTGATGTGGGAAATGCCCTGTGCATTGTAAGATGTTTAGCAGCATCCTTGGCTTCCACCCAGTCGATTCTGGTAATGCCCCTCCAGTGTGACAACCACAATTGTCTCCAGACATTGCTAAATGTCCCTTAGGAGACAAAATTGCCTCAGTTAAGAAACACTGCACCTCAGAACTAATAAACAAAATACCAAACCAAACCAAACAGAAAACAATAACCCTTACACTACATATTATCATTTCTCTGTCCCAAGAGCCTTCAAAAACTCATAAGGCAGATTAGTGTTGTTTCCATTTCATATATAAAGAAAAGGAAAGAGGACAAATTAAGCGGTAACTTCAATGCCACACAGTAAGAGACAGAGTGAGGATTATGAATCTCAGCCTTTGAATTCCAAAGTGTGTGCTGCTCCCACAAATCTATTTTGCTACTTTAGTAAGAACGCCCGGTGGAAGGAAGGACTCCAGAGCAGAGATGAGCAGCCCCTGGCGACAGTGAGGGTCCTGGGAGGTGAGTGGGCTGCAACTATGTTGCACACCCTCATTTCCAGGGCTGAGTGTCACCTCTACGGGCCAAGGCCTAATTTGGCTTGCCTAGTGGCTGTCATCTGAGCCTGCCCAACTACACGTTCCTGAGCCTGAGAAAAGAATTTCCTGAGGTTCCCTGACCCCTTCTTTTATAGGAGACACCTAGAAGAAAGAGATTCTAGTTTCCTTTTCTTTTTTTTTAAATTAAAGTTTATTGGGGTGAAATTGTTAGTGAAGTTACATAGGTTTCAAGTGCACGATTCTGTAATATATCATCTATACATCATGTGTGCTCACCATCTGGTCAGTTCTCCTATCACCATATATTGGATCCCCTTTACCCTCATCTACCATCCCCCTCCACATACCCTCTGGTAAACACTAAACTATTGTCTGTGTTTATGAGTTTTTGTTGCTCATTTGTTTGTCTTGTTCTTTTGTTGTTTTTTGGTTTATGTCACACGGGGTGGCATGCAGGGTCTCTGGTCCCGCTCCCCATATAAGAACACAGGATATGGTGAGGCCAAAAAGGAACACCCACGGAGCCATAGACAGGGGAATCATCCCACTGTAGTCTCGCTGGTGGCTGAGTTGGAGACACAGGAGGCAGGAGCCACATGATCCGCAACCCGCCATCCACTTGTCTCTACCACCAACCTCACTTGCTAACTGCAATCCGCTGTGCTAACTGCTAGCTCAGCCACCATCTTCTTGCTAGCCCTCATTTTTCTGCTAGCGTAGCCAGAGCTGTTATATTAGTGGCCAATGGCTCATTGGTTACAGCTGATGGCCAACTAGCCACAGCTGATGGCCATCCAATTATTGTTGATGGCCATTTACTACCCGAGTGAGCACCTTTCCATGTGAGAGCGAGAGCCTGGAAACTGCACTCCTGCCTCTGTCCTCACAATTTATATACCACATATCAGTGAAATCATATGGTGCTCTTCTTTTTCTGTCTGACTTATTTTGCTTAGCGTTATTTTAAAGAGCAGAATTGGTAATAATATCAGTGGTCGATGTGTTTTTAGAAACATTAAATTTGTTTTATTTTCTGCTTGATCAGGATTGGTTTGGGGAAGAGGCAGGCAGGGAGAAATATTATCACAGAAAGAGAAACACACATAGTCACAGATGAAGAGAGATTGAAAGAAAAACAGAGACAAAGAGACGAAGACAGAGACACCCTAAGACACACATGGAGCCATAGAAAGAGGCACATCGACAGAAGCACATACAGAAGCAAAGAGAGACAGACACACAGACACACTAAGAGTCAGAAGGTAAATGAGAGATGGAGGCTTGGGGAGGGAGAAGCTGAGGGATGGGAATGCACCCTGGGATACAGGGCCTGTGAGGAGAGAGTTGAAGAAATTGTGAAAGCGGGAGGAGACTGATTAATCTACTCTCCAATGACTTGACCAAGTAACAGATCTGATTTCGGTAATGCTGCAGGTTTTACTGCTAAGCATATTGAGGATTTCTCTCATCTTGAGAAACTCAGTGAGTCTGCACATTGTACTGAAAGAATGCTCAGAGTTACCCAGATGATAACCCCTTGAGGACACAGGCCATGAAGACCCCCGTTTCCTTCTTCTCACTTTTCTGTCCCCTTCTCTATTTCCCTCTGGCCCCATAAATCCAAGAGCAGCTGACTTAAATCTATATCAGGAAAGGTTCAGCGCAGGTTCCGCCGACTACAAGCAGCTGTATGCAGCCTGGGTGGGGGCAGGGGCAGCTGTGAGCTTGACAGTGGGGACAGCCTCAAAAGCTTGCTCCCCCTAGAGCCTTCAGACCATCCTAGACTTCTAAATGGAAGCACACAGCTCTGAGGCGGCTACAATCCAGTTTATAGCAACACAATTACAGTGGAAACCTGACAGGGCTGGGAAGGGCTTTAGTGTCTGATCCACATAACATTTGATACCTCCCTCTGGATCAGAAGGCCCCAAAGTCAACATTCAGGGTCCAAATAGTTTTTAACCGGCTTCTCAGCCGACAGCCATAGGCAGCTATCAGAGGTTCGACCAGTCTGTGTGCAGCTGACAGACCACAGAACAATTAACCTTCAGGTGAGAAATTGAGTTGACATTGAACATGGAGGAAGTAGTTGTCATATGTTATGAGAAAAATAATTTCTGAGTCTGTGGCTATGGCATTTGCCCCAAGTGATCCATGCCTCCTCTCAGTCAGAAAATGCTAAAATCAAAATATGTGTCAGGAGCATAATTGCCATTTGAAACACAGATTTTGGGTTTAATCATGACAGTTCACTGTTCTATGAAGTCCTAGAACCAGAAGGGCCTTTGTGATTTTCTAGTCTAATTGCTTACTTTACTCAAGAGGTTAAGGGACAACTGAAGTTAAGAGACTTGTCTAAGATCATGCAATAAGAGGTTTCTACTCTTCATTTTGTTATTTCTACTTAGAGTACATGAATAAATAGTAATATTTTAAATAGAAATTGATGGTCTTTTTGAGAATTTCCAATTAATCGTTAAAGGAGTGTCAATGCATAGAATGCATGTTTAATGAGAATTAGAGGGTGTGGAGACAGAGCCAGGAGTGCAGTTTCCAGGCTCTCGCCCTCACATGGAAAGGTGCTCACTTGGGTAGTAAGTGGCTATCAACTGTGATTGGACGGCCATCAGCTGTGCCTAGTTGACCATCAGCTGTAACCAACCACTAATATAACTGCCGTGGCTACACTAGCAGAAAATGGGGGCTAGCAAGAAGATGGTGGCTGAACTAGCAAGAGCGGATTGCAGCTAGCAAATGAGGTTGGTTGGCAGAGACAAGTGGACGGAAGGTTGCATATCGTGTGCTTCCTGGGCTGCTTCCTGTGTCTCCAGCCCAGCCGCCAGCGAGAATATAGTGGTATGACTCCTCTATCTATGGCTCCGTGGGTGTTCCTTTATGGCCTCACCATATCCTGCGTTCTTATGTGAGGAGTGGGACCAGAGACCCCGCATGACACCTTGCATGACAGTGCTCAAGAGATGAACAGGTGCAAATCATACGTAAGTCCTGATTGAAGTACTTTCTCAGGAAATGTGAATCTCCTCTGTTGTCCCTGCTCAGTCAGGCAAGTACTATTTCCCAAGTCTCTTTATTTTGGATTTTCTGCTGATGTAGAAAATCTTTCTTCCCTGTAAAATTCACCAGCATAGATGATAAAGCCAGGATTTCATAGAAATGTTAAGTTATTTGAGGAGAATTACCCTCCAGCCAGCACATCACTTAAATTGAACTTTTCATCAAATGTTGCCAATAGCAAAATCGGATAGGGGGCTGTGTTCCTCCTAGAAGTTGAAATACCATTGAAAGATTGAACAAAGCAGATTATGTGTCACATTTTTCAGATAACTAGATACATGTAGTAGACACACTAGGGACTAAGAGGTGGTAATGGTTTAATAGGATCTCAATGAATCTGTCAGGGCTTCTTGTGTTCCACTGTGTTCTGACCATGAATCATGAAAAAGTTCATCAGATCAACTTATCTCTCAGTTGTTTGTGTCTTCAGACCGTCACTCTTGTTTAGCAAATCTCAGTGCAATGATCTATCTGCTAGTGCTTCCAGGCCACCTGAGTATTGAGGCTGCTGTTGTGTTACAGCTTCCAAAATGTCTTTCCCGAGGCCACATCAAACTGTCCTTCTGACGTAATGGATGGACAGAGGTACTGCCAAACAGCTCTGTGGGCATCTCTATTTTGGGTTATAAATTGGTAAGTGAACATAGAAGGCCAAAGATTTCCCTTTACAATTGCTCTGTATATTAGCACAAGCCAAAATATGCTTACCTGGGTCATTTTTGGCTAGTTTTAATGAATGAAAATTTCAATCCAATTAACTTAATATGTTAAAAAATAATTTTTAAAGGTAGTTCAGAAGAAACTAAGTTAACCATATATTAGAGAGTGAAAATTTTAAATTACTGATAAACAAATTAAAGATTTCTCAGGGACAATTGTATATTTGGCAATTGATACTTTAAAGATAATTATGTTAAATGATTTTTAAAAATCACATTTTAAAACATGTGAATGTTCTAATTTTTTTTAAGCCTTACCTTTTTTTTCATATAGCACACAAACTAAACTTTAACAAGACTTTACCATGCGTTATACCAAGCTTAAAGCCTTTCGAGAAAGGTATGAGTACATGCATATTAAAAATAAGAAATGTGTCCCAGAAAGATTAAGGGACTTGTCTCAAGACACAGCGTAAGACAAATCTTCTAATACAAGCATTTAAGACATTAAAACTGTTTAAAAAGATATTTTCTAGTATATTGTCTCTTAAATGCTTGATCCCTCAGCAACCATCTAATGCTTTTTGAAAGGAAAATATGTATTTGTTAAATTATATAGGGGTGAGAAATATATACTATTATGAAAATTGTGTTCATGAATTCATAGACTGAAATCAGAAGATAAACTTGAAAGTAATATATCTCTTTGCCATTTAATTATATTGCTTGTAAACCATCCCAGAAGATAAGAATTAATTTAAGATTTCAAAAAAAAAATGTATTCACCTTATTCATTTCAATCATCTCATTTCTGAACAAGTCTACTTAATTAAAATTCTTTGTTATAATATAGAACTATTCACTTATGGAGAAGTGAAATATAAGTACTGAATGCAGTAATAGCATTGTTTTACAGATCAAGTTGAATGCACATTTAAGGATTATGATTGCGGGACAGAGTCCCAGAGAGCAGGTTCCATGCTCTCGGTCTCATGTGGAAAGGTGCTGGCTTGGGTAGTAGATGGCCATCAGCTGTAACCAGTTAGCTGTTGGCCACTGATATAACTGCCGTGGCTAAGCTAGCAAGCATGGATTACAGTTAGCAAGGGGTTGTTGGTTGGTTGGTTGGTTGGTTGGTTGGTTGGTTGGCAGAAAAGCTGGCAGAGGATTGCAGATCATGTGGTGGATCCTACTTCCTGTGTCTCACCCAGCCGCCAATAAAACGGGTACAGGAAGACCCCCTGTTGGGGTACTGGCGGATGTTTGCTTTCATGTCTCGACCAGCCGCCATCGAGAATATAGTGGAATGACTCCCCTGTGTGTGGCTCTGTTGTTGTTCCTTTTTGGCCTCACCATATCCTGCTTTCTTGTGCGGGGAGTGGGACTAGAGACGCTGCATGACAACCATTTTAAAATATTTTATTAGTCCACTGTCTACAACTGTCATCTATACTGTTCCATCTTTTTGCTACTGCCATTTTTTCAAATCTTCAGGCATTTTTGTTCCCAGATACCCCTAATCTGTACTGTTCTTAGTCCGGAGCAGTGGTTCTCACATTTTACCAAGTTTCAGAATCATCTAGAGGGCTTGATAAAACACAAGTTGCTTGGTTCCAAGTGTAGAGTTTCTAATTCAGTAGGTCTGGAAGAGGCCCAAGAACTTGCATTTGGAATTGGTTCCCTGGTGATAGTGATGGTGCAGATCCAGGGCCCACATTCTGAGACCACCTATTCTCTGGGTTTCCGGTTATTTCCATTTCTTTATTTTGCCCTTTGGTGCATTGGACAAACAGAACTTTTGTAAAACTCTTTTTCTGTCAGTTTCAGTTATCCAAGGGAACAGAATTTCATTCATTCGTTTGCCCTCAAGTAATCCCATGGTCTAGTGGAGCTGTAAGGACTGTTCACAGAGAAGAGATTCTTCCATAGGCCATTTATGATATAAGCTGCCTCCTTCCAAGGGTTGTGCCTTGCCTCTGGAGACCTAGAAAGACATGGAAGAACAGCTCTTCCTTCACTGAAGAACAGTTTCTAAACTGTTCAGTTTCTAAACAAAATCAGGTGAGATGGCCAGACATGTATCAGATCTTTGGTGCCCTGCCTGACTTTCACCTTTGTACATTCAGAGATGTGATTATTTCTCGTTTCCACTATGGCCAGATGAGGTGTTATGTAGGCAGAAAGCTGTTGGGATTATTGGAGTGGTTCCTCCTAGTGCCCACACTCATAGTACTTTAGGCTCTTTGGAAATAAAGTGATCCTTTCAAGCCATTAAGCTACCCATTAAAGTAATGGAAGAAATGAATAAGGCACATCAGGCTGGGACTGACTAGTGGAGCTGCAGTTATTCTTAATGCAATATCTGAACAGCTAGCTGCTTTTTCTTTGGTTATAGTAAGTCTTATTGATTTTTATATTGAAAAGACTCTCGGCTTTGGATTTTATATGCTTTCTCTTGAATTATATGAAAGCAAAGTTTCTATAAAGGGCATTGACTGTATTAACTGAGCCTAAATGATATGGCTCCTGCCCCTGGGAACTGACATAAAATGTAGATATGGCAGGGCAACATTCGACATTTTTCTACATAATTAGAGCTACCTAGGGAAAGTGTAGTTCATCACACTATAGTAGATTCTTTGGCTGAGGCCCTTTCATAAGGGATTTTAACCTTCAGATGCATTCTCTTTCCTCCCACCAGATGTGTTTCTCTTAAAAACACTCCCAAATAATTCAATATTTTATATAGTGAAATAACTTCATAGGAGTAGAGAATCCTTTCTCTGTTCCTAAGGATTGATTTTTCTATGAAACACCTAGTCACAGGAGGTCAATATCCATATGTTTCTGTGGACGGTTAGAGTCCTGTGAAAGAGGCAAATGAGGACCATCATGCAGGGCAGGGCGGCAGTCCTGGTAAAAATAAACAAACAAAAATAGAGACAAAATAATTCTTCCAGTCCTTGCATTTGCTAAACTGTCAGCTATGTTTGCCATATATGGGTCATTCATCTTTAAACACATTAATTATCACTGCTTTGACTGACTCCGTGGGATATTTACATGCTGTAAAAGCTCTGGTATTCTTCGCAAACACATACAGTGAAGGACCCCTTGGGCTCTAGTGTACTGCTTTTCCTTACCAAACATTTGTTCTTTTGCAAACCATGAGCATGACCATTTTCCTGATACCACTCTCCTGTGTATGACAACGATAAAGCTACATACCCACGGGGAAAATAAAGTGTCTTCCCTCCATTCAGCATTATTACACTGTAATAGGTAAGCCATGGGCCACTTTTGCATACTATCAAGAGCATCTTATTACCTCTCTGGAAGGGAGCCTCTTTGAACTTATTTACTCCCTTAATTAACATCACATCTGCAAGGCATATGTCTACTTTTTGCCACCATTTCAACCACTTTAGTCCTCAACATATTAAAAATCTACTCTACCACCTGTGACCACATTGAGGAGGTGTCTTCCATCTGAAGCTTACAGTGCATACTTACGGGCAAGCAGCCTGAAAGGAGAAGTGTGGGGGATGCTAACATGGTCCACATTTGTTAACAGGAACCTCCTTCTGGTGAATGAAGGAAGCCTAATCCCATGGAAGTATGGTTTCAATTTTTCATTGAAATTACAATCAAACAAGCTGCCAGCACACATTTTTCTGTGTCAGATGTTTCCCTTTATGGTAGATTTGGAATACCCCTGGGCCGGCTTATAAACCTTATCCCCTGCCAGGGTTGCTACAGACTCTTCTCTTTGTTTGCAAATCAATTTAGTCTTTTGCTCCAAGAGGTGGATGCATTTGATATACAGTAGTACCTGACAGGAAAATGTCTCTTCAACACTGACTTTTTGCAGAACTCTGATGGAAAGGATGACACATTACTGGCTCTTCTTCAGCTCTCTGTAGGGAACTCGGTATGATAAAAATCACAAGAGCCAAGGGCCTGCAATTTCCTGATTTTCTAGCACTTATTAAAATCGTATTTATCAAGGTTGACTCTTGGCTGCTGGTTGAACTGGCTGTCCTGGAAGGAATGGCTTTTAGAGCTCTGCGTTGGGAGCAGGGGATCCTGTGAACACTATTGGACAAAATGGTCTTGGGAATGACTGTACTGTTTTCAGACTCATGAAACCACAAGCTTCTCAGGAGAAGTAAACCCAGGTTGGAAATCATTCACCTCCTTTTCTTTGAGCAAGCAGTGTCAGAGGGAACAAGCAAAGGATAATAAAGACCAGTTGTTTTGATCTCTGGTCCCAGAACTATGTCCCAAATGGGTGAGAATCTATATCAAAGAAACAATAATGACACTGAGAATGGACCATGTTTGTGTTTTCAGCCCATCTCCAATTAAAGGTGTGATGGAATTGATTTGGCCTAAAGCTCTGGCCATGTGAATCTTTTGGCAACTGCCAAATGTTACCATCTGGAGCAAATCATTTCTTTCTGTATCTTTGCAGGTGTTATTTTCTAAGGTGACTGCTCTGCTTTAACCGGAGAGGAGGTGAATCCTAAAATAGTGTAACCACTTTAATTTTATGTCTTACTGGAGGATTGTTCTAATAAGTACTTAATCCTAGGTGAATCCTTTTTAATACCCCATATAAAAAAGACCCTTACAAACAGAAAGAAATGAGGTATATAAATCAAATTTGGCCTCATAAAGGGCATGGTCAGAAAAGGAAGCCAGGATTAAATATCGTCTACTCTGTCACTTAAAGAATGGGAAGGATTTTGCTAGAACAAGAACATAGGAAGAGAAAAGGGATATTTTAGGCAAATGGAATAGTGTGTGCAAAGACGAACATAAAAGAAAGCGTAGTTTGTTCTAGAAACTGCTGAAGAGATCAATATGGTGGCGATATCATAGTAGATAAGTAAACCAAGAATGAGAAAAGTGAAAATCCCTGCCTGAGATCTTGCTATTATAGTAGAGTTCTATAGAATTTCAATTTTAAAAGAATGATTTCATAAGGTTAAGAAGAAAAACTAGAACATCAACCCTAACCTGATTCAGGGTACAGAATGCAAGCCTTGAAGGAATGTTTTTTTTTTTTTTTCATTTTGCGTATAAGATTGGATTATAAGGAATTCTCAAGTCGTATTCAACTTTTTAAAGCATGAGAATTTTTTTTTCTTTTGTTCTTTCTCATTAAAACCATATTTTTTATTTTTTTAAAAAACAGGAAATTTGGAAAGTGATTAATTCATGGTATGATCTAATTATTTTCAGGTATATGGAAGCAAAATGTAGATGAAAGAGAAGGTACAACATCACAGTTTTTGTCACAGAAAAGGGCAGGGTGGTGGTGGGTGGGAAGAGACCAGTTTATTCCTTCAACTGTGTCCAGCCATGTGCTGCTCTACTAGATGCATTTTGGGAAATTTGCCCTGAGAGCCATGGAAATAAATCCTGTGTGTGTGTGTGTGTATGTGTGTGTAATGGACACTTTTAAAGGCAGAGGTGGAGAAATCTTTATGAAGGCAATTGTACTCACCTTTGATTCCTCTGTTCCAAATTGCCTCTTGAATTCCTACATTCATTCATTCAACAACAATTTTTTGAGCCAGGAGTAAAAATATGAACAAGAAAGAATACTTTCTCTATAAGAGTTCTTGGTCCAATAGAAGATTATCTATCTATCTATCTATCTATCTATCTATCTATCTATCTATCTATCTATCTATCATCTATCTATCTATCATCTCTCTCATCTGTATTTTGTTAAATAACAAAGCAACCACGTACAAAAGTGCAGAGATCAGAGAGGAAGGAGTGCCTATCTGGAAAAAAGTGGGGGCCAAAGAAAGTTAAAAAGGGTGAATCCTCAGCTAAGCATTCAAGCAAATATTTGTCAGGTAGGGAAGACAGAGAACTTAGTCATTGAAACTCCTTGAGCGGCCGTGGATGAGACTCTCAACATGAGCAGGAGTGACTGGCTTTCACAATTTTGCCCCTCGGATTCACCTTAAAATTGGGCAATCATTCAACATTGGCCAGAGAAGAACATTTTTCTTCTCTCTTTCACCCTCAGACCCAAGTTGGACACAGCAACTAACTCTTAATTGCTCACATCCCTGCAGACACCAGACAGCAATGATTAGGCTTTCCTAAAGATGTGGCGATAATGGCTTTTCAAATAAGGGCATAGCCAGAAATTAAAAATGAAATAGTCTGTCTTGCTCCTTGGAGACCACTCAGCCTGTCCTATCCTTATGCATTCCAGGGAGAGAACATATGCAGCATCTCAATCTTTTTATTCTAGGCTTCAATAAAATCTTCCTTAATCTTTCTTAATATTGTGTCTAGCTATCCTGGAGGACTAAGATAAGTGTTCTATGTTCAAGTTTGCAGGAGGGTAGTAATCTCCGAGCATAAGAAATAGGAGGGTTCATCATTCCCAATATGGAATTACAACATAATATTGTGTTGGTGCTAGGTGACCAACTTGTTCCAGTTTCCTTGAGACTGTTTCAGTTTTTTTTTTAATTGTGGTAGAAAACACGTAACATAATATTTAACATCACAACCATTTTTAAGTTTACAGTTCCGTAGTAGTAAGTATATTCACATTGTTGTGAAATAAATCTCCAGAACTTTTTCATCTTTCAAATTTGAATCTCTATATCCATGAAGCTGTATGTCCTCTTTTCCACCTCTCTGCAATCCCTGTAACCACCATTCTACTTTTTGTTTCTATGAATTTCATTAGGTTGGTGCAAAAGTAAGTGCAGTTTAAAAGGTTAAAGATAATTGTAAAAACCGCAATTACTTTTGTACTACCCTGATGCTACTCTGAATCCCTCATGTAATTAGAATCACATGATACTTGCCTTTTTGTAATTGGCTTATTCACTTAGCATATCCTCAAGGCTTATCTATGAGTCTAACAATTAGTTTGCGAACTCATCCTAGGAAAAATGCTACAAACTTCATTGCTGAATATCACTACATCACCTTTGAAGTAGCCCCCTTGGGAAGCTATGTACCAACACAGTGCCTTGTCAACCCTTCGAAGCCATTTTGGAACTCTTTTTCTGGAATGGCCTTCAGAGCTGTCATCATATTGCCCTTGATGTGCTGAATGTCATCAAAATATCTTTCAATATTTCCTTTATATTCAGGTAAAGAAAGAAGTCCTTAGGGGCTAGATCAGGTGATTAGGGAGGGTGTTCCAATAGTTATTAGTTTACTGGCTAAAACCTCCCCTAGAGACAGTGTTATGTGAGCTGGTGCATTGTCGTAATGCAAGAACCATGAATTGTTGGTGAAAAGTTCAGGTCGTCCAACTTTTGCATGCACCCTTTTCAGCACTCCCAAAGAGTAAACTTGGTTAGCTGTTTGTCCAGTTGGTACAAATTCACAATGAATAATCCCTTTGATGTCAAAAATGGTTAGCAACAGCATTGCAACAAGTTCGCAAACTTAATTGTCAGGCCTTGTGTATTGTAGCATGTGAGAGAATTCCCTTCCTTTTTAAGGTTGAACAATATTCCATTGTATGTATATACCACATTTTGTTTAATCCACTCATCCCTTAGTAGACATTTGTGGTGCTTCTACCTCTTGGCTATTGTGAATAGTACTGCTATGAACACAAGTATGCAAATATCTCTTCAAAACTCTGCTTTCAATTCTTTTGGATATATTCCCAGAACTAATATTGTTGCACTATATAGTAATTCTAGTTTTAATTTTTGAGGAACTTCCATATTGTTTTCCATAGCAATTGCATTGTTTTATAACCCCACGACCAGTGTACAACTGTTAGAATGTATCCCCATCCACACCAACACCTGGTATTTTTGCTTTTTCTACAGTAGTCACCCTAACTGGTATGAGGTGATATATCAGTGTTGTTTTTATTTCTCTGATGATTAGAGCTATTGAATATTTTTTGTATGCTTATTGGACATTTGTATCACTTGTGGAGGAATGTTAAGTCCTTTGCCCATTTTAAATTGTTAATTTGATTTTTCAATTGTTGAATTATAGGAGTTTTTATATATTTTTGGTATTAAACCCTTATCAGATATACGAGTATATGATTTGCAAATATTTTCTCACATTCCATAGGTTGCCTTTTCACTCTGTTGATTGTGTCCATTGAGGTACAGGAGTTGTTAAGTTTTATGGAGTCCCATTTGTCTACTTTTTCTTTTGTTACCTATGCTTTTGGTGCCATATCCTTGAAATTATTGCCAAATTAAATGTCATGAAGTTTTTTCCTTATGTTTTCTGCACAAAAAAAAAGAGCCATTGCAAATTTTGATAGGGATTGCATTGAATCTATAGATGACTTTGGGTAGTATGGACATCTTAATAATATTAAGTCTTTCCATCTATGAACATGGGATTCTTTTTATTTATTTATGTCTTCTTTAATATCTTTCAGCCATGTTTTGTAGTTTCACTATATAAGTCTTTCTCATCCTTTGTTGGATTTATTTCTAAGTATTTTATTATTTTTGATGCTAATGTAAATGGAATGGTTTCTTCATTTCCTTTTTAGTTAGTTTATCATTAATGTATAGAAATGCAACTGAGTTTTATATATTGAATTTATATCCTGCAACTTTGCTTAATTTGCTTATTAGTTCTAACAGGTTATTTTGAGTGGAATCTTTAGTGTTTTCTACATAGGAACTACCTGAGTTTATAAACAGAAAGTACTGTAACCTAGGAAATTCCTCAGTCCCAGGGAAATTGGGATGGTTGGTCATTCTTGGTGTTGCTGGTGATGGTGGTGGAGGAACAGTTGATGATTGGTATCAAGGTTGTGCTTTTTCATAACATTTAAATTTTTATTGATAAATTTGTAGATCAGTGCAATTGTAAGAAATAATACACAGTGAGCCCATGTGCCCATGTGGTAACATCTTGTAAAATTATGTCACAGTCTGGATATCGATACTGAGCTCATTGAGATTTCACTAATTTTATTTGTACTTGGTGTGTGTGTGTGTGTGTGTGTGTGTGTATTTAGTTTTATATAGTTTCATTACATGTGTCGTTTTTATGTCCTACACCAGTCAAGATACAGAACCATTCCATCACCATTAGGTAGGATGACTCTGGTCATTTACCCTTTAATGACCACACCCACCTCCGTCCGATTCTTTCTTCACCCACCCCATTCTGTCAATCCCTGACAGCTACTCATCTGTTCTCCTTTTCCAAAATTTTATTTCAAAATATATATGCATACATATGTGTCTCTCTCTGTGTGTGTAATCATACAGTATATAATTTGGGGAGGATTGATTATTTTCACTCAGCATAAATTCTGAAGACTCATCCAAATTGTTTCAATAGTTTTTCCTTTTATTGCTGAGTAGTATTACATGGGCTATGTATTACATGTATGCACTAAAATTAATTTTAGAGTGTAATAGAAAAACATGTATTTAAACAAAAAGGAACTGCAGGCTGGGAAACACAGACTCAGTTAGCAATCTAAGCTGTGTTCCACAGAGACAAAGGAGAGGCCACCTTAGCAAAAGTTCCTATCCAGGTTCTCAATTAGGTCCGTTTTATGTAAATGAGATATCCAAATTGTGCAGTTCTGATTGCAGAAGTCTCAGTTCTGAGACAAGTCTCAGTCTGTTTGGTAGGAAGACAAAATCAGGGTTTCCCTGCAGTGGTTGACGCAGACAGTGGAAAAAAGCAGGGAACAGTGGGGGAAGCCAAGAGTTCAGTCTGAGGCTCTCCATGGTATACAGAGTATGGGAGAAGCCCCTGTCAGTAAATTGCCGCTACACTCTTACTATTTATAAAATTTGGGCCCTCAGTTTACTATGAGGAGTCCACCTCAGCAGATAAATTCCTTGTTGGGGTTCACATCAAATGAATCTTTCTTCTTGGAGTCCATACATGGTACATGTGGTAATGGTACCAGTTTGTGTAACCATTCACTCGTAGAATGATACCAACTTTTTTTCCCTAGTTTTCGTCTATTATAAATAAAGCTGCTATAAACATCATGTATAGTTTTTTTATGTGAACATCAATTTCCATTTTTTCTGGGATAAATGTTCAAGAGTGAAATTGCTGGGTAATATGGTAATTGCACCTTTCATTTTGTAAGAAATTGCCTAACTTTTTTCAGCAGTGTTGAACCAAATTCTCATCAACAGTGTATGAGTAGTCCGGTTTCTCTGCAACCTTGCCAGCATTTGATGTCACTATTTTTTCACTCTAGCCATTCTGATAGGTGTGTAGTGTTATTTCGTTGTGATTTTGATTTGAATTTTCTTAATGGCAAATTATGTCGAACATCTTTCTTTTTTTGTGTTTTTTTTAATTATTATTATTTTTTTAACTGGGGAATATTGGGGAACAGTGTGTTTCTCCAGGGCTTATAAGCTCCAAGTCATTGTCCTTCAATCTAGTTGTGAAGGGCTCAGCTCACTGGCCCATGTGGAAATCGAACCGGCATCCCTGTTGTTCAGAGCTCAACCTCTAACCAACTGAGCCACCTGGCTGCCCCGTTGAATATCTTTTTGATGTGCTGATTTATCATTTATACATTTTCTTTGGTGAAATATCTGTTCTATATTTTGCCCATTTCCCTATTAGAGTGTTCTTTCTTTATACATAATTTTTATACATAATTGAGTTTTCAGAGTTTTTAATATGTTCTAGATACTAATTTTTTGTCAGATAATGTCGTTTGCAAATATTTTTTTTTCCTTATAGTTTGCAGCTTGTCTTTTCATTGTCGTTATGTGGTCTTTTACAAGGCAAACATTTTTAGTTTTGTAAGGTCACATTTATCAATTTTTTCCTTTTTGGTTTATGTTTTGATGGAAAGTGTAAAAACACTGCTTGGCCCTAGATTCTGAAGATTTTCTCATGTTTTTCTATAGTTGCATAGTTTTACATTTTACATATAAAACCATGACCCACTTTGAATTAACTTTTGTGTTAGGTGTGAGGCTTAGGTTGAGGTTCATCTTTCTGCTATGGATGTTCAATTGCTCTAGCGCTATTTGCTAAAAAGGATATCCTTCCTCCATTGGATTGCTTTTGCTTTTTTGCAAAAATAAATAAGTAAATATAAATATTTGCATAGCCTTATTTCTGAGTTCTCTGTTCTGCTCAGTGGATTTGCATGTGTTTATGCCTCTACAAATATCACACTGGCATGATTACTGTAGCTACATAGTAAACTTCAAGGTCATATTTCTTCCAGTTTATTCTTTTTTTGTCAAGATTATTTTAGCTATTCCAGGGCCTGTGCCTTTTCATATAAATTTTAGAATAAGCTTGACTATGTCTATGAAAAACCTTACTGAGATTTTTTTATAGGAATTACATTATAGATCAATGTGTAGAGAATTGCCCTTTTTACCATATCAAGTCTTCTAATCCATGAACATGGAGACATTCGATAAATGTTTCCCCATTTATTTAAAACTTTTTCATTTCTTTTATCAGCATTTTATAATTTTTAGCATATAATTCCTGTATATGTTTGTTAAATATATATCTAAGTATTTAGTTTTTGTTGGAATGATTGTAAATAGTATTTTTAATTTTAATTTCTTCATGTTCATTGTTAGTATATAGATATGTGAATAATTTTTGTTTGTTGGTCTTGTATCCTGCAGCCTTGCTAACTAAATGCTGAGATTTTCTTTTACTTTTTCTTTCTTTCTTTCTTTTTTTTTTTTTTTGTGATGTTAGAATTTTCTATGTAGACAATTAAGTCATGTTCAGACAGGGTATTTTATCTCTTCCCTTTCAATCTACATTTCTTTTATTTCCTTGCCTAATTTCTGTGGCTAGAATTTGCAGTATTATGTTGAATAAGGGTGGTTCCTGATTTTAGGGGAAAACATTCAATCTTTCACCATTAAGTGTAATGTAGGTTTTTAAGATGCTGTTTATCAGGAAGTTCTTTATTCCTGACTTGCTGGGAGTTTTTATGATAAATAGACGTTGGATTTTGTCAAATGCTTTTTCAATATCAACTGATATGATCATATGACTTTTCTTATTTAGCTTGTAATGGTGGATTTTATTGATTATTTTTTTATTGTTGAACCAGCCTTGAATACCTGGAATAAATCCCATTTGACGTGGGATATATTTTCTATACATTATTGGATTCAGTTCCTAATATTTTGTCAAAAATGTTTATGTCTAAGTTCACAAGATATATTGATCAGTAATTTTGTTTTGTAAACTTTGGTATTATGGTAATACTGTCCTCACAAACTGAGTTGGGAAGTGTTCTATTTTCTAGAAGACATTGTGTAAAATTGGTGTTAATTGATTTTTAAGTGTTTGAAGAATTCTCTATTGAGACAATCTGGGTTGGAGATTACTTTTTTGAGAGCTTTTAAATTGTAAATTAAGTCTATTTATCTAATGGTTACAGGACTATTCAGATTGTTTCATCTTGGATGACTTTTGGTAGTTTGTGGTTTTTAAGGAATTGGTCTATATCTTCAAAGTTGTCAACTTTATGAGTTGTCAAATTTACAAAGTCTTTCATAGTATTCCCTTATTATTCTTTTGGTAGCTGTTGGCTCTGAAATATATAATATCTACTTCATTTTTGATAGTGAAAATCTCTTAATTTTGTCAGTCTTGCTAAAGGTTTATGAATTTTCTTGATTTTTTTTTAAAACAGCTTTTTGTTTTACCAATGATCTGTATTGTTGTACTTATTTTCAATTTCATTGATTTCTGTTCTTATCTTTAATATTTCATTCCTTCTGCTGTTTCAGCTTTATTTTTATTTTCTATTTTTTGAGATATAAACTTAGATTATTGACTTTTAATCTTTTTTATGTAAGCATTTAGTGCTAGAAATAATCTTTCTTGGTGCTGCTGCTTTAGCTACATTCCACATATTTTCATATGTTGTATTTTCATTTATTAATTAGTATCCATTTTCTTTTTCTTTTGATGTTGTCTCTTTGATCCATGGATTATTTAGATGTGTTTGTTTAACCTTCCACAAGTCTAGAGATTTTCCTTTTGGTCTTCAGTTATTTATTTCTAGTTTGATTCTATTATAGTCAGAAAACACATTCTGTACTATTTAAATTTTTAAAAAATTTGTTGGGGTTTGTTGTATGAGCCAGCATATGGTTTATTTTGGTAACAGGGGGCCGGGACTTGAATCTTTGTATCATATTTTGAAGATGAATCTTAACTGGGTGTTAGGAACATGGCCACACCTTAGTTGAGGAAACATGTCCTGAGTATGGCTGAAGTAGACATGGAGCCAGATAAGGTAGATAGCGGAGGGCCATAGAGGAGTTTCATATCAACTTGTGATTTAAAAGAGTAAGTTAAAGGGGAGAACATAATTATATAGTGGAGTTGTGTTGTCATAATTCATGACTATAAAGTTGCACTAGAGAAAAGCAGAATAAGAAGAGAGAACCCTAGGTCAAATGGCAAACAAGGATATGTTAGGGAAGTGTGTAGGGGTAGGGGTAGTGAGAAGTCTCAGATGTTTCAGAAAATGGAATCAAAGAGTCAAAAATAATTCAGAGACAATTAAGTGAAAGTGACATACTCAACATCAATGACTAGTAAGTAGCTGAGATTAAAAGGCGGGCTTTCTGATTCTACATGTATTTTTTTTTCTCACTGCTTCTCCAAATATAAGGAATATAAACAAATATGATATGGAACATCTTGAAAAAGAAGAAACCAAATACTATAACAAAATTTAAAGAAATTTAGTCAAACTTAGCGAGGCCACTGTTTGGCTGCACACAACCCCATGTCCTCATTTGGTAGTTAAAGTAGTTCTAGATGCTATAAACAGAATAAACCTGAAATCTTGATGACTTAATATAATTCCTTTTTGTTTGTTCATATAAAGTCCAGTCAGAGGTAGTGGTAGTAGAGGGTGGCCTATGTTCCATGCAGTTATTCAGAGACCCAGGCTGAGCAAGATGCATTTTCAATCCATGGCTTCCACGTCTTCTTGGGTGTCAACTCCTGCTGATGAATTGGGAAAAGAGAGAGAGTATATGATCATGTAGGGGGTGTCTGTGGGCCAAGTCTGGAAGTTATGTACATTATTTCATCCACATTTCATTGATTGAAATTGGTCAGATGATAACATTCAAATGTAAAGGAGACCAGAAAATGTATCTTAGTTTTCTGACTAGGAGAAAAGTGAAATAATTTGGTAAACAGCTACCTAATTTGTGCAACACATCATTTATCCACCAGGACCTCTTTCTAGGTAACATAGGTAACCTATGTTACCTTTGGTCATTTAACCAACAATTATTGTGATATTCCTTGATTTTTGTAAGTTGTTTTGAAAAAGACTTTATCAACACTCCTAAAGGCTATGGATGAGATTGTTTAAAAATAAGTTTTAAAATAAGTTATTGGCTGTATTGACAACATTATGTGATGTCCAACTAATAATTAATAAGGCAAGTAAGCATTTAGAGTTACAACACTTCCATAGTTACATATATATTTTCCTTTTGCGATAACGTATCCAGGTAGAGCAAATGAGAAAAGATGCTGAAAGGCTTCTTCAATGAAAATGATTTGGAACTCTTAAATAAGAACAATGCCCCAAAATGTTCTTGTAGAACACTAGTACTTGTATATACTCCAGAGAGAAAAAAATGTTTCTTTACCTATAAAAGTTTAGAAAATGATAAAACTCAAAATTGTCTCTTGAGTATTCACAATGCAGATGAGCATATTAAAGATTCTAAATAATCCTACCATAAATAAATCTTTGGTTTTAACTTCGCTTTCCTAACACTTGACGTAGATCACTGTGGTTTAGTATCATTTACAACTGTGATAAATCTGTGGACAAATCCTATTTGACTCCCATTGTAATCAAGCATCCTGGTTTTGAATACCGCTTTCTATACTGAAAAATTTTATATATTTACTAGTAGGAGAGCATTTTTAATATTAATAATATTGTCTTGTAGTATTTTTAAAATAGGTAGAATAAAGTACATTTCACCATATTATCCCTTTTTATAAGGATAAAATTCCCTTCTTTATTTCCCTGTAAACTTAGGGTAAACATTAGTATTTTGTGTAGGTTTTCCTTTTTCTCCTTTAAAGAGATCTTGCATTTATGTAGACTTTTGTTTATTTTCTCCTTAGGCTGTCAACTTTACTGTATGAATTTTGTAATTCCTTTTTTTATACTACTAATACTTCTTTATTTTCCATAGAAATCTTTTTCACACTGATGTTCACTTCTCTTCAGGTATATAATCTCAAGCCCTTCCTCCTACCTCCAACTCTTCAATTTCTTTTTCTTTTCTATATTCTGAAGTTGAACCAGAGATAAGGTATGAGACAGTGTCTGAGGTTGAGGTCAGAAGGATTTCTAATTGGGATGGAGAAGCCTTTATTGGATTATGGGGGCAATTTACAATATCATGTATATACCACCACAAGATGGCACTCATTTGTTTTTAGTTTCTAACTTGAAACTGATTTTTATGCTGGCATGGAAAACAAAACTAGAGCTTGGACTGTGTTTTCAAAATGACCTCGCTTACTTTATGTGCTATCATTTTTTATTATGTTTTGCACATATACAAAAGTAATTTCTGCTGGATTTGGGGGATATAACATTATGAAGGTATGTCTGCCAAACATTATAATATTTGGAGTAAGTTGAAATTTATTACCTATTTCATTAAATACTTTTTGGGGGGAATTATCGTTCTTACTGTTATCCTTTATCTCTTTTCTAGCACAGTTACCAGCAAACTACAAATAAGTAAACTGGTATTTAAACGTTGAGAATCACTGACTGATTTTGTACTAGTCTATACCTGCTCTTATAAAATGGCAGACTCTTCCTTTTCCTGAAAGCTATAAATCAGTACCATTTGTGCATATAAACTACTGCCAATCTCCAAACACTAGTTTATTTTTTTCAATGACTCTTAAAAATAGTACTGTCGATGTTGTTGGAATATTCTTTATTGTAGTAAAACCTTGTAATTTTGGATTAAAACCACAAAGATCATGATATTTGGGATTCCATATGGTGATATTGGTTAGGCCCTCAGGAAATCCAAAGGAAATGCTTGTGTTCCAGGGCTAGTTAATCTATAAATCTCACTATAGTTTGCTTTAATAAAGTCTTAAATTATCTGAAGCTGTACTTTCAATATGTAGCTATTGAAAACAAAATTAATTAAAGTTAAAAAATTAAATTTAACTTAGTTCTTCAGTCACATTAACCACATTTCAAGAGCTCAGTAGTCACATGTCAATAATGGCTACTGTATTGGACAGAACAGATTATAGATTTTCATCATTCTGAAGTTATCATGGGCAGTGCTAATCTAGAGCCTATTATTATTTCTAGATCATATATGAAGGACAAAAGTCTATAACTGCATTGTTGACTATCAGTCTCTTCAATTTGTTTAAAACAGTCTTACCCTGTTTCCCTGAAAATAAGATTTAACCCGAAAATAAGCCATAGCATGATTTTTCAGAATGACATCCCCTGAACATAAGCCCTAATGCGTTTTGTGAAGCAAAAATTAATATAAGACCCGATTTTATTTTCAGGGAAACATGGTAGTTGCTTGGTTTTCTGAAGAGCTGTGTAATCAACTGGAAAGAATACTGGATAGGAAGCTTGAATAACTGGGGTTTGGCCCAACCAGAAACTCATGATTATGAGAAAAGAATTTGAGTTCTTTAAGTTATTTTTATCAATGGAAAATCAAGCATGAAATATGTGCAGAAAAGAGCAGCCCTGACTGCTATCATTAGAAAGGTCTGCTTACAAGGTTGGCCCTTGGCTGGCATCTGGGAACTTGGATTTCAGGAAAGTCCCACCATTCCCTCATAAAAGTAGCTCACTGTGCCAAAAATGCTTGTACAATATGGTTTATGTTGAACACCTGCTTTCCTTCTGGGGTTCTGGAATTTGTGTACATGCCAGGCAAAGGGTGCCTACATGACTAGCCTTAAATAAAAACACTGGTGCTGAGCCAACAAGCTTTCCTGGTAGACAACATTTCACATGTGCTGTCATAACTCATTTCTGGGGGAATTAAGCATATCCTTGTGATTCCATCAGGAGATGACTCTGGAAGCTCATACCTGGTTTCCTCTGAACTTCACTCCATGTACCTTTTCCTTTTGTTGATTCTGCTTTGTTTCCTTTTGGTGTAATAAATCATAACCATGAGTAAGACTATATGCTGAATTCTGTGAGGCTTTCTAGCAAATCACCAAACCTGGGCATAATCTTTGGGACCTCATAATTATCTTAACAGGGTAACGATGTAAAAAGCTTGGAAGCAAGTTTGAATTCCAAGTTTCCATACACTTGCATATTATTACTAGTAATTAAGCGAATCAGGTAAAGAAAAAAAAGAAAAAATCACAAATGTAAATAACAAAATTGTTTAAAATGAAACTAAAAAAGCTATAGGCATCTGAATAAATTATGTTTAAAATGTTTAAGACATAATTGTTACGATTTTGCTGATTAATTGGGAACACTGAATCCTAGCAATATATTGATATTAAGAAAGATATAACCTGGTGAAAAACAGAACACCCTATACCCTTCTTGGATTTTTTAATATCAGAAAAACTTCCAAAGCTGTCTGGAATTGTGAGCTGGAATGACTAAGATAAGAATTTCAGTGAGACAGAATAGCAGACGCTCTTCCTCAGATCAAGTTTTAAAAAACTGAAGAGTACTCTTAACACAAGTCCCTAGGTATGACTGTCTTTCCACAGCAGGTTTCGGTCATTGAAGATCTCAGATGTGACACATTTGGGTGGATCTTGGCAGCAGCTGAGAAATATGGCTTTGGCTTCCAGTGCTGGGAGTTCTCTTTTATTTTCAAAGTCACTTTTATAAAGTATCTTCTTGCAATGGATGCTCTGCTAGCTGAAACATCATCTTTACACAAACATGAAAATCTTTCTCTTTGTTGTGCAATTCAATTATCTCCAAATTCCACATGTCAACTCACCCACTTTTCTCCATCACCCATTTTCTATAGCATGACCACAGGGAGAATAAATCCTTGGTTTCCTACAAAGGTGTCTTATGATAGTATTTGGGCCTTCTTTTGTCCTTCCTTTTCTTCCATCCACCAGACACTTTACTTAGACATCTGATTCTAGAAGATTTGAATCAAAACACCCCTGTGTATCAAAGTATCTGAGGGCCTAAGTTCATGTAGAAATTGTTTTTTACGGAATGCTCAAAGTTTGTCCTGATGACCATAGGGTAATGTAAAAGTATAATAAAGGTAGAAAACAAAAACAAGTATCAAACCTTATAGAGTATAACATAGCACAGAGGTTAAAATGGTAGAAGTGTGACCAGACTTTTTGGGTCCAAATTCCATCCTCTCTATGTATTTTCTAACCATTCTGTTTTCCTAACCAGTCTGTTCTGTGATTCCTTCATCTATAAAATGGAATAACACCTACCTTACTGAGATGTTAAGAAGATTAAATGAGTTCATATATATATATATATATACATATATGTACACATACATACACATATATGTACACATACATATATACACATATGTGTATATATGTTGCATACAAGCACCTAGTAAGTGTTATATAAATACAGTGATTGCCTAATTGATCTCCCACAAACTGGAATGCATTTGAAGATGAAAAGAGGAATTATAAATAATTACCCTAGGGCAACAGGTATAACTCAACTATTTGGTATTATTATTTTTAAATTGAATTGAAAGCAAACTTAGATTTTCAAGAAACCATGTTCTATACAGATGACATTCTCATTGATATAAAATTCCCTGCTTATAAAATAGTAGAATATGATTTAAAAGATATAAAATATATCTTTTAAAAAGATATAAAATATACCCCTGTGTGATAGGACTCCAAAAATATGATTCAGTTGGGTCACACTGCGGCCGTCACTGAACTGTCACTCTTCACCTGAGATCTGGAAGACAAAGCTTGTTGAGGAGAGAAAGACCTCCTCACACTTTTATGTAGGTACGTGTTCCAAAGCGTGGAGTGCAAGGGCCTAGAAAACCTTATTTGAAGGTGAAAATAAATTAAGTTTATAATGGATCAGCCAGTTATCAAAGCCACTGTCACAGCAAAGCAAGTGTGAGGTATCTCAAACAATTTGCCAAGCATTCTTATCTTGGTGCCTTTTGTGTGGGTGGTTTCCAAAATTATTTATAACCATCAAGTGGTATATGACAACTCAAACAATCTGCCATGTCACTTGATAAATACTGTTTCCTTCCAGAGTAATCCAACCCCAGATGCCATTTATATGTATTTCATTCCGATTATGATTTTAAAATGACAGCTAATATTTCTGCTTTCTCTCTAGCTGTCCCATCTAACTACATACAAACCCTTTGGCACTTGACAGAAGAGGGAGAGAACTTTTTATTAAATTGCATAATCCCTCAAAATGTGTTCATCCTTGTTTCAAGAACAAAGATGATAGATGATAATGAGACAGGCAGGGAATAACAGTCCCAGAACTGAAGGAAACATTGACAAGTGTATCAAGGCTGCCTAATCAGGCACAAGCCATGCTTTGCTAAGTAAAGTCTAGTGAGCAGAGCCAAACGACACATCTGTTTTTCTAGGTTTCCTTTCTAAATATTTTTTTTTCTAATATAAAAAGTGACCTACAGAAGGAAACAAACAAACAAACAAAACGGTGACAAAGAAGGGGTTTAAATGTTGCTAATGTTTGAAGACGAGAAAATGCCAAATGGGAAAGTTGAGTCCCAGAAAAGAGTAGAGAAAAAAATAACTATGAGGTTTTGAAAAACAAAAATTAACAAAAATCTTCATTCAAAAAAAGAATATGAGGTTTTGAAAAACAAAAATTAACAAAAATCTTCATTTAAAAAAAGAAAGAAATTGTAATGGTCATTTATTAATATTTCTTAAATTAAAAATTCTGATTTTAATTGGAATATCGTAGCCATTTGTGTCAATCAACTAAAACTCATTATAGCACAGATTGAATTACAATGCACGTCAAATCAGTCTCCATTCTTGGCAAACAAAAACTATAAAAATTAGAAGTGTGGTAGAGCATAGTTTATAACATTAATCATGTAGCAGAACTTGATGTTGATTTAGCCTCTGGTATATGCTGGATGTATGATAGATGCTTTTCCACGTGTAGTTTTGAAGTTGGTCCTTGCAATAGCCCTGTGAAATAGGTATCATATTGTCTCTGAGGTACAAGGAAGTCAATTTGTTTGCCCAGGGCCTCACAGGTAGTAAGTAGAGGAGCTAAGGTTCAAACTCCAGAGCTTATGTTCGTAACTCTTATTCAGTTCTGATCTCAGCATCATTATCACAAAAAGGTCCGACTCTGAACACGTATCTTAGATTAATACTAAATACTTTTAATGCATGGCACAACAACAGCATGTAAAGGCAGGATGCCACAAAATCCTGCTTTTGTTGAACGAATTTACAGGTCTGCTGTGAATTTAAGATATTTTTTGTGTTTATGAGCATTTATATATTGTTTGTGTCAGCCAGAAATAGAACCAAGTATTAAGTATCAGGACCAAAGCCAAGTAAATTGAAGATGCCAGAAATAACTAAACTCTCAGAATGAAATACACCAATTATTTAGGGCACTCTGGGGTATTTACAGTGGATGTTTCCAGCCCAGCTCTTAAGGCACTAAACTCTATGTAAATCATCAAGTAAATAAATGTAACACCGCATAATTTTTATTTAGTGTTGTCTGAGAAATGGTTTTCTTCCAGAAAGGCAAGCCTTTTACATTTGACATCAGGTTGTAGTCTGTTGCTTCATAACTGACTTGTACGATATAGGCTTATAATGAAAGGTGTACAGTTAGATAAGCAGATATTTCTCTGATCAGATGGTCTGAAACAGTGGATTTAGAACTGTTTCTTTAATTCAATCGTATCCCTCACCCCCAGTCTATGACAGATAAATGCAGAGCTGCTCTGGGTGAAGGGAGGGAATGGTGGGGGCCTGGAGCTCCAGCCGCTGGTTCTCCTTCTGATCTGTGCACTCAGGTAACCCCGAGGGCACCTGCAGTACATGGCTAG
Source organism: Rhinolophus hipposideros (assembly GCF_964194185.1). Classification (NCBI taxonomy): domain Eukaryota; kingdom Metazoa; phylum Chordata; class Mammalia; order Chiroptera; family Rhinolophidae; genus Rhinolophus; species Rhinolophus hipposideros. The sequence goes on from NC_138047.1 coordinate 79,191,321, forward strand.
GGCTTCCCACAGCACAGTTTGAAAGTAGAACCTATGGAAATGGAAACAAAGTTAAACATCGACAAAGAAGATTATAAAATCGAAGGAGATAAAATTTTAACTGATTTTATTTAGGGCTCAATTTCATTGGATTCCTACATATTCCCAGATTGAAGCTCTGTTGTTGTATAGGTTATCAAATTGTTTCCATTAAATAAATAAAAAAGAAAAAAAGACTTTTGGTAGTTTAACTTCGTTTTGAAGAAATGTCATTATCATGTCACTTGATAAACATTATTTAAGATAATCCTCTATATCATTGAGATGTCAGATTTCCATCTGCATTTCATAGAAGGTCAAATAAGGGGCTTAGCTCAAAATCCTGTGGAAGTGTATTCCACCTCTGATTCTCCATGAGACTTTGAACTGTGGGACTTTTACAGCTTCCTAGGACTTTGGTTTCCTCATAAAAACATAGAAGATCGTATATAATCTTCATTTAAAGTTACTAAGAGTTCTTGTGTCTTACAAAGAAAGCAATTTCTTAAGATGAATTTGAATCAACTAGCATATTAAGTTTTTAAGAGGCTTAAAAGTGAATCCAATTGTGACTGTGTTTTTTAATATCTATGAGGAGCATGTGGAGATGGTACAAATTTAGGGGGAAAGAAAGTTTTGTTGTTTTTCCTTTCACTGTAATGACTTACAGTGAAGACAACAGCTATAATAAGGTCAGTGTAAATCAAAATAATGTACTAGGGGGGTATTAGGAACCCAGCGGGATGTCTTGTCTCAAAATTGTAGTTAAGCATCTGTAGCTAAGAAAAAAAGACAAATATTCCACATTTGAGTTCAGAAAAACTCAAATGTGCTGTCATATTCCAGCAATGTGCTGGAGCAAACTAACCTTTGCTCAGCTTTCTCAATTTATTGTGACGATGAAATTAGTTAAAAAAGTAGAGGACTGAGAGAAGTATTTGGCACATAGTAAGAACTCAATAAAACAGTTATTTTTTTTATAGTTTGTATTAGTTTTCCTGAGGTTATTATGAGTTGCTGAGAAGACTACTGTGTTATAAACTTGGTGACAGCGGGGACACGTGTGATTTTATCTATATTCTCTTTTAATACCACGCTTTTAAAAAGTTGTTGGCTCAATGCATTTTTGTCACAAACAAAACAATTTTAGTATTTAATAATCTGAGTTTTAAGATGTAACAATCCATTCCCTTAAAATGTGTTTTATAAAACTGAAGTTATAATAATTACCATGCAGCAGCCTAAGTAACAAGCTTAATGATACATATATATGACATGTCTATGATATATGTTTATGTATACACAAAGATATATATATATATGTTTATACACATACATAAAGATTATACATAAACTTAATCTCATAAAAGTAGTAAATTCACTCTTTTCCATCATACATGACATTTACAAAAGTTGACATTTTAGCCTTATATCAGGCTAAAATAAATTCCAAACGAACTCCAAATAATTGATATAATGAAATTCTCATTTCTGAGCATAAAGCAATTTAAAACTGAAACAAATAAGAAAACAACAGAAGAAAAGCTCCTATATGTTTAGAAAATAAAAACAAACTTCTAAATAATTAATTGCTTAAAGAAGAAATCAAGGAAATTACAAAAAAAGTGCACTACAAATCAAAACTTGTGAGATGCACTTAAAGCATTTCTTTGGAAAAATGAGTGAATTTATGTATATATGATAAAATGAAAAGACTTGAAGTTGATGAGCCAAGTTTTTCTATAGCACTCGTTTTTTTAAAAAAAAGGTCTGAACCCAATGTAAGTAGAAAGAAGGAAATGATAAAAGAGCAAAAATTAAATAGAAAGAAATTACAGTGATCAATGAGACTAGGAAGTAATTCAAAGAAAAAAAGCACTAATCAATTAGATTACCTACATACATTTAACTAATGAGTTAATCTAAACAATTAGGAAAACTGTTAAAGAACTAGAAGGCAAAAACAAATATGCAGAAATTAGAGTCAAAACTTCAGATACCATCTTTTTTTTACATCCCAAGCCCAAAGAGAATATTATGATCAATTTTATGACTCAATTTAGACGAATTGGATGGTTTAAAATAAAATTTACCAGAATTACTTCAAGAAAAAAAGTAAACTGGAATAGACCAATAACCATTAAAACATTTAATTAGTAATCACAAGTCATACCCACCTACCTACTCCCCACAAAGGCACCAAGCCCAGAAAGTTTTACTGAGGAGTTTTAGCAAACCTTTAACTTATATGTAATTCTGATTTGATGTCATGTTTCTAGAGAACAGAAGGGTGAAAGTTACTTGTTTTTTGAAGCTAGTATAATTCGATTATCTTGACTTTCAAACTGTATAAGGAGAATACAATAAGAATCAAAAGGCTAATCTCACTTATCAATGTAGATGCAAAATTATAATACTTTATCTCTTTCTCTGGGTCAATCTTGCTACAGAATTTTAAGGCAATTGAGTCTAATAGCAACATTAACAAATGGTGTTGATCCTAGTATAGATGAATTAATTGTTCAACAACATAAAACATATTTATGTAACTAGCACATTAATAGAAAAAGGTGATAAAAACATACAATCATCTCAATTAATGCAAGAAAAACATTCAATAAAATTCACAATTCTTTAATAATAAAAGCTATTGGTAAACAAGGAATGAAAAGGAAATATGATTGGTCTTCCTTAAAATCACTGCTATCACCAATACTATTGATGTTGTGTTAGTGGTTTTAATAATTACAACAAGAACAAAAGGACATGAAAGATGTATTAATTAACTATAAAAATACCAAACTATAATTTTCAGACAATATGATTTTCTATGAAATATATGCAAAAGAATCTCCAAATTATTAGAAATAATAAGAGAGTTCAGCTGGAATGGTGGGGATAAGAATTATATATTAAGTTCCTTGTATGACAGTAGTAAACACTTTGACAACGTTATAGACATTTTTAAAAAGCATTTTCATATGTGATTTAAATAATACAATTCAACAGTGTTTCTCACGGGATTTAAGAAACTGATTCTAAAATTAATACGAAAGGGTGTATGTCTAAAAAAGCTGAGTTAATTCTGAAGAGAACAAAGGAGGAAGAGGAGTACACACTTGCCATACTAGTCATCAAGATGTATTTATGTACTTACAGAACATAAGCCATTGTGGTGTTAGCTCAGGAAAGGGCAACTAGATCAAAAGGACAAAGGAGAAAGCTGAAACAAACAAACAAAAACCACATAGACCTTACATATATGGGAGTCCAGTTCATGAGAGAAGTGTCATTACAACATGTCAAACGATAATAAATGACGCTGAAACAACTGTATATCCAAAGGTGAAAAAAAGGCTATTCACATTTTCAATTTCATTTGATGTAAGACCTTATAACTTTTTGAAGAATATGCAGAATATATTCATTGCACTGCATTTCATATATATATATGTGTGTGTGTGTGTGTGTGTGTACATTGTACACATATATATTAAATGTATATAGTTATACATTTAACAATATTGAAATTATAAATTTCTAAAGAAGAAAAGACGTGATAAACAGGAATGAGAGAAGGGACCGACCTGGTGGCTCAGGCGGTTGGAGCACCGCGCTCCTAACTCCGAAGGCTGCCTGTTCGATTCCCACATGGGCCAGTGGGCTCTCAACCACAAGGTTGCCGGTTCAACTACTCGAGTCCCGCAAGGAATGGTGGGCTCCGCCCCCTGCAACTAGCAACTGGACCTGGAGTTGAGCTGTGCCCTCCACAACTAAGACTGAAAGGACAACTTGACTTGGAAAAAAGTTCTGGAAGTACACACTGTTCCCCAATAAAGTCCTGTTCCCCTTCCCCAATCAAAAAAAAAAAAAGAAAGAGAAAATGCTTATGACATAGAGAACAAAGGATTAACACCTAGAATATTTATATATTTTTATATATTATACATATAATATATATTATATAATATATGCAATATTATACATATATAATGCATATAATATACATATAATAAATATGTATATAATATTATATATGTGTATATATATATATTTTATATATATATATATATATATATATATATATATATATATATATATATCTCCTACCAATCAATAGTGAAAAAATTTCCAATTAAGAAAAGGAGAATTGTGGATGGGTACCTGCTTACTTTGTTGGATTGAATACAAATGATCCTCATACAATCATACATTTGTATTCAAATGATTGAACACAAATGTAAGCTCATGTATTACTATGAACAAGCAAATAGTTTATGTTGCTTTAAGAATATAGGTACAGAAGCTATCATTAGAAGATATAGAAAGGATACTGTGTAGTCAAAGTGTCTTTTTTTAACCTTAGTCTTGGGATCCTACAAATATGTTTTTAAAATAGTCAGAGAAGTCAATTTGAAGGACCAAAGGGAATTTGAGTGTCATTCTTTTGGACGATACAACGATCTTTATACCTCCCCTGAGTGTGTAAAGCACAGGTGATGCTAAACAAAGTTATAAGAGACATTCGATGACATTTAGTCTAAGAATATGCACGTTAAAATTTAATAGATATATTTGAGCATGTGTACCTTATTTATAATAACTGATCACTGCCAATTTGGTCCCAGACCATTCTCCACATAAATTTCTTCTCAACCCCATACTAATGGGCAAAGGATATGAAAATGCAGTTTAGGAAAGAGGAAACTAAAACAGCAGTCATCTTTGGAAAGTTTAGTAATAAATAAAATTCAAGTAAAATAAAAATGAAATACAATTTCACAGCCATTTATTAGCAACAATTTTAACAACTGAAAATAGACATTAAAATGAAATGTCCAGATCTAATAAATTAATACAAAAATTTTCCTATCTTGCATGCTCTATTTAGTTTTGCAGGTCTAAGTAAAATCCATAACAAAATATTCAAATCATATTGTCTCTAGATCGTATGGTCTCTAATTGACAAAAGACAGTTGTCAATTTATTTTAAGAGAAATTAGAAGGAACTGAAACAGAATCAATTTGCAATGCATTAGTGATCTTGTGATAAAATTGTTCCATGTTTCACCAAAAAACCCACAAACATTTGATGTAATAAATAATCTGTTGTGTAATAGAAAGTACTTTCCAAATATCACATTTTTTTTAGATTAAGACACTTTGTGCTTTTTCCTTTATACACACATTAGAGAATTTTATATCCCCTTATTCTCTTTCGGACAGGGCTCTATTGTGCTTTGAATATGGTTATTTTTCAGTAGTACTGAGAGTAACATGCTTTGATGAGCCAAATTGTCAAAAGCTGAGGCCTTGAGAGTTGTCTTCAAAAGGAGAATTTTTAAACTTTGAATAATGGCCCAAAATCTCAGCTTTGGAGAGCTGCTCATGGGATTTCCCTAACACCGTTAGCTGTGTCATTGTCAAGGCATTGCTCCTATTGGGATAGCCCAGCTGTGTCTCCTGCACTAATTCATATGAGGGGCATTTGCAACTCTAAGTTCCTAGTTGTAAAGGATGAACTTATCACATATCACAGACTAACTTGAAGCCCCGAAGGTGATGACCTTCCTCTGCTAAAAATTTAATGTGTTTCCAACTACTTCCTAATTGTTCAACTTTATCTTATTTCAATGATCATTGTTGGCCATGGATCTTCACAGATTTGGTGATTTACCACTCTCTGAGGAGCTCTGGCCAAACATCATGGTCAGAAGTACTCAGGGGTGAAGAGAGGTGAAGGACAAGGATAGCTGCCAAGAGGATAATATTGGATTGTAAATAAATAGGGCAACCTTCAAGTTGTTATTCTAAAGATTTAGTGTTAAGGGCTACAGGGAGGCTTGCCCTATCTTAATATCCTGGGACCTGCTGTATTCTCTGGGAATATATTTCTAGCTCTAAATATGTTCCTTATAGCTCAACTCTTGCCAAAATCAAATTGTTTCTTCTTATGCAGAATGAACTAGTTCACTGACTCATCTGAATCCTCAAGAAAAAAACAAAACAAAAAACTGTAACTGTTTCTTTTTAGTCTTTCCTAGATTCTGATGTTGGATGAAATGAGAAGGAGGCACTGCTAGTAAAAAACACATTTTTCATCATTATGAATATTTGCTAATTCTAAGAGAGAGATGAGGTATGTGGGGAGGTAAAGACAGAGACAAAGAGAGTAGATGCTAAAAGTTCTCATCAGAAGAAGAAATAAATTTAACTATATATGGTGAGAGATGTTAACTAGACTTATTGTGGTGGTACAATATATACAAATATTGTATAATTACATTGTACACCTGAAACTAATATATTACACGTCAACTATACCTCAGTAAAAAAAAAAAAAGACACAAAGATTGAGGTAGAGATGAGAAGGAGAGGAGCTTTTGAAATCCAGAGAAGGAGAATGGAGGGGAGAGGCGAAGAAAGAAAGGAAGAGGGAGGAGAAAATGAGAACCTGAGAGGCATTAATTGTGCTTGTGCACACATGTGGACACATGTGAAAGATTCCACAACTTTGCTTGTTTTCCAGTTAAATTAGATGTTTTAGTCTTCATCATGGTTAGTCAGGCATTCTAAGTTTAAGTAGTCAGACCACTTCAGTTGTTTTAACACCCCAAATCCAAATGATTGGACAGCTAAAACTACCCAATTGGGTCAGCCATTTAGCAATTCCAGGGACTGAACAAGTTATTGATGTGGTATATGAGGCAGACTTGAACTGTAATTTGTTACTTCAGAGAAAGAAAGCTAACAAATTCTTTTGGGAAACCCAAGAGGAATTGGATAAACTTGTGTTAAATTATAGGATAATAACATTACTGGGTGGTTAGTCGTAAGGGGAGTCTTCCACACATGGAAGGAAAAAAGACTACAAAAGTTAGTCTGCCTAAATATATTCCTAGCTCTGTCTTTCTGAAAGAGACAAACAGCCTCCATATGTTTGACCGGAGGGAATTAATCACATCCTTTGCCCCTCAAAATGGCAGAGGAGTCAGAAAATTGTGATGTCAGCTTTACTGAAGGTAAAGCTAGATTGGCAAATGTAGCTTGAATGTGACCTAGCTGGCTTCTTAATATTTTTTTCCAGAACTGTACATGAATTCACTTGAGCTGTAAGGTCTCTGGAACAGTAACTTACCCAAACAGCAATGCCTCACCCTCTCAAACCAGGAAACCCAAGTCAGGGGCACAAGAGGGAGACCTGTGTGTGGGCAGTGACTTACCATGTTAACCCTGACCACAGAAATATGGATCAATGAATATCAGATTCTTCAATATGTCAAACAGATACATCACTGCTCCTCCTATGGAGAGGAACGAATGAGATCTGGAAGGAAATATCGATGCTTCTAACTAACATCTCTGAGGGCAGCCAAAGCTCTTATTTTATGGACCAGTAGGAAGAGTGAGGGTGAGAAAATTGCGTCCTCCAAACTACACATTGAAGATACCCTTATTTTACTCACAATCTTGGTAAAACAACGTGAATATGGGAAGTTCTGGCTCAGCATTTGGGGGTGCTGATAAGAGGTTCTGAGTTTATTACTGAGAAGAATGTGACACATGAAACAAGGGCAATGGAGTGGAAATTTATGTTTGTGGCGCAGCTGCTTAGTCAAGTACCATTCTCACCTTTTCATACTGGCAAGTGTGAGGGTATTCTCTAAGATCAGGTAGCCCAGAAAAGAGAGAAATAAGGTGTATGTCATTTTTGTGTCAAATCTGATGATATTTCCATTGTACCACTCTGTTACTATAAATGCCATCACCACCTTTAGACAAAGCCTTCCAAAAGATAACATCTGGCTACCATTGGAAGGGTGGAGAGCCCTGCTAAAATTAATCACAACAGCCAGATACTGCAAGCAGTTCAAATGCTCATCAACTGATAAATAGATAAACAAAAATGTGGGTATAGCCATACAATAGAATACTACTTATTCAACAATCAGAAGAAATGAACTACTGATATATACTGCAACATAGATAAACCTCTAAAAAATTATGCTAAGTGAAAGAGGTCAGACACAAAAGACGACCTATTGTGTGATTCTCTTTATATAAAATGCCCCCAAAACTCAAATCTATGGAGACAGAAAGCAGATTAGTGGTTTCCTGGGGTGGAATGACTGCAAATGGGCATGAGGGTCTTTTGGGGATGATGGAAATATCTCAAAATTGGATTGTGGTGATGATTGTAAATCATAAATGTACTAAAAATAATTGAGTTATACACTTAAAATGAGTAGATTTTATGGTATATAGATTATAACTCAAAGGTTTTTAAAATTTATTTTTAGCAAAGAGGGTATGAATTGTGGGTACCCTCTATTTCCTCAGTTCAATGAATATTTCTATTAAAGGTGGCTTGAGAATTCTTGATTCCTACTTTTTATATTAATAAGCATAGCATAGGTTTGTGTGTGAAAGGAAACACTTCTTTGAAATGCATTGCTCTCGTATGAATGTTGGATAGATAAGCCGATTCAATAAATGTTGAGGAAGCTGAAACATCTGAGTTTCTGTGGTACTCCCAGAAAGAGAGCAGTAGGGCACCCTCCTAAGACCAGCTTTCCTCCAACCAAACAGGCAGAAATCATTCTGCAAAACAACCGTGGGTGTGGGTTTTTCCTTCTATATATTTCTGAATTGATAACAACAATCACTTATTGTAGCAGGCCTTGGGGTAAGTGCTTCCCAACTCTTACCTCACGTACACACCCATTCCCACCTATGCACACCAATCTCTGACGGAGATTGATAATGGTGAAGACTCATCAGCTGCTCACCAAACCAATTTTTTCTTTTCCTTGGCACACAGTGAGACCAGGTACCCCAGCACCCTTGTGGTTAGGGGCGACTGTGAGACTGCACTGAGTTCACTGGTCAGTGAAATGGGGGCAGACATGGTTGTGCTGCTTCCAGACCCAGCCCATTAATAACTTTCCACATATGAGTCTTCTGTTTGTCTCCCATCTGCTGGTTGGAAATCCATGCCCAGGGAGAACTCAGAAGCCAAGTGTTGAAAAATGGCAGAGCCATAAAAGAAAAGTAGTTTGGGCCTCTGAATCACTTCTTGTGGGAGAAACCGCACTGATAAGAAATGTCTTCATCGGACTTTACATGAATAAAAAATACATTTCTCTCATGCTAGAGCCATTTTACAACTTTGGATCTGTTAGAATATCTAGCATTACTTTAACAAGTACACTACTATTATCTCCCTTTTAACAGAATATGTTGAGATTTAGATAGGATGAATGACTTAATAAATTCAAGCATTAAGGAGTCACGGGCTATAGCCAAACTATCTGATATTAGAGATTAAGCTCTCATCACTGCCTTATATTGTTTCTCCTTTTTATGAGAGTTGAATGGTAGGCCAACAGACATTGATTATCCAGAATCCAAACATTTCTTAACCCCATATAACATCTAACATCAGCCTTGTCATCAACTATTTCCTGGATTATTCTACTGTCCTACTCTTGACCTTGCTCCTTTATAGTCTATCATTAATCAGTGGCCAGAGTGACCCTATTAAAACAAAGCTGATCAAGTGACTCCTTTGCTCAAAATCTTCTGAAGGGCTCCCATTCTCTCAAAGTAAGAGCTATAGTCTTTACAACCACGGTCCAAACAGTCCTGGGATCTGGCCCTTCTCATCTCTCTGGCTACCTTCTCTAGCTCCACCTGTCCACGGCCTACATTTTTGCTCACTTTATTCCAGCCATGTCAGCCTTTTTGCTATTTCTTTATCTTCACCTTTGCTCCTGATAGTCCCATAATTTACTTCCTCCTTTTCTTCCAGTCTTTAATTTCCACTTCTTAGTCAGGGCTTCTGTAACCATCCTGTTGAAATTATAACCCCTTTCCCTGAGGCATTTCCTATTCCCATATCCTGTTATATTTTTCTTAGTAGCATTTGATACATTGAGCATATTATGTAACTCACTTCAAATAATTTTTGTTTATTATCTAATCATTTCTACTAGAATTACATGAGAGTGGATATTTTTAATCCTTAAAATATTTTTTTTGACTATCTTATCACCTTTATCTAGAAAGGTGGCTGGAACAGATATCTTCAGCTCCATAAATATACGTGGAGTAAATAAATGAATGAGCATCCTCTAAACTTCCCTTCTAGGGAAGAGAATGGAGTTTTTAAGTCTGTGTGTGCTGTATTGAAGATCTTCCAAACCAGGAGGAATCTAGTCATCAGGACAGACTTAGGAGCTGCTAAAACATAAATGGGAATATATTAGTTTGGAGAATGTTACATATAAGAAGTCATTTTAGAAACAGTACTGTAAATGATTAGAAAGAACAAGTTGATAAGCCAGTGAGGTGGTTAAGGAAGGTGAGACCCCTCCATAGCTCAGTGAGCACAAACCATCTTGTGAGGTAGGTGGGCCAGGTTAACCACAGCATAGAGGATTCAGGCATTGCTAAATTACTCAGGCTATCAGGGTGGAGGCCATGGCTGCCATTGATTGCTTTCTTTCTTTGATCTTACCAAGTGCAATGCTGAGACTCACTTATAAATAAACATGTATTTATTGACTCACGAAATATTTATTAAGCATCTACCTTGGCAGGCTCTGAATTCTGGGAATATAGCTGCAGATGAGAAAATTCCTTGTTTTTGTGGAGCTTACTTTCTGGTGGAGAGAGGCCGATTATAAGTAAAACAAAGTAAATAATATTTAAGATATTGATATTGTTGTCAACTAGAGTGGTATGCTACAAAATAGGATGATGGGGTAAAGAGAGACTAGGGGAGGGGAGTGGGATGACAGGAACAGGCGGGAGCCCTTAGCCACAGAGCTTTAGCAAGGGCTTCTCTGAAGATACCCCAATCAGACTGAAGGCTTAAAGGATACGAAGGTGGTAGCCACATGAAGATCTAAAGGAGGAGCATTCCAGAGCAAGAGAGTACAAGTCGCATGACTGACATAGGACTGAGCTCGGCAGAGACATTGAACAGAAAGAAGACATGAGTGACCAGTACAGTGGAAAAAGGAGGGGTGGGTTTGAAGATGCTCTCAGGAGCTTGAAGGTGTAAGAGGATCTAGAATCCTAGGTGTAAGAGGATTTAGGGAGATTGTATTTAATTCTAATTGCAACAGGGAGTCTTTGGAGAGTTTGACTGTAGAGTAATTAAAGAATGTCATTTTTAAGGTGTGCCAAAACTGCCTATCAAAACTGCCTCATGTCTCAGTCTAATAGTATCTGCAGATTCCCACACTTGACTCACAAGAGATCGGTTTCAGAAATCTAGCCTGGGCATTAAATTTATTCATTGGTAGAGAAAAACTCTTATCACAACTTTGAACTATGGCAAGGGGACTGTAAAACCCAGGACCTCACTTTTCTAAGGGATGTTTCAACTAATTATTGGAACAGTGTTAGGAATCAATGTTCCAATAATTTATGAGTATTGTATGTCGACTGACCCATTTTGGGTTTCTCTGGTGGGCTGTTTAAGCAGATATTTTTTAAAACATCTGCTTAAATGTTCCAATGTTCCTAGTTTTAAAAAATATCTGCTTAAATAGCCCACCAAACAAATAGCCCACCAAAGAAACCCAAAATGGCTCAGTCGACATACAACACTCTTTTAATAGATCAACAATTTTCTTTAAAATGGAGCACTTTAATGATCCACAGAAAGTAATTAATACACTTCGTATACAAAAGAAGATGAGTCTGTGGTTAGGGAGGCAAGTCCACATGGCTGAGTGTGACAGAGAATTGAACTTTGAATTATCTCACAGAAAGACTTGGTCTTGTGATACAAGGTAATGCAAACTAGGGTGGCACATTGATAAAAGAGCAATGCAACTTCCAATTAATCAAATGTCCCTTGACTTTGAGGAGCTGGGAGTATGATCCGCACTATGAGGATAGAATGCCAAAAGGAATTTATAAGCAGATCAATCTCTTAGTCTCTGAGGAAGCAATAAACACGTCTGGAATAAGTGTGTTTGATGGGTCTTGTATGTGCAAATCATTATCAAGTCTCGGAAAGTTACTTTGTAAGCCTCCAAGTTTGAGATGTCTTTGTATTTCTTCCCCAAGGAATAGTACTATAGGAGAGGAGTGTGGGAGAATCTGAAGGGTAGGAAAGGTAAGACCCAAGTATTACACACAAAAATTTAATCCCAAAATGTATAGGGATAAGGCTGTCCAAAATTAGGATGGGTGTATAAGTGTTTTGTAAGATACATAATTGAGTTACTTGAGGGCTCAAATCTAAACATGTGTGTTCTATGTATTTTTAGGGATGAGTCTTGCTCTTCTCTAAAGCTGTATTAATAGGACAGTTAGTCATCTATTTATTACATCAACATTTATTAAGTCCTTGTTGGCATATGCCTCTTTTATCCATCTTGTACATGTTATACTCTAAAATATGTCCATTGCCTGTCACATGATAGGAATTCAATAATTATTTATTGAGATAAATGTTAAAATATGTGTCTGTCTTCTTGCCTTTAAAAATTCAGAAGTAATGAAGTCATAATGCTGAAAAAAATAAATAAAGCAGGCTAACTTTTGTCGATGCATTTGCCGTGTTGGTGCTGGGGAGGAATTGTGCAGGAATTGGCAAATGCGTGAATAGGAGAGAGTATGGAATGGACAGTTAGTTCCAGCTGATCTTCTACTTTCTGAAGGTAGAGATGAAGGCACGGACAATACAGGATAGGTCAGAAGCATCAGCAAAGGTAGCGTGGTGGGAAAGCTTGCTGTGTGGTTTGGGGAAGAGTGGAGTCCAGTTTGGCTGAAGAACAGTATCAGAACAGAGAGAGGTCGAAATAATGGGAAGAACAGGAACTTGTGCATCACAGAAAATCCCAGTGCTGCTGTCACTTGGGAAAACAACTTAACATTTGTGATCATCAGTTTCTTCATCCTGAAAGAGAGATGTTCTCTTTTTCTGTGTTCTTCTAAACTACTCATAAGTGCTGACATTCATTGAGGTCTCACTGTGTGTTCAACGCTATTCTAAGCACATTCATTCCATTCATTTAAATACCTGTGTGAAGCACTTACCATGCATTACCTTATCCAACCCCCACAATAATTCTATGATGTAGGAGTTGTGAGGATAAAACAGAATAACATAATGCAAGTGCTTGGCTTTTAGTATCCTCAGAAAAATGGGCTGCTTCATCCTTCCCATCCCTTTTCTTGTAAGTAAATCATAGGAGGAAAGCTTGGAAAGGAAACTTGAGCCAAACTGCAGAGGGGCCTTGCTATTAGTACTGTATTCAGCCAACAACTTTTGGTCTTTGAAGGTTTTGGAGCTGGGAAGTGACATGTTTATAGCTGTGATTTCCCTTTACAAACACTCAGGCCCTGTGGGTTGGATTTTTTTCTCATTGCTTCATCAACTTTTTGAGAGATTAAGTTTTCAATGCAAGTTGCAAATTTATCAGACATTCTTCTTTTAGAGGAATAAAACATCCCTGGGATGACTAGAGGGCCTCAGTAGCATCTTTGAGATCTGCTTATTAACATGTCAAGGTCATTTATCCACAGTGATACAGATGGCTGAGCCAAACGTATTTTCATGACTGTCTTTCATGCAATTTTGCCCTGAGAAATAGTGGGACACCCCCTTCGCTATCTGTTGTCCACCTCATTCAGTTGAACAGTTTTTACTTTTTCCCCTCCTGCCTATTAAATGTCAACATAAAGCCCTCTTTATATAGCTCTGCTATTATTATTATTACTTTTTTTTTTTTAGATGTTACCAGTTAGCACTGATTTTTTTGTTTTTTAACTGCTAGAGTAATTTGTCTCCTTCACCAGAGACCACTGGATGGACATTTCAAAATCTCTCAAAATGTCTCGGATGTCTCTTTCTAATCTCTTTTATTTCAGCCTCTTATCATTGCAATGTGTACAGACTTTTGATCAAAATTATAATATAATGAAGCAAAATAAATAACACCATCCCACGCTAAACCTCTGCATAAACCTAAGGTGGACTCAAGCCTAGAATACTTGTAGACTCCCAAACATTTTTAAACGTATACCTCTTAAAGAATTTGTTTCTCCTAATTATTTCCATGTTTCTCCGAAAATAAGACCAGATCTTATATTAATTTTTGCTCCAAAAGTGCATTAGGGCTTATGCTCAGGGGATATCATCCTGAAAAAGCATGCTAAGGCTTATTTTCTGGTTAGGTCTTATTTTCGGGGAAACATGGTAATTGTACTAATATATTCAAGGATTATAAACTCAAGATTAAAATTTAAAACTATTAAAACTATAGTAAGTCACAAGGCTGACGGAAACTCATGAATAACTTCTTTAGCAGTCCAAAGCAGAAAGGGAGGAATCGTGACTTGGAGTTTGAGGATAGACCATCCCTTTCACCATATTTTAGAATATACCCTATATGATGAGATTGTTTGAAGGCAGTTTATAAGAAAAAAATGCCGTGATCTTCTTCCTCATGACAGATTTACTCAGGTCCCTATTCATAAATACATAGTCACCACAAGTAACGCGTGTTCCCAAATGCTGTTTTCTCAAATGAGTCTACACTAGTTGTAGATCTAAGATTTCCTTTCAGTCTTCATAAGCAGGAGGCAGTGAGATTTAATGGAAAACATTGGACTCTCTGTGGCCAGAGCTTGTTTGCTCGCTTGTTGTTTCACTCTATTGTAAGCTGCATGAAGGCACTGACTGTATTTCTGAATCAGTGCCACTAACACTGTATCTCACACATAAAAGCCACTCATGCTATCATGTAGTTGTTTTTGGAACAACTTTGAGTCAAAAGATCAGAATTGTACTCCAATGCCTTTCAAACCATCTGTGGAGAAGAACTTTATTTTCCAATCTGTCTCACATTGATTCTTGTATAAAATGCAAAGAAAGTGAATAACGAGAAAATGAAAGGTAAAGACAAGTAAATACAAGCTTGGATTTTTTTTTTCCGATGAAATAGATATAAATCTCTGTCAAATGGCCCCCCAAATTTCTAAATGCTTTTTCTTAAGTTTCTAACTTCTCTTGTTGAGAACTAGTAAATTTTCTGAACTAGCTGATGTTGGAGAATCGCACCTTGAATAAAACTTTTTAGTAGGTAGTCTGTCACTAACTAAATTTGGTGAATCTGTTTTAAACCCCTTGGGGTCTGCTTGGTCTTATGTAATACAAAGAACAGCTAATTCTGCAGAGTCTGATCGGTAGCCTTGCCTTACTTTTGTCCATGGTAAATCTAATCAATTCTTCTTCTGAAGGAGGAGTATCGGACTGGGGTGAACTAATACCAGGCTCAGAGACTCCTTTCATCATCTCCTCATCTGAGATAGATCCATAAAGCATCTATTCTGGGAACAAGGCTACTTTAGCCCTGAAACTAGCCGTTCACCTGCCTGATCTTTGAAAACTCATAAATCATTCTAGCATAGTAGTTATCCCCCCTCCCCAGAAATATTTCATATTACTTTTTTTACTTTATATTTACTTTGTAGTACTTAGTAGTAACATATTATGTATTTGGTTGTCTTATTTATAATCATTACAATCCCTCTGCTTAAATGTAAGCTCAGTCAGAGCTGGTGTTTAATTCTTTCTTGTTCATTACTTTGAGGAAAAAAATACCTAAAACTATGCTTGACACATGATAGACAGCAAATAAATATTTTTTGGAATAATGAATAAATGAATCTCACATTTACATTGTTTCTTAATAATTTAATGTGAAGACTCGTGTGTTCATTACTTTACGAATTTGGAATACTCTATTTTCCTTAAGTTTTACTATAGTTTTAGCAGAAAATTTAATATTTAAGGTAATTTGAACACAACTTTGAAGCTTTTTCAACTTAGTTGTTTATATTTTAGGTGTCTTTTCCCCCTAATATAGCAAAGAATCTTTTAATGCATGTCAAATTCAAAATTCTCTTTTAAAAGTATACTTTGACTTATCTGAGAAAAAAAATACACATCAAATCTATTTTTAATGTAAAAAGCATGGTTTAAGGATATTCAGATAAATCACAAATGATTCAATGAAACCTTTCATATTTTCTAAGAAAAAAAATTACCTTTAAGCTGAAAAATGAGCATGAGAAATTTCAGCTCTAAGGATACATGTGTACATATAATCTTTTTTTTCTTATGAGAAAAATTCAAGTACCTGTTTTCAGATATTTATTCAAGTTCTTTCTCAACCACAACTATACGATGACACTATAGTACTGTCAACAATAAAACCAAACTGAATTTTATAATCCCACATTTATAATATATTGGAAAAAGGCCCAAAATCTTTTATTCATGTCAAACAGTCTTTACTTTTCCTTTTAGGAAATTCAGACAATGCAACTAAATCAAACACAACTCTGCCTTATGATGTTACCCACTACAGAGAAAAAGGAATTCAAACATATTTAAACATACACAAACCTTTATACTTAATTTATTTTGGCCGAATGTGCCTTAATAATTAAAAAAAAAAAAAAAAGTTCCCATATGTTTTTTGTTCTTTCCTACTGCCATCTTGGCCAGTCAACGTTTTCAATTCTTTTTCCTTTTATATTACCTGATTTTTCATTTTAGAATTTATATTGTTTAATACGTCTTTTATGTTTAGGTATAACTTCATCATCTTTTCTACAGAAGGACAATTCATTTTTATACTGATTCTAAGGTTTCAAAGTTAAACGTTGTAAGGTAGGGCATAGGTAGAACCACACTTTCCTCCTTCCAGTGCTTGCACACACTCAAGAAGTAGAAACTTTGATCCTTTCATAACTAATGAAAAGTGAAGCTTGACCGTTTTTTCCATTTGCTTATTTCTTCTCCCACCCTCCCAGAAAAGAGTGATTTAATTGGTGAAATTGAGAAAAGAGCACTGCCCCTGCTTGGCTTAAGCACACCTCCCCCTGCTTGATTTGAGATCAGTTTGCCTTTGAGGGAGTGTGTGTTTGTTTTCTAGGCTATTCCATAGGTAAAAGCCCCTGGATCAGGGCCTGAGAGCAGGGACCAGAACTAGTAGGCGTGGAAAGAATTCTAGATAAGCATTTATATTCTGAAGACCTCAACTCTCCTGATCTGTAGATTTGGGAGAAGACAGTTAAAAAAAATAAAAAAAAGACGGGGTGGCCAGTTAGCTCAGTTGGTTAGAGCACAATGCTTGTAACACCAGGGTTGCCAGTTCGATCCCCTCATGGGCCACTGTAAGCTGCACCCTCCACAACTAGATTGAAACAACTGCCTGACTTGGAACTGATGGGTCATGGAAAAACACACTTAAAATAAATAAAAGTTTAAAAATAAAATGCATTATTAAAAAAATAAATTTAAAAATGCATTATTAAAAAAAAACCTAATTCTGGTCATAGATCAAACTATTCTTTAATCCAATATTACCAATAATAAAAACAATATTTTGATGATGGCTGTATGTCTATTTGACTAAATGTGTACATACTGGTCATTGTATTCTCAGTCAATTGAGCATGGACAGGGACGTGGATCTGGGATGAATGATCATTCTCATATCAGAACAGTGGGTAGATTTTGATAGGTAAATATGAGGAAGGAGGTGTTCCAGATGCACGGGGCTCTGTGAGTAAAAGTAGTCAGAGTGGTTGTCCACTTCTGCAGTGTGAACGGTAAGTCTTTTATGGAGCTTAGAATATTTGGGGGGCTTTAATGGAGAAGGTATCAGATAAAATAGGATGGGAATAAATCTTAGTTGATAATGCAAGAAAGAAACCAGGGACAATTTTTAATCTATATGGTCAAATGCTAAAAGGATAAAAATGATATGAGCAGTGTGAAGGAAAGTCTGGGGGCAAGGATAGGAATCAAGAGTGGAGTTGGAAGGAAGAAAAACAGGATAAAATTAGACCAGGTATTCTATCCAACTGAAGAGCAATACAAATCTAAACTGAAGCCATCAGAATAAAAATAGGTGGTGTGGGACATGTTTAAAAATTAGGGACATTTCAAAGGTAGACCCACAGAATTTAGCTATTGACTGAACAGAAAAGGTGAGGAAGAGAGAGAAGCAGAATTTGACAGATTTTTAATCCATATCAATTGGGAGAATGACAGTTTCATTAATCAATTTAAAGAATATATATGTGTGCATATATATATATATATATATATATATATATATATATATATACACTACTTTAACCTTCCTTTTTTCTTTTCTTTATTTTTCCTTCCTTCCTTTCTTCCTACTTTCTTCTCTCCCTTCCTTCCTTTTCTTAGTTTTGCAGCACTCTGATCTATTAGAGCACGTGATAAATGTATCCTTTTTAATTTAATCTTTACAGTGATTCTATGAAGAAGATACATTTTAGTTAATTGCTAGATTAATTAATTAATTCAAGTCTCAGAGCTCTTGAAAACCTTGTCCAAAGTCACTGACTGGCAAATGTAGGCACTTGGGTTGGAACCCAGATCAGTCTGAATCTAAAAATAATATTCTTCCTCTTTCAAGGAAAACTGTTCCTTCATTCACAACACTTCTCACACCAAATACGTGGGTTTTCCATAGCAAGAACTTCTCCAATTCTCTTTGGACATCAACAGGTGTCCTACAATTTAATTCATTCTGAAAATAGCTATCTAGAGTTAGCACAGATACCACAGGTTAAGTACTCAGTCCCACAGGACTGCCCCCAGCCTTACTTCAAATGCCAGTCACTAGTAGTGGGTCTCCAGGTTACTCATACTTCTTTCTGGCTTGGCTGCAAATTGGGGATTCCCATACTCCCTCTTTAGTTCTGATAATTTGCAATAATGGCTCACAGAACTCAGGGAAATACTTTACTATTACTGGTTTATTATAAAGGATGTTGTAACAGATGAAAACAGTTAGATGAAGAGGTACATAGGGCAAGGTCTGGAAGTGTCCTGAGTGCAAAAGCTTCTGTCCTCATGGTGTTTGGGGTGTGCCACTCTCTTGGATCACGGATGCATTTACCAACCTGGAAGCTCTCCAAATCTCTTTATTTAGAGTTTTTTATGGAGCTTCCATTACTTAGGCACAATTGATTAAATCATTGGCTATCAGTGATTAACTTGACCTCTGGCCCCTCTCCCCTCTCTGGAAGTAGGGGTAGGGCTGAAAGTAAGGTCCAACCTGCTAATCACATGGTTGGTTCCTTTGGTAACCAGCCCTCATCCTCCATGAGTCACTTCATTAGCATAAGCACAGGTATGGTTGAAAGAGACTTATGAAAATTAAAGGATGTTCCTTTCACCCTTACCACTCAGGAAATTCCAAGGATTTTAGAAGTTTTGCATCAAGAACCAAGAATGAAGAATAAATACACAGTTTTTTATTATGTCACAGCGTCGTATGATAATCATGTTTTTAGGAGAAGATGGTTTCCATGAGAGGTGCCTGCAGCACTGCAGAGAAACCCAGTAGGCAGTTGGAAATGTAGGTTTGGGTGCTCAGAAAGAATTACAGATTTGGGAGTCATTGGTGGAAAGGTGAGAGTAAAACTGTGGGAATGGGTGAGATCATCATTTGCAAATGTGTGTAAAGTGAGTTGAGAGTAAAGCTGATGAGAGGATCTTGAGAAATGGAAGGGCCAGGTGGAACACTCCCAATTCCTTGGGGGAATTTCTAGTGTTTTAGTCCATGAATCATTGAATCAATTATATCTAATATTATACAGGATTAAAAAACAGTTTTTTTTAAATCCTTGAAAAAATTTACTTGGGATTAAAAAATTATTAGTGGTGTATTTATACTAAATAAACCTTTACATTTATAGAATTACTAGAAGCACATTTAGTTATAAAATCACATTATGACCACTGGTGTGGTGTGGTGTTGCAATTTGAAAATTGCCCTGCAGGTGACAAATTCATTTACTCCAATTATTTTATTGGTTAGTCACGACTCCTTAGTTTATCAACCATTATTGATTCCATACTCTGCTCAAGACAAGAAATCTATATATTGATGGAAAGTAATATTTTCAAAGTACTAATCAATAACATACAAACTCTTGTGTATTTTTAAAGTATAAAGTTCCTCAAGATATACCTAACCAAATGTTTGCCTGGCCACAGCTCCTAGAATGGGGTATGCATGACACTAACGTAAGGAAGTTAAACTATATATTATGGGCTGAGTTGTGTCCCCACTTCCAAATTCATATGTTGAAGTTACAAACCTTAGTACCTCGAATAATAACTGTCATAGGGTCTTTAAAGAAATGACTAAGTTAAAATGAGGGTCTAAGGGTAAGGCCCTAATTCAATATGGCTGGTGTTCTTATAAGGAAAGAGGGGGGGAGGAGGGAAGGGGAGAAAGAGAGAGAGAGAGAGAGAGAGAGAGAGAGAGAGAGAGAGAGAGAGAGAGAGAGAGAGAGAGAGAGAGAGAGAGAGAGAGAGAGAGACTGGTACACAGAGGGATGATGATATGAAGAGTACAAATTTAGGAGACCTCAGGAAATACCAACCCTGCTGGCATCTTGATCTTAGATTCCCAGCCTCTAGAACTGTGAGAAAATAAATTTCTGTTGTTCAAGCCACCCAATCTGTGGTGTTCTGTTATGGCAGCTTTTGCAAACTAATTATACTATGAAACTAGGAACTTCCCTTCAAAGAGACTAAAACCCCTGCTGCTATTAAAGGGCATTTCTAGATTGAGAGTGTGAAGCCAATATTGTTTAGATTCTGAAAAAATAGACCATGCTCTTGAAAACTTTAAGCTGAAATGCAGGCTTTGTGTTTTACTAAGAGGGGAAGATGGGCAACACCAGGTCTCTGACCAATTACATTCATTTTGATTATTGAAGCTATGGGCAGAGACCATATTCATATTTAATTGTGAAATGTCTTGCCTTTGGTGCAGAGTGAGGAAAAAAAAGGCAATTTAAAAAGACTGGCTTTTTTCTTCTGATTTTATCACCATGTGCATGGTGATAGGCAAGACTATTTGGAAATAATGAAGATATAAAATGCAAACCAGCCATATTTATCCTTTCACAAGAACTTGTAAAGATGCCTGAAAAGCACACAAAAATGCCCCTTTTAATGTTTTTAGAAGTATAGCTTAAGGTTGTTTGCAAACTTTCAAGATCCAAATGCAAAGGACCCCACTTCTTTACAAGTGGTTTAATCCCACGGGTCGTGTGGTTATAATCCAGATGACTCTCTTGAGGGGTAGGGAGAAGCAATGCCAATATTTTCTGTGTTGAAAGGATCATAAAGGAGAAACAGATCATACTCTGTGGGTTGATAAATAGCTCAACACACACAGCCAGAAGAATGAACATTATGCACATTGCACAGCTAACGTTTTTTAAAGACAGAAATGGGGGAAAGGAGTTGTGGTTTCGTTATTTCACTGTTCTGATCCCTCGTTCAGTAAGATGGCAAGGATATGTCTTTTATGTCTGAATGTAAAAGATGGCATTGAGCGAAAAAGTTTAGAAAATGATAGAGACCTAGGTATGGAGCTCAATTTACTTCTTTTCAATTTCCGTTTTAAGATGAAAACTTAACAGGGGCTCAGAAATTATCTGAAGGAAAACTTTGGTGGTCCTGTTTAGATGTCATGTGGAAAGAAAATTAAAGTAGAAACAAAAGCTGAGAAGAAAGTTGATTTTGTTTGGGCTGATTTCTACTCGATAGATGACTTTGGGCAGGATCTATTTGCAGAAGAGCTTACTCTAATAGTGAGTAGGGTGCGCAGGACAGGGGGATTTGTAGATAATAAAAGAATACCAGATGCATGTGAAAGCCTCAGTTATGAGTTCTCTGGGGAGTTCAAGATGATTCACACCCTTGCCTTCCCTTCCAGACCCTTCCCTTCCCCCCTTCTCTTCCTTTTTCTTTTGTCGTGTGAGGCATTCATTAGTAGTCAGTAAGCACAAACTCATTTCTTATAGACATGATCTTTGTAACCCTGGAAAAAGATCAGTGGTGATATTTTCTTCCCTCTTATCCTCAAGAATTGTCTGTTCGAGATTGGATTAAGTGAAATTTTTATTTTCCCATATAAGTGAAAACACTTTTTCTTAAATACATCAAAGACCATTTGAATTGGGTCACATCATAATTTATTTTATCAAACCAATTTTAATTTTTTCCAGATTTAAAAAATTTCCAGATTATTCCAAATTTTGTGGGCCAAACTCAGCCCTCGATTATGCATATGCAGCTAATTGCACACACATAACTGAGGGCAGAGTTTGGCTTTTGGAACTGAAAGTCTCTGGAGCTCTGAATTTTTTTTCTTGGAAAAGCACAAACTTTAATCTATGAATTAAAAAAGAATCTTCAAAATATTGACATAATTTTTCCAAAGTTTCTTTTAAGCACTGATTAGTTAATCCACCACACCCTGGTATAATCACTATTATCTTTTTTTGCAATGAGATAATAGTCATATAAATAACTTTATTATTTGCTTGAAGCCACACAAGCTAGATAGTGACACAATTAAGGTTAAAATTTAGCATTCTATGTCTGTGTTCTGTGATGATAGCTGGAACTATTCACTAACATTACATAATTATGATAAATATTTTTTGATTGTCGCTTCTTTTATTCAAAATAATAATGGCTTCATTATACTTTTTCCTAATTATAAAGATAATGTTGGAAACAATTTAAGCAATGCAGAAAAGTGTAGGAAATAAGCTAATCATGTGAATTCTCACCAGTATGCAGGGGCCATTTATATTTTGTTGTATGTTCTTTTAGGTGTAGCATCTGATTTTTTTCTGTAATTTTATACTGATATAATATTAGATATGTTATTTAACCAGTCTTTTTCACCAGGGAAATATTGGAAATATTTTTCATATTAAGGAATACAGATCCCCCTGTTTTAAGCCCCACATATATTCCATTGGACCAGCAAGTCTTTAGCCAATCAATTATTTTCACACACAAAAATATGCTTTTTTACTGTAAACTCTGTTATTATGGACACATTTATTTATTGCACGTAATAACTGAAACTCTAACTGTGCTAGAGAGTGCTAGAGAGTGCTAAAGAGCCAGATTTCTACCAAATCTATTTGTTCTTTTTTTAAAATTATAATTTTGAGTTGCACATCCATATAATTAATTATCTTCAGATATGTGACTTGAAAATGTCATGGCAATGGAAAACATGAATAATGTAGGTATGTGAAGTCCTCAGAAAATGCTTAAATGTATTTTATAAATAACCTCTTATCATTACCCAACTTTAATCTGATGATCCATTAAAAATGTCCCAATTGATATGGATTTGAGTTTTATCTCCATCTTTTCCTTACCAGTCCTTAGGAGAGTAGAGTAAACAGTGGGATGGAAAATCTTGGATAGTCTACTTTGGGCAATCAATTGCTAAACACTAAATTTAGAGTCGAGGGTTTATGCTTATATGAACAGTCTTTGAAAAGTTGAGAGAACATCCATACAAGCTCTGCACATACCCATTCTATTCTTTGTTCCTCCCAACTCCTCACCTTCCAAAACTCTCACTCTACTGCCCTCGTAAAAAACTCAGATCCATTATCAGACTTGGATTCTTCACCCTTTAGATCTTATTCTCTGTAGTCTGCTCTAGCAGTATTCCCTTCTCCCTTCCTCCTCATCAAATTTTTCCTCTCTACTGAATTAGTCTCACAAATATATAAATGTACAACTTTTTCTTTTATCTTAAAAATACTCCTATTCATACATTTTTCCACTCCACCTACCACACCATTTCTTAGGCTTCCTGATTTCGATTTTTGCTTTCTCTTATAATCTAATCTAATCAGGCTTTCTACCTCATGAGTCCAAAAATTGTTCTTGAGGTTGGTCACCTCCATGATCTTAAATATGATGGTCAATTCTCAATCCTCATCTTATTTCACCTATCCGTATCATTTGACACATTTGACCCTCTTTCTTAATGAACTTTCTTGACTTGGTTTCCAGAATGCCCCTCTCTCTTAGTCTTCTTGTCTTGCTGTTTGCTCTTCTTAGTCTCCTTGGCTGGATTCACTACTTCCTGACTTAATTTTGGATTATTAGATTATTTTCTCCTTTTTTCCTCCTCTTTATCTACACTCATGGCCTTAAATAGTATCTATATGGTAATTACCCTCATATTCACACCTTCAGGGTCATCTGTCTTCCAGAATTAACTTTCGCATATCTAGCAATATTTCCACTTGGATGTCCAGTACCTCTCAAGCCCAGCATGTCCAAAGATGAAGTCCTGATCTTCCTTACTTGCTTCACTAATCTCAGTTCTAGTCCTGCTGTTGTTTATGACAACCAGAAAGCCATCTTTGACTACTTTTGTGCTTTCACAGTCCACATCTAGTCTTTTAGGAAATCTTGGTAGCTCTATATACTCAGTATCTATCTATTTCCCATCCCCTCCACTGAGTCACTAGAATCCCTACTCAGGTTTCTCATTATTCTTGTCCCCTTAGCAGGGGTGTCCAAACTTTTTTCAACATGTTTTCACCAACGGCCATATGTGGTAAAATACACAAACTGCCAGCCACTCACTCGAGGTGAAGTATGTATTGCCTCACCTGGTTTATTTAAGTAAACTAAATATATTTTTGGAATTTGCTGCAGGACAATTAACAATGGATTGCGGGCTGCAGTTGGCCTGCGGGCTGCAGTTGGGACACCCCTGCCTTAGAGTCTACTGCCAACAAATAAGTCAGAGTAAGCCTCTTAAATGGTGAATCATACCATAACACTCTTCTGCTTAATATCCTGAACTAGCTCCCCATTTTTCTCAAGGTGAAAACTATCATCCATACAATGGCTACAAAACTAGGACCTTCCATTTCTTCTCTGACTTTTTCTCCTGTTCTCTCCCTTGGTCAATCTCCTGCTGCTACAATGGGCACCTTGATATTTTTCACATGTGCCAAGGACTTTCCCCACCTTGAGATCTTTCTTTTGGATATTCCTTTTACCTGGAATGTTCTTCTCCCAGCTATCTGCTTGGATAACACTTTTGTCTCCTTCAAGTCTTTGACTAAATCCCACTTTTTAAATGAAGCCTACCCTGACCACTCTATTTAATACTATATCCTCTCTCTTTCATCTTTGGCATTCCCTGTCTTCCTTATTCTGCTCTGCTGTGTGTGTGTGTGTGTGTGTGTGTGTGTGTGTGTGTGTTTCATAGCATTTATTATCTTTGAACATATAATATTTACTTAAAATATGTTTTTTGACTTAATTTCTCTGCCCCAATCCAATATAACCCTTGCATATATCCTTGAGGACAGAGATCTTTCTTGTGAGTGGTGGAATTATAGGTAATTATACCATTATCAAAATATAAATAAAATAACTATCTAAATAAAACCAAACCATGAATATACCAATGATGAGAATATGTCATAAACAATAGATTGTGGTTAATCCAATTCTATGCACATGGAATTTTAAAAAAGTTTAAAAAGAACCAGAATAAAAAGGAAGAACATTGAGATAAGAGGAAACTTTGTGTAAACTTAATGTTTTTTGTTTATAAATTTTCCTACTCTTTATAAAAGTTTGGGAAAGGAGTGAAAAAGAGGCTACAAATGTTGGTGTTTGAATCTTGATTTAAGATTGGTTAAGGATTATGCTAATTTGGGGATAAAAAGGGAAAAATTTTGGCTTTGAAATATAAATGTATACATTATTGGCCCATCCCATTACCGCTTCTGAAATTTCTCTTCAGCTGTAGCTGATTAACGACCAAAAATGTTAAGGTTTATTTTGAGAATATTGGAGACTACTCTAGGGCCTTGAAATAATTAGTTGCTCAAGGCCTAATTAAGAAATAGAGCATATACAAAGCTATAAGACTTGGCTAGTCAAGAAAGCAAAATGCTTTTGAGCATTTCATTCAGTGAGGTAAATTAGTGTGCTTTGTTTCAATTGGTTAACCAAATGTTGAAAGTATGGCAGAGTACTTTTGGAAAGAATGAAAATTTCTCCAGCAGGGGGAGGGATGGGGGCAATGAGATGTCAGGCCCACATAAAGTTATTTTATTGTGAAGACTGTAGTTGGCTTATATCCATTGATTTTTATGACAATTATTTGTAGTAAAAGAGAGTAGTCTTTGAGAGCTTATTTTAAAATATTATTAATTTCAGCATTTGATGAAGCAGCTAATGATTGGAAGTAAAAAAATATGAAGGCATATTAGTTTAAATGTTGGCTATAAAACAAAAGAAAATATTTGGGTATTAAAAAAACACGAGGGTAAATTTCTCATTCTTTTTTTTTATTGAGCTTTAAAATGTAAGGCAGTTTTGTATACCATCTGTTGGGGTTTAGGGGACCCCAAATAAAATACTTCCTCCTCCTTTGTAAGGATAGACTACGGAATCAGACAAATGGTCAAAATGCCAGTTTTGTTACTAATTGAAATCTGGTCTGAAGAGTGCACTTAGGTATGCAGCCACAGACACATTCCTAACACTTCTCCACTACTAGGCACATTTACTCATCCGGCATAAGCAACGACGTGTGATAACTGCAGACCTCCCTCGTGGGTCAGGATGTTTACCACAGGATATGGAGTGGACTGGAAGGCAGGGCCCTTGGATAGGTGGTTCTGGAAGGAGAGGAAAAGGCTGAGGTAAACTTGGTCAGTGAATTCTTCCACATCCACCAATTCTTCTTGCGTGAGTGGGGTGGGGTGTGTGTGTAAGTTGGGGTGAAAAGAAAGACTGAAGGGTTTCTTTGTAGCTAAAGCCTCCTCAGCTGGAAACAAGAGTAATGGCGGATCCACATCCCCCCAACCCCCAAGAACACTCTACTCATCACGTATGTGTGATCTGTTATTGTAATAGCAGTTATGCCACGTCTTTAAAAATGTGTGTGTTAGTGGGAAGGGGAATGAGGATTATTCAATTTTCAAATTTTATTCAAATTTAATTCAAAATTATTCAAATTTTCCACCTGTTTTTCAGATAATTATGCAGAAAGATGCAAATAAGAGACTCATACATTGCTGGAAAACACAGTGCTATGAATTAATGTTCATGAGTTGATGGCTCAACCATGGATGAAGGAGAAAGAGTGAAATGAAGCAGTGCTTTTATTAATGAGCAGAGGCCAGAATACTGATAAAATCTTCCTCTTCTGCTGAAGGCGGCACTGCTGCCATCTGCTGGACAGTGAGTAGGAGAAACCCATATGGGAAGGAATCAATTTATCTTCACTCTCCCAGCACCCTCCCAAGCATTATGCTCGTTGCCAGGGTTAGGGCATTTAAAGATAGCGGTTCATGTTTTCTGCTGCAGGGAGCTGGGAATTTAACAGGGTATAAAGACCTCACTCAGGAGACTATGGTAAGTGTGACTCTAATGGGAGAGCCACCCAATCGTGGGATTCACTGACATTTGGAACATCAGCAAAAGGTTTACAGGAGAGATGAGCTGAGTTTATGTTGGAAGCGAAGGTAGGATTCAACAGGAAAAGACGGGGAGAGGAGAGTTCTAAGCGGGCACTGCTCCAAACAACTCAATTCTACTGACTCATGAAGAGTCTAATGAAAATTCCTGCTTTTTTAGAAATAATATATATTTTTTATTTCTCCTTTATGATCACCCTAGTTTATAATTGTTCTCCTCTGCCAATCAGATCTTTTACTAATCCTAATCAAAAGTAATGGCTCCCTAACAATGGAAGTTACAGGTATTGTATAACCAGACTTGATAGGTCCCTCCCTCAGAGTGTCTCAGTTGGGTATCTCCTATGCTTTGCCTGAAAAACATAAGATGAATTTCTTTGGTCTGTGGTTTGCCATAGCATAAGTTTATGAAGTTGAGTTTTACAAATTCAATTTTAATCAGATATTATTTTTGTCCTAAGCAAACTCCAAATGCCACAAATAAAGCTTTCACCAGTTTAGAAACCATTTATAACTCATAAATGTAATTAGGCTACAATGATGCTGAGATTCCACAGGATCCCTGTTCAACACTTGTGTTTCTATATTCTATGCCTCTAGTCCCTGAATAGTGGTCAGCTGGATGTTTCCCTATTATAAGCTGTGGTATGTTAAAGACTCAGCAAGTTAAAAAGCAATAACTTTTGATTTGGCAACAGCAGAATAAAATGTGGCTAACTGAAACCATTGCCAACATTACTTTGACATATGACAGATGGTACTTTCAGTTTGCAGATATGAATGTACAGAAGAACTATTCTGCCTGAATTTCATTTGACTTTTCTGTGGTTGTCGAAATGGGTTTCTTTCCATCTTTGTGTCATTGGAGGTTTGGTTTGTGTGGGACTTGAGTGATAAACCTGTCAAATACAATGAAGTTTGTGATTCCATTGGGCCCTATCATAAAAATCAGTTTTGAAACCTGCCAAATTTAGTGAAATTGGCTGATTCTGGGACTAGGCTTTATTGTATAGATTTGGATAATGCCTGCACATATGTTTTATAAAAACCTTTTGTTTCAAATATGCTTGTATTTAAGACTCCTTCAGTAAAAGATTTGTAACAGTAAATAAATACAATGGAAAACAAGTTTAAACAAACATTTTAAATTTATTTATCCATTTTAGTATTTGAAATACTCTATTCTCCACCCTAAGCTACAGCTTCTTCCACCACAATCTTATCTTTTTAAATCCAAATGTCCTTAACATTAATCTACAAGATGTGTAAAGCCAGGCCAAGGAAGATGAGACAGAACTAGTAGAAAACCCAGTTAGAAAGTGTAAGGAAATGAGCCAAACTGGAAGCAATGCCAGTACCCAGAATGATGTGGAATACTGGACAAAGACACCAGTCTAAAAGTGATAACAAATTCCTGTTACGTCACAAAGAGGCACACTATTATCCTGGCCTTGGGTAGCTTAGCTTACAGTTTACTGAGGAGATAAGTCCTGTTCAGATGAAAATAAATGATAATGCAAAAGAGCAGGTGCTGGGAACCTGCGGCTGAGAACAGGTTACAAAGAGGCTGGGTTTAATTTGGGTCTTCATTCCTCTGTATTTTTATTTTTAAATTATGAAATAGTATAAGTGTGGGAATCAAAGGATATATAGCACTTAAGTAGAACAGAAAACAGGACAGATATTATCTCACAATAACTACCATTTATTAAATGCTATGTGTCAGGCATTGTGCTTATGTACTTTACATTGCATTATTTTACTCAATCTTTGCAATTTTTCTGTGACTTAAATACTATTTTTTCCCCCTAAATTACAGATGACAACTTCAGAAAGGTTGCACAAGGTGCCCAAAGTCACATGGCTACTATATCGCAGAGCCTGGACTCAAAGCAAAACCCCAAATCGAAACCATGTAGTTAGTGCCGGCATGTGGTTAATGATCAATTATCTGCATGTTGTAATAAGACAGTCAAGGTTATGGTACCGAGGATTTCATTCCTAACATGAAGCATATGTTAGTTTGGGAAGGAATTCCCCAAATGGTAATTGTGAAAATTATTTAACAAACATGGAAGAATGTTTATCATGTAATGCCAAATGTAAAAAGAGTAATATAATAAAAGTGTACAGTGTGTTTACAATTATGTCAAAACTGTATATGCATATACACAAAATTCTGTAAGAGAAATTTAAAAGGAAAATCGTTTTACTTGGAATGGTAAAAGTCATAGTTATTTTTTTTCTTTAAAAGTCTCCTAGAATTGAAAATTTGTCATTAATATTTTAAAACATTAAATTAGAAAAAATAAACCTGTTAAACTAATCTAGTGAGAAAAACTTAATTGAACCTTCGTGCTGGAAAGAAATCATTCTCAAATAAAAATTACAACTTGTTTTAAAACATGAAATCAGTTTGGGAGGTCAGGACCTAATTGAAAGTCTCTAGCAGATAAAGTTCAGTTTATGAAGATGAACTTTTTAATTGTTTTACTAGAAAATAATGTTTATTTTTCCTCTTCAGAAATTTGCATTAATGTTGCCATTTTAGAAGATGAGAATGTAGAATAAGACCTCTTACTCCTCCCTCCCTCTTCCCACACCTTGCTCCACATCCCACCCTGTTCCATTTTGACAAACAGGAACCTTATATTCTTGTTGAGTTCTCCTTCACACCTATTATCTGAGAAACTCTACTAGACTTCTAGGACTCACAAAGGAGTAAAAGCTTTCCAAAAGAAGAGGGAAATAGTACGGGTTGTTTTTTCTTTTTTAGGCCTTAACAGTTTTTTGAGTGTGAGAAGAACTGATTGATGGTTCTACGTGTTTGATTCAAAGGTCTCCATGTAGCTTGAGATTCAAATTACTGTTTTGTTTTTTTATTAGCTTTTTTCTAGGGATAGTGAAAAATTGTAAATTCTCTTATCCTGTTCTTTAACTGACCTACAAGGGCTGCTCTCTATTCCTTTTGCAAATAAACGGACTGTACCTACTCTGCCAAGAAGATCCCAGCACCATGCACACTCTAGTACTACACCCCCTCACCTCTTTCTCATTCATCAAACAACTAAATATGTGCATATAAATACTACTTTTGTTGGGATTGTATGGTTTAATAAAATATTACATACACTGATGAAATATGAGTGTAAAGTAACTGAAAATTATAGAAAAACTAAGTTGAATACTGTGAAAAGCATAAACATATGCTGATAAAAGGAATGCTGATGAATTAGTTGTGGGAGAGATGGGTTTCTAAAGAAACTTTAGAAGGATTATGGTCTTAGATTGCATGGTAAGTTTCTTTAAGTTTTTGCTCTATTTAAAGAAACTCAATTTGGAAATTTTAGAGAGTGCAAAGAAACCATTATTTGCCATACATTCAAAGAAAGGCCCAGACTCTACATTAAAAAAAAATTGATCAGTGAATGTGCACTTAGGTTTTAAGCTAAAATAGAATCTTTAAGGTATGTATTGTTTTCATTATGATTCCCCAATGTAACTGACTTTTTAGAAAGTTATTAACTGATTAATTGCCAGTCTCATATGTAAGATATGAGAGACATTTGATTATATTACCTGCATTCATTTGTAAAGAAAGGCATAGCACATGCGGTGCCAAAATTATAATTAAGAGTCTGATATTTTGAAAGGTCCCTAATCATTTTGATCTTCTTTCAGAGCTATATTAATTTTGCTTCTATTATATTTAAAGTTAAAAATGCTAAATACACTTTATTCCTTATTTTACTCATTAATCCAAACCTCTCTTCTACTTCTATAGTGGAAACTAGCTGTTAAACAAATACATATTCTCCCCACTGTTTTTCAAATACATTGACCCAGAGTTTTCCACTGTACATCCTGCCACATAGGTGGAAGAAAGACTGAATTTCCTGACCTCTATTGCTGCTGTGTGACCAGGGCTATTAGTTTTCTATGGCTACTGTACCAAGTTAGCACAAACTCAGTAACTTAGAACAACACAAATGTCTTATTTCATGGTTCTGCACGTCAAAAGACTCGGTTAGCTTGGCTGGTTTCTCTTCTCCAGGTTTCACAAAGCCAAAATCAAGGTGGCAGCAGCTGGGCTCTTATTGGAAAGATCTGGGAAGAATTTACTTCCAAACTCATTCAGGTTGTTGGCAGAAACTATGTATTTTACCGTGTATAACGCGCACCTTTTCGCTCAAATTTGTGAGGGGAAAAAAGGATGCGCATTATACATGGGTAGTATTAATTCCATATCTATATCATTTTTAATTGTTTTATTTCTGCTTATGAGTTAAAAGTGTAACTCTAGAAATCAATAACGATATCCGGATGCAAAATAATGCCCTGGAATATAATAATTGGTTTTGTTGAACTTACCATAAACTTGCAACGACACAGCTCTTGGCCTTCTATGATGCGTAAATGTCCTAAATTTGTTACCAGTACAAAGAATTTCTTGTACTTTGTTCTTGTGTTTTGGAATTATTTATTACAGTACAATTTCTTACAATATGTTAAAAAATAAATGTAAAAATTCCTTTATAATACAAAAAACAAGTACTTAAATGTGAACAAATAGTTAAAAAATTAAAATGAAAGATTTTTTCCCCACTAAAAGTTTGGGCCAAAAAGTGGGTGCACATTTTACACAGCAAAATACGGTAGTTCCTTGAATTTGTAGGACTGGGACCCTTATTGCCTTGCTGGCTGTCAGCTGCAGGCTGCCCTCAGCGCCTGGAGGCCCCTTGCTGGTCCCTACATCTCCGGACCAACAAAGGTGAGTATGTTCAATTATGCTTGGAATCTCTGACTTCTCCCGATGCCATTGCTCTCCTTTACGTCGCGCTGGATCAAGTACTCCACTTTTAAAGCCTCATGCGGATAAATTGGGCCCACCTGAATAATCTGGGATAATCTTCCTACTTTAAGGTTTGTGACCTTAATTATATGTGCAAAGTCCCCGTTTGCCATGTAATTTGACATATTCACAAAATCCAGGGATTGGGGTACACATTTGGGGGAATCTGTCTACCACAGCTGGTGGTTATGAAGGTCTGGCTAATGAATGGAATTGGAGATGTTGTGTAGGACTTGTGGGAAGTTCCTTTAAAGTGAAGAAGAGATGGCTTTTTTTGTTTGTTTGTTTGTTTGTTTGTTTGTTTTGTCCTCATCCTGTTGCCTAGAGTGCCAAGGCAGCCTACTAGAATTATGAGGCAAGGACCACACTCCTGGGATGGTAGATGGGAAAGTTGGAAGGGGCTGAATTCTTTTGCAAAGTAAATTCATTAGTCCTGGGTTGCCTAGCTCTCTAGGGTTCTTTCACATGAAAAATAAACTTACTAAATCCTGTTATTCAAAATTATATGTAGTTAAACCTACTACTGAGAAATATGCCCTCTAAACTTTGTAGGGTTTTCTTATTACAATATCTATAGCTGGATTGACAAAATTAAATATACATAGGTTTTGCCAATTCATTATAGTCATTATATTTAGTATGAATAATAACTGTTATCAATGGTTTTAAAATGACTCATTCATATATAATTATAAAAGTATTTATTGTCTGTGAAATAAATACATTTTTCTTAGTAATATCTGATTCTTTTCTCTGTATTAAAAAATGTTATGTGCATTTCAGTTTAATAATTTTTCCATTAGAGTAAAAAATAGAGATAAGTAAAAAATAGAGTAAAAAATAATTTTTCCAATAGAGTAAAAAATAGAGGTAAGTCTAAAGCTTAGAAACAGACAGGAAATGTCCCATTTGGTCTTAGAGGATACATGCAAAGTTTAAGAAAGAAATACTAAGACTTAATGAAATACACATTATCATAAATCCTATTCATTTAATCAACTGCCTTCCATATTGTCTTAAAACAGTTTCTTGTAAACATTAAAAGAATGTGAATTCTCCCCAATTAAACAATATATACTATTCATTTGTCTTGTTTATTTTGGAAACTTTGACAGCTCTTAGAAATTCAAACATTCTTTAAGACAAATTATGTAGGACATTTCTGATAATATTTCCATAAACTCATATGGCTATATATTTGTAAATTATAGATAAGAACAAAGGATTATTTCTTAAATTTGGATGTCATTATAATAACCCTGATGAAATAAAAAAGTGTTTTAAAAATTGCTGCATAAATATATAGTCATTTCAATTGAATGTTATTTTTAAAAATTAGCCATAAGCAGCACGTTAAGACTATTTTCTGGGACTCAAACTTCCTTGAGAATCTGATGAATGTTATGGCTCGGAAAAATACCCATATATTCTTACATAAACACTTTTTAGACAATTTAATGAAGTGTTCATAGTTCCCGTGAAGTCTAACCATAAAACTTGTGTTAAAAATCCTTGGTATAAAGAAATGTTGAATTTGGAAGAGTTTTACACACAAATGTTTAAAATATATGAGTTTTCTTTTTCCACAATAGGAGATTACTAAGCAGTTAGCCATTGATACGTGGAGTTCTAGCAGTTCTAGCTACTATAATATCCTTTAGCATTCTGGACAACCAGAAAGGTTACTTATGTTAGAACCAACTAAACAAGATACATTTATGTGTACATAACTTATGTCTGCCTTCTCTCTTAGGTTCTGTCCCTGTGTCCCACCAACTTAAGAAAGAGGGCATAATACTCCATTGCAGAACCTTTCTGCAGTAACAGAAAGGAAGCCATAGACAATTTATTTTCCCCTGGTCCAGAATAAGCCCACTGAACACCAAAGTTACTGTTTTTAATTGTGAAAGTAATATTGGAGACATTTTTCTTTATCTCCATTTATCTTTACCATCTTGTCCAAGCAAAATCATTATAATTTCTATTTTATTTTTGAAATGATTAAAAGAGGCTTTGATATTAAATTTAGCATTTCTGACTAATAACTCTAGTTTTGTAAAACTTTTTTGGATTCATCTTTGGCCACAGTAATGCATATTGATATATTTTTCATAATTCTATAAGTGTGCTCATCAGAGATAACTATATTTAGGTATAGAAGTTTGTCTGGATCAGTGCTTCTCAAACTTCTTTGTCTCGGGAACACTTTACACTGTTAAACTTACTAAAGACTGCTAAGAATTTTGTTGTATTAGAAATTAAAATATTGCAAAACAAGACTACAAAATGTACAAACATTTTGTATTTACAAGTAGGCAAAAGAAAAACTGTGAGCTTTCAGAATAATGATTTATGGATGATGATAAGCTTACAGAGATTATAGCAGATATAAAGTGAAGAAAGATAGTAAGGACACAGTACAAGTTCTGAGAACGAACTGAGTTAAATTCTGAAAATGTACATATTTTTTACTCCAAACCTGCCGTCTTAGAAAATTAGAAAAAAGATTACACAAGGATTCATTTCATTAGCGATCACAGCAATGGCATTGTTACACATGAAGTTTTGGAAAACTCCTTTGTACACAGTATGAGCCAATAAGAGGAAATAAAGCAAAAAATGTCGTCTTAGTATTTTTAGGGAAATAGGTTTGACTTAGCAGCTATGTGAAAGGAACTTAGGGGATCCTCAGCATTCTGGACCTCACTTTAAGAACTGCTGGTTTAGATGTCTCTTCATTCCTTAATGTAATTATATGAGATTGTAGCAACAGATTATTAGTTTTAAGAATCTCCCATCTCTTTTGAGCAATATTTTCTTTGATAATCTATAGCCCTGAGATCTTATCTTTTTTTCCTTCTTCTTACCTGTTCTAATCAACTTTCGTAAAGGTCAGGATAAAAAATAATCATAGACTCTCAGAGTTGTTGAGAATCTTACTCAAATAAAATAAATTTTAACATACTCCACAGCAATCCTGATAGATGGCCACCCAGAATTTCTCCTTGACTATCTCCATGCCTGTGTATCTATGCTTGAGTGTTTGTCTCCCTTACTATTGTGAAAATGAAGATGACTTTTTCATCAACTTCTTAATTATGCAAACTCAGCTAAACAATGATGGGGGAGGGAGGTAAAGGAGAGGACAAATGCATCTAGGACCTTGGCTACTAGTACAGAGTTTCTTTCATTTTTAGCTTTAATTAGCTATTTTACACTTCATATTTAAGATCTTCTGTTAAGGTAAAACAGACAAAACTTAATAGATTTTCTAAAACTTAACATTTTAAAAAAGTGTTTGAATTACAGCGAACACACAGAGGATATTTTGGAAATTTTTGGGACTGTAATATAAACTTTTCACAGAATTTTCTACCTGCCATTGTAAATGCCCCCAAAACTTCTAGAAAAAGACAGTTCACTTTAGTAGAAATTAATGTCTAAGGGAGAATTAGCATCAGACAGCCTACTTCAGAAAGGGGTTAGCCAATTGGCCAGTAATTCAGTGTTTACACGAGAAAATAACACCATTTTGTTGTAATAATTTATATAAAAGATTCAAAAATGTACTTTCCCTAGAGGAGGGGAAGAGGCAGTAGTAGAGGTGGGCAGAGAAATTATAAAGATAAACTGAATATCTGAATCATGTTTGATCAAACAGATGTCTTCAAACAAATTGCATAAGTTACTGGGTTATTGCAATTGTGCTTAAATTGAAACCTCAGGTTAAGGTAAGACTTCGTGAAAATGATTAGCTTTATGAAAAAACTGTATGGCATGTATATCTGGGACTTCTAGCAAACCGAAATACTGCCCTTCTAATTGGGGAGAATTCTTTGTACAACTTCATTGTGTACGAATGTACTACCAACTAGCTTCCTGAGTTGAGGCTTTCTTCCACCTCCAATATTTCCAGTTTCAGACATACATGGGCATCATGATATTCCTTCCTGAAGCCTCTTTCCCAACTCAGTTTCTGAGCCAATCCTGATTAGTAAAGAAAGTGTCAGGTTGTTCCAATAACGGATTGAGTGGAAGTTAATAAAAAGTCATATCTGAGACATAGAACCCCAGGACTTAACAGGCACACTTTTTATTCCTTAGGTTCAACTCTGAGTGTCTGCGAGCACTTCAGAGATGTCGGCTTTGATCCATCTTCTATGTTCTCCTTTCACTATGTGATTCAGTTACCCTGCTACCCTCATAAATCCTGGCCCTCTTTCTGACTCTACTTTCCTAGCATCCTACCTTTGAATCCCAGCTTGTTAGGTGGATCTTCCCCCACACACACACAGATTACACTTATCTACTTATTTTACTAAACAGTGCCTAGTTCACATCTCACTGTCATTGTTTTTGCTCAGTTTTTGGGATTCTTAATATTGTACCTTGGACTTTGCAGTGTCAATAATTTAGACTCAACTGACACAGATAGGCCCCTTAGGCTCTATTACATGTTTGCTCAGCTGCTTTGCCAAGTTCAGCTCTGCAGCCATGGTCAGTGGCTCCAAGGCCTCTTTTTGCTGTTGAGTTTAATTGGTATTATCTGTGCCTTCTCTGCCTGTTCATTCTGGCTGACACAGAACAAACCAGCTTCTCTCTTTGAGCATATATTTTCTGTCATTTACAGTTACCTAATAAGTGGTAATCTTGCTTCAGTTTGGAATTTATTGCCTGTGGACTGGTTTATATTTAAGGCTAAATTCCATATTTTAATGAGCTCCTCATCACAGAGTCATAAATAGGTGAAGTTAGGAGAAAGAAAGCAGAATAAAGAAACCATAGTCAGGATGGGTGGGAGTTGGACAGATGAAGTTCCCTTCCATAATGTGAAGCATAACTGAGGCGGAAGGGTGGGGAGATGGGAACAGCTGCTGGAAGAGTGGATGAATACAGTAGTGGAAGTGAGTTATAGGAGTTGACTCTTTCTGATGGACTCCACATTGAATTGGGGGAATATTCTGAAGCCTATGGTTATACTTGCATTGTCCAAGTATAAATAACTCTGGTACAAGGCATTTAACTACATCTCAGAAGAAGCAGTAGACTCCACATCATCCAACAAAGGTTGTTAATAGACTCAGTACAGTTTTCCCTTTCTCCTTCTCCCATCTGTCTTCTTCCCTCTTTGTTATATGGAACACAATCAGGTTTAAAATAAGATGGGAAGGAAATCAAAGAGAAAATGTTAATGCTATCTCAGAGAAAATAAAAGACTTGGTTATAGCTGTTTGAATTAAGCATAGTGAAATAAAAAGAATTGGCAGAAATGAAAACATACTATCACCAGAAATAAAATAAGGGAACATAATATTAAATAAAGAAAGAAGAAACCAGGTTTGAAAACCATGAGATAGGAAAACACTTCCTATAGATATGTTGTTTTTATGTAAGGATATATTAAGAAATAGATTCAATAAAACAGGGCCTCAGGGGTACAAAACAGCAGACTGAGATAAAAATGGAGATTACTAAAAAACAAAATAATGGGGATCAAAATAATACTATTCCATAATTAAAAAAACAAGTTGAAATTTAAAAATATAATTAGAAATAGCTGACATAGCTGACTCTTGAAATATTTACGTAGAAAGAAGGCTCAATACAATCACCGTAAATGTAGATGAAAAAGAAATTAAAACAACTAGAAGGTAAAAACCAGAAATAGGACTGATAATACAACATTAGAAAAATTGGTGTACCTGAGTTAGGTAATTCAATAAAGGGGAGAGAAGAAGATTCAAAGACATAATTGAAGATAATTTCTTTAAAGTAAAGAAAAAATGAATCTAAATATGTAAGGATACCTCATGTTCCAGGGAATCATTATTAACATATTTTTGTTAAATTACCAAGTCCTAATGGTAAGGAATGATTCCGGAGTTATCCTGACACTTAAAGGCTGGGCTTAAATTTCTCCACAACAGTAGTCAATTCCAAAAGACAATAAAGTAATATCTACCAAGTATTGTAGGAAAGAAAATATGTCTAAAGATTATACACAGTCCAAGTTGTCATGCAAGTGTAAAAGCAACTGGCAGATATTTCTAAACAGGAAAACTCAAGGAGTAAAGCATTTAAAAACCTTCTTGAAAACAGAAATACTGATAAAACCAGGCAACCAGGGTAAAAGAGGGAAGCCATGGTTTGACTAGTACAAAGCTCAGTGCTAGACAACAGTGAAATAATGGTTATAAAAGTTATGGCAGGAGAATGTGAACCACACCCAAGAATTTTATACCAAGACAAGTTATCTTCTGAAGAAAAAGAGAAGAGGCAAAATCTTGGGCAGGCACAAAGAATATAGTACATTCAAACTCTTTTTAAAGTTATTTACCTGATAATGGAATGCAGACAAACAAGAGATGAATTGAAACAAAAGACATACTTAAAGATGCTGTAGTTTAAAACAACAGACTAACAATAACAACAAAAATAATCAAAACAACGAGAAACTGGTAAAATACTCAACTTCTTTAAAATACAGAACATATATTTTTGTTTTGAAACGAGAGAATTATAGTTTAAGATCAGAATATAAGTATTATAAACTTTAAAATATAAAATTAATGATATGTTTTTCAAAAGCGAAAGGGGGAGAAAAAATGATAAAAGTCACAGGTTTATATTTCAAAACATGGAGACAGTTGATAATGTTTCAAAGAAAAAAAACAGTTCAAAAACCTGATGACATTAATCTCTTTATGGTTTTTATAATTTTGTTTCTTAATCTCAGAGGCTTCTTTCAAGAACTAATATCTTTTGGGTTTTGGATCAAGTATCTATTGGATCTTCTAGAGAAGATCTAAAATTC
This sequence comes from Rhinolophus hipposideros, assembly GCF_964194185.1. Classification (NCBI taxonomy): domain Eukaryota; kingdom Metazoa; phylum Chordata; class Mammalia; order Chiroptera; family Rhinolophidae; genus Rhinolophus; species Rhinolophus hipposideros. Next base: position 79,230,380 of record NC_138047.1, read on the forward strand.
AGTAATCTCCTTACTTTGCCTTAATTTCTTAATTCTGTTACATTTAACTAGAGTTAAATTTGGTATTTTTATTTTAGAACAGAAAATAGAGTGTTATGTTAATTTTGGAAGACTAATTTGGTAGCCTATGTATTTTTGTATATATGTAGTCATCTATCTGTATGCATGCATAGAGAGATGCCAAAATAATCTTCAGTTATTATTAAGGATTATTCTTTCTGTAAGGTGGACTTGATGTGATTTATAACTCTTCTTTGAACTCTTCTGCATTATATAACTTTATACTACCACTTCTACTAAATAGTAAAAACAGTAACCAACTTTTCTTGAGCACTTGACAAATGCCCAGCACTTTTCTAAGTACTCCACAATTAACTAACTCTATCAATCATCAAAATAACTGTTATAATCTCCATCTTATAGATGAAGAAACTGAGGAAGAAAGAAGCGAGGTGATTTTCTGAGTGTCTTACAGCTAGTTAGTAATGGAACAAGAATGACCAGATATCATTAAAAGGAACATTTACAATATTTTACCAAAACAATTTAATAATATCCTACAAAAATAAATAGGTAAATTTAAAGATTTATAGGCATCTTCTGAGGTTGGACAATTATATTCACGAACTTGTTGCAACGATGTTGTTAACAATTTTTGATATCAGAAGGATTATTCATTATGAATTTGTATCAACTGGACAAACACTTAATCAAGTTTACTATTTGGAAGTGCTGAAAAGGCTGCATGAAAAAGTTAGACGACCTGACCTTTTCACCAACAATTCATGGCTCTTGCATCATGACAATGCACCAGCTCACAAGGCACTGTCTGTGAGGGAGTTTTTTATCCAATAAACAAATAACTGATTTGGAGTACCCTCCCTGCTCACCTGATCTGGTCCCCAATGACTTCTTTCTTTGAAGATAAAGGAAATATTGAAAGGAAAACCTTTTGATTATACTCAGGACATCAAGGGTAATATGATGACAGCTCTGTTGGCTATTCCAGAAAAAGAGTTCCAAAATTGCTTTGAAGGGTGGAGTAGGTGCTGGTGTCAGTGCATAGCTTCCCAAGGGGAGTACTTTGAAGGTGAGCATAGGGCTATTCAGCAATGAGGTATGTAGGACTTTTTCTAGGGTGAGTTTGTGAACTCAGTTGTCAGATCTTGTATAACACTTGAATGCATTGAACAGGTAAAATTAGAACTTCCAGTGTAATTTATTTATGGTACTGAAACTCTGCTTATATTATTTTACCTCTGGAGAGTAAGTTCTTGAAAAAAACACTAAACTACCTAGGACAAAAATAAAATAGGATTTCTCACAAGTCATTCTATTATTCACTTGTTTTTCCTTTCTCAATCCCCTTTGTCTATCCCCTAATTGATAAAAAGACGTTGGAATTATCTACATGATGCATTTTCAGGAAAATCAAACTATAATTAACTTCAGTTTCTAAGTGAGTACATTTTCTCCTAGTTGTACTGAGCTGTACAATGCCAGAAGGCACTGAAGCCCCCACTATTTGATACCCGAGTGCAATATCTTGGAACTAGGTACAAAATGAGATTGAGATATTTGTTATTTTTCTACAAGTCAAGAATTCCTCTAGCATGCCTCTACGGCTAAAATTTCCAATTTCTACTAACCATAAACCTCTTTTGAAAGTTCAGGATGAGCCAACCGCTCTACGTTATAAGTACGCAGCACTGGAATATAATTTTCAGGGCTGTAACACTGCATGGCTCAAAAATAAGTAACAAGACTGGGATGTCAATATCTAATTTTGATGTTTAAAGTCACCTGCTATTATATGCCTCTGATTGTGCTATGACACTCTACACAGATGCTTCTGGTGTTGAAAGACCTCTCTCATCCATGTCTGCTTAGAATCCAACAATAAGAGTTTAAGGGATTTGAGAAAGAGAACTTGGTGCCACATGACATTCAAGTGATGAAGAAAAGATGGTGAGGACCATGGATATACTGTTGGACACCTCTCAGGTGCTGCTGCAGATAATTGTTTACCTGTCTCTGGAGCTCTTGATCCTTTGCTCAGCTCCAGCTGCAGATGAGGAGACCCACTCCCTACGCATGTCTGGGCAGTTCCATTGTCTAACTTGTCAGAGGCAAACTGGGACTCCCCAAGAGCAAATACTGACCAATGAAAGATGGTGTAAGCAGATAAAGTCCCTCTCCATTTCCCTTTTATATCCATTTTGGAGCATGGTGTTTCTCTATAGCCTATCTGTTGATGTTGCAAGTAACAGCGGGAAGGTTTGTGTCTATTCATTAAGCAAGGACCTCAAGTAATGTACCACTTCTTTGTTTCCCATTCTTCCTGGCCTTATATTCTTTTTTGCTATTCTGGCATTTCCCAATAAAACATCAACACTCTGCCTTTGCCTAAAGCTCTATTTTCTAGGCAACCTGGGTTATTTTCTCAACATGTCTTTTGTGTTCAACAACAGAAAAAGGTAAGAAGATGAGTAAGAATTGGTGTTTAGCCAGTACTAACTCTGGGTTGGTGATTCTGCAAGTTGTTTTTCATACATATTTTATATACTTGCAACATCTTACAGTTTAGATAATTTTATCCCTATTCTACTGATGAGAAAACTGATGCTCCAAAAGATTTTGAAATATGTTTCAATGTATGCACCTATTCAGTGAAAGCATTGAGATTGAAAGCTAAACTTATTTCCTTCCAAAGCACGTTTTTCTCTTTAACCAGCTTTTCTGTTCAAATCAGTAATAGGATAATGATGTGCCAGAAAGGATTTTAAGTGGCTTATGAGCATCATTAATATGTGACAAAATAATGCATTTTATCTATCAAGACTCATGGAGAATTTAGAAGCAAATATGATTATCTTCTGGATACCACTTCACTTGAACTAATGCTGCTTTCTGCCTTTTCAAGATGAAAGAGTTCATCTTTACTAAGAGTTATAGAGCTGGATTAATATAACCTCCAGTTGCTATAACCGATGCACAAAACCTGTGTTGTTATCGTTCAATGTGTCTTGACAGCATGGTCTTGACATTGTGGAGGTGTTTCTTCCAAGATGTCTTGACAACAGCAGCACCTATAGTTTTATTTACCATTTTCCTTTTTGTGGTGGTGTTGTTTTGGTATTATCCCCAAAGCAGAAAGATCAAGACAATTCTAGTATTCTTCCCTAGTGAGGAATGAGTATTCTACTACATGCTATCTTAATACAGATTAGTCCTGGATAAAATATATCTATTCTAATGTGTAAGGAATTATATGCACTAAGTGAAGTGGGTGTTATGCATCACAGGGGTCCCCTAATTCAGTGCCAATATATATAGCTTCCTTATGCTTCCTGTTAGTGTTTGGTCATTTGGGATATTGTGGTTTTAAACTGTAGCATTTTAAGAGAAAGTTGCTTAGAACAGATTGAACATCTCTTGTTTTACTCATTATTTACTCTTTTCCTTTCTGAAATCAGTGAGAATCCAGGGGTTAATTTAAGTAATGCATAATGCCCCATACATTTCCCTGGAATATACTGTCTTATTTATGAACTTGGATTCAAAAGAGTAAAAGTGCCTAGAAAATTTTATTCCCAGTAGTCTTTGTGGAAGGCGCAAAGTCATAAATTAACAATAAGCATGCTCTAGAGAAATACTATAATTACGCAAGGGATTTCCATGCTATATTACCTGTCCTTCCTTGGCCAACTCTTGCAGAATTTGTCTGTGAGATACACAGATGTATTTGAATGTATCCTCCTTTTGAAATAGTATGGGATTAGGATGAGTCCTTTCATTTAGAATGTTCTGTGTGACATTTTCTTTCTCTCTTTGGGAAGTGACATAATTTATATTGAGCTCACACTCACAATGATTCATTGTCCTTTTAGAGGGTTAGAAGTTAAAAGGAGCTGTGAATTATTGAGAAAGTTTAGAAAAAAGTTTCCAAAAAATGTGAATATATCAGTAGTTCAAATTCTTCAGAAAAAGAAGGTATTAGGGAGGAATCTGATTTAAGATGTCCAAACCTCTCAAAAACATTGCTGAATTTCAGCATGTAAATGGATCTTTATGATGTCTCACATTCCTGATTACGTTTTAATCTAACCCTCTGATGCCAATTTGTCAAGTAGAAAGTCAAAAAGACAACTTTTATGTGTACTCTGAGACCTATGCTCTCATGCTAATTTTCAAGAATCTAGGAGAGAAAGGTAAGATTACATGTGGAATATATAAAACAAATCTCCTATTTTTGTACTGCCTTCTAATACACACAGCTATACTTGTCTCAACTACCCCCCCAGTGATACAGGTGTCAGATTGCATTCTACACTAGATATCTCTGGACCTAATCCTGCCCAAACACTCTACAAATAACTCCTCACTTGACTCTAAACCACCTAAAAACACAAACCATGCAATTATTTTAAGAAGAGGTTTTGTCATTGTCTTATAAGAAAATATGTTAAAGAAAGTATGGTGCAATATGATTATTTGAAGTTTTTCCAATGTGCTTGCAGTTTTCTGTGGTTGTTTTTTTAAATTCTACCGCTTAGTGTTTCTCCTATACTCAAAAGTGTTCACTTCAGTTCAGAAATATGGAGCAGAAGAAAAACAAGGGGTAAAGACCTTAAAGTCCTCCCACCTTAAATATTTTTTCAATTTACTTTAAGATTTTTATTAAAATACAGCTAACATACAACATTATATTACTTACAGGTGTATACCACTGATACTCAATATTTCTATATCTAAGAAGTGACCACCGTAAGTCCAGAGACCATCTGACATCATACTATGCTATCACAATATTATTGACTATATTCCCAATGTTGTACATGACATCCCCATGACTTATTTGTTTTATACCTGGAAATTTACACCTCTTATTTCCATTCACCTTTTCCCTCCTGTTTTAGATTTTCAATTACAGTTGACATTCAATATTATTTTATATTAATTTCAGGTGTACAGCACAGTGGTTAGAAATTTATATAATTTAAGAAATGATCCCCCTTACTAGTCTAGTACTACTATATATATATATATATATATATATAGATAGATAGATAGATAGATAGATAGATAGATAGATAGATATAGATATAGATATAGATATATAGTTATTACCATATTATTGACTATATTCCCTATGCTTTACTTTACATCCCCATGACTATTTTGTAATGACCAGTTTGTACTTAATCCCTTCACCTTTTTCACCATGCACCTCAACCAGCTCCCATCTATCACTCCCAAAAATCTAGTACCCTTCTGACACCATACATACTTATTACAATATTAATGACTGTATTCCTTATGCTATACTCTACATCCCCATGATTACTGTGTAGCAAACAATTTGTGCTTCTTAATCCCTTCTGCTTTTTCACTCACCCCCACCCCCACTCCCATCTGGCAACCATCAATATGTCTTCTGTATCTATGAGTTGGTTTTTGTTTTATTTGTTTATTGTGTTCTTTACAGTCCACATATAAGTGAAATCACAGTGCATCTGTTTTTTGTCTGACACTCCACTCAGCACAGTATCCTCCAGGTCCAACCATGCTGGCACAGATGGCAAGAACAAACACATTTCCTTCCATGGACAAGCAATATTCCGTTGTATATATGTACCACGTCCTCTTTATCCATTCTTCCATTAACAGACATGCAGGCTGTCTCCACATATTGGCCACTGTGAACAATGCTGCAATGAACATACAGATGCACTTCTCCCCTTGAAATAATGTTTAGGTTACTTCAGATAAATACACTGAAGTGGGATCACTGGTCTTTGTCTCTTGTTATAGCCTTTGTTTTAAAGTCTATTTTGTCTGGTATAACTATTGCTACCCAGCTTTTTTTGTTTTTTTTTTTCATTTCCATTTTCATGAAATATATTTTTCTATCTCTTTCCTTTCCGTCTATGTATGTCTTTCATTCTTAAGTGAGTCTCTGTTGACAGCATATGTAAGTGTCTTATTTTCTCCTCCATTAAGCCCTTCTATTTCTTTTGAATGGAACGTTGTTCATTTACATTCAAAGTAATTATTGATAGGTATGTAGCTATTGCCATTTTATTATTCATATTTTTTTCTTGTGAATTTGTTTTTATTGTAGGGAATGGGTCAGGCAGGTCCACTGCTGAGTGGGTCCTCTTTGGAAGAGAATTTCCTCTTTTTCTTGGGGACACTCCTATTAGAGTGTTACACCTTGTCTTCAGGGCCCTGAAAACTTGGTCCCTTTGCTGGGTCCTGGGAATCACTCAGATACCAGGACTGGCCATTATTCATAATTTTTATTTTTTTTTTTTTTTCATCTTAGAGAAGTCCCTCTAACTTTTCTTATAATACTGGTTTGGTTGTGATGAATTCCTTTAGCTTTTTCTTATTGGGGAAGCTCTTTATTTGTCATTTGATTCTAGATGATGGCTTTGCTGTGTAGAGTATTCTTGGTTGTAGGTCCTTGCTTTTCATCACATTGAATATTTTGTGCCAATCCCTTCTGGCCTGCAAAATTTCTGTTGAGAAATCAGCTGACAATCTTATGGGAGCTCCCTTATAAGTTACTAGTTGCCTTTCTCTTTGCGTTTAGGAGTCTCTCTTTGTCTTTAATTTTGCCATTTTAATTATAATGTGTCTTGGTGTGAGCCTGTTTAGGTTTATCTTGTTTGGAACTCTCTGCACTTCCTGGACATGTATGTTTATTTTCTTCACCAGAGTGGGAAAGTTTTCAGTCATTATTTCTTCAGGTGGGTTCTCAACTTCTTGCTTTCTCTCTTCTCCTTCTGGTACCTCCATGATGCAAATGTTGTTATGCTTGATGTTGTTCTAGAGGTCTCTTTAGCTATCCTCATTTTTTAAATTCTTTTTAATTTTTGTTGTTCCAATTGGGTTTTTTTCTGCTACCTTGTCTTCCAAATTGCTGATTCAATTTTCTGCTTCATCTAGTCTCCTGATGATATTTTCTAGTGCAGTTTTCATTTCAGTTATTGTATTCTTCACTTCTGATTGGTTCTTTTTATGGTTTCTATGTGCTTTTTTATGCTTGCTACCTCTTTGTTGAAGTTCTCACTAAGATCCTTGAGCATCCTTATAACCATTGTTTTGAACTCTGTATCTGGTAGGTTGCTTGCCTTCATTTTGTTTAGTTCTGTTTCTGGACTTTTCTCCTGTTCTTTCATTCGGTACATATTTCTTTGTTTCCTCAATTTGGCTGCTTTTCTGTTTGTTCATATGTATTAGGTAGATCTGCTATGTCACCCAGTCTTGGCCGGCAGGCCATGTATAGTAGTTGCCTTGTGGGACCCTGGCACAGTCTCCCTGGTCACCTGCTTTGGGTGCTCAAGGAGTGTCCCTTGTGTGACTTGTGTGCACTTCTGTTATAGAGTTGAGCCTTGATTGCTATTGGCATGGTAGAGGGTGGAATTGTCTCTCAGGCTGATTGGCTGTGGAGTTTGGCCACTCCACAGCTTATAGGCTGCTGTGTGGGGGCATTTATCCCTGAATGGGTTCACCCCAGTGGGCTCCTGTGCCTGTTGAGACCACCTTTAGTGTGTGCCGCTTGTGGGGCTAATTGGGTAGTGCTCTGTTGTGGTCTGAAGCCATCTTCCAAGTATGTTGGTTCTGGGGACTCTTGCAAGGGGCTCTGGTGCAGGCCCAGATCACCCCCTACCTGTGACCAGCAGGGGGCTACCTGTTAGGAGCTACAAAGTGATCCAAATTTCTTCACTGCCTCTGCTGAATTTGGAGGCACATCAGAGAGGCCATGCTGCAAATGGAGGTTGCCTGCCACCAGTGCCAGGCCTGGGGTAGCTCTTCAAAAACCCAGGATACCCTGAGAGCTGCTGACACCTGAAGGCTCTATTAAGGTTCAGCCCCTGACAAAGCCTCGTGTGGTGTGAGTTGGGTGTGGCAGGGTTTCACGGCATCATTAGAGTGGGAATAGTTGTTGTTACCAGGTTAATGTAGAGTCTAGTTTTGTGCCAGTGCTGAGCCTGGAGCCACTCAGCAAAAGTCTCAGACAGAGCACACTGAGGCCAGCTGCTGCCTGCCTGGGTCCTGCGGACTCTAATAGTTTTTCAAGAAAGAGTGCAACATGAGAGGTGCTGGCTGCTCTTGGAGAAAGTGCCTCTGGTATTGGGCAAGTTGGGTGGGGTCTCAGGGAGTGAGCAAACTGGAGCATTAGAACTCACCAGGCCAATCAGATTCAGATTTAGCTTATGGGGGAGTGCTCAACACAGGAAAGATGGTGCCCACCTGCTGGCTGCATGGGAGCTGGACCCCACACAGGGAAAATGGTGACTGTCCTCCAGCCCTTTCTCTGGAGCCACCTACCTCAGCATGACACCACATGCCTCCAATGCCCTCCTAGTTACTGTCCCTCTGCTGGAGCCCAAGCTGAGTGGCTGTGAGTAACAGAGTCTGTGCACAGGTTGTTTAAGAGGATGTTTGGGTTTCCTGGAACTTTCCATCCCACCCAGGTGGTCAGACTCCCCTCTGGTTTTCACAGCCAGATGCTGTTCCAGCTGTTATTTCTGGCACCAGTACTCTGTGCTGCAGAGGCCGGTATGGGGGTGGGGTTCCTCCCTCCTCTGGGGAAGCATTTGTGGGTGAGATATCCCTCCTGGTTCCCAACTGCTACTTAGAGGTTTGGGGCCAATCTGTATCATGTCTCCACCCCTCCTACCAGTCTCCATGTGGCTTCTTCTTCATATCCTTAATTATAAAACTTCTGTTCAACAAGACTTCAAATGGTTCTCCAGGTTGATTATTCTATAATTTAGTTGTAATTTCAATGTGTTCATGGGAAGACGCAGGCACAAGTGTTTATCCACTCCACCATCTTGGATCTCCGCTAACTCCAACCTTAAACTTTGCTATCAAAGAAAGTGTTCTGTTTTATCTACACTGAAAACATTCCCCAGGACAGAGAGAGATGAGAGGACTAGGGAGAATAAATTTTTTTCTGGTGACAGATCCCACAGAAAGGGTTCTTCCTGCTGTATTCCAGAAGGAGAAAGGTATCTGAAATCCTCAGCTAAGTTGCAGTATCTGAAAGCAGAAGGCTCCAATGTGATTAGCTCCCCCAAAGCTTCCCAGGTAGAGCCTGGGAGAGTGGAAATCCTGTGGAGAGTTTAGTCAGATTTTTCTAAGTTAGCCTCACAGTTTACTAAGGCTCAAAGCTGATGGGAGCAGTGGAATATTTACCATGTGGCAAAGATGGTCAGTAGTGACCTGAGTAAATAAATCAGTGATAGGAAAAATAATGAGAATGTGTACTTCTTAACAGATAAAATTACATTATGATTATTTGACATCACAATGATGTCACTAATTCACACTATGATACTCAAATTTTGGTGTAGTTCTAGGAAGAGGGAGATGAAAACTGTGATTAAGTTTTTAGAATTTGGTGGAATGGAACTCAAAAGAAAAATTAAATTCTGTTATAGGAAAAAACAATGTAAATTTATTCATTTTTTTCACACTCGGATTTATGGAGTGAAACTTGTACCTATTCCCCACCCCCATCCCCATCTCCCCAAATTCTACCTCTTAGAACATTGGGCATCTGGCCTTCTGATGCCCTCCCCTGATTCAGGTTCTCTCCACTGAGCATTTTCAGTCCATGGGCTCCTCCTGTGCTCTTCTATAGGAGGAAAATTGCAGACAGACCTATTTGCCTGATATGGCAGGATGCTTGGTCATCCCATGATTTTTATGATCAGTTTAAATTAAACTGATACTTGATACTTGATATACCAAAAAAAAAAAAAGAAATAGAAGTTCAGAGGAAGGGAATAGTCACTAGGTTATTGCCATTGTTGTGCTAGTGTTAAACACCACTAGTTGTTTAACAAATAGCTCTCCAAAAAACCAAAAGCCCATAATTTTAGCACATGACAATATCCTTGGCATGATTTCAAGCTACCACCTTCAGATGTAGGTAGTAGATGTAGGTGTATATTTGGTCTATATATGTACATGGATGTACATATGGGCTGTTGAGTGGATAAATGAATGGATAGGTGAGTGAGTAAATGCATGACTAGACAGATGGAAGTAGAGATAGGTACCTGAATGGATGGATGAGTGAGAAGGTGGATGGATCAATGTATGGAAGGACACGGGCAGGTGGATGGTTGGGGTTTGGATGATTGAAGCATGAATCCCTAGATGCTGTTTTTAAAGAACCAGTGACCTGGAAGATTTTAAGCTACAACTGTCACTGAAGGTGAAAATAGGAAGGAGATACACAAAATCATCTCTCATGAGTTAGTATTTGCTAATTACAGCCCACCATTGGCTATTGTCCATATGTACAAGAAAAAAATAACTTTCTTTCTTAATGATTTATAGGTCCATGTGTAGGGCTCTGCTAGTTTCACTAATGGGTGTAAGCTATTTCTGAAACAAAATAAGAGTCTAATCTAGAGAGTTACTTTTTACAGGAAGAATATCCTTGCAAGGAGTTGTGTTTCAGGCACAGTGTTCCTCATCTAGAGGATGACTGTGAATTTTATTTTCCTTCATCCTTGTTCACAAACCATAATTCAATAATAGCATTATATTGGCAGATCTCAGGAAGAAAAGATGAAGAAGATTCACTCTGACAAGGTCTATACACAGAATCAACATAGCTGGAATATGCACCAAAATCATGTAAGTCAGGACAAAAGTACAGAAAATGGGAGAAGTTCAAAAAGAAGGTGTTGCTGTATATCCAGTGCTTCAGGGGAAAAAAAAAAAAAAGATCTAGATTCTATTCTAAGATAGTAAAGGTCTAAGATTACCTAGATTTTATAATTATTAGGTTGTTTAATTATAACGTAAGGACAAAACAATATATTTGCTAGGCTTCATTTTAATATATTTATTGTATATTTTATTCTTTGCTGATTTTAAAAATGTTTTATATGTATTACTAAGCAATTAGCACAAAAAATATGAGATAGGTACTAGTATTACCACCTCCATGTTATACATGAGAAACTAAGGCTTAGAGAAGTTAAGTAACTTGCCCAAGGGTCACATCTTTTGGCTCTCTGTTAGTGATAGGAACAACTCCCCCGTGATATAAGCAATGGTTTTTACCTTATTTTCTTTGGAGGACAGTTTTATAGAATGAATTCCTTCTCATCAATTTACTATATCTTTTCCTGATACTTAGTGAGGTGATTAATAAACACTTGTTGAGTGAATGAATTAATCCTTTGCTTTATTTATTCTGGCATTACCCATTTTGATTATTTTATACAATTGTTATACTTTATCATGCTTCTTATTTTACTTGTTAGTCCATTGAACAGTACTATTTTTACCAAAATTTACAAAAAATCAGAATGAAATTGTAACCTCATTACGTTTAAAATAAAAACAGATGAAAAACATTTATTTTTAAACATTATTTTATCATAAGAGAATACTATAGGAATTTATAGAAATGCGATTTTTAATTAACAAAATTTTGGCTGGGTTACTTGATAAGAGTGTGTAGCAACTGAAAGATGATGATAAAATTGAATGAAGTAAGAACAGGCAAATTGAATCCTTATAGTTTACTACTCCTTATATGCTTACTGGTGCCAAAATATGGTATTAAAATACAGGTGCTCCTCAACTTACAATGGGGTATGTCCCAATAAACCCACCATAAGTTGAGAATATCATAAGTAGAAAATGCATTTAATACACCTAATCTATCAAACATCATAGCCTAGTCTATATTAAATGTGCTCAAAATAGTTACATTAACCTACAGCTGAGCAAAACCATCTCACTGCTGCCCAGCATGAGAAAGAATCGTATGTATCATATATCACTAACCAAGGAAAAAAGATCAAAATTCAAAATTTGAAGCTTAGTTTCTACTGAATGAGTATTTTGCTCCATCACAAACTTGAAAATCAGACTCATAAGATGGAGATCCTCTTTATACATTTCAATATTCTCAATTTCTATGACTTCTGTCAAGTTACAATATTAAAGATTTATTTATGTTCCCTATGGAGTTGATGAATTAGAGGGAACACTATTACAGGAGAAAAAAATTAATCTCACACCACTTAAAAATGGAAATGTATATGGGTTAGGCAGAGAGGAGAGATTCCCATGCCCATTTCACAGTGGTCCTTATGTTGACTGCATGTGCCTTCGTCAGCTCATGGAGTCTACCACAAAGAGCTTGATGGGCACTGATTTTGGAATATAGTCTATGGCTTTGGGTGGTGAACACACAGTGCAATCTATAGATGATTTACTACAGAATTGTATACTTGAAACCTATATAATTTTTCTAACCAATGTCACCCCAATAAATTTAATAAAAAATATTAATACTAACATGAAAAAAATTACAAATAAAAGAGTTAGACCCCTCCCCACCAAATAAATAAAAAAATAATAAAATAGTCTAGCTCCTATCCACTTGGAAGCAGCAGGAGACGAGATTGAGAAGTTAGTTGGGGCCAGAGTATAAAAGATCTTAAATGATATGTTAAATAAAGCATCTACAGTAGGAAAGTGACTTGGGCAAATCAGATTTAGAAAGATCACCTGCTGTGGAATGGAGGACAGATTGATGGGGTGAGAAGGAGATAGGGAAATTAGTTACAAGTTGTTTTCAATGATAAGGGCCTGAACCAAAGCAATGGAGAGGAGAAGAGAAATTTGAGAAATACTAAAGAAGCCTGTAAGGTGTTGATTACTGTGAAGACTTGGGGTTGGGCGTGGGAGGTCTCAAGCTTACATTCTAGCTTTGGTGACTGGCCAGATGTACCATTTCCAGACAGAGGTAATGATCATTTTGGACATGCTACATTTGAGATCCCACCTGAAAACAGCAAGTAGGTCAACAGGGTTTGAGGATAAAAAGTTCAAGAGAGAGAGCACTATAAATTATCAGTGGCTAGGTAGTAAAAGAAAGCTGGATGAGAGATCATCCAGGGAGAGTGTAAAGAACAGGAAGAGATGAAGGCCAAGGGTGGGATTGGCAACATTTAAGCATAGTCCGTCTTCCTGTTAAGAGAGGTACTTTAGTCCTTAAAGCATAAACTTTGTTCACGTTGGGAGAAACGGGATCATTGAGTCTCCTTACATTCTGCAGATCAGATAACTGAGGTTCAAAGAGGTTAACTGACTTTATTTAAAGCTGTTTATCTATAGAAGTGAATGAAAACTCAGGTTTCCAGACTGACCCTAAGTTGTTCCATCCTAACCATTCAAAGTTTCTCTTTTTAATACTGTGTCCTCCTTCTACTTCTGTCTTGTAAACGTTGAGAGGACAAGAAGCAAAATGTCCTTTCTTTAATAATTGTTCAATGGCAGTAAATGCTTCTGTTGTTGTTACAAAAGAGAATATAATCATGGGAAGTCAGTGTCGTGCACGGACTCCTGCAGGGTGTCAGGCGGGGTCTCGTACGGGGTCTCTGCTCCTGCTCCCCACATAAAAACGCAGGATATGGTGAGGTTAAAAAGGAACACCCACAAAGCCACTGGTAGGGGAGTCACACCACTATACTCTCGCTGGCAGCTGGGCCGGAGAAACAGGAAACAGGAGCTAGACAACTCTCAACCCTCACTGTGCCACTTGCAGGCTCAGCCACCATTTTCTTGCTAGCCCCCATCTTTTTTTGCTAGCATAGCCACAGCAGTTATATTAGTGGACAATGGCTCACTGGTTATAGCTGATGGCCAACTAGCCACAGCTGATGGCCATCCAATCACAGTTGATGGCCATTTACTACCTGAGCCAGCACCTTTCTATGTGAAGCCGAGAGCCTGGAAACTGGTCTCCGGGGCTCTGTCCCCACACTCAGAAAAAGAGCCATGCTGCCATATCCAAATTGTGTCACTGTGTCTCCCTTACCTTACACTTTGATGCAACACCAGTCAACAGAATTTATTTCTTTACTTCCTTCTTAGCTGTTCTCTTTAAAATGAAGTGTATTATAAACCTGAAGCTAAACCATAAATCTTAAAAATATAAAGTGGAGTCAAAATGTGAATAATCTCAAAACATTTTCTAGGTATTGTATTTCTCATTATTTTGCAGCTCCTTATTCCTGACAAAACAGTATTCTCTCTTCTTCTGCCTCTCCAACACTTTCTCTTTCCACTGTGCAACTGAAGATTAAGAAAGTATGTTTTAAGTAAATGATGCATTATTTCTGTCTCTGCCTGGAACTTCCAGAGCTCTTTGAAAATGAGCTCATCCCCATGAACAAACCATCTCCATTCTATTTCACATATCCAGAATGGAAGTTTGGATCTCACATATGATGAACTACTGGAGGCTATTTGCAGAAATTTTATATTTGTGCTGACATGTCTTGACATCTGGGTGAAAACCATTGCTATCCTAATGACAAAATTGTTGGGGGAATAAATTATAAAAGACTAATCAAACAGTGAAATAAATGGCTCTTTAATTATTTTCAAATGGGAAAAAAAATCCCATCAGATGTTTAATGATTGAAATGAAAGTTATATGGCATCATAAATGATTTATTTCATGGAATGCCTGATGCCAGTGTAACTGGATCATGCAGCTTTAATCTTCACCCTGTCTTTCATGGAGTCATGTCAATATAGCACCACTTATGTCAGTTATGCAACTTAACAAAATACATGGAAAAATGCTTTCATAAATCATCCTGGCAGTAAAGTAACAGACTATCGAGTCAATAATTTTATGGCAGATATACTTATTTTCCAAATTTGTTTGAAAGGTTGACTATCCCTACATATTTGAATTGATGTAGAGAAGGAGAACCATTCATCTCAGGCACTGAAGCCACTTTTTAGGAGGAATAAAAGAGTTATCCTCAATAGGAAATAAACAGTGATTCATGAACTTACTAATGGAAGGAAATTAGAAAGACCCAAAAGGAATCCACACTCTTCTGTTTCCCTTACCAATCGGATAGCAATACTTTGTGTATGTAAGCATGGTGCTTTATTTAAAAAACACTTTACCTGCACAGTTCTTCATTAAACATGCATAATGAGCTATGATATAGTTGTTTTTCATTTCTGAGGTAGGAAAACTGAAACTCACAAAATCTGTGATTTTTCAAGGTCACAAAATTAGAAGACCAGAAAAATCAAAAAACAAACCCATATTCTCTGATTCAAAATTTAAATCTCTTCCTACTATCTTTTGGCTATTTTAATTGCCTGTATAATCAAGTGTCCTAGGAGAATAGTGGAGACATGTCAATCATTTTGGCTATCTAGCTGATGTACATGGATAATTATATGATCAATTACATACCAAAATTGACCTCAATCCTAAAACAGTAAACATAAATACTTGAGAAAAAAAGATTATCTAATTTTCTTGCCATTATTGATATATATATATATATATATATATACACACATATATGTATATATATACATATATATTATATTATATATTATTATATTATATTATATTATATTATATTATATTATATTATATTATATTATATTCAATGTTTATTTTCTGATAGTGTGGTGATACATAAAGTAGTAAGAAGTATTCAAGAAATCTATGAGGGGTGGGAAGGGTGTGATTCATTGTCCTTTCTTGGACCAAACTGAATTTGAAGTGTAAGGGTGTAAGTAAAGATGAAACTAATACAGGCCAAATGAATATCTTAATGCAAGGTTGAAAATTGGCCCAATTATAATTAGAAATTTTTTCTTCTATTTTTCCATTTAAAGGTTAGTGGAAATATTTTATTTCCATCTGTTACATTTACTGAACTGGATTTTGATAGCCACATTTGGTATAACTTGATATTTTGGACCATCAAATGTTATGTATCCAGGAAATGTTCCATAAAAGAAATAAAGTTCATGCTCTCCCTTTAAAACTCATGAGTGTTTTAAAGAAAACAGAACTTCTATATTTTCTTTATATATGAAACTGTAAGTTCTGAGCTTGAAAGACTGTGAAAGCTTCCTAAAGAATTTGTGCAGACCCCAGAAGAAGTTGAAGTTCTCATAGCAAAGCCTAGGAGTCTAGGCTAATTATATAATATATATAATAGATCATGTATAATATATATATATATAATAATTATTATATAATATGTATTTATGATGTTGAGCACCTCTTGTAATTGCAGAAGTCAAACATGACTTGTATACATCTTTTGTTATTGGTGTATATCGAATATTACAATTTTAATACAGTTTTCCTTTTTTTTACTTGAAGTTTATTGGGGTAACAATGGTTAGTAGAGTTCTGTAGGTTTAAGGTGTATAATTTTGTAATTCATCATCTATATATCACATTTTGTGTTCACCACCCAGAGTCAGTTCTCCTTCCATCACCATATATTTGATCCCGTTTATTCTCATCTACCATCCCCCTACCCCCTTACCCTTTGGTAACCACTAACTTGTAGTCTTGTCTATGAGTTTTTGTTTCTCTGTTTGTTTTATTCCTTTGTTATTTTCAGTTTTATATCCCACGTATCAGTAAAATCATATAGTTCTTGACTTTTTCTGTCTGACTTATTTCGCTTAGGCTAATAATCTCAAGATCCATCCATGTTGTTACAAATGACACTATTTCATCTTATGGCAGAATAGTTTCCCATTTTATATGCATACCACATTTTCTTTATGCAGTCATCTATAGGAGGACACTTTGGTTGTTTCCATGTCCTGGCCATTGTAAATAAAGCTGCAATGAATATCGGAGCACATATATCTTTATGGATAAATGTTTTCAGATTTTTTTTTTTGGTAGATACCCACGAGAGGGATTGCTGGGTCATATGGCAATTCTATTCTTAAATTTTTGAGGAATCTTCACACTGCTTTTCATAGCAGCTGCACCAACCTGCATTCCCACCAACAGTGTATGAGGGTTCCTTTTTCTCCACAGCTTCTCCAGTACTTGTTATTATTTGTCTTATTGATGATAGCCATTCTAACTGGTGTGAGGTGATATCTCATTGTGGTTTTTATTTATATTTCTCTGATAATTTGTAATGTTGAGCATTTTTTTTTCATATGTCTATTGGCCATCCGTATGTCTTCTTTGGAGAAATGTCTATCCAGGTCCTCTGCCCATTTTTTAATTGGATTGTTTGTATTTTTGTTGTTGAGTTGTATGAGTTCCTTCTGTATTTTGGATATTTACCTTTTATCGAAGGTGTTGTTTGCAAAAATCTCCCATTTTGTTGGTTGCGTCTTTATTTTGTCAATGGTTTCTTTTGCTGTGCAGAAGATGTTTAGTTTGATATAATTCCATTCATTTATTTTAGCTTTTACTTCCCTTGGCTTTGAGTTCAAATTTATAAAACCCTCTTTGAATCCAAGGTCCATACCCCAAAAATCTAAAACATTTATCCATAAAGATATATGTGCTCTGATGTTCATTGCAGTTTTATTTACATTGGCCAAGACTTGGGAACAGTCACAGTATCCTTTGATAGATGATTGGAGAAAGAAGATGTGATATATACATATATATATATATATATATATATATATATATATATACACACACACACACACACACACAATGGGAAACTATTCTGCCATAAGAAAAGATGTAATAGTGTCATTTGTGACAACAGGGATAGATCTTGAGATTATTATGTTAAGCAAAATAAATCAGAAAGAAGAAGTCGAGAACCATGTGATTTTACTGATATGTGGGATGTAAAACTGAAAATAGCAAAGGAAAAAGACAAACAAACAAAAACTCATGGATGCTGACAATAGTTTAGTGGTTATCAGTCACAAAAGACCATATATTATATGATTCCATTCATATGAAATGTCCTGAAGGGAAAAATCTATAAAAACATAAAGTATCTCAGTGGGGTTGAAAATTAAAGGGTAGGAGTTTTCATTTTTGGTGACAAAAATGTTTCAATATTGACTAAGGTGATAGTTGCACATATTTTTTAATATACTAAAACCTATTGAATTGTATACTTTAAATGAAGGAATTGTATGATATGTGAACTAGTATATTTAAATCAAGCTGTTAAGAAATCATCAATTAACCAACGTCACAATTTTTTTCCTGTTTTCTTCTAAAAGTTTTATTTCTCACACTTGTGGTCATTACTTTTATGTGTTAACTTGAGTATGCCATGGGGTATCCAGATTCAAGATTGTTTTTTAGTACATCTGTGTGATCACTGGATGAGATTAGTATTTGAATAGATGGATTTCATGAAGTAAATTGCCCTCCCAATGTGGGTGGACAACATACAATCTGTTGAGGGCCTAAATAGAACAAAAGATGAAGGAAGGAGGTATTTACCATTTTGTCGTTGCCTCACTGCTTGAGCTGGACATCTCATCTTATCTCATCTTATGGTCCATTGCCTTTGGCCTGGGATTTATAAAGTTAGCTCCCCTGTTCTCAGGCTTTCAGATTTGGTCCTCTCAACCTCATGGAATTACATGAGCCAATTCCTCAATAAATCTCTCTCTGTCTCTCCGTCTTTCTCTCTCTTTCCATATATATATATATATATATATATATATATGGTTTTTTTTCCCCCTTTCTGGAGAACCCTGATTAATACAGATTTTGGTACAGGGAGTGGGATATGAACCCACATGGAAGCATAGCCATTAGATCTACTTGACATATGATAGAGCAGCTTGTGTAGCCTCCTGGACTTATCATAGAGCCTACTCTTGTTTTGCACCCCACTCAAAACTAGCAGCAGTAAATGGGCAGAAGTAAACCCAAATGAGAAATATGTTGCCTCCAAAAATCTAAAGAGAACCACTAGGTATTGCACCTGTTTCTTGGTTATAGGAGGAGCCAGATGCAGCAACTTAATTCTACACGTTAAAAGAACTATCTTTATGTGCTCCACATCACTGACCCCTAGAAATTTCACTGATATAGAAGGCCCCTGAATTTCTGGATTTATTTCCCATCCACTGATACACAAATATCTTACCAATAAGTCAAGAGTAATTGTTACTTCTTGCTCACTAGGTCCAATCATCATCATATCATCAATGTAATGGACCAATGCAATGTCTTGTGGAAAGGAATAATCAAGATCCCCGCAAGCTAAATTATAACACAGGTCTGAAAAGTCAATATCCCCCGAGGTAAGACAATGAATTGTTTGCCTTGCCAGCTGACAGCTAACTGCTTCTAGTGGGTTTCATGAACAAGTATGAACAGAAGGCATTTGCCAGATCAATAGCTGCATATCATGTTTCAGGTAATGTGTCAATTTGCTCAAGGAATGAAACAATATCTGATACAGCAGTGGCAATTAGAATTGCTGTCTTTTTAAGCTTCTAATAACCCTCTGATATTCTCCAAGACCTATCTGTTTCTGAACAGGCCAAATAGGGGAGTTTAAAGGGGATTGGTGGGAATCACCACTTCTACATCTTTCAAGTCCTTGGTGGTGGCACTAACCTCTGCAATTTTTCTGGGAATGTGGTATTGCTTTTGGTTTACTAATATTGTTGGTAAACACAATTCTAATGGCTTCTAATTAGACTTTCCCATTGTAATAGACTTCACAGGGTTCTAATGTGGGGAGCTAATGTGGGGACTCTGCAAATTGCTAAGTATTTTGATCATGCATTCTGAAACTGGGAAAATGGTCCAGTTGGGTTTGGAGATGGGAAGAATTTTATGAGATATTGGGTAGAATGCTCAAAAGCATTTTGCCTGAGTATTGAAGAAATAATCACCCTATAGTAAAAGCTGCTCTGATTCCACTTTATAAAACTTGAGTGCAAGATCAGAAAGGATCAAACTGTTTACAGTTACCTTCACTGTATTCCAGAATAATGCCTGAGAATATTGACAAAAATATAAAAACATCTAGGTTCCAACAAAATAAAATTTACTATGTTTGAGATCTAGTAAGAAATTACCAGACAAGTAAAATGAGGAAATATGACCAATAATGAGAAGAAAAATCAATCAATGAAAACCTCCAAGTATCAACACAAATGATAAAATTTGTAGAAAACAATATTCCAGTTGCTATTATAACTGTATCTATAAGTTGAAGAAGCTAGACAAAGGATTGACAATATTAAGTATAGACAGAAAACGTGAAACTTTAGGGGAAGGCAAGGACTTCTTACATAGCACATGAAACAAGAAAGGAAACATAAAGCAGTGAAAGAGTGATACATACTTCGAAATTACCAACTTTCGTTCATCAAAAGACATCAATAACAGCACAAAAAAACAAGTTATGGAGCTGAAAAAAACAAGTTATGAAGCTTAAATATATGTGAATATATTTAATAAATGATTTATTTCCTTGATGTATATAAATTCTACAAATCCACATGACAGACATACGGATTTAAACAGGCATAAAATCTGAATAGACACCAAAAATCCATATATAAAATTTATATATGAGAAGGTGTTCAGCATTATTTATCAGGGAAAAACAAAATTAAAAAGCCCTGTAAGATACCACTACAAACCCACCAGAATGGTGATGTGTGTGTGTGTGTTTATATATATATGTATATATGTATATATATATATATATATATATATAATATGTATAATATATATACACACATATACATACATCAATGCATATGTATATATATATACATATGTATACATCACCAGAATGGTGGTGATACAGAATCAGAATATATATATGTATAGGGTACTATTTTCAGAAAGGAAAAAACTGTATTAAAATTGTAATACTCAATATATACCAACAACAAAAGATGAATACAAGTCACATTAGATTTCTGCAATTACAAGAGGTGCTCAAAATGGTTACCATCAGCGTAATTTTAATACAGTTTTTCCTTTCTTAAAATGTGTATACATTTTTTGGCACCCCCTGTGTGTGTATGTGTGTGTATGTGTATGTGTATACACACACATATGTATATATAATTTAATATATATAATTTAATTTCTGTATAATTATATATATGAATTTTCCAGTTTTGGCAATAATGAGAATTATCTAGAAATTTCATATACTACTTTAAAAGTTATTTGTGAAAAACTGGCAACATCTGGTAAAACTGATCTGACATATATCCTATGACTCACTCATTCCATTCATAGTTGTATATACAATAGAAATGAATACATATTTTTGCGAACATTCAAAAACATTCCTGGCAACATTATTTAAATGGCCTAGTACTATAAATGACTCAAATGTCCACCAAAATTAGAATTGGAATTGATAAATAAACTCTGGTGTATTCATACAGTGGAATACAATATAGCATGGGAAAATGAATTTCTAGGCATGGAACAACAAGGATAAATCTCATGAATAATGTTCAACAATAAAATCTAGACATTAAGTTTCTTCCCTTAGGTGGTGGTGGTGGTTATAACCGAGGGTGTGGTGTTGCTAATGTTATATTTTGATCTGGATGGTGGGTACATGTGATCACTGTATACATTTTTCCAGCTATACACTTCAGATTTGCGTCTTTTGAAGTATAAATGTATGTTAGACTTTAACAAAAAAGTAAAATCTGAAAAGTGCAGTTTTGAGTCTTTTCAAAGAAATAGTTTTGGAAGTAAATTTTATATTTTTTGAAGCAGAACTGTGAACAAATGTTCTATATCTAGTTTCTACAGAAAAGGATCCTTTTGTATACACTTTGTATGTTTTGCTACTTAAGAGACCATTTTGAGACGTTATAATTTAGTAAATCATTAACTCCAAGAATGTCTGTTTTTAGTTCTATAGTAGAAAAATGAATCAACTCCTGTATTTAAGAAAGGCAGAGAGACATCTCAAGAGGAACATAATACTAAATTGTGACTTCACTAATTAATATATTTCCCAAAATACATTCTTTATAACCAAGGGAAAAAATTTATTTGCCCTGACTTTTTCTGTCTCAGTAGTGTAACTGAATTGCAATTTAAGAGCCGTTTTTTTGTTGTTTTGGTTTTTTTTTTGCAGTTCTTCTTAATACACTTTCTGGAAATACATCTGTATGAAAATGGCAGCCAAGTATCGTTTGTGTTATGTTATGATTGCAATCATTTTAAGTGTTACAGAGTTCTATCCAGAAATAGTTTACCAAGATAGATTTAAATCACAAAAGGGAGAAATTAATGTCTTAAATTTAGAATCCAA
Source organism: Rhinolophus hipposideros (assembly GCF_964194185.1). Lineage (NCBI taxonomy): Eukaryota > Metazoa > Chordata > Mammalia > Chiroptera > Rhinolophidae > Rhinolophus > Rhinolophus hipposideros. The sequence goes on from NC_138047.1 coordinate 79,252,483, forward strand.
CAGAAAACCATGAGTTAGAAATTAAGAACAAAAATCTTTCAAGCTCCTCATCCTACATGGCTATCACATAGTTCCAACTCTGAAATGCTGCATTAAAACAACCTTATTCCCCAAATTATGTGGAATAACTTTTGATGTTTGTTTTAACAGAAACTTCTACTTACCCAGAGAAATGTTCAAATTCAAATTTCCTTTAAAATCATGACTTAAAATAGAAAGAAATGTTTTCATTTCCCTCAAAATTGAGGGGGAAAATGTGTTAAAAGTTTTGTGAAACTTAGTGCCTCTAAATTCATTTCACTCTTGGTCAAAACTGCAGGTACAACTTGTAATCAGAATGAATTTACGTTTACTCAGAGTGATTTAATTTGGAAGTGCACAGTGACTTATGGGAGTTCCTACTATTTTAAATAATGATAGAATCTGCGGAAGTAGATTTAAATATGCTAGCTTCAGTGGAGGATAGTGTCCTGTTAATTGTTACTTTAAAATGAATTCCTGATTAAAGTCATTCAGTTTCTAAATCACAGGTTTTCTATAATTCCTATATTATTGCCTAAGAATCGCAAAAAAGCTACATTTTTTAGTGGTTTAATCTGGTTTAAGGAAAAAATAGTCCTTTACATGAAAATATGAATTGAAATAATAGATAGAAAATGATCTTTTAGCTCCATAAAATTATTCCTTGATGGATAATAAATAATTTTCCTTAATAAGCTAGTTAATTGATGGAAATGACAAAGTCATTGGAGTTGCCTAAAACATGTTTTAACTACTATATAGGAATTTCTTTATGATATAACATGAAATTTCAAGACATGATCAGTTAAAATACTGGTATTATCTGAATATTTTATTTCACATGCCAATTTAAAAATAAATTATGTAAAAGAGGTGCCTCTTTGATTTCCAAAGATAAAAAGATATACTTAAAAATCATTTTTTGCTGAGTAAATATGTTGTGTAAGCAGCATGTTTATGGGTATGAATTGGGTATGAATTGAATGGGTAGATCTATATGTATAAGGTGGGAGAGAATGGGAGGCAATGAAGAACTGATCCTCTTTCCAGCTGCTTTTTTCCCAGTTTGGAAGAACTCTTCACTAAGCTGAAGCCTAGTGCTTCACTTTCTCCTGCAGGTGTGTGGTCTCCCAGGTCTCCTAGTTTTTCTGCTAGTTTGCTTGTTTGTTTGTTTGTTTGTGTTGGGGGGAATACTTCCTCTTTCTTGTTGCTTAAATGTGATCAATGTCAGTTACTTAACAAACAGCAAGGATATTTGAACATAATGCCCAATTGTCACACAAGTGTGTTGTTTGTTATCATAAATCCAAAGGTCTTCACTGATATCGTGTTCAACACAGAAATTCTCCAAATTGACATGGCAATTTTTCTTCTTCTCTTTGATGACATTAGTTCATTAACTTCTAATTATAATTATTTATTTACTTGTCTTATTTCTTCTCACATACTAGAAACTCTTATAGGATATATCTATACTACAAAAAAAATATATATATATATATATATATATATATATATATATATATATATATATATATATATTTAAAACCCCTGGAGACAATCTTTCTGCTTAAATCCTTTTTGTACCTTTCACTACCCAGCCCAATGCCTAGCATATACTAATGAACATATATCTGTCTGTCTACCTACCTACCTACCTACCTACCTACCTACCTACCTACCTACCTATTTACCTACCTACCTACATACCTACCTATCTCTCCAGACAATCTAAATTCACAAGGAAATAGTGTTTCAAATGTTTGTTTGTAAATTGGTTAGAAATCCAATTATTATTGCTTAGAATTCCAATTATATTTCCGGGCTTGCTTTATCCATTGTCTGAAATACTTCTGATTACAAAGAAAAAATGGAAAAACAATACCATCCCAAAAATAATGATGAAAGCATGGAAAATAAAATTAAATAAGAAATTGTACTTGAGCAGTTGTACTTGAGAAATTTTTTGTTTAATCTGTGAAAAATGAAAAGCTAAAGGAGACTTTTGAAAAATCTCAACATTATGTTTTTAGTGGTTACTGGAACCAGCCCTTTATTATGTCTAACTCAACTTAAAAGTTTATGGGTTTTCCTTTCTTTTGTTTAGTGAACTTTTATTGTTCTGTTCTCTTGCTCTGACAATTTTAATCTGTGTGACTTTGAACATGTTACTTAACCTCTCTATGCCTCTGTGCCCATTGTAAAAAGAAATCAGGATAATAGATATTATCCCAGCGGGTTATTATAATGAGTAAATGAGATAATAGATATAAAACACTTAACATTTGACATGTATTAAGTGCTCCTTAAGTGTTGAATATTATTGTTGTTGTTATTCATTATCTGTTTCTGAATGCTCATATACTAGGCATATCTTTTTTTATGGTTATAAAATGTTTTATTATAATATTTTTAAATAATATATAAGTGTATGATAAAAAGGCCTAAAATTTTCCTTAATCTGACCACAAAGAAATATATCCATTAAATTTTATAGAGAGATATACAGAATTTTTTTCTTTTTTTTTTTTAAGTTTATTGGGGTGACAACTGTTAGTAAAATTACATAAATTTCAGGTGTACAATTCTGTATTACAACATCTATAAATCCCATTGTGTGTTCACCACCCAGAGTCAGTTCTCCTTCCATCACCATATATTTGATCCCCCTTACCCTCATCTCCTACCCCTCTTCCCCCTTATCCTCTGGTACCACTAAACTATTGTCTGTGTCTATGAGTTTTTGTTTTTTATTTGTTTGTCTTGTTCTTTTGTTGTTTTTAGTTTATATACAGCTTATCAGTGAAATCATATGGTTCTCTGCTTTTTCTGACTTTGTTGCTTAGCATTATACTCTCAAGATCCCTCCATGTTGTCACAAATGTTCCTATATCATCTTTTTTTACCGCTGAAGCCATCTCTTTAACCTACTTATCACATTACGTCTTGTTTTCTACTCATTTACTTTATAAGATTTTACGATCCCTGAGGGCAGAGGATATCTTCTATTACAAAAAGTTTAAGGCATGATATAGCATCCACACTCAATAAATATTTATTTCAACAACTTTTTTGTTGTTATTTTCAAAGTAAAACATAGAAGAAGGGCAGATGTAGATTTCGTAGGGAATTGTGGCAGTGTGCTGCGATGGTTAATTTTATGTGTCAACTTGCCTGGGCTGAGGGATGCCCAGATAGTTGGTAAAATATGATTTCTGGGTGTGTCTATAAGGATGTTTCGGGAAGAGATTAGCATTTGAATCAGTAAACTCAGTAAAGAATATCCCTCCTCACTGATTGGGTGGGCATCAAATCTGAATAGGACAAAACGGCAGAAAAAGTGTGAATTTTCTGTCTTTTCCTGAACTGGGACACCATTTTCTCCTGCCCTCGACATCTGCACTTCTGGTTCTCAGCCTTTTGGACCCAAACCAGGACTCTGCATTACAGACTCCATGATTCTCATGCCTTCAGAATGGGACTGAATTCTATCATTGGCTCCCCCTGATTCTCCAGCTTGCAGATGGCAGATTGTGGAGCTTCTCAGTTTCCAAAACCATGTGACCTAATTTCTATAATAAATCTCTTCATATCTCTCCATATCTATCTATCTATCTATCTATCTATCTATCTATCTATCTATCTATCTATCTATCTATCTATCTCTATCCTCTCTCTATCTGTCCGTCCGTCCGTCCAGCCAGCCAGCCAGCCAGCCATACATCCATCCATCCATCCATCCATCCATCCATCCATCCATCCATCCATCCATCCATCCATCCATCCTATTGGTCCTGTTTCTCTGGAGAATACTGACTAATATGTGCTGGTACCCCTGAGTGAAGGCCTGCCTGTGGAAGAATTTGCTAAGCTGTGAAAAATAAAAAGAGACCTAGGGTCAATATCACAGATAGGCTATTATTTAACTGCTTTCACTGATATGATCATCAGATAAGCTGTTTTCAGGAAGAAAAACTAGATCTATATGTAAGCACTTGTGCATACATGGATTCAATTTTCTAAGTTACACTTGTCAGTATAACCTAAAATCTCCAGGTATCTCCAACCTGTGTGTATAAATGAGGTCATGTGGATGAAAGCTTTGCTCCCACAGGAATGTGGATCCTTTCTAATACCTCCTCTAGGTCTTTTGGGGGACTTCTCCAACTTCATAATCCTCATTAATGACCTGATGTCATCCTTATCCTTGCCACCTCTGCCTGCTTTCTGTGAGATCTTTTCCCACGGCCAGGCTCTGTCAGTGACACCTGAGTGGGGATCCGTGGTATAGAAGTCAGTGGGCTCAGGGAGGCAGACACTGACCTTTCTCTAACCTGCATACATTCCCTGGACCCTTAGGCTTCACTTTGTTGCCTCATATCCTCAGTTTCACAGATGTTAATTCATACAATTCTTTCAGCTTCTTGTCCTGACATTCTTATAATGGCTCCAAACCTGCCTATCAGGCTGGTTGGAAGGTAGGAGAATAAAAGTGAGCTCTTCCCTGACATTGTTTTCATTCTTGTTCCCTTCAGAGTCACTGACCCCCAAATTTTCTCTCACTTCTAAGCAAAAACAAACAAACAAACAAAAAACCATGAGTATAGCACAGTCAGTGGATACTTGGTAAAGAGGCAGTATTTATCTCCACCTGCCCAAAGTACACAGACCACAGTTCCTGCTCATAAACCAAGGTACTCTCTTGTAAATATACTCTAATTTGAATAGCACAACAGTAATACTAATTTTTAAAATAAGTGTGACAAAGTGTTTTTGCCACACAAAATATTCTTATTGCTTCCATTTCCCCTATTCTCTTGTAAGCTTACTCTTAAAAACCTAGTATGGGGACATACGGATTGGATTGAACGAGATTAGCTATAAGCCAAATAGACTGCCTATTTGCTCACTTGGAATATGTTACTGAAAATACTCTAAGTTTAACAAGGGACATGTTTCTATGAATCTACCACTCACATATTTTTTTAAAAAAACAAACAAATTGATAAAATAAACATTTTTCTGTAGAGCTGTGTTAGAAATACTCACTTAGGCACTAGGTGTTAGAGATTCAGGGTACTTTGTGACAAAGCTATATATGGAACGAGGAAGGGGAAACACCTTCCTCCTTGTTAGTCCTTATTAATTAATATGTTACATTATAATTATATTTTACTAGAGACAAATCTATCAGAAAGGATTTTCAATGAAATCGTTTTATTATCTACTGAAGAGAACTTAAAATAATAACAATGTATTATCAGCCCTCATTCTCTGGCCCTTTCCAGGTGAGGGTGAGGCATCTCCTTGAACTGCTATTTCAAATGTCCTAGAATAACTGAAAACAAACCTCAGTACCATCCTATCTGTGGGGACAAAACCCCAAAAAAGCAGTTTCCAGGCTCTCGGCCTCACATAGAAAGGTGCTGGCTCGGGTAGTAAATGGCCATCAACTGTGATCAGATGCCAGCAGCTGTGGCTAGTAGGCCGTCAGCTGTAACCCGTAGGCCATTGGCCACTAATATAACGGCTGTGGCTACGCTAGCAGGAAGGGAATGGGGGCTAGCAAGATGATGGTGGCTGGCAAGCGCGGACTGCTGTTAGGCAGATTATGTAGATCCTGCTTCCTGTGTCTCCAGCCCAGCCGCCAGCGAGAATATATTGGTTTGACTCCCCTACCTATGGCTCCGTGGGTGTTCCTTTTCGGCCTTACCGTGTCCTGCGTTCTTGGGCAGGGAGTGGGAGCTGAGACCCTGCACGACAAATGGCGCAGCGAGCAGGGTCCCCTGCGTGACACTATCTTAGGTAGAATAGACAAATAGGGGCTTGTCGACCATCAAGCTCTGTGAGCAGGAACTTGGCATTCTTTTGTCAATTCTAAGATAAGCTTTTTTAGACTCAAGATAAAAATTTTAACTCTTTTTCATTTGGAAAACTGAAAGGTATGATTCCTCTTTGTTATTCTTTGGAGTTCTAAAAACAAAGTATCTAAAAGAAAGAAGTGATTTATATAAGAGGTGTTTTCAAGAAAGTATAGCATGTTGGCAGCTGGTTTGTCTAGGGGACTCTTCAGAATTTCCATGGAACATCCATTCTAGATGACAATAAAGGAAATCCTGTAAAAGTAATATGTATGCATTCAGTTTAAGAGTAAACTGGAAAGTGGTGTCTCTGCTTAAGAAGATGGACAATATACTTAAATGCACTTTTATGAAAACAGTTTTTAGAATTTTGATTTTGAAATGATAGTGTAAAGCAAATCATATTTACTCTTCTGCAAAAAGGAACATTTTATTGAGGTCCCCTAAAGGTACCACATCAGAAATAATTCCACTCAGTAGGGCTGCTTTACAGCTGCCTTAACACAGCCTAGAACCAAGTCTTGACAGGTTCATGGTGAGCCATCAGTAAATTAATGCCTACCAGAACGAAAGTGAACATTATTTAAACATAGACAACATAACCTAGATTCACTGCAATGTAGCAGTGCAATGCCCAGCAATCAATCTTGAATCCTGAACATTATGGAGATTGGAGATTCTGCTAAGTTCCCCAGAGTATTGATTTCTTTTTTACTTATTTAGAAAGCAAGCATAGATGGACTCAGATTCCATTCTTGGACTCCCTTGCAATGGCTAGCAGCTGAAATCTCTACATTTTTAAGCTTGTCTGTTTGGCATCTGTCTAGTACATGGATAATTTAGGAATTTGGAGTAGAATTATACATAAAATTTGAGGCTCCCAGTCCCAGTTTCTCTCCTTTCCAGATATTCTTCTTCGTTTTACAGCTGCCTTGATCCCTCTGAATTCTGTCGTCTGATTCTTCCTATGAGTAAGACTGAGCTTTCACTCAAATTTTAGCTACTTCAGTGGGGCTCAATGCAGCACTTCAGGCTAAAAGTGAATTAGCAACTCATGTATGAATCATAGACCTAAATGCAAAGTGAAAACCATAAAGCTTTTAGTATGAAACAGGAAAATATATTTGTAACTTTAGGATAGGCAAAGATTTCTCGTTTGGGACATAAAAGAAAACTAATAATATGATGAACATCAATATTAAAGCTTATCAAAATTTGCCCTTCCAAAAATGAGTATACAAGTTATAGACTAGTAGAAATATTCAAAATACATATATCTGAAAAGGATTTGTAATCAGAATATGTAAAGAATTGATATTACTCAATGATGGCTAATAAAGATCACCCAATTAAAAAGTGGGCAACCTAAAATATGCATCACAAAGTAATGATGATTTAAAAAAAAACCTCATTATTCATGAGGAAAATTAGAAGTAAATCCTCAAAGAGATATTTTTGTACAACAGAATGCTAAAATTAAAAATAAAAATTAAGGATGTCAAATACTGGCAAGGACAAGAGCAACTAGTACCCATCAGTGCTGATTAGAGTGTAAAATGACACAACTACTTTGTGTAACTACTTGGCAGTTACTCATAAATTAAATATACTCAGCAATTCCTGTAATCCAGCAATTCCACTCTCAGGCCTTTACCCAAGTGAAATAAAAACACATGTCTACAAAAATACAGCTTTGTTCTCATAGCTGAATCCTGGAAACAACAAAAGTATCTATCAATAGAAGAATAGATTAACAAAAAATGTTGTTACAGAGTAATAATATGAATGGATAAACAAAAATGAATGACTAGGTAAATAACATGGATAAATCTCACAAATGCTATGCTGAGTAGAAGAAATCTAGGCATAAAAGGATTACATACATTTATATGAAACACAAAAATAGGCACACCTAATCTTTAGTGACAGAAATCAGAACAGTGGATGCCCCAGGGATTGATCAGCAAAGGGTGGGAGGAACTCTGGAGTGATGCAATTAAAAAAAAAACAAAAACTTGTTTGATGTGTAGGTTAATAGGTGTGTTCATTTTTCAAAACTCATGCAACTGTACTTAGGACTGCACATTTCACTGTAGGTAAATGATACCGTAATTAACAACAAAAAATAACACTGGTTAAAATGGCTGAACAATGGCTAAAATTGAGAGCAATGTACATACTTTTAAACTATATTTAGAAGCTTGATATTTAATCTAATTCAAAAAATTATTTCTTCATTAATGTTTATTTTCTTATCTTCAAAGAAGGCATGTAGACAGGAAGGAAACACATTTTTTCTAAGCACCTGCGTAGCATAGGTTATCTCTCAAGTTGGAAACGTATGTATAAGACTCATTTATATCTAAATTTAATTTATCATGTAGTATTAATTAAAAAGAATAAAATTTGCAATAAATCCAGAGCATCCATACACAGATGATAATTCTTTTAATATTTTAGAATTTTTAGTAAGTTATTAATTAGGCCAGTATATAATTACATAGGTATAGTTATTGCAAACAATATATTTAAATAATTTAAAGGATGTTTTTCTTAAGTGGTGTGTATGAAAAATCTTTCCTTCATTTTAATTTTGGAGAATTTTTTTATGTTGTTTTATAATTTTAATGAGTTTTTTTCATTATGGATTAATTATAGAGGTATTTTTAAATATCTGTGAGCAAATTTAGGAATAATATCATTTATTTTTTGTTTATGAATGGTTGAAAGAGTACATATTGCCTTGTGTTATCTCACAGATGGAACTATAACTTCTGCCAATATTTATCTAAAATTTATATATATATATTTTGTTTTTGATAAGGAAAACATCATATATATTTTATGTAGCTGGATTTTTTTTGCATAGCTTTTGCCAGTTCCACAGATGTGATTGAGTTGATGACAATTTTCCCAGGCTAAGTTTCTCGGAAGCAGGTGAAATCCAATGAAAAGTAAATCATGTTTCTGACCTATGCTATAGTTTATTTAGAATGCAACTTGCATGTTATTAATGATTCTTTTATTGAATGAAACAAATTATATTTTTATTTCATAGTCATCTTTATAAATGCAGTTTTTCAATGCTATATTGCATTAACATAACCTAAATGAGAAATCATTTAAGGCCAATAATTAGTAGAAAGATTTAACACCTTGGTACATGTACAAAGAACGTGGAAGGCACCACCCAACCATCCCTTGTATTACAGTCAGTTGGGGTCTCCTTAAAAATAGAAGTTCATGGCAGGCCTGCCAAAACCAGGCCTCTTTCTGGGAAACTAGAGGCTACATAATATAAATATATATATATATGTATATGTACATATATATGTACATAAATATATGTGTGTGTGTGTGTATATATATATATATATATATACTTTTAATACAGCCTGATGAGACAAGTCATGTATTTATTTGGTGATTTGGGGATCTGAACCATGAAAGATAAATTTGAAAATACTTTTATGTATTTTTAAATTAGCTTACAAGTAGGAACCTAGGGGAGAGCTGAACAATTTGTATGATTGGTAATTACTTGATACTAAATTATTTATTCTTTCAATTTTCATTTAATAAATATACAAATATTGATAAGACATAGTATGTTCACTTAAGACATCTGTAGTCTAGTGGGGAGATATTTTTTTTGAAGGGGTACATTTATTGACTGACCATTATGTGCCAGGCACTGAGAATACAAAGACATAACAGTAGCAAATAATATATTTTCTATTTTCAATGGACTCAAAACTTCAATGGAGAAGCACTAAACTGACAGATATTATAATAGAGTATAGAGTGCTCTGATGGAAATAAGCACTAGGGAGTATAAAGGCAAGGGATCTGACACAGATTTTGGTTGTGGTTTTCATGAGGATTCTTGGGGAGGTATAATATCTTACAAGAGCTCTGAGAAAAATGCAAATGCATGGGTGTTCAGAGGATAGAAAGAGGGGGGTGGAGACATTTCAGGTGGAGCAAAAAAATCATTGTAAAATCATGAAGCCATGGAAGGAAACGAGAGCATAGTGAGGGTGTGGTAAGGAGTTTCATTGTGGCTGGAATACAGGATACTCAGGAGGGGTGTAAAGGGTTTGATACCAGCTGCTAGGTAGGGACATGAAGGGGTTGCATGTCATGCTACAAAAGAAGCAAAGAGCCAGCTGAAGTTTTCAAACAGAGTAAGGATGTAATCAAATATGTTTTTTAGGATGATGCTGTGTGAAATGAGCTTGAGGGAAAAAAAAAGAGTGACGTTAGGATATACATTTTGGAATCCATGGTGATAGTCCACATAAGAGATGATGAAATCCTGGATGAAGGTAACAACAGGCATAATGGAGAGGAGGGAGTTGGTTCAGAATTACTAGAGGGTAGAATCAGTGGAACTTCAGGATTAATTCAGTGTGTTTGGTAAGGGAGTAGGAAAAGTAAAACTGGCTCCTGTCAGTTTTGAGTGACTGGATGCCTAGTGATGCCATTAAATAAAATAAGGGGATATGAGAAGAAAAATAGATCTGACAGAGGAAATTTGTTAAGTTTGAGGTACAGTGATAAATGCTCTACAAAAGATTATACAATGTTTTTTGTAATTAACAAACTGACAGTTAATATCTGCTATTTCTGTCTGTTTCTATCACTGCCAACCCAAAGACTATTTTAATCTATTGTTATTAAAAGGTTACAAGAGCAGACTGCAAAATCTTCTAGATAAGTGCAGTTTATGGTAAAAACATGTAATTATATGAACATTTAGAAAGATCTTTTTGTGTTTTTTTTTGCTGGCTCTTCTATGTGAAGTTAAATTTCTCATAGACTCTTTTATTTGAACTTTTAATTTTTTTCTGATGTTTTTCTTTCATTCCTCTCCAAGTTTCCTTATCTTCTTTAGTTTCTGGACTTTAAACTGGATATAGTACTCTAATAAGTGCCTGACCAATGCCCACTGGAGCAATTCCTTCAGGGTCCTTGCATGTTTTGTTCTTGTTATTCCTTTATCTTGCTGGTTTCCTCTATCTTGCTGGTTTTTAAAATAGTAGCAGTGTGCTGCTGACTCATGTTCAGTTAAAGATTCACAATGGCACTTCTTATCCCCTGAAGCTAACCCATTCTTCCCCATCCCGCATCCAAGTATGTATTTGTTATTTTCTATTCATTGCCTTCCTGCCAAGTATTTGCTTGTATTTCCTTTTGTCAAGATCATTTTGGCTTTCAATTCATTCTTCAAACAAACTAGGTATCTTGCTCACGTTTTTGTGTGAATCCAATTCCAAAATGCAGTAGGTATGATTTCTCAACCACTCAAAGTCACTGATAAACATATAGGATACACATGCCAGGGGCTAGCATGAGATTCTAATGGCTGAGTGGGTCATTTTCCGGAGGCACTTCCGGGGAGGTGACTGTACTCATTTTTCTCTTGTCACGTACTAAAGAATGAGCAAAATGAATCAGATATAATCAAATGCTGTGAGAACAAAATTCTTGTCACATTAGAGTGTTCATAATGTTAGTTCCATTCCCTTTTTACTCTCTGAGTAAATGAGCAAATGTTACTTAATCCCCACTAAGGAGAAATAGGTGTTCTTACAAGTCAGAAGTTAAAATACCATGACTAACTGAATGTATAGATTGTCAGAATAAAATTCATTTTGATCTGTAAGTAAATTTATACCACCGGGAAAGAGACTGTCTTCTTATTCAATAGGTAAACCAACAACAGAAAAATTATGATACGTCCAAGTCACAGAAATATTGTATGACAACACATTAGAGTGTTGTTCTGTTTTAAAAAACAACACATATCTTAACTCTTTTAAGCATTTCTTCATGGCCTTCAAAATCATAGCTCTAGATAGATATATAACATTTCCATCAGGTAGATACATAATAATTTCCATAACTGACTTATCCAATTTTTTGACATATGGCTGATGTCCAATTTCGCACAGCTATAAAAAATTGTGCAGTAAGCATTTCTTAAAAAGCTAGGTGTTATGATTCTAATGGATAAGTTATTACACTGAATAAAAGACACATTTGTTCTATTTAATAAACTTGCTGGTCATGTTTTCCTACACATAGGAATTAAAATATACACTGACATATCTCAGGTGAAAATTTTCTAATTCAATACTATCTCTCCCACAAACTCTTCTACAAGCACATAAAAACATCATTCATCCGACAAGTATTTTTTGAGTACTACTATGTCCGAGGCACTGTGCAAACTGTCAAGCACACAAATTTGCTAAGAAATTGTCCTCACCTTTGTAGTGCATACGGTCTTGTGGGATGATGCACATATGTTAACAGGCATTGAAGTAAAATATGATGAATGTTATAACAGAGCAATGTGCAAGCCCTATGGAAACATCTTTGGAACCTTTTTCATACTTGCCTTATAAAAGCCTATCCAAAGCACAACTTACATATTTCGCTGCCCAGAGTACCCAAACACAAATACTAATGCTTATATGTAGTGAATGGTACTTTTTAAGTTCGAAGCTTCTGGTTATTTTCCCTCCCTTCTTTCCCCTTTCTTGTCTTCCTTCTCTTATTTCTTCAAAATATGTTTATTAAAACTATGGTCAAGCACTGTGTGTGATATTCAGAATATAAAAAGAAACAAGATAGGCATAGTTCTACTTTCAAGAGCTTATGGTGGTGTGGAAGAACAAAACAAGTAAACAAATAATTATAATATGATATGAAAAGGAGGAGAACAAACCAGGAAGCACAGGTCCCTGCTTTAGCCAGTCTATTTTTATCTGCTTTAGGGATAAAATTTTGACATTCTGCTTAAGATTTCTTTGAAAACCACATATTCTATACACACACCACTCTTCTGCTTAAATATAAATTTGAGAACTACTATATTGGACTATGTAATTTATTTACAAATACGTTTATGTTATACAGTTGAATTTCAATATGATAAAAACCTGAATATATTTTTCAGTGTTGGCAGATATCTCAATGTATTCAATTAAAATATTGAACAAATTTGCTGATGCGATGTTCTGAGTTTTATGTATCTCTCATGTTTACATTCAAATTTCAATCATTCAAAGACAGAAAAACTTGTTAAAAAATTGTCGCTGTGTGGTTTCCACATGGTGGTAGTACATTGACACTTATGCCTGGACAAAGATCTCAACAACTCAACTATAGATGTAATCTTCCATCACTCTATGTAGCATCTCTTGGGTATGTTACAGAGGACAGTGCCAAATTCTTGGGTCCACCCTACATCTATCTTTCTGATTTCTGAGCTTCTTGCTATACTGTGCTAGTTTTAGAGCCCAGAAACATGAGAAGACAGAATCAATTATTTTCATTATGTAAAACACACATCGAAAAATATTACTTAAGTCATTTACTAAAGTTTTTTGTTGTTGTTTGTTTTCTTTGATTTCATGTACAGAGGTCCCAAACATTTAAATCCAGACTTAAATCAACACCATGAATTGGTTTTGAATTAAGGATTCTATGTAGACATATTCTGAAATTAAGATGATTTATACCATTGCATTATTCCTAGGGAAAAGTACTCCCCTCTGTCACTCTCAGATAAATCAGTTAAATAGTTATTTGCCTAATGAATTTCTTAATAGATTATTTTTAAAGTCTTTTTTTCCTTTATTTAATGTTGTAATTTCTATCCCTCTAATTCCCCTATTTAAACCAGTAATTTCTTTATATTAAGTATGAAATTATCCAGATTCCTTTGTAGAAGTTAACTATTGACCTTTGTCAATTTATTTTGAAACACAATTGAAATAAATTGAACCGTGGACACTTTGCTCTTAGTCTTGCCTCAGTTGCCGGGAGCAGTTTGTAGACCTAGGTTTACTCCTGCTGGCTGTGATCAGGAAAAGGCTTGCAGGGAAGGACATCTTCTTGTGAGTTATTATTCCAAACTCATAAAACTCTCATTAATAGGAAGCTGTATAGCTCCAAAATACTTTGCAGCTGTTAATTGGTTAATCATATCTTCAGCCTCAATTTACTCTGAGTAAGTTAAAGCTTTGTTTTTCCTTTGTAGTTTGTGGTATTCATTAGAGCACTATTTATTTTGAGCTCCTGATCTTGGTTTTATTTGGATATGTTTCTCTTGGATTTATTTGTAGGCTTTTTTTTTCTTTTTCTAATTTTTCTAGGATGCCCAAGGGACTTGGGACATGGCTGCCTATAAATTAATATAAAGATCAACTGTACTATATCCTTTTTCATCTGCCAGAATGTCATTTGGAATCTTCTTTTGGAATATGAGTCTCCCAAATACTCACCACAGTGGAATTCAGGTGCAAAGTAAACACAGCAGTTCTAGTATCAGCATCCATTTCGCTGGGGGGAGGTGGGGAATTTTTATTTCTATTATTATTGCAAACAGATTGTTCACTGTACGCTATTTGAAACAGACATGGAGCGAGTGATTTAAGAATCTGTATTTTAAGTAACAAGTAACTTGCACAATCACAGTTTGCCTTCTTCAAGTTTGTGCAACCAGAGCCAAAACAGAAACGGCACATTCTTTACACTAAAAAGCAATTCAAGTGGCAATAAGTGGTTTTCTATTTTCTAACTCTCCAAGATCTTTCTCCTGCTGGCTACCACCTACCCAAACGTCTTGAGAAAATGGCTTCTCAGTGAGTGAAGTGACTCCTTAAAAGAAACACACACACACAAAACCCACAAAACTCCAACTTTGACACTGCAAATGACATTTTTTAGTGCCAATTGGTGGCCTAGAGATGACCAGATGGCCTCTGGATCTCCTGGCCTAGTTCGGCCACAGTGAGTCGCTGAATCCTTTCCTGCCTGCAGCATGGATCTGGCTGTAGCAGAATTTCTACATCTGCTGTGTTCACACACACAATCCGTGTTTCACAGATAGCTCGTCCTGTATCTGGGCCTGGATTTTATATGTGTGTTGTTAACTAAAAGGACGCCTTGTTCCAGCTGGCAATGGTGGGTGGATTGCCAAATGCAGAATTTCATCTGAACTGGGACTAACATTATCTGAAGCATATTTATGTTGGTGCGGGAAGACTGGAGTCACAACAGATAAATAGAAAGATTGTTTCATGATGGAGTATACAAGGCACTATTTTTCCAAAAAAAATGTTTTCTATCACACAAAGGCCAAAGATCACATAACTCCTGTTCAGAACCATCCATCAAGCAGGCGTACTCTCACCAAAAGGCTAAGTTGCCAAAAAATGGAGCGTCGGAAGTGCTTCAGCATTTGGGATAATATGTAATACTTATGAAAGTCCAATGACTCTGAAGATGGCTGAGTGCCCTGTACCTAAGGCTGAGATCTTGTTTTATTGAAATCAAGTATATCAGAATGAATCGACCAAATTTAACAAACAATTATTTAATTGCCATCTCAGAGTAGAAACCTCTATTAGGTGATTTTGGGAGAATGAAAGAAGTGATCCAGTCTCCAGGGTACTTAGATTTAGTTGAACAAAGATATTGACAATGATATGTATGGATTGCAGTTAAATATGTGTACATAATAAGCTCGGGTCATGTGGTGGTTATGGTAATGGTGGAAACTTGATGAGAATACAAACTTTTATCAGAGCTGCTGTCTAAGCTTAATTAAAATGTTTTGGTTTTTTGTGCATTCTCGGGTATTATAATGTTACGCTAAGCACTGAAATAAGCCAAATAGCAATGTTACTGAATCCACCACAAACAGAATTTAACAGTTAATGCAACAATATTGAAAAAAGGAAGAAAATAGAGTCACCTCAGTTATAAAGTTAACTTCTAATGAGAGCTTTGGAATCAATATATGTTTAATTTTAAGTTTTCAAAAAAGTATTTTTCCCCCATGGAAATATTCTATTTGTTTTCAAAGATCTATCTTTGCAATACTTGTAAAAATTTGATCTTCGTATATACGCATGTTCCAACAAAAATTATGGACAAAATTAATAAATATGGTTTTTCCTATTGGCTGAAATTACACAAGAAAAATTTTTAGAGAAGGCTATTAACATGCTAAGATGACATTTTACTTTATCAAATTGACTATATTGAGAAGTAGGAAACACAAAGGTGGATTGCAAAAGAATTTTCATAGTCTGTCTAGACTAAAATACAAATTCTGTCACTAAATTGCATGAATATCCTGGCCTAACCCACTTTACCAACATCAACTTACATAGTCTCAAACATTCTATTCCAAATCAGCAAGTTTCACAGTTATGTAACTATACTTAGGAACTCAAGCACAAAATACCAAAAATATTTTCTCTGATGAAGAATAAATAATTATTAGAGTTGCAAGATGTCATCTGGTTTGATGATAAGGTATTTTGGGTTTATTTGCTTTTGGATACCAATTCAATTTTCTTCTGACCTTGGGCTTGAGATTTGATTTAATTAATTGGGAATTTAAAGTATTGATCTGTTTAAATATCTGCCAATAAACATGTAAAGGAAACTACAAACTATTTTCTTCTAAAAGGTTCAATTCTTTTTATTGAATGATTTTTGTACCAGGAATCAAATTATTTCCAGGGACTAACAAAAGCCCTGAGACCTGTCTCAACGACAGGCAAGGCTTCATTTCTCATTCCTGTCTTCTTGTTCCTACTGATGAGAAAGATCCTATTTCAGGTTCTGGGACATTCTGCATGACTTACCCCGGGGGATTTAAGGCCAGATAAAAGGAGTCCAGCATTAATAAATCAATTCATTAGTGGCTTCAGGATCTTAGGGAACCATCTTTAATTCCTAGTTTTATAAATCATTAGGATCTCACAAATTCCAATCTGTTCCTTAATTCACTCTCTATGACTTTTACCACATTTTCATTTGAGGACTAACTGATTTAGGAGACAGCAGTGGCATAATAGAGTGTCACTAGGTTAAAATGTGGAAGACCTGGGTTCTAACTCCAGTTCTCTCACTTAAAAATTGCTTGTCCTTGGACAGGTCTCTCAACCTGTTCAAGACTCAATTTTGTTTTATAAAACAAGAACATAACTACCTATGTAATATAGCTATTGTGAGGGTTAATTGTGTAGTGTTCAATATGAAGAGCTAAGCAAATACTAGATATTGCTTCTTTGTGAATGGCAAATAAAACAATATAACCTCAATCAAAACTAAAGCAATAGATAGATGTGGTTTCTTTAGCATCTATTATAAATTTGTAGTCAATATATTGAATGGAGTTCCCATTTCACCCTGGAGATAAATATTATTAAATCTTTTTTTAAATTGAATCAACTGCCCAAATTGAGAAATGCTATCTTCTTTCTTCAGATAATCTAATCTCTAACCCATCACCTGTACCTAGAGATAAAATGATGAATGAAACCTGTAAAAAATTTAGCAGAAACACTCAACTTATGTCCCTCATTCCACCTACTACACCAGCCTTTAAGGTTAGAGATGTGGACATGGGTTAGGTGGAGGGAAATCCACAAGCCTGTCTATTTGCATGAACAGTTAGTGCTCAGTGGCTGGAAGCTAGAGTTCTCTGAGATGGGCTGAGACACTGGCATTAACATTCAACTGCAGTTCTGTCTTTGGCTATAATGTCTAGGCTAGGGCTCCTAAGCTTCTAGACCAGTTGGTGTTCAGTGGTGTGTTACATTATAGAAGTAAACCCTTTAATTTTGAAGTAAAGGAATGGAATTATTCTTTCTTAGGTGTTGTTGTGGACTGATTGGATGGAAAACCAGAACAGGAAACCAACACTTGCAATGAAACAATCCCCACTTCATTAAGGGTCTCCCTGTTATGAAACTGTTGCACTCTAGCTGTCATCTTGGTGAGAATACATTATACAACCCCTGTCTTTAGAGTGTACGCTGGCAATGCAATGCTCGGAGCTTCTGGCTCTCAAGTACCTCTTAAAAAGAATAAGTTTAGAAATAGTATCCTTTCACTTTCCTATCATTCACTCCCACTATACCATCCTTCAGTTGACCCATGAGCCTAAAGCTTTTTCATCTTTTCCAGGATCATCCAGGTGATATGTTTGCCATCCAATTATACCTGTTTCAGCCAACAAGTTTAACTAAATACACAAAATGAGTACCACAGAGTTTTTAGCAAGAGAGCATTATTTTCTGTAATCCTATACTCTACTAGATGCAATCTATATAGAGAAAACACAGTCGTTTTACTTCTGTCATTTCAATACACAGCAAAACAATTCCATGAAAACCAGCTGCTGGCTGGGTTACAATTTATCAGCGTGTTAGTCAATAACCTTAGCTTTCTCTTTTGGCATGTGTGAATGAATATCGTTTGTGGATTCCTCTGGGCACATTGTAGTTTGCCAAAAAATTAATCTGGAGGAAAAAATGTACTTGCTCTCCTTTGGAACCCTGTAAAAGCTTATGAAATGCTAAATGAGAATATTAAATCTGATATTTGAGGGTCATAGTTGTGCTGTACTGAAGAAATTATTCAAAACTTCTATTTTTTTGGCATCAGGAACCTACGAAGATGAAACCCCGCCTCCTAAAGCCTTCCAGTCCTTTGTCTTCTGGCTGTCCTTTTACTATTTTCAAACCTGGCCTCTTAGCTGAAGAGCAGACCCTAAGAAACTCTTTAATTTATTTTTACTCTATCACACATAGTAAGTATTTTCACATAGTTTTTAAAATATGCAAAATAGCTTACAGTGTTTATAGTGTTTCTTTCCTTTTTCCACTCCTTTCCACCAATTCTCATTTACTATGCTTTTGCTTTGTGGCAAGTTTAAGGAGGGTGAATTGACAGCTGTTATTTCTTCCTAATGCCTGGCAATCTTTTTTCAAGCAAAGTTGTGAGGACCATACTGCCCTTTTTCAGCATTTGCTATACATACAAAGCTTAAGTCACACTTTATGTACTACAGATATATTTTGGAAAAATCACTGGAATTTATTCCATTCTTACCATTCCCATAGCATAATTTCCAAGATATATCAGTTAGTCTCATATAAAGCAGATCAATATTTGCCATATCCCGGAGTTGGGGTAAAGGCTGACTTCAAAGTGGCATAAAGGAATTTTGTGAGAAACAGCCCGTATTCTTACTGTGGTGACGATTATACAACAGTAGGCTAAATTCACAGAACTGGACCATAAAACCGTTCCAATGCGTCGTATGTAGGTTATACCTCAATGATCCAAAAGCAAGGGAAAGAAAATCCCAGAATAATAGACAGAGAATAAGTCTATCGACGTAAGAAAAACAAAAAATAACACAAATAATCTTCAGCTACTCTATCTATGCCTGTGTCCACACTCCGTGCCCAACTACACCGCTGCCAACCTGTCTCTATTGTCAAAGCTATAAAAAGCTAGTATTGTTATCTCTGTCTCTGCCTCCACCTGCACTCAGTATCTGTCATTTTATCTATTTGGGGAAAGTATTACATGGTATTTAAACATAGAATCTGGAATAAAAGTACTTGGATTCAAATCTCAGGCGGGTCACTTATTGGCTGTGGAACTTAGTCAAATCACTTATTTTTTTCTGAGCCTCAGTTTTTAGTGTCTCAGTTTTATTATCTGTAAAATGTTGATAATAATAGGTCCCATTGGCTTATTATAAGGACTAAGTAACTTAGCACTTATAAAAGTGCTTGGCACAAATTCCGACATATAGTAAGTACTATATACATTTTGACTGTTATTATCTATCTATATAAATGCATTTACAATGGTTTGTGAGCCCTCTGGTGAGGGCTCTGGTATTGGGGAAAGGTGAATATATCTGTATGTATATATATTTTTTATAATCAGCATTCATCATTTGTTATTACTCTTGAGTTAAGATAAAACAAATGAGTGAGCAATATATACTATTTAGTTGGGGAATATATATTTACCTTTTGCTAATAGGCACTTTCTGTGGTTTTGTGCTTTGACCAGATTAGTCTCCGTTAGCCAGAAGGGCAGAAAGCCAGCTTAACCTTGACCTCACATGATGCTGATGGACCAGGAACATGGTGCACCTAGTCAGTATAGTTACTGGGTGTGGGGGGTTCCTCTAGCAAGGCTGCGCCACTGCTGCCCTCCACTCACTTTGGAGGTGGTTGCTTATGTCTAGTCAGGATATTTTTGCTACCTTTCATGAGGTCTTTACAGTTTTCACCAGAAAGAGTGACTCTATCCTTGTACATTTGAATGTATTTAAAGTCTGAGAGGCCCTGAGGGTAACTAAGTGAGCTAGATAAGGAGACTTAGACCCATTTCAGGAAATATTTGCACTGGAAAGAAACATTCTCCTCAAAAATATCAGGTTATAGGAAAGCTTCTTTGAAACAAGGTGGGAGAAATTCCTTTTGGGAGAAGTACTGATGTGATGATAAGCCAAGGAGATGGAAACCTGAGTATTTTAGACAAATGAAAAGATGAGCCATTGGAAGATAATTAGGCAGTCGGAGGTGAGAGGTTAGCTGGATCGCACGTTGCCTTCACGTTGCTCTTGTTAATTTATTCATGGAACACTGTCATTTCTTTGTATTTCTCTTTCTTAGGGGTCTTTTTTCATTGATTTGTGAAAATGAGAAGAGTTGCATAGTCATGTGTACTTGCTGGGCATCCCCCAGATATGAAATTCTTGTGTCAAAAGTTTGACAGTTTCATTTAGCAGATGATGATTAAAATGGGAGTAGAGTTGATCGAAGAACTTGATGATGAATATGGTTTCAAACCCTACATGCATGTTATTGAAAGAGTGGCCTGAATTCTGAATCTGTACCAGTTTAATTGTATGTAACTGCTACTACAGTTTAAGTCATTTGGATCTTCCATGGAGGCTGTGGGTCCATAGATTAATGTTGCTGTAAACTCCAGTGAGGAAGGAAAGAAGCCTTGCCTCTTGAAATGCCTTCTCTTGCATAATAACTATGACACAGATTAGGCAGCACAAAGCATGAAGGAGAGTAGAGTAGGTGGCTTCTAGGAATTCAGAAGACTTTCAGATCTCTTACATTCAATGTCTGGGTATCTTGAAGGGCTTTGAAACAAATCCTCATTCCTAGACATAATTATGTAATTTCATTAAATTCTCCACTTTGCCCGAGGGTGGGAAATGTAATGTGTCCAAATGAGCTGAAAACATTCTACTGCACTAGGATTGCATATATTTTTAACTTTTATGATTTGGATAAGGTTGATCCTGTTTCAGCCAATAGATGGTTGGACATGTCAGCTGAGAACGAATTGAGTAGAAGTGGACAGATAGTCTACCTTCAGCAATTAGAATTATCTTTGAAAATATGTAAAATTTATGTAAGTCTAATGTAATTATTCATTGACGAGGCACCCATGAATACCAATAATTATTATAATTCTCATTAAAAGGATTTTTATCTCATATTTTAAGTGCCTCTAAGTCTTAAAATCTCTATTTTTGACTGCATCTAAGCCATTCAGACATTACTTAGGGTTGTGAATTGCTAATCAACAAAACCAAGAACAATTCCTAAATTTCTGTGAAACTTAATTGAGCAGTTAGAGTCAGTCTTTGCCAACACAGGCTGAATTTTTATAACTGTCTCAGAATTTATTTATACATTTGCAAACTCGTGGGAAACTCACACTCTAGAGGCAACTCCTGGCTTTTAAGGTAATCACCTAGTTTGATAATGCAAAACTATTTTTCCCTTAAGGTGATTTACTTGGTGTGTTTATTTTATTCTTATTTTTGATGGCTCACATAAAATGTAGCAGATCATCAAGAACTCAAAAGGATGTGTTTTCTGTCGATTCACAGCTAGTAAGGAATTGGTTGAAATTTGAACTCCTTCATTTGACCTTCATGTAACCCTGACCTGGGAGGACAGAATGTCTCTAGAGGTGGAAGGTAATTTAATTTCCATACATGTCAAGTCCCCCATTTCTTTTGTGTGGAGGCTGCAGAGAAGTGTCAAATTCTGCAGAATCAGGTGTTCTATGTTGGAGATGTGGAATAGGTACTCCAGGGGTTAGAGCTGAGACCACCAAGTAGACTTCATTTTAAGGTCTTAGGGGAGCCCTGAAACCATAGATTGTAAATATGGAAAATATTTCTTTATCCTGTAAACTATTAATCTTCCATTTCACTTTTAATATGTGCACTCATGATAGTATCAACAAAGAAAGTTCCAAAGGCCACACTTAGAACATCTAAGTTTATTATTTTATACTTTTCCAGCTGAAAACAATGGTTGAAAATTCCAATGTGTTAAACAGTGGAATTTCAGTTTCTAATGTGTTCCCTGTATTTTTCATTCCCAAAGCATTGTAGCATACTGCTCACAAAGAGTAAATGTAGGAAACTTTGCAATACCTACCAGATAAGGCTAATTCCACTTAGCTACCTGAATTTCTTCCTTTTCCCACATATCTCTGGTGTGTGGCATAGTTTATTATCCTGTAGAGCAATGAAAATTTTCAACAAGACCAAAGTTAGTGGCCTAACATGATTTGACACTTCTGAGATGTTGAAATCATGTTATGTCATTCAATATAAGGTGATCTCATCTCTGTCTCATACAGTTAGCCTCTTTGTGGAACTCCAAAGTCATTATCCTTCTGACTTCTCCATTCTTGTAACTGAATTACAGTAGCAAAGAAAGAAATGTTTTTAGAATGGTCACTGGATGAGTCATGAGTGAAGAAGATAGAAAGAGGAGCTTTAGCTGAGAGACGTTTTGCAAAGCTCCTACTGGCATGGCCATGGTAAATTCCTTCCGCAATGAAAAAAATATGTATATTTTTTAGAAACCCAAAAAGTAAGATTACATACTTGCTGTGATACTGCCTTAGCAGAGGAATACTTTAATCAGGGTATGCTAAATACTATAACAAACAACCTCCATACCTGAGGAAGCTTAACAAAATAGAAGCCTATTTTATGCTCTTGTTGAAGTTCAATGCAGGTCGGAGGGACAGAGACTCTGATCCATGTGGTCACTCGGGGACCAAGGCTCCTTCAGGGTTGTGGCTCTATAACTTTCATATGTGCCTAGGAGTTTGCTTGTTCACCTCTGTGTGCAGTTAAAGAAAAGACAAGGCATAAAGACACACTTGTCTTAACTGTCTGTGAGTAGAGGTGAAAAAAATTACAAGAAGTCTACAAAACAAAGTATAGAATTGCACCTAGGAAGAGGGAAATTATTGGGTGAGCATATACCAATCTATCACACCTGGCCTGTAGCCTTGGAAGTAAAGTATATTGGAAAGGGAGAGCTTTTTCTTGTGGGTGTGGGATGAGTTGGTTGGTATTGGGGAAATAAATGGAAAATATTGTGTATTTTTCATTCCCCTTTCAAACTATGGCAGTGATATAAGCTTTATCTTTGAGCTAAATTTTGGCCATTTGCGATGGCACCATTTTTTCCACCTGTGGTAATCTTTTCAAATTTTGGCAAGTATTTTCTGGTCAGATTCATGTAAGATTCGTTGTGACCCTTGGCTAAAAGTTGATGAAGCCTTTGAGTTATGTTTGATAAAAGTATCCTTTCAAATAAAAAGTAGCCTTATAAGACCAAGATCTGGGGGTAGACAGAGACTAAGCCTCTCAATGCATACATGGGTTGGTGTGGCTAGAAGTAAGACGTTTTGGTGCAACAATCTTCTGAATGTGCATCTGTACAAGTTAAGCCTGTACTTCTTAATCCCTTCATCTTTTTACCCTGCCTGGAAACTGAGGTCAACTGAGACCCTTCCAGGAAGGAGCCCTTGAGGAGGTCAAAGGCATTTACTAAGGATTTTACATTAAAAATAGCAACATTCAGAGGTGAGAAAGGGGATCCAGACCTGGTTCTTCCAAAGTGTCCTGAAGCTGACCTGAGTGGAAAATGTGATAATGTATTCTGATTTCAAATAGGAAATACTAACTTTCCCATCTCAACATAGATGTGACCCTCTTTTTGAACCTTAAATTTGAAATTGCATAGATTTCTTCTCTCAACATTTCATAATTAAATATACTTACAGAAATTCTTAGTTACAGTCATGCATTGTCACTGGAGAAATGTTTAAGTCCTTCAGTTTTGCTTGCTAAAAGTCATTAACACTTGATCTTAGAAATTAAGAACTTAAAGATTCATTTGTAAGGTGCTGGGGACATTATGGTCTGTTTAGATCAGGGGTGTCCAAACTTTTTTCAATGTTTTTTACCAAGAGCCATATGCGGTAAAATACACAAACTGCCGGGCCACTCACTCGAGGTGAAGTACGTATTGCCGCACCTGGTTTATTTAAGTAAACTAAATATATTTTTGGAATTTGCTGCGGGCCAATTAAAAATGGATTGCGGGCCACAGTTGGCCCTGCGGGCCGCAGTTTGGACACCCCTTGTTTAGAGTAACCAGAATGTCCGCTTATTTTAGTTGTAGTTTTCCAAACACCAGGGTAAGTGTTCTGATGTTGTTGATGCTCTGGGAAAATATACCTTCAGTAAAAACTTTTATGCTTTGGAAAACTAATCTGATTGCCATTTTTTTCATCATATATATGTGATTTAGCAAGCAGCTACGTGACTTCATGTGGTCCCTCATACATGGTTTTTGGTAACTAATTTGCTTTTCCTTTTTTGGGGTATGCATTTACTTTCATACATGATAGTAAACCAGTATTGAATATTGTGTTAAAAATACTTTTAAAAATTTGTCACTTTTTAGCCATAGTATCATGGCAACCATATATGTTATAAAAATACAAAACCACATTAAATAATAATAATAATAACAATAATCAGATCAGATTGAAGGTTATCTCTATAATACAGTCATTTTTACTTACTAGAATTGTATAATATTCACTTGGTGGGTGAGAAAGCAATGCAGTTAAATTTGGCTTAAGGAAAAGAGCAGCTGGTACAGTTTTTTTTTTTTTGCTTTTCTTTTTTTGCTTTATTTATTTATTTAGTTTGACATTCAACATTATTTATATTAATTATAGGTGTACAGCATAGTGGTGAGACATTTTTATAATTTAAGAAGTGATACCCTTGAGTAATCTAGTACCCACCTGGCAATATGCATATTTATTACCATATTATTGACTATATTCTCTATGCTGTACTTTATATCCCCATGACTATTTTGTAATTATTAACTTGTACTTCTTAATCACCTCATCTTTTTACCTTGCCTGGAACACCCCCCCCATTCATCACCCTGAGAAATCTGGTACCCATTTGACGCCACACATAGATTTTACAATATTGTTGACTATATTCCTTATGCTATACCCTAAATCCCAAGACTACTGTGTAACAAACAATTTGTACTTCTTAATCCCTTCTTTCTCACTCACCCCCAAATCCCCTCCCATCTGGCAACCATCAAAATGTTCTCTGTATCTATGAGTTTTTTTTCTGTTTTATTTGTTTATTTTGTTTTTTAGATTTCACATATAGCAAAATCACATTTCGTCTGTCTTTCTCTTTCTAACACACTCCACTCAGCATGGTACCCACCAGGTTCATCCATGCCACTGTAGACGACAAGCACCCATTCCCATCCATAGCTGAGCAATATTCCATTGTATATATGTATAACCTACTCTTTATCCATTCATCTATTAATGGACACCCAGGCTGCCTCCGGCATTGTAAACAATGCTGTAATGAACATACGGATGCACATGGCCTTCAAATTTGCATTTTGGGTTTCTTCAGATAAATACCCAGAAGTGAAATTACTGGGTCCTTCTTTGTCTATTGTTGTAACCTTTGTTTTAAAGTCTATTTTGTCTGGTATTAATATTGCTAGCTCAGCTATTTTTGTTTGTTTGTTTGTTTTCATTTTCATGAAACATCTTTTTCCCAGATCCCTTTACTTTCAGTCTGTGTGAGCCTTTTGATCTGAAGTGAGTCTCATGTAGACACCATATGTAAGGGTGCCTTATCCATTCAGCCACTCTAACTTTTTTTTTTTTTGACCCATTACTACATTTTATTTTTATTTTTATTTTTTTTAAATTAATTAATTTATTTATTTTTATTTTATTTTTACATCCCTCACACTGTGAACCCCCCTCCCCCCATGCACCACCACCCCGACCTCACACCAAGCCATCACATTATACACATAAAATTATAGTTGACATTCATTAATGTCCAGCCTCTGGTGTACAATGCCATGACCAGGCATCCACAGCATCCCTGAGGTGGTCTCCCAAACAGGACACATGTCCATCGGACACCCAACAAAATCCCCAAACACTATTGAATAAGTTCCCCAAAGTAATTCTCAAAAAACCCTGAGTCCATCCTGTGGTCACCAGCCGCCCC
The DNA here is from genome assembly GCF_964194185.1 of Rhinolophus hipposideros. Lineage (NCBI taxonomy): Eukaryota > Metazoa > Chordata > Mammalia > Chiroptera > Rhinolophidae > Rhinolophus > Rhinolophus hipposideros. Next base: position 79,278,631 of record NC_138047.1, read on the forward strand.
CCAATCCCTTCACCCTTCCCCCCATCCCCAACCCCCTCCCCCCCGCCCATCTAACAACTCTCGGTTTTTTGTGTCCCCAAAACTGTTTCTGATTAGTTCATACACATATTCTTTTCTTTAGATTCCGCATATAAGTGAGATCATATGGTACTTGTCTTTCTCTTTCTGACTTATTTCACTTAACATAATGTTCTCTAGATCCATCCATGTTGTTGCAAATGATAAGATTTCTTTTTTCTTTATGGCTGCGTAATACTCCATTGTATAAATGTACCACAGCTTCTTAATCCAGTCATCGACCGATGGGCATTTCGGTTGTTTCCATATCTTGGCTATTGTGTAAAGTGCTGCAATAAACATAGGAGTGCATACAGATTTTTGATTTGGAGTTTTGGATTTCTCCGGGTAGATGCCTAGGAGTGGAATTACTGGATCATAGGGTAGTTCTATCTTCAGATTCCTGAGATACCTCCATACTGTTTTCCATAGTGGCTGCACTAATCTGCAATCCCACCAACAGTGCACTAGCGTTCCCTTTTCTCCACATCCGCGCCAGCATTTGTTGTTTGTTGATTTATTGATGATAGCCATTTTGACTGGGGTGAGGTGGTATCTCATTGTGGTTTTTATTTGCATTTCTCTGATGGTTAGTGAGGTTGAGCATTTCTTCATATGTCTTCTTGCCTTCTGCAGCCACTCTAACTTTTGACTGGAGCTTTTAATCCATTTGCACTTAAAGTAACTTTTGATGGATATGTAGTTACTTGCCATTTTTATTATTTTTATTATTGATCTTTGTTTTCTTCTTCTTCTTCTTCTTCTTCCTCTTCTTCCCCTCCTCCTCCTCCTCTTCCTCCTCCTCCTCCTCCTCCTCCTCCTCCTCCTGCTCCTCCTCCTCCTCCTCTTCTTCCTCCTCCTCCTCCTCCTCCTCCTTCTCCTTCTTCTTAAAAAAAGTTCCTTTAACATTTCTTGTAATACAGTTTGGTGGTGATGAACTCCTTTATCTTTTTCTTATCTGGGAAGCTCTTTATCTGTCCTTTGATTCTAAATGATAGCTATACTGGGTAGAGTAATCTTGGTTGTAAGTCCTTGCTTTTCATCACTTTGAATATTTTGGGTCAATCCCTTCCAGACTGCAAAGTTTCCATTGAGAAATCAGCTGAGAGTCTTATGGGAACTCTCTTGTAAGTGACTAACTGCTTGTCTCTTCTGCTTTTAAGATTCTCTCTTTGTCTTTAATCTCTGAAATTTTAATTATGATGTGTCTCGGTGTGGGTTCATCTTGTTTGGGATTCTCTGCGTTTTCTCGGCTTGTATGTCTATTTCCTTCTTCAGGTTAGGGAAATTTTCCACATTATTTCTTCAAGTAGGGTTTCAATTCTTGCTCTCTCTCTTCTTTTTCTGGTATCCCTATAATGTGAATGTTGGTATGCTTGCTATTGTCCCAGAGGCTCCTTAAACTCTCCTCTTTTTGGTGGAGCAGGGGATTCTTGTTCTTCTTGCTGTTCTGATTGGGTGTTTTCTGCTACCTTATTTTCTAAATCACTGATTCAATTCTCTGCTTCATGTACTCTACTATTGATTGCCTCTAATGTATTTTTCAGTTCTTTATTTCTGACTCATTCTTTTTTGTGTTTCCTATCCCCATTTTTATGTTTCCTAGCTCTTTGTTGAAGTTTTCCCTGAGATCATTGAGAATCCTAATAATAAGTGTTTGGAACTCTTCCTCTGGTAGATTGTTTGTTCCATTTTGTTTAGTTCTTTTTCTGTAGCTTTTTTTCTGTTCTTTATCTGGGACATATTTCTTTAGGTACCCATTTTGGCTGCCTCCCTGTGTTATGTATTAGGTCGGGCTGCTATGCCTCTCAGTCTTAGTAGGGTTATCTGATGTAGTAGGTGTCCTGGTGGACCCAGTGGTGCAGTCTCCCTGGTCACCAGGGAGTTGGTGTTCCAGGTGTGCCCCTTGTGTGGGTTGTTTGTATCCTATTATAGTTGAGCCTTAGTTGCTGTTTGCACATCAATGGGAGTGATTGACCCTCTGGCTGACCGGTTATGAGGACTGACCATAACTACAGTGGAGGAGCTGTGGTGCAAGGGCTGACCCTATAGAGGAGGGTTGACCTTAGTGGGGCTCTGATGCCTGCCCAGTTTGTCCTTTGGGTGTGTTGTCCTTGAAGATGGTTGGGTGATGCTTTAGCTTAGTCCAAAGCTGGCTACCAGGTGTGCCAGCCCTTCTGGGAGAAACCCACTGCAGGTCAAGTTTAGCCATAGCCTGTACTCTGCCTGAGGCCACAAAGCAATTGCAGATGGCCATTACCTTCACTGAAATTAGAGGTGCTTTGAGGGGCCAATCTGTGAACTGAGATTGGCTGTCACTTGTGCCAGGTTTAGGGCTGCTCAGACAGAGGTACAGGATATGCTGAAACCAGAAGCTTCTTTGTTTGGGTTTTGTGAACCTTTGAGAGATTTTATGAAATTCTGCAGCATGAGCTAAGCTAGGTTGTTTGTCTGGAAAAGCCACTGGAAGTGGCTTGGGTGTGCCAAAAAGTTGGGTGGTGGAGTCTCAGGGAATCACTGGGGTGGGGTAGAGGAAAGGTGATAGCCAGTTTGATGGAGACACTGAGTGGGAAGGGCTCAATGAAGAAAATGGCTTCTGCCAGCTTCTTTGTCCAGGATAAATCTGTCCCCAGACCTCATCCTGTAGCCAGACAATTCAGTTCCTCCCTGTATTTCCCTAGCACCTTTCAAGCCACTTCTCCAGTACTGAGTCCATCAGCAAGCAGGTGAATCCATCAGCAAGTAAGTCTGTGCACAATCCCTTTAAAAGGAGTGCCTGGGACTTTAGCTGCCTTTCATTCACTCAGCCAAAATCTCCACTGTTTTTCACAACCAGAATTTATGGGGACTTCTCTTCCTGGCACTGGAACCCTGGTCTGGGGATCCTGATGTGGGACTGGGACCCCTTGCTCCTCTGGGGGAGACCTCCTCAGCTGAGATATCACTCTCAATTTTTAATGGTCACACACAGGTGTGGAACCAGCCCGTTCTGTGTCTGGCCCTCTTACTAGTCTTGAGGTGGCTTCTTCTGTATTTCCATAATTGTAGGGCTTCAGTTCAGCTGGACTTCAGTTGACCTTAATGATGGTTGTTCTGTAGTTTAGTTGTAGTTTATGAGGTCCTAAAAGGAGGTGAGCATAGCATTTACCTACTCTGCTATCTTGATCATTTAATCCGGTACATTTTTTATAATTATGTAAACTTGTTGCACTCTTAACGGCCTTTTGATCAAATAATTGTTACAACTTGGCATATAAAATTTAGTGGTGATAATTGTGTTTGTGGTGTTACTTTACCTCTCCACATATTTTTATTTTCAATTTCATTGGAGTCTGTAAGTCACTAGTGTGAAGATTTATCTATTTCTGAAATGTGTCATTTCAAAAAACAGATCTGGAACTACTGTTATAAAATATGTTAGATGTCTGGGAATGTGATGTCTTGCAGAAGTAGAGTTAGACTTTTAATGAGGAGTAGAGTTAGACTTTTAATTCCAATGTACTTTCTTAATTTACATTTAAATTATATTTTTTAGTAAAAAATGTCCATATCTACTTTATTTTCATTAACATTTTCTGTTGGTTTTAAACAAAAAGATTTAGATTTATGTGGAAACTGAAACAGAGGAAGTATAATAGACATTTTTACCAAAACACTTACCTCTATAGCATGTTAAAATAGTCCTTTCTTTTTTTTCTTTTTTGAATTTGTATAGACCTACCTATGCATAGATTGCCTATTTTAAAAAATTACATATAGGGTTAATAAATGGAAAACATTTGTATTTAAAGTAAAAATGCAAAAACTCACAGCAAAAGACAATGAAATTGTTTATGATATTTAAAGTTCCTTATATTTTAAGTCCCAATTTGATTATTGAAAAAAACATAATATTTCAAAGGTAGTATTTCCAGCTGAAGTTAAATCTGTTATTATTTAGGAAAGCTTATTCAGGAAAACCAGAAACTAAAAGAACTAAAAGTACATTTTAAAGAAAAGTAATTTTGGAACAGTATCTTTTCTCAGTTTGAGTCAATTACCCAAACATCAATAATTTAGTTATAGAAGTAAACTAAATTATTGTTTTTTTTTTGATATTTATATTTGTTTAACAATCCTCTCAAATTACCATGACTTCATACCTTATGTAAAATACATCCATATTGATTATAAAATAGGAAATTACTGCATGGCAAGTAGATAAATAATGCCCCCATCATCCCATCCTCCACATGGATTTAAGACTCCAGTTCCACATTGAATTTGGAATCATACAGTATTTAAATGTAATTAAGTATATCTACCTGAATATTATTTGGATGAAAATGTTTCTATTATTTTCAGTCATGATAAAGCAAAGTAACTAAGATACGTAGGGAAGGAAAATGTGCCAAGGAATATTGGGCTATAAAAACTCTATAAACTTTCATAGTATACATTCTGGTTCCTACTATTGTTGTTCAGGATAATAAAGAATGTGCTGCCAAAGCCCCCTTTGTAAATAGCAAAATGGAACTTTGATTTACATGGTGTAGCTTACTTGGTTTCATATGTTGTCTCTTGGTATTCCTCCTGACACTCATTCTGACAGAGGTAACATTTCATTCCAATTTTTAAGGCTTTCTTTATGAAGCAGATACCCTTATAAAAGCTGTGTGACTCACATTTTCTGTTGTGAATAGCACTCATCATCAAATCCTGTGAAGTGTTCATCCAAACACTTACAATTTTATAACTACCATCTAGACATCCAGAAATGCAAGTTAATGCAATGTAGTGACTTTAATGGCTTCTCAACAGGCCTAGGGATAAAGAAACTGTTTGCATTATCCGAAATATAGAAATGAACAGCCTGTTTTCTCTGTGCTGTTTATTAAACTTAAACTCCTGAAAGGCATTCTGTCATATTTTGAGACTACACCACTATTTAAAGCAGGCATGCCTAAGTAAATTACTATATTATCTAGAACTGCAAGAAAAAGTAGTTGTGTTCCTTTGACCTGTATACTTGAGATATTTCTTTATTTTTTATTGAATAATTCTTAATTATAAGGGGTTATACTCTATGTCTTTTTAAAATCACACTTGTTCTTTTCAGATCATTCACACGGGTCAGCATGCATTGTGTTTTAGAATATAAAAGTGAATGCGCTTAAATTTAGACAGGCTATAGATAATAAGAGCTTCTTGGTATATAGGTACTGTAATATGCCAGTGCAAGTGATCTTGAGATATATGGAATTTCTTATTTTGGTAAAGGATGAGGATTATATTGATGGTGGTGCTACAGGATTGGTATGTAGAAGGAGAGGCAGTTGTTCATGTAAGATAATTGAGGTACAGTCTTGCATGGAACTAAAGAAATGATGTTTTGATTTAGTTCTTTATTAGTCCTCTACCTTTAGAGACAGCCTTGTTAATGAGACTCAAATTAGGTGAACTACCTCTATCCCTGGAGTTTAACCTCCTTAGAGAACTAAACATCAAAAAGACAAAAAATCATGACTATGGAAGAAATACACAACTTCAACATAGACAAGGAAGTCATTGAAATTGTTAAAGATTTAGCTCACCTTGGTTCAGTCATTAATTCAAATGGAGACTACAGTCAAGAAATGAAAAGAAGGCTGAGGATTAGAGGGACAGCAATGGAAGAATTTGGAAAGATCACTAAGAGCAAGATGTGTTAGTAGAGACCAAGAGTGAGATCATCTGCACCCTCGTATTGCCAATTGCTATGATGGATGTGGAAGTTGGATAGTGAAGAAGGCTGACAGGAAAAAAAAAATGAAATATGGTGTTGGAGGAGAGCTCTACAGATACCCTGGACTGCCAGGAAGATGAACAAGTGGGTCCTAGAGCACATTAATCTTGAAACACCACTGAAAGCAAAATTGGCAAAACTGAAGCTGTCCTACAATGGGCACATTATGAGAAGGCAGGATTCTTTGGGAAATACAATAATGGGGAAAATGGAAGGCAGTAGGAAAAGAGGAATACCAAATATGAGGTGGAGTGACTGCATAAAAGAAGCCATAGGCCTGAGTCTCCAGGAGCTGAGCAGGGCTGTTGAAGACAGAACCTTGTGGACATCACTCATTCATAGGGTCACCAGGAGTCAGAGCTGACTCATTGGCATGTAACACACACACAGAACTGGACAGTTTCAGATATCCCAACAAAGCTGTTCTCTCTCTGGTTCTCTGGTAAACTCTCATACAGTTTGATTTAAGCCAGATGGATTATTTGCTTAACCAGAACTCTCTGAACATTAACAGAATCAGATTCTTGCTATAATTCAATGCTATGAAATCTTCAAATTATATGCCACAGAATGAAGAACAGGGTGATCATCTTGCCCCAGCAATATAATTTCTCCAGTGCCAAAACGTAGAACTTACAAAACAGAAATAAACTGCTAATTCTGAATTTTTTTCTTTATTTTAAAAATAGTAAAATTTGGCCTCTGGTGTGCCTATTGAAGTGCCATTGAAATAAAATAAGGGCACACATCTTTGTTAAGCAGGGTTTGGCATTTTTCTTCTGAAAACATTCAAAAGCACTTGGTTTCTCAGTGTACATATTCTATTACATACATATTTTCCATAATGTTAGTTGAATTCTTTAATCAGACAGTGAAAAAGTATTTCTCAGCCGTCACCATAGATTTAAGCACTTGGGTGTACATATTGAAAAGCAGACACTGTTCCTACTTTCCAAAGCCTTGTAGTTTAAAGGGGGAGATTAAAAAAAAGAAATGGAACAGAGCTATCATCCACCATTTTTCTATCTACCTAACTAATGACGAGGAGAGAAGAGAGAGGGAGGGAAGAGACAGAGAACTACAATATAGCATCTACACAAATATGTGGAGGATTGAAAGATGACTTTGGTAGGCTGGAGCTTAGGAAGGATTCATTTATTCTACCGATTATAGATTCATAACTACCTTTTGGACATGCCTTTCCAAAGAGACCAGTGGAGTCCTATGATTAGTTTCATAAGAATTTCTACCTTCTGCAATTCCTTTATGGATCCAGATGATCCTGTTTAAAACGAGTCTCTTGTGAAATTTTGGATACACTCCGGTTCTGAAACAGGATCTTGAGCCCATCCTGAGCTTTCTCCCTGGAGCTGCCACCCCACTTTGTCATACTCTGTCATCTACTGACTCCCTAGTGAATGATTTATTTTGAAGTTTTTATTTTAATTTTCTCCTCTCACTTTAGCTTTAGATTGATAGTCCTCCTCTCTTGACATCTATTTTGCCTCACAGAGAAGGCTGTCCAAATGTAGCACATTACAGAGTTTCTTGATTATCTTTATAGAACAGCAGGGTGTAGATATGTGACTATAATTCAAGAAGGTTGTTGGAGAGTGCTGGGAACTTGCTGAGGGAAAGTGCAGTACATCAAGGCCTTTGGAAAGCAGATGACCACATGGCACAGCAGAAAAGGAAATCCAGTATGCTTAGCTCTCATTTCCCATCACCCGCCCACACACCTGCCCCTCAGTTGTCTGACCTACCAACAGTGTGGAGAAGTTTCCTGGGTCCTTGTTCTATGTAAAGGGAGAAGCCTCTCGTGCTAACCATGATTGGCACATCCAGCAGAGATCAAAGCCTTTTCCTAGACATTTCCTTTGTGATGCTTCTATTGGCCAACAAAGCTACTTTTTAACTACCACGGTCTCATTTTTGTTTTGTGATTGAGACTTAACGTTTTTTAAAAGTGGCGGAGAAAAGTTTCATCACATTTTATGTCGAATAAATAGTTGAATAGCTCTTTTTATTTTTTTAACCATGGAGTGAACATTGGATAGAGTTGTAACAGGCATTTACCGAGGTACTATTAAAGGACACTATTTTAATAAATACTTGTAAGGATCTTGGGTCTTTGAATGATAGACTATATATGGAAGCATATGCCAGATATATGCCAGCCCCACTGGTCAGTGCTAGGAATTATGAAAGAAACACTTTAGCAGTCTGGCAGAGTGTTTCTTTGGTAATAATTATTGAGAGATTTCAGATAATGTTGGCATAATTAAAAACAAGTTAGTCTGTCATATAATACAACTTCCTATGTTGAAAATTAACAACATTATCTGGTTAAAACTGAATATATATATATTTCAGTTTTTTTCTTGATTATGAGGAGTAAGATATATTTATATTTAAATTAAAATTTATCGAGGTGACAATTGTTAGTAAAGTTAAATAGATTTTAGGTGTGAAATTCTGTAATATATTATCTATGTATCACAATTTGTGTTCACCACCCAGAGTCAGTTTTCTTTCCATCACCATATATTTGACCTTGTTTACCCTCATCTACCACCCCCCACCCCCTGGTAACCACTAAACTATGTCTGAATCTATGACTTTTTGTTTCTTCATCTGTCTGTCTTCTTTTGTTGTTTCGGTTTTATATATCACATATTAGTGAAATCATATGGTTCTCTGCTTTTTCTGTTTGACTTATTGATAATCATAGACTTAACATTCTTGGTTTCGATATTTGTGGGGATCCTAATAGTCAATGGTGATTTTGCTGAGGACTTCAATGAATTGTATGCTGAGAGAGGCTTCATATGTTGAAAAAAAGACACTTGACTACTTAATGAGTGTAGTTGACCTCCTAATGTGTCTGTTGCCTTATGGTGTTATGTTCTATCTACTCCTTATTCTATATGCAATAACCAAAGTGGATTTAAGTGACAACAGTATTGTAAGATTGTAGTATAACTTTGTGCTTGTGTATGTGTGTATATGATCATTCTCTGCATGTGAAAATCTTCCTAAAAAAATAAAAAGCCTATTACAAGTCCTCATGGTAGATGAGACGGAAAGGAATAAGGTGTAAGAAAGTGTTTCTTCTTAACCAGAAATTTGGATAAATTGAAAAAATGGAATGTTAAATTTGTTAGTATCCCTGGTCTCTGCTATAAACAGTGGAGCATACTTCATTTTATGGAAAAAATGGCATGGTCACATTGTATTTGTTAATTTAAGGACTTTTGAAAGCCTTAGAATGAATCCAGCTAATTTTCATTATAATATGAATTTAAATTGATAATTTAAAAAGACAGTCCAACATTTTGATTTTCAAACATCAGATGAATAATCAGTTGTTGTTTTAAGCTATTAAGTTTTGGGGTAGTTTGTTTTCCAGCAATGGATAACTGATACCATATGGTGCATAGGACATACCTAACCTGGCCTAGCATTAAAGTAGACCAATCAACCAACAAATAACTGAGCTGTGATGGATTGCAAAAGTATGTTAAATAATCTTTCTATCTTTATCCATACCTGTTGGTAGTGCTTTCTTGCAGTCTCCAGGCTGGTCTTGCAACTCGTTTTGTTAAATTGGACATTAAAAACATGATGCAGGCAAGGATTTGAAAAGAGCTTCCAAATCAAAAGTCCTGGACCAGATGGCTTCCCCAGTGAATTCTACCAAACCTTCAAAGAGGATCTAATACCAATCCTGCTCAAACTCTTCCAAAAAATTGAAGAAGAGTCAGTACTCCCTAACTCATTTTATGAGGCCAACATTACCCTGATACCAAAACCTGGTAAGGACAACACAAAAAAATAAAACTACAGACCTATATCTCTGATGAATACTGATGCTAAAATCCTAAACAAAATTCTAGCAAATCGAATACAACAATGCATTAAAAAGATTATTCATCACGACCAAGTGGGGTTCATCCCCGGGGCACAAGGATGGTTCAACATTCGCAAATCCATCAATGTGATACATCACATAAACAAAATAAAGGACAAAAATCATATGATTCTATCAATTGATGCAGAAAAAGCATTTGATAAGATACAACATCCATTTATGATTAAAACACTTACTAAAATTGGTATAGAAGGAAAATACCTCAACATAATAAAGGCCATATACGACAAGCCCTCAGCTAATCTCATAATTAATGGTGAAAAGCTGAAGCCCTTTGCTCTATGTTCAGGAACACGACAAGGTTGTCCCCTATCACCTCTGCTTTTCAACACAGTGTTGGAAGTCCTTGCCAGAGCTATCAGGCAAGAGAAAGAAATAAAAGGCATCCAAATTGGGAATGAAGAAGTTAAATTGTCACTCTTTGCAGATGACATGATGCTATATATAGAAAACCCTAAAGACTCCACCAAAAAGCTATTAGAAACAATCAATGAATACAGTAAAGTTGCCGGCTACAAAATCAACGTACAAAAGTCCATTGCTTTCCTATATACCAACAATGAAATCTCAGAAAAAGAGATAGAAAAAACAATTCCTTTTGCAATTGCAGCAAAAAGAATAAAATACCTAGGAATAAACTTAACCAAGGATGTGAAGGATTTATATGCTGAAAACTATAAGACATTTTTGAAAGAAATTGAAGAAGACACAAAGAAATGGAAAGACATTCCATGCTCATGGATTTGGGTAAAATGGCCATATTACCCAAAGCCATATACAGATTTAATGCAATCCCCATTAAAATCCCAATGGCATTTTTTAAAGAAATAGAACAAAAAAATCATCAGATTTGTTTGGAACCACAAAAGACCCCGAATAGCCAAAGCAATATTAAAAAAAAAAAGAACAATACTGGAGGTATCACACTCCCTGATTTTTGCTTGTACTACAGGGCTACAATAATCAAAACAGCTTGGTATTGGCGGAAAAACAGACACATAGACCAATGGAATAGAATTGAGAACCCAGAAATAAAACCACGTAAACATGGACAGATAATTTTTGACAAAGAAGCTAAAAACATACAATGGAGGAAAGACAGCCTCTTCAATAAATGGTGCTGGCAGAATTGGATAGCTACGTGCAAAAGAATGAAACTGGACTGCTATCTGTCACCATGTACCAAAATTAATTCAAAATGGATCAAAGACTTAAGCATAAGACCTGACACAATAAACTGCACTGAAGAAAACATAGGTACTAAACTTATGGACCTTGGGTTCAAAGAGCATTTTATGAATCTGACTCCAAAGGCAATGGAAGTAAAAACTAAAATAAACAAATGGGATTATATGAAACTGAAAAGCTTCTGCACAGCAAAAGAAACTATTGACAAAATAATGAGGCAACCAACTGAATGGGAGAAGATTTTCGCAAACAGTTCCTCTGATAAGGGGCTAATATCCAAAATATACAAGGAACTCATGAAACTCAACAACAAAAAAACAAACAACCCAATTGAAAAATGGACAGAGGACCTGAGGAGACATTTCTCCAAAGAGGATATACAAATGGCAAATAGACATATGAAAAAATGCTCAACATCGCTAATCATCAGAGAAATGCAAATGAAAACCACAATGAGATATCACCTCACCCCAGTCAGAATGGCTTTTATCAACAAAACAAATAGTAACAAGTGTTGGAGAGGCTGTGGAGAAAAAGGAACTCTCATACACTGTTGGTGGGAATGCAGACTGGTGCAGCCGCTATGGAAGGCAGTGTGGAGGTTCCTCAAGAAATTACGAATAGAATTACCATATGACCCAGCAATCGCTCTCCTGGATATCTACCCCAAAAATATAAAAGCATTTCTCTATAGAGATACGTGTACTCCAATGTTCATTGCAGCTTTGTTTATGGTGGCCAAGACATGGAAACAACCAAAATGTCCTTCGATAAATGAATGGATAAAGAAGTTGTGGTACATATACACAATGGAATACTATTCGGCGTTAAGGAAAGATGATATAGGAGCATTTGTGACAACATGGATGGATCTTGAGAGTATAATGCTAAGTGAAATAAGTCAGACAGAAAAAGCAGAGAACCCTGTGATTTCACTGATATGTGGTATATAAACCAAAAAGAACAAGACAAACAAATGAGAAACAAAAACTCATAGACACAGACAATAATTTAGTGGTTACCAGAGGGTAAGGGGGTGGGGGGTGGGTGATGAGGGTAAAGGGGATCAAATATATGGTGATGGAAGGAGAACTGACTCTGGGTGGTGAACACACAATGGGATTTATAGTTGATGTAATACAGAATTGTACACCTGAAATCTATGTAAATTTACTAACAATTGTCACCCCAATAAATTTAATTAAAAAAAAAAGAAAAGAGCTTCCACACTGCGGCTTGCCCTCTCTTGCTATCGTTCAGAATCTTGTTGATTGCCCCCAGGTGAAGAAGCTAAGCTAGCCCGCTAGATGATGGGTGACAAATTTCCCAGTAATCACAGTTATTCCAGAAAAAAGCAGCCAACCTTAGACAATGTGTCAGATGTCCACAAATGCAGGAGTGACCTCAGCCGAGACCAGTACAAAAACCATGTATGTAAGCCAAGCCCAAAGTGCCAACCACAGAAATTTCAGACAAATATTTATTGTTTTAAGCTATTAAGTTTTAGGGTTATTTATTATTCAGCAATATATACTAGAATAGTAAGCTAACTACATAATTTTAATTTTTATTTTTTAATTAAATTTATTGGGTGACATTGCTTAATAAAATTATATAGGTTTTAATTGTACAATTCTATAATATATCATCTATATATTGCATGGTGTGTTTACTACCCCAAATCAAATCTCCTTCCCTCACCATATATTTGACTCCCTTTTTCCTCTTCTACCTCCCCCTTCCCCCTTCCCCTCTTGTAACCACTAAACTCTTGTCTGTGTCTATGAGTTTTTGCTTGTTTCTTTGTCTTGTTCCTTTGTGGCTTTCAGTTTTATATCCCACATATGAGTGAAATCATATGGCTCTTGACTTTTTCTGTCTAACTTATTTTGCCCCAAATGGCAGTATATCATCTTTTCGTATGGCTGAGTAGTATTCCATTGTATATATGTACCACATCAATATATATATATATATATATATATATATATATATATATATATATATATATGTTTATTTCTTCCAAAAAATAAACAAGAAGAAGAGTAGATGAGATGAAAGAAGAGACAATAATTTCTAACTCATTTTATGAGACCAACACTACTCTGATTCCAAAAATCGGTAAGAATAAAACACACAGACACAAAAATTGCAGAACAATATCTCTGATAAATACAGATGCAATAACCCTAATCAAAATACTAGCAAATCAAATACACCAATACATTAAAAAGGTTAAACATCATGACTAAGTGGGGTTCATTCCATGGGTGCAAAAGTGGTTTAATATATGCAAATCGATCAGTGTGATTCTCTGCATAAAATAAAGGATAAAAATAATATGATCATATCAATAGATGCAGAAAAAGTATTTGACAAGATGCAACATCTATTTATGATTAAAACACTTAATAAAATGGGAATAGGAAGAAAGTATCTCAACATAATAAGGTCATACAACAAACTCTCAGCTAATATCATACTTAATGGTAAAAGCTGAAATCTTTTCCTCTAAGATCAGGAACAACACAAAGATACCCCCTTTTATCACTGTTATTCAACAGAGTATTAGAAGTTCTAGCCAGAGCTAATAGGGGATGAGAAAAGACGTCCAATTTAGGAATGAAGAAGTCAAATTGTCACTTTTTACAAATGACACTATTCTTTATATAGAAAACCCTAAAGAATAAACCAAAAAAACTATTAGAAACAATAAATCAATGCAGTAAAGCAGCAGAACAAAGTCAATGTACAAAAATCCATTGCATTTCTATGTACTGACAATGAAATTTCAGAAAAAGAAATAAAAGTAAAAAAAAAAATTCCTTTTGCAATTGCAACAAAAATAATAAAATACCTAGTAATAAACTTAACAAAGGATGTAAAGGACCTATATACTGAAAACTGAAAGACATTATTAAAAGAAATTCAAGAACATGCAAAGAAATGAAGAGACTCTATTTTCATGGATTGGAAGAGTTAACATAGTTAAAATGGCCTTATAACGCAAAGCAATATGCAGATTTAATGCAATCACCATAAAAATCCCAACAACATTTTAAAAAGAAATATATCAAAAAAAGTCATTTGTATGGAATCATAAAACACATTCAATAGCAAAAGTAATCCTGAGAAAAAAGATCAAGGCCAGAGGTATCATACTCCCTGAGTTCAAATTACACTACAAAGAGACAATAATCAAAACAGTGTGGTGTTGGTAGAAAAACAGGCAGAGAGATCAAAGGTACAGAATTGAGAACCCAGTAATTACATAATTTTAAAAGCAATAATATGAATGAATATTCTAAGGGCAAAGATAATTTTTAAAAATAGAAAAGAAATTATTAAAATGTTGCATATATATTTCAAGCTCAGCATTTTTAATGTGTCTTCTTGCTGTGTATTCTAGGTCTTAAGCACATTTTAGCCTGAACACTCTCAAGAGGCAGAAGTGTGTCTGGAAGGAGTCTCAAGGGCTTCTGGCTGGGTTTGATATTAATGCTCTTGAATTTTTATTTTTTGTTTTCCTGAAGTATACTTTTTCTGAGTTTGGATGAGATCAACTCAGACTATTTTAGCTCCAGCAAATGAACAGTTTGTAGTCTTTGCCTATTATTTACTTCCATCTAATATTATATCTTTGAGAGAAATGTATGAGATCCTATTTTTAAAAAGTTGGAAAGCAGGTAGTGTCTATAACAATACTAATTTAATACAAACTAATTTTTATTCATTAGTATATAAACTACATCAATCCAGGGACTGTGCTTTATTTCTATTTATTTGATCCACATAACAATAACAATGTTTATGACCTCTGATTAAGAGGATTCCTTTGAGGTACAGTGGTGAAAAAGGTGACAATCAGTCTACTTCATAGGTATGCAGACTGAGAGGTTTTTATCTCATCTCGGAGAAACAAAATAGACAAAAATATCCATATCTCTGTAGATTTTATAAGATTATTGAAAGCAAAATTCTAACCCACATCTTGAATCATTCTTCAGAGATTCAGACTTTTAAACAGAAATTTATAATGCATCACAAACACAGCTGCATCTTGATTGAATTTTTGCTGCCTATATTCTATGTCTGAGATATATCTATTAACTCCTCAATATGGTGTATTTCACAAATGACATATTAAGGACACCATTTAGGTAACATTTACAACGAGATCTAGACAGAGCATGTTATGATATAACAAAATAAATTCTGGACTTTGAATTAGAAATCTTGAGTCTAGTCCCAGTTCTGACATCTACCCACTGCATGGCTGGGAAGTTCATTTAATTTCTGTAAGACTCAATTTTCTCACCTATGTGTTATCAACAACAGAGTGAATGGTATATTAAAACTTTTCGTATACAATGTGAAGCGTTATAAAATGCAAGGCATTATTATTATTATAATATCTCTTGTCTTAACAAAATTTAATACGTGTACTGGCTTTAGAAAATGCCCTTGCAAGGGAGACCGTATCACCACATGTAAGAAAAATGAGAGGAGTGTTTTCTAATATAAAGTTGTTTGTAGCATGTCAGGAGAGCACAATACAGAAAATACACATTCCAGATGAACTACATGTTGGTTCATATATTTCAACACCTCACCCAGGCAGGTAATAGTCATTCAAACTCACAAGTATTATTCCATTCAAATATATATGAGCAACACAGTTCAGAATACTATAGCATTTATGATAATACTCATAAATGGCCAGAAATGAACCCTAAGTTGATTCAGATTATCGTATAGTGTATCAGTTGGAGTTCTTTGGCTTAGTAAGTTAAAAAAAATAATTAAAAAAAAGAATCTATGGTAAGCATATGGAGTAGTCCCTGGAATCTAAGGAAGAGGAACAGTTAAACCTTGGGACAGATAGGATGTAGCTCACTACCTCTCAGTATGGGCAGACATGAGAAAAGATAATGGAAATATCATTTGTTGTTATACTAAAGTCATCTAAATTAGGGGAAAGATAGTTTCCAAAAAGTAAACTACGCTACTATTTTAATCAGAAATAAAGGGTTTCAGGGCAGGTAAAAATAAAATATGTTGGATATACTTATCATGATTAATAAAAGTTACTTTAAAGAATATTTTTATGAGACCTGCACCAAAATTACTTAAGCTACCATGTGATAGTTGCAAAAGTTATATGGTTAATGCTAGATTTTCCAAAGCCATTTTCTGAAGGAACGAGAACTTCCTTGGGAAATTCAGTGTCATCCCTACTTGGACCCAGGTAATGCACTAGTTTTACATGAAAGCTTGGAATATTCCACTGTTACAACAATTTAAAAATGACTTAAACAGATAAATAAAGGAATTTTCAAGTCAGTGTGTGTTTCATGATAATTGTCCCAGTATTACCATTTAATGTAATAAGAGTTTTGTGCAGATTTCAAAAGTACTGTGAACGAGAGCTCTCGTGTTGCACCCACATTCCTCAATAGATAAAATATATCTCTTTCTTTTCTTTATGATGGAATGCCTTTAAAAAATCAACATTGTTCAAGTTTGTACAGGGCTGATTATCAATGATGCTATTACAGACTTTCAGTTTGGAATGTCTGCTGCCCCTGTAATTTTTAGTATATGTGCTGCTGAAGCGAGAACTGAATTTTTAATTTTCTTTTGGAGGTACTGTGTTCTAAGATTTCATATATGATTGTATATTTTATGATATGGAAATAAGTAATGGAAGCAACAAAACACAAACTCACGAAACAATCACGATTCCACAAAAAACTCCTCAGAAAATTCCATATCATTTGACAGAAGAAAATAATTAAAGAAAGAGCAATGAGAAGCCATAGCTTCTGATGGATGTCATCACCTATGCTTCTAGGTTATTCTTTGAACAATTCCCCAAATTTGTGAATAATTATTAACAATCTTAAGCATTTCTATATGCAAATTAATTATACCACATTTCTATACTAAAGCATTACAGATCATAATTCTATATTATTGTATACCAAAATGAGAGCATTTACCTCTAGAATATAATTAACATCTGAATCTATATTCATTCCTTATAATGAACAGATACATGCAAACATGGTTCTTGAGTAAATTAACCAAAAATACTATGGGACACACTGGACTACTTCAGAACAACGTGACATATAGCATATAACCATACATATTTACAAAGAAATCTTTGTATCAACATAAATAGGAGTGAACCTGGTTGAGATAACATTTCGTAAATGATCCTACTTCTCTGAGCTACGTTTTCTGAGCACCAGCATTGTGACAGCCATTGTCACTTGGGGTGAACCTGTACCCGAATGAATGATGTGGCAATATCTGAAGGTTTTTTGTGTTTTTTTTTCAACCTGTGATCTCATCAAACAAATGAATTAATTGGAAATAACCAAACATACATTAAAGATTTATATTTACTGTTTGGTATACTGCTCATTTACCTAGCAGATTGGCAATGGCTTTTTAAAAAATAATTTTATTAAAAATATAGCTAACATACAATATTATATTAGTTTCAGCAGTACAACATAATTATTAACATTTATATACCTAAATAAGTGATCACCATAAGTCCAGCAACCATCTGACACTGTACAATTCTATCACAATATTATTGACTATATTCCCTATGCCATATATTACATTCTCATAACTTATTTGTTTTATACATGAAAATTTGGACTTCTTATTTCTCTTCCCCCCTTTTTCATTTTTCAATTATAGTTGAAATTCAATATTATTTTATATTAGTTTCAGGTGTATAGCATAGTGGTTAAACATTTATATAATTTAAGAATTGATCTGCCTGACTAATCTAGTCCCCACTTAGCACTATACAGAGTTATTACCATATCATTCTCTATGCTTTATTTTATATCCTCATGACTATTTTGTAACTACCAATTTGTATTTCTTAATCTCTTCACCTTTGTAACCCTAACCTAAACCCCTCTCATCTATCATCCCAACAAATCTAGTACCCATCTGACACCATACATAGATATTACAATGTGATTGACTATATTCCTTATGCCATTTTGTGGTTACTGACTGTTTTCTAATCCCCTCATTTTCCCCCTTATTCCTACCCCCCTCCCATCTAGCAACCCTCAGTTTTTTCTCTATGTCTCCAAAACTGTTTCTGATTAGTTCATTCACTTATTCTTTTCTTTAGATTCTGCATATAAGTGAGATCATATGGTACTTGTCTTTCTCTGTCTGACTTATTTCATTTAACATAATATTCTCTAGGTTCATCCATGTTGTCGCAAATGGTAAGATTTCTTTCTTCTTTATGGCTGCATAATACTCCATTGTATAAATGTACCACAGTTTCTTAATCCAGGCATCTACCGATGGGCATTTTGGTTGTTTCCATATCTTGGCTATTGTGTATAGTGCTTCAATAAACATAGGAGTGCATAAAGTTTTTTGAATTAGAATTTTGGATGTCTCCGGATAGATACCTAGGAGTGGAATTGCTGGATCATAAGGTAGTTCCATTTTCAGATTTTTGAGATACCTCCAGTCTGTTATCCATAGTGGCTGCACCAATCTACAATCACACCAACAGTGCACAAGTGTTCCCTTTTCTCCACATCTGCACCACCACTTGTTGTTTGTTGATTCATTGATAGCCATTTTGACTGGGGTGAGGTGGTATCTCATTGTGGTTTTTATTTGCATTTCTCTGATGGTTAGTGAGGTTGAGCATTTTTTTCATATGTCTGTTTGCCATCTGCATGTCCTTTTTAGAAAAATGTCTCATCCTCTGCCCATTTTTTAATTGGGTTGTTTGTTTTTTTGGAGTTGAGTTGAGTGAGTTTTTTAATAAATTTTGATATTAACCCCTTATCAGATATATCATTGGCAAATATCTTTTCCCATTCAGTAGGATCCCTTTTTGTTTTATTGATGGTTTCATTTGCTGTGAAAAAACTTTTTAGTTTGATGTAATCCCACATGTTTATTTTTTCTCTTACTTCCCTCGCGCGAAGGGATATATCAGTGAAAGTTTTACTCCGGGTAATGTCCATGAAGTTTCTTCCTATATTTTCTTCTAGGAATTTTATGGTTTCGGATCTTACATTTAAGTCTTTAAACCATTTTGTATTTATTTTTGTATATGGTGTAAGGAGGTGGTCCAGCTTCATTTTTTTGCATATGTCTGTCCAGGTTTCCCAGCATCATTTATTGAATAGACTATCTTTACCCCATCGTACATTCTTACCTCCATTGTCATAGATTAAATGGCCATATAGGCATGGATTTATTTCTGGACTCTCTATTCTGTTCCA
Source organism: Rhinolophus hipposideros (assembly GCF_964194185.1). Classification (NCBI taxonomy): domain Eukaryota; kingdom Metazoa; phylum Chordata; class Mammalia; order Chiroptera; family Rhinolophidae; genus Rhinolophus; species Rhinolophus hipposideros. The sequence continues at coordinate 79,297,865 of NC_138047.1, forward strand.
TTGATCTATGTGTCTGTTTTTATGCCAGTACCATGCTGTTTTGGTTACTGTAGCCTTGTAGTATAATTTGATGTCAGGTATTGTTAAACCTCCCACTTCGTTCTTATTTCTCAAGATTGCTGAGGCTATCCGGGGTCTTTTACTGTCCCATATAAATTTTAGGACTATAAATTCTATTTCTTTGAAAAATATCATGGGTAGTTTGATAGGAATTGCGTTGAATATGTATATTGCCTTAGGCAGTATGGACATTTTAACTATATTAATTCTTCCTATCCATGAACATGGTATGTGTTTCCTCTATTTGTATCTTCTTTTGTTTCTCTCTTCAGTGTCTGATAATTTTCTGAGTACAGATCTTTTACTTCTTTGGTTAAGTTTATTCCCAGGTATTTTATAGTCTTTGAAGCAATTGTAAATGGGATTGTTTTTTTTTAATTTCTCTTTCTGATGTTTTATTATTGGTATATACAAACACATGCATCTGTTTCTCTCTGTCTTACATTCCACTCATCACCATACCCTTCAGGTCTATCCATGCCATTGCAGATGGCAAGAACTCATTCCTATTCATGGCTGAGAAATATTCCATTGTAGAAATGTGCTACCTCTTCTTTATTTATTCTTCCATTGACACCAGGCTTTCTCTACATCTTAGCCATTGTAAACAGTGCTGCAATGAACATATGGATGCACAAGTCTCCTAAAGTAGCACTTTAGGTTTCTTCAGGTAAAGACCCAGAAGTTGGATTACTGAGTCCCTCCCTCTTTGTCTCTTATTATAGCCTTTTTCCAAAGTCTATCCTGTCTGGCACAAATATTGTCACCCCATCATTTTTTTTTAAATTTCCATTTTCATGAAATAACTTATTCCATCCCTCCACTTTCCCTCTGTGTGTCTTTCAATCTGAAGTGACTCACCTATAGGCAGCATGTGTATGGGTCTTGTTTTCTTATCCATTCAGCCCTCTTATGTCTTTTGATTGGAGCATTTAACCCATTTACGTTGAAAGTAATTGTTGATAGATATGTAACTATTGCCCTTTTATTATTCATAGTTTTGATCTTTTTTTCCCCAAACTTAAAGAAGTCCCTCTAACATTCCTTGTAATACTTGTTTAGTGGTGATGAACTCCTTTAGCTTATTTTTGTCTGGGAAGCTGTTTATCTGTCCTTCAATTTTAACTGATAGCCTTGCTTGGTAGAGTAATCTTGGTTGTAGGTTCTTGCTTTTCATCATGTTGAATATTTTGTGTCAATCCCTTCTGGCCTGCAAAGTTTCTGTTGAGAATCAGTATGTAGGAGAGGCCATGCTGCAAACTGAGATTGGCTGCTACCAGTACTGGATCTGGGGTAACTCTGCCAAAATCCAGGACACCCCGAGGCCTGTTGCCACCTGTAAACTTCCTTAAGATTCAGCTACTGGTAAAGTCTTGTGTGGTAAGCAAGTTGGGTGAGGTAGGGTCTCAGGGACTCACGAGAGTGGGAAGAGTTGAGGTCAACAAGTTAATGTAGACTTTGGTTTGGCCCCAGTGCTGAGCCTGGAGCTACTCAGCAAAAGTTTCAGAGCATACTGAGGCCAGTCATACATTAAAGATTATATTTATACTGTTTGGTATACTGCTCATTTATACGGCCTGGGACCCGTGGACTCCAGTGGTTTTTCCAAGAAAGAGTGCAATTTGGATGGAACTGGCTGATAGATAGAAAGTGCCTCTGGAGCTGGGTGGGGCAGGGTCCCAGTCGAGCTCACAAGGCCAATCAGATTTAGATTTGGCTTGTGGGGGTAGTGCTCAACATAGGAAAAATGGTGCCCACCTGCCAGCTGCATGGTAGAAGGACCCCACACAGGGAAAATAACGACTGTCCTCCAGCCTTTGCCTCAAAGCCACATGCACTCAGTCTGTCCCCCATATGTTTCTGATGCCCCCCAATTTACTGTCCCTACACTGAAACCCAAGGTGAGTGCCTGCGAGTGAGTGAATCTGTGTGCAGGCCCTTTAAGAGAACTTCTAAGTTTCCTGCAGCCTTTCATCCTACCTGGATTGTTGAAATCCCCACTGTTTTTCACAGCCAGATGTTGGGGGGCTCTTCTTCCTGGCACCAATACTCTGGGCTAGGGTCCCTAACCCCTTGGGAGAAACCTCTGTGGCTGAGATATTCCTTCTGATTCTTAACCACCACACAGAGGTTTGGGGCCATCTTATTTTGCATCTCCACCCTTCCTACCAGTCTCAAACTGGCTGCTTTATATACTTAGTTACAAAATTTATATTCAGGCAGACTTCAGATGGTTCTCCAGGTTGATTGTTCTATAATTTAGCTGTAATTTTATTGTGTTCATAGAAGGACACAGGCACAGTGTTTACCTACTCCACCATCTTGGATCTCCCCCGCAATGGCTTTTAATCTCCACAGAAATTGCTGATATCTTTAGTCAAATGTGATGAAGGAATATGTCTTTCCTAAGCTCTCACGTACTTTAATGATCCCTTTTCTTTGTTCTGGCTTTCCAAAGTCCATGTCAATTAGCCCTGGAATAATTTCTGTCCTATACAAAAGACATAACTCCAAGTCCACAAACTTAGAGGTACAACTGTTTTTCCTGTAACTAAATTATAGCAGCCTCTATTCAACGGCATGACGAACATAATCTTTGCTTGGTTCTTTCTACATTATTCCCAAATTTTGTCTAAGTTCTCCAATGAGAAAGGGATGGGGAATCAGGCCTTAGATCATTTTAGGCATTGTGTGATACATGCGGTGAGGTAGATGGCATGTCTTGCCTGAACCATCATCATTAATTTGTTCTGTTTTTTGCTGAGATATTCTCTTTCCAGAATGGGTTTAGCTCTCTTCCCTGGTTAAACCATTGCTGTGTTTCCCCTTATTACCATCACCAAAGCTTGAGATCTTCAATCTTCTGTGCCATGTCAATATTGTCCTTGAGTGTGGAGAATACATTTAAGTGTTCCAACACCACATTTGGGTGCAGGCAACTCTGTGGGATTTTCTCAGGCTCTCTGCCCAGACAATGCCAACCGCTTTTACTCTGAAACCCTGTAATGGGGTCTGGCTGCCTCCCCAGGTCCTATTCAGAAGCGGAAGGCTTAAACCCCCTCTGAATTTTCATAGTAAAATGTACTTATTTGTGTTCTCCATATCAGAAAATGCCACCAGCATTTACAGTTACTCAGACAAAAAACTTAGATTTTTCTTTGATTCTTCTTTTTTTCTCACTCCCATCCAATCTGTTAGGAAGTCATTACAACTAACTCTACCTGAAATTATAACCCTAAGCCATTTCTCAACACTCCTTTGCTACCATCTTATATCTCAAACCAGCATATGGTCTTACCTGACTACAGTAATAACTCCTTCACTGGCTTTTATCAATTCCCTGATTCTGTAATTGCTGCTGTCCTCTCATCTCCAGAGTAACCTGCTAAAAACTTAAATCAAATCATGGGGGTGCAGTACACTCCTGTGATTTAGCATTGTGCATGAAATAAAATCCACGTTTCTTACCAAGGACTGTAAGGTCCTGGTCACTCTGTTTCTTCAGGTCTGGGCTTCTTGTCATTTCTTAATTATTCCAGGTTCACACCTTCCCCAAACTTCAAAGTTTCTAATTTCTGCTCTCCTCTATGTGACTATTCAAAGTCTTCTTGAATGCTACCTCTCTAGGGAAACTTTCATCTCCCTATTCTTCACCTGATTTATGTTTCTTTACAACATTTATTACTATTCCAAATGAATTATTTGTTTATGGGTTTATTGTCTGCCTTCACCACTGGCCTGAACTATGTACTCCCACCTGTAATCCATAATATATAATATACTGTTTGGTACATAGTATGCCATCAGTAAATATTTTTTTCAGTGAATAAATTCACTTGATATTGGAAATACAGTGATAATAGGACAGTGCTTTATAGTCAACAAATTTATTAGAGATAAGAACAGTTTCTAGATTAAAACTGAACTCAAAGAGGCTCATTTCATTTGGTAGAAGATATAGAAAGAGGTACTTCTTATGTGTGACATAAGATTTTACCTCAGACTTCAGCAGAATGTGATTTTTACTATTTAACCATGTCATGTCCACTATTGTATAGCATCTATGAGTCAAAAAATTATGTATCATCCTAAATCCCAAATCCATGATCCAGAGCACTTGTTTAAAATAGCATAAAATCAAGAAATCCATGACCTGAAAACCCTTCTGTAAACCATAGTAACTAATATGTTCACCAACCTTGCTGAGCATGTGCAACCATAATGGCACAGGGCACCGAGAATTTCTGGAAAATGTGAACAACATACATTAGTCATTTATCATTAAGCCATGGAGACTTTATGTTACATACTACAGCTGTTTTTTTGTTAACATTGTTTGACATTCATATATCCCAGTGATCTTTCAGTTGTAAGTGACTAGAACTCAATTTAAACTAGTTTAGGCAAAGAACAATATTTAGTGGCTGATATAACTGGCACATTGAGGCTGGAATCTAGGCTCAAACGATGTTTTCATGGCATGAGCTCTCCCCATCTTTTGGTTTTGCTTCTCACGACTTCCACATGTGTGTTAGCCACTTTCTTCTATGTGGATAGATTCTCATCACGTAGCAGAAAAGCAATCCCAAGTATCCATCACTAGAACATCTGTTGCAAAAAGAAGAGCCTTGTGGAAACTACAGCTTACGTATCCATGAGAAGATTCTAATTGGTCAAGCTTAGGACATAGGTCTATACTAATCCTATTATTGTGTTGAGGAGATGTTATATTATGATTGGATCAAACTTGATCATGTTTTCACCCCTTTTACAAGCAGAGGGAGATGAAAGAGGACTGGGAAATTATGTTGAGCATGTAAAACATTAAAGTTATCACTATCAACAGAGCAACATTGCTCTATACTTCTTTAGGCCAAAAAGGGTCAATGCATTTGTGAAAGAAAACAAGTGCTGTGCCGTATTATTTATGTTATTGATCTCCTTAAATAACTGAAAATAATACATTAGAAATGTCAGGCATATAATGCTGGCTAATTGTAGGAATTCCAACATTAGAGACAATACAATCTGGAATCAAAATGTTATAGAATAAAGAAGAAATGGTCAAAAAGATGAAAACAATGAGATAAAAAAATCTAGAGAAATAGAGGGTAGAAATCAAAGTTAGAAGTATTTCTGATGGAAAGAAGATAGCAAAGAGAAAAACAATAATCATAAATCTGGAAACAAAATTTCCTGAGTTATAGTTCTTAAATTAAATAAATCATATTTTCATCCTATTTTATGTATGAGAAAATGTAGTCTCCACTTTCCAAAACTCCTTTCTTATTCATACATTGACTCTCCACATAGGCTCATTTATACCTTGATTTTCTATTTGTAGTATGCCTAGTTACCTTGCCTCTTGTCATATTTTTCTGTAGAATTGGTGCCCAGCCCGGAACTTCAAATAGAATAGAATAGTAGAGCATGTATTTTGCTCATTTCCTTCCCAGGCCAGGATCTTGATCCCTGTTTCTTATTCTCTCTCACTTTTCACTGTCTTTGTGACCATCCTGCTATGAAAAGACAGATACTATTGAACTCACAACAACTCAAATGGTTTCTGGAATATTCCTTTTTTTAAATTTATTGGGGTGAAAATTGTTAATGAAATTACATAGATTTCAGGTGTACAATTCTGTATTACATCATCTATAAATCCCATTGTGTGTTCATTTCCCAGAGTCAGTTCTCCTTCCATCACCATATATTTGATTCCCCGGTTTCTGGAATATTCTTGATTCTTTGCTCACTAGAATAACTTTATGGCAACAAAAATGTTTAGAATAATACTACAGTTATGTGTCTTGGCTAACCCAACTGTCTTCACTAGAACCATCTCTATAACTGCTTGTTTTCTCTCCCTAGTACAGGGGCTGATAATCAGCTGGTGTGCTTCAGTACAATAAACAAAATGGAATCTGCTATGATTGGGTGGAGGCAGGCATTCCTCTTTGGTAGTTTCTGTACTTTCCTACTTCTTCCTAAAATCGTCTGGAACGCTGTGCCCAATATTTTCTTTTTTTCTTCATTGGTTATTAGCTCAATTTGTGAAGCCTCAGAATGCTAATGTGGTCATTGCAGGTCAGCCGAGAACCTTTATCTTTTCTGAAAAAAATAAGAGAAATATTCAGTTTGTTCCTATTTGGCAAAATTATCTCTGACTTCGGGGGTGGAGTATTTCTGGCAGGTCTCATCTCAGCCCTAGATCAATTGTGCTGTGCCCGTCTCCACAGGCCAAAGCAGTGACCAGGACGATAAACTGTGACTCCTGCTGATGGCTCTTTCTGGGAACTGGCCTGGCTGTATTGGCTCTGTCTTGATTCAGGCGGTTGTAACCAAGTTCCAGACTGGGGAAAACTGAAAGGGAGACTTTATATTTGCATTGTGTTTTTTCCAAATGTTTCTTAGTGCAGAATGAGCGAGTTGGAAAATATTGCTGACTTTTGGCCCATTTTACTTGTTTACAGCTTAAGAGTACATAAAAATTTCTTATTACTTAAGTTATGATAGAGCTGAATGCTGGAGCAATTAATTGAGACTATATTCCATAAATCAAATAATGTTTGTTATATCACAGATTGACTTCATTCTTCTTTTTTCTGTTAAGCTTTATGGATAGGTCTCTTTGGTTACACATTTCACATCTAACACCTCTAGCTACAATACCTACATTTTTCTCATTTCTTAAAGGAATATATAGTCTTGCAGTTCTCAGGGTTTTGAGGACTTGGGAGTAAGGGGCAGGTTAGATTCACCTTTCCTCAGCAGAGTGGAAATGGACCATGCCCTTGACAATATTTTGAAGTCTATTCCCCAGCCCCTGCCAAAGGGCAAATTCTAATAGACGTGTGGTAAGGAGTCATGACTGAATACAGACAACACAGTCTACAGTTAATCTCATATATAAATGTAAAGTAGAAAATGATGACCCTTGGCTCCCAAACCTCATTCTCCCCTAATTGTTTAGTTCTTTAAGTGCTTCAATTTAAAAGGAAAACGCCTCCCACGAGTTAATAGGGTTTGTTTCTGCTTTCAAGACAAATAACAGGGACAGTGATCTGCATTGGAATTCTTTAGGTTAAATACATGAAGATTACAAGTCTGTTTTCATAAAAATCCATGTGTTACCCACATATGACTTTTGAATTGTCAAGGAAAAAATTATAGCATTATTCATCACGATGAGCATCTTTTCAGATTTCGTATTTCTTTTTTTCTCTTCCCAAATTGTTGACCTGGCATGGTTGAAGACAAACGTATACATTGTAATAGGTTGGTCAAGTAAATAATTAAAAAGAGAAGAATGGAATATTCCCTTCTCCATGGAAATGTTAGGAGTGTGTCCTTCACAGATGAGACAGCTGTGTTGGATTTGGTCTGACAGTTTCCTTCTCAGTTTATATTAATGAATTCATACACATACACCTAATATGTTGTGTACTTATTAACCCACACTGATGACAGTTAAATTATATAAGGTTCAGTTTAAGACCCAAGTGTAGAGCTCCAAACCAGCATTTCAGAGCAAAGAATGCACAGTCAATTAAAGTAAAATTATCTGGTACCACACTTTATCCTATAAAACACCAAAACCAAATAGGAAAGGTAAGCTGATACATACAATGTTATACAATGTTTTGCTGTTGCTCGATTCAATAATTCTCCAGACAGCTATAAACTTAGATCTTGTTTGTGATACTTCTCTGGCCATGCATCCCCTATTAGCCTATACAAAAAACAAAACTTCACATGTTATTCGGCTAAAGGTCAGCCCTTATAAGTAGTGGACTTCAGATCCAAGAGTACACTTTGGTTTTGACAGCTCATGTGATGGATTCCAAAGGGATTCTTTGCAGATGTTATTATACTGCTTATGACATAATGTCTTTCCAGCATAGTCAGATAACTGAAAGTGACCAACAAAAGGAAGGCGATGTTAGGGGAAGAGGGCGGATACATTTGTGTGCATGATTTCATGAGAAGAGTAACTGAAGCATCGCGTATTTCAGAGTGATGGCCAAATAATACACATTGGGCAGGACCATTTCTTATTTGCTCTTCCAAGAGAACCTGAAATACAGATGTTAGCAGTGCCTTTGCAGTGAAAATATTCCTTCCTTGAAAATGGAATTAAAGTGGGATCATTGAGATCCATGAAGCTTAAGTTCTTTGTGGCCCAATTTCTTTAAGCACATTTTTTTATAAACACTTCCTAAGCATTTTATGAGCTATGAAAACAGTGGGGGAAACTGTGCAACCACATAAAGGTCACACACTAAGTACACTGCTGGAAAACATACAGCAAAAGATGAGGAACCAGCGAAGTTTCCTGACAAGTACTGTGCTCCTGAGGCAGAGTTCTGCTTCAAATTGTATTCGTTAACAAGTAAGAATGCTTTTAAGGTTTTTCTTGTCACTTGCAATAAAATTATTAAGTTATAGATATACAGGCAAAAGTCTTCCATTCATATAGTTTCATTTTGTTATCAATGTAATGTTGGCAGTAAGGAAGAAAGAGATTTTGACTTTTTAGGAAGATTTTTTTCCCTTTGCTTCTGAAAGTCTTACTAGTTTACTTTCATAGATGAATTATTTGGACAACAAGTTGTGCAGTAGCTTTTTTCTTTGTATTTATGGTGTATTTTCTGTAACAGTGCATATTTTGATCCACAGTTAGTGATTTTGAAGTTTTTTGTTTTTTTTTCCTGGAGGATCCCTATATATCTTTCTTCCTTTTATCTTCAGGTTAGATTGCTGTGGTGTTATTTTAAGATTTAGAAGCTTCAGTTAAGCAAAGCAAGTGAAATCTCTCTCTCTCTCTCTCTCTCTCTCTCTCTCTCTATATATATATATATATATATATATATATATATATATATATAGAGAGAGAGAGAGAGAGAGAGAATGCTTATCTTAGAGACTGTCAGCAGCTTATATTTCAAGTTTCCTTGGCATCACAAATACGCCAGAGAATGTATTTTGATTTGGATGATAAGGGACAGATGAGGGAGTTTGAACTTTAAAAAAAAATTCGAGTGTAGGATTCTAATGTATAACTCTTGTCCTTGGATGCTGTTCTGGAATCTAGGAATCTTCTGGAAGAAACACTGATCTAATAGACTTTTTTTTTTTTTTCTAATAGACTTTTAAAGTTGGAAGGGACCATATAGATAACCTGGTCCAACCCTCTCATTTTACAGATGGGAGGACTGAGACTCTGAGGTTAAGTGACTTAGGCATTACCTTTCACAGACGTTTTGAGATGTGAGGATTCTTTTAAATGTACTTTGAAAAAGATTCAGTATTATATCCAATTTTTCATAATAACCAACTACTTAAGTTTTCTATTAAAGTCAGCCTAAATAGAAGAAACACTTTTGGAAATTAGAAACTTAGCACTTTCAAAGTTCAGGTTTTTTTAAATAATAAGATTAAACAATACAGCTATATTGTGATAGGAAGTAGAGGTGTATTATGAAGTTAATCTGCAACACAAAATGCCCCAAATCACTTCTTTGATCAGAGTAGCACAAAGCTAATTGTACTAAATGTTATTATTTCTGTACATAGGGCTTACTCTTTGTTTTAAAAAGGACATTTGTTCCTTGTTTGTCTTTTCTTTAGGCTTGTTATTCCAAAGAACTGTTCAAGAGATAAAGAATAAGGAAATGGAGTGGGAAGTAAATCTTGTAGAAAGAAAACAAATTAACTCTCAGAAAGAGACGTGATGGGGGTAAACATTAAAAAGGCACAATTAGAGAAGATGTTGAAACTGGAGAGGAAGTCTGATGAACTCATAGTGCCAAAGAGATCAAGATACAAATGAACTTTACAAAGAAGAAACTGAATGGTGACCACAAAATGAAAACCTTTTCTAAGGAGAAACTCAGGTATTCACCCTGGTTTTAAAATAAAACCCAATAAGAAAATATTAATGAAAACATGAAGCCTGTTACTAGTAACCAGAGAAACAGTTTTAAAAGTACATGTCGTGCTGATTATATTGTTCTACTTATGAAGAAAACCCAGTCCTAAGAGATGGATGGGGAACTAAGAATAGGGCACTAAAGATTCTTGCTTTTGTTACAAAGTTCATAGCTTACTGGTGGTGTCAATGTTCTGAAAAAGCTTAAACATAGTTTTAAAGTCTTACTTTCTGCCTCTTCCAGCCAAGAAGTTTAGCTAAAGGGAAAACTCGACTTAGGAAATATGTCTGAGCTCATGACCTGCTGATTACTTGGAAGCCAATTATCTTTGCCTTCTAAATTTATATATATATATGATTATATCTATATCCATATCTATATCATCTATATCTATCTATATATTATATATAATCTCAGATTATAGAAGGAAAACAGCATTTTAAAAAAATTAAAGGATTTTCTTTTATATAAGTATGAAGGAATCCTGTGGGGCATAAAGTGGCTCTTGGTACAGTGAAAATGATTGTAATTCTACAGGTCATTTGTTATATCTTTTTTTAAAATTTAAGTTTATTTGGGTGACAATTGTTAGTAAAGTTACATAAGATTCAGGTGTACAATTCTGTAATACATCATCTATATATCATATTGTGTGTTCACCACCCAGAGTCAGTTCTCCTTCCATCATATCTTAATGCTTCTTCATGAGTATTCTCCTATTAGTGTCTTTCTGATATTTCTGAGATCTGGATCTAAGACTCCTGTTGGTTCGAAATGAAGTCATTCTTGCTCGCTGTAGTAAATTAAGAATAGAACATTGAGAGAATCCTTTAGTTTGTATATAATTTAGTGAAAATCATTTTATATACAGATGCCTAATCTTTTCTTCATTCACCCAATTTGAATGCTTGGGTAAAAGGACTCCATTTATAGGATACTATTATAAATCAGTGATGTATCTAAAATGATTTTGCAGTAAGGCAGATGTCAGATAAGTGGCAGAGTAGAATCATGCATCTTAAACTTAATACGGTAAAGTTGTCTATTTTTCCTTAATATATTTTGAGGAAGGGGTCAAAAATAAAACTCCTCCAAGGGATGTTAAACATATGATGATAAATGACTTTGTAAGTGATGCTCATGGACCAGAGTTCTAGCCAGAGAGGAGGGATGGAAAACTCCTCGCTGGCCGGAAAGCTAGGGCTGTTTGGGTCTTGGATGCCACATTTATACAACAACAAAAACAAAACAAAACAAACAAACAAAAAAAACAAATAACTTAAAGTTGCTCATTTTGGCTGACTTTTCTACCATCTACCATTCCCTCTAACCTCCCAAATTTACTTTCTGGAATATGGACACAAGCTCATTCCCTCTGAAGGAAAGAAGAGAGGGCTACACATGTCCTGCAGATGAAATTTAAAAGGGAGTCTGGCATGGCTGGAAATAGATGATATTCTACTAATAGCTCTCTGAGATAAATCTTACAGAGTAAGAAAAATATAGAGAAAAAAATATTATAACACAGTTGTTATTCTAAGTGACTAGGCCTATAAAATCCTCTTTATTATTTGCATAGATTCTGATGAGGCAGTATTCATTTTCAGCACTATCAGGGCTCATTTCTCCTACATAAAATAATCAATATTATATACATTAGGTTAGTAAAACACATAAATCCGTATATTTGTTTTTCACTATGTTATCATACATTTAATTCTCTCATAATGACATGTGGAACTCATACAATACTAGTAGTGATGTCATTGACTAACTTTTCAATCATTTGTTTTTCTGTTTTTATATCCATGACCCATGCTGGCATATAAGTAAGTATATAGTAGTTCATAAGATGCTCAAATTCTTTGCCCTCATAGAACCTAGTAATCATCGACGAGTTTCATAAATTCTCTGGACATCTGTGAACAAAGATGTTGAACTAAATTGTTTTGAGAAAGTACCTTCAGTGCTCCTAATCTAAGCCATTAGTACAGAAGGGCGATGGGGACTGTGGTTTCTGCACTTTACTTTCTCCCATCCCTTCTTTTCCCCAAGATCATTAGGATGATGAAGGAGAAACTTGAATGTAAAGGGTATAGAGAGTGCTTCTTTTCAAACAGAAAGAATTGCTAGAGAAAAAGTAAGAGGAAAGAGGAGAAAGAAATCCTAAGCCATAGGATTTTAAAATCTCTGGTTTCAATTTGGAAAGCTTTTAAAATCAGGAACATATTTCTTGGTGTACTCCTCCATGCTGTCTTCAACTAATATTAATCCCAAACCCTATTTGCATAAGCGAGTTCTCTTGAACTATGATTGAGATGTCCATCAGCAATCACTAACGCTTCCTGAGTTTTAGGCACTGCTGAAGTCTTTTACTCACATCAATCCCCACAGTCACCTGAGGAGGTAAATACTAATTACCTTCATTTTGCAGAGGAGAGTCAAAGAGGCCAAATAATTTGTCCAAGTTCACATAGTTAGTAAATGGTAAACCTAGGATTTGAATGCAGATGTCTGGCATCACTGCCTCATACTGCCTCATTTATTCATGACCTGACCAAATTGTTACTTCCACTGCTTTATGATTTTTCATTGGTGTTTATTAGAAAATGTCCCTAGTGAAATCTTATTATGTAGTCTTTTTTTCATCACATACTGAAATGGCCAGTCAATATTTTGTCTTTTCTTCTTTTCTTCCTTTATAAGAAAGAGTAAGTTAATAATGAATGAAACAGTTGCTCTTGTTTTAGTTTCCTAGGAGTGATGCAACAAATTACCACATATTTGGTGGCTTAAAATAGCAGAAATTTATTCTTTCCCAGTTCTGGAGAGCAGAATTCCAAAATTCAGGTATTGGCTGAATGAGTTCCGTCGAGAGGCTCTGAGGAACAACCCACTCTTTGCCTCTCCCCTAGCTTCCGGTGGCTGTCAGGAATCTTTGGCGCTGCTTGGCTTGTATAGTTGCATAATTTCTGTCTCCATGTTCATATTTCCTTCTATCAAATTATCTCTGTGTCTCAAACTGCCTCTTCTTTCTCTTATGAGAACAGTAGTTATTGAATTAAGGTCCCACCTTAAATCCAAGATGATCTTATCCCAAGATCCTTAACTTAGTTACATCTGCAAAGACACTATTTCCAAATAAGGTGACATTCACAGGTACTAGAGATTGGACCCAGATGTATCTTTTGAGGGTATTGTGGTTGAGAGGGAGGCAGAAGAAGAGACCCAACATACAAGACAATTAACGGAAAAATCAACAACACCATTTCAGAGAATAAAAAAATGAATGAAGGAAATTAAGCAGGACAATAGATTCTGTTTTACTTCTGAATCCTCAGTACATCCTTAAATATCAGTTATAGCTCTTGACACTGCCAATAACTGTATGATTTATTATTTTAAAGAAAATTCTATTTTGGGTTTTTTTTTATTTCACATAAAATCCATCTTGCTATGATAAAGGGGTAAAAAGAAACTACAGATTTCTTTGTCATTACTCACTAACATGTCAAAAAAGTATTCATTCATGAAAGGAGCAACATACTAGACTCTCTGATTTCCCCAGGGAAATGGAAGAAATTGAATTGGGAAAAAAATAACTAAAGCATCAATTCACAAAGCATTAATATCCTCAACTCCCAAGCAGTAAAGCATTGTAAGATTACTACCAAAAATTTCCTCAGGGGTCATTTTATGTTCTCCATAGGAACATAAAATTTTTGGAAAAAATTCAACCTGCTGTAACTGCTCATATTTTACTTATCAATTACAGTTGCAAATTTTTTACAAAATATATTGTTGGCAAATGGCTTGGAAGTTGTTACAGAGGAAGTAAGTCATTGAGCCTAAGATGACTTCTTAAAACGCAGTTTGAGTTCAAGCAGTACAAGAACATTAGTCTCTGTGATGCACCTGTCTGAGGATGACCTTATGCCATGGCTATATAATCACTGGGTGTAAAAAAGAGCTGTGGTGATGTTTCATAAACTATTGAGAAGTTGTTCTGACAAACTTTTTGGATTTGGGGCTGCTAGATGTTCATTTTGTTTCTACACAAATTATATTTCTTTTTGTAATTGGGTATAAGCAGCAGCTGGACTTGTTTTACTTTAGTTCATGAATGCTTTTATAGTGCTAGAAATTAAAAAGGCACAAATGTTCATTCTAACTTGAAATATGAATACAAGTGAAGGCTTAGTCACTTGCCTGTGTTTAAAACAAAACCAATGCTTGTTTCAGCGAATACTTCAACTCCACACTTGGATGATTTGCTGTAGAACTTATTCTTCATCATCTGAGCATGAAAGAAAAAGGCTGCAATCTATCCTTTTATTAGGACTTTAGACATCTCCCTCCCCATCGATAGAGAGGAAATGCTTTTCTGGAAGTCATTTAATAATAAGTTTTACAAAAACTATTGCATAAGGCACTATGATTCCAGTTGTTTTTTAAAGCTGCATTAACAACAGCAGTTAAAAGAAACCATCAGGCGTAAAATAGTCAAAAATAGTGGAATACAAAACAAGGGGAATAGAATTAACTCAAAGAATGGTATTTGATGAGTTTGTACTGCTATCCCTGTGTGGATGCAAAGGGATGTTTGTACTGCAAAGTTTGTACTGCTCACCCAGTGATAAGAAATGATGTCTATAAAATTGTGATGTTGGCAGATTTGTCTAGGTCCCTCTCTTGCATAGGTTTTGTCCCTATTTCATTTGATCTATGAAATGTACATGCTATGTGCTGGGTGCTGCAGTATACATTTGATGTATGAAGATGAACCAAATATATATGGTACCAGTGCTCATATGTACCAGTGCTACATATATACATATTATACATATATAATATGTATATATGTATATATATATATGTATATTTTGGAACTATTTATATATATATACATACACACACACACACACACACACACACACATATATATATATAAAATCATATCATCATCATTTACATAGTAAATGTTTCTATGAAATGGATTGTGATGGCTTTCCAGCTGGGTTCACTCACATCATTTGCCTTTGATCTACTCCTTTTTGCTTTCCTGATAAGAGGAATTCTAACTGGACTGGAAATCTTGGGCTTTTAAACTTTGAGAGTTATTTCGTTGATCCATGTGGTAAATTGTACCAAATTGATTGTGGGAGGGGGGGTATTTTCAAGAGTGTTGAAAGCATTAGTGAATAGAAATATCTGCTTTGAGGTGTCCATCTAGTACCAAATGCTTTTCTGTGAAACTTTAATCACTCTCAGTATCATCTTCTGTTATTCCTCATTTTTTTATCTGCTCCGTGAATATGATAACACTATGTACTTAATATTAAGCTATAAACTATCAGTTGTATTTCTAAGACTGTTGCATTGAGTTTACATAAACCATATTATAAAACAATTATTTCAATTTACAAAGGGGAATTAGTTTCAACCTTGCAGCTGCATGTTAAATTTCTTACAGGAATTCCAATAATAATTTTATAGCTATTGATGAACAGCAAAAAAACAAAACAACATTGAACAAAATCAGTCTTTGGTTACGTATAGCTTTTCCCTTCGACTCCTACCTCTTCCAACACTATTGTTGGCACACTGCTTACACATTCTAATTACCTGCACTGTTATAAAATTGGCCAACGTTTTTAAGCATCAACTATACATGTGCCAAGCACCATTGGAAGCATGTTACAAATATTTTCTCATTTAACCTCCATTGATACCCTATGAGGTAGGCATTTTTATTAGCCTCATTTTCCAGAGGTGGACACTAAACCATAAGATGGTTTAGGATCTGGCCCAAGTACAAAACTGTGACTAAAGAGTGTAAGAACCTAACCTCTCTAACCTGCAACTGCTATGCTTAGTTCTGGTTCCTGCTTGAAGGATAGAGATCTCCTCATAATTGATTAAGGCAAGGGTGTCAGTGCAATGCAAAGAATGTTTCCCCAGCAGCTCAGTCATATTGTATCTATTTGGTTTATGAGAAGCAGACTGGGAGAAATTCCTGTAAAAAAATGTCATTAACATTAATATGTTTTTAAGGTGTTAACAAACCCACGAAAAATACCAACTGGGGCTCTTTTCACTTAAATTTATTTATAAAAGGATGTGACCTTTCTGATAGGTATTCCCAGTAGGAAAACCTTATAGTGGGGTTGGGTGGTGTAGATGAAAGTCACATATCATTATAGACAAAAAAAAGGTCTGTAGACAGGTCAGAAGAGGCCTAGCTCACTTATATTTACACAAATATCATAAAACTTAAAATATGACTCTAGCTAGATGAATTATTATTTCTAATTCTGATATGCAGGAAGTGGTTATTCTAAAGTACTCACTGAGCAGAACCATGCACAGCAAGGATGATGGTTTGGCTTCTGACAGCTTAACTATGAAATTCCTCTTTCTTTTAAGATTGTATGTTCCTGATACAGAGTTTAAAAATAGATAGGGGAAGAAACTATCCCATACTGTTTATACAATTTGAAATATATGCCCCTAAAATTCTGCCAATAAAGCTTGCATTAGATGTTTCTCTGTTCATAATTTAAAATACTCACCTAGAGATCATAAACCGTTTTAACACATTGAGAGTTTTCTTTTCCTAGTCCCCTGAAAAATTGACTTCTGTTGTATCAACATGGCTAAGTCTGCCATGGGCTACTTTTGATGATGGAATTCCAAGAATAAACACCAAAGATGATGAAAGGTAACCTGAACTCAATTTTTTCTGAACTTGAATAAGGTTGAGAGATCACTTTGCAAATATTTTCCAAGCTGAAAATTTATTTCAGTTGCTACTGTTACTGTGATCCATCTATTTATAAAGTGAGCAGACAATTTATGATAAAAAATTACTGGTTTATAAAAGAATTTATGGAAGATGAACATTTGAAGAGAACATTTTCAAGGCCTTTGGAAACACTGTGAGAAATGTTACAAATACAGACACAGCATTGATTTGTGTTAGCAATGTCCACGTTTGAGAACTGCATTAGTAGAAACCATCCCACTAAAAGGCATATCCATCTCTTACAATATCCCAGGATAAATCTGAATAAAACTAAAGGAAAGAAATTCTATAGTTGAATATTTAGGTAGTATTCCTGTAGAGGCAGGCATTAAAGGAAATGTTGGTCATTGGAATTCCCTCATTTTATTTGTATTCAATCTATTTGAAGGGTTTGCTAACAGAATATCACGTTTTGTTGAAGCCACTGTTTATCACATTGCCTTATGCAGTGTTTCCTGATATTTTTCTTGCTTATTTCTTCATTCTTTTGTCATTTAATTGATTATAATCTCTTTTCCTCAACCAGAATATAATCCTCATAAGAGCAAGACTTTCTAATTCACTCAGCCCAGTATCCCGAGGGTCCTAGCAATACTGGAACTTAGGAATACCATACATGACTGACACATATATGGTAGACTCTCAGTCTGGGGAAAAGCAAGGTCATTTCTTCCCAACACCACCTAGAATACTAACACAATGCTTCATACACAGAAAGTCAATAAGCATTTGTTGGACAAATAAAATAAATAGGGATTATAGCGTTTCTGTCACCAGAGTTAATTGCATGTTGAAAATAGAAAAATAACAACACATGAGAAAGCATCCCAGAAGGAATCAGAGGATACTTACATTTGAGTTTGTTCTTTAAATTATAAGCCACTGTAGAATAGAGTACAGTGCTTTGCAAACAGAAGGAGGGGGTGGTGGTTAGTTATCCATAAATAATACTGACTCAGCAACTTCTTTGAAGAAAATGATATCTGAATGGCTTCTCTACACTGGGTGGCCATAGAAGGCATTCATGAAGAGATGGTGTTTAGTCTGAGATCTGAAAGAAAAGAAAGATACATTGACAAAGATAATATATGAAAGAGTATTCCCTGTGGGGACCACAGCTACTCTGAAGGCCTGGGGAGAATGAGAGTTACACTTAAAGAAAACAAAGAAGAGTGGTCTTGAATTTTATTACAGTTGTGATTAGAAGCCACTGGAAACTTTTAGTAACATGAATTGTGTGATATAATTTAGCCTTATACAATCACTCTGGCTGCTGTGTGGACTAGAGGCTGTAAGGGTTAAGAACAGAAACAGGAAGACCATTTTGGAGGGTGCTTTGATAATGAGGGTTACAGAAGATGGTAGCTTGGACTTGAATCACGTGGTGTGTCCAGGAGGAAGTAGACAGATTCAAGATAGGTCTGCAAGTTGAATCAACAGAAGTGTTTAATTTGATATGGGAAGTGAGAAAAAGAGGAATCTAGGAGAATTCTTAAGAATGTGGGATTGGAGGTTGTATGTGAATTCTACAAGTGGCTGTAAAAACTCTAGGAAAATTTGAGGATCAACTGAAGGTTCAACACGGAGATTACAGAGATCATTCAGAGATGAAATAGTAAAATACTAATAGTAAACATTTATTGAGTTCTTACTGGGCAAACAGAGGAGTACTTCAAATATAGTATATTGTTTATTCTAAAAAATAAAAATCATGTTAAGTGGGTAGGATTATTTTCACTTTACCGATGAAAGAAGAGAGGCTTAGATAAGTTAATTAACTTGTCCAGATCAATTATATAAATGGGGAGAAGAGAGGTCTAAAATCCTTCAGGACACAAACAGGTCACTTTCCCAGATGCTCTCAGATACCTCTTCAGGGAAATATGTGAATAAGTCCTTAGATAATGAAACAGAAATTTCACAAAAGAAGCTCAGGAAAAGTTGCTATAGCCAGGCTCACACCTAAGTCTGACTCTAAGTTTAGGGTTATTTTTACTTTTATTTTTTTCATTTTAGATTTTTATTAAAAATAGAGCTAACATACAATATTATATTGGTTATTCAACATTTATATACCTAAAGAAGTGATCACCATGATAAGTCCAGCAACTATCTGACACTGTGCCTCACTATGACATTATTTACTGTATTCATTATGTCCTGATGACCTATTTGTTTTGTACCTGGAAATTTGGACCTCTTATTTCCCTTCCCTTCCCCCCCTTTTTAAAATTTATCAATCACAATTGACATTAAATGTTATTTTATGTTAACTTCAGGTGTATAGCATAGTGGTTAGACATTTATATAATTTAAGAATTTAAGAAGTGATCACTAGTCTAGTATCCACAAAGCACTATACATAGTTATTACCATATCACTGACTATATTCCCTATGTTTTACTTTTCATCCCCTTGACTATTTTTTAACTACCAATTTGCACGTTTTAATCCCTTCACCTTTTTTTCTCTGCCTCCCAAACCCCATCTATTGCCCCAACATATCTAGTACCCGTCTTACACCATACATAGTTATTACAATATTATTGACTATATTCCTTATGTTATATCCTACATCCCCATAACTACTTTGTAACAACCAATTTGGACTTTTTAATCACTTCCACTTCTTTAACCCACACCACCAATTCCCCTCGCATCTGGCAGGCATCAAAATGTTTACTGTATCTGTGAGTTTGTTTTTATTCTGTTTGTTAATTTTTCTTAGATTCCACATGTAAGCGAAAGCACATTGAGTCTGTCTTTCTCTGTCTGATATACTCCACTCAACATAACATCCTCCACATCCATCCTTGCTGCCGCAGATGACAAGAACCCATTCCTTTCCATAGCCAAGCAATATTCCATTGTATATATGTACCACCTAATCTTTATCCATTCTTCCGTTGATGGACACCCAAGCTGCCTCCACATCTCGACTATTGTAAACAATGCTACAACGAACATATAGATGCACATGTCTCCTTGAAGTAGCATGGGTTTCTTCGGATAAATACCATGAAGTGAGATTACTGGGTCCTTTATTGTCTCTTCTCATAGTCTTTGTTTTAAAGTCATTTTGTCTGGTATAAGTATTGCTACCCCAGATTTTTTAAAAAATTTTATTTCCGTTTTCTTTTCCCACACATTTACTTTCAGTCTCTGGGTGTCTTTCAATCTAATGTGATTCTCTTGTAGGCAGCATATGTAAGGATTTTGTTTTCTTATCCATTCAACCCTCTACTTCTTTTGATTGGAGCATTTAATGCATTTACACTAAAAACAATTCTTTTTTTTTTTTTTATCTTTTTTTTTTTTTTTAATTAATTTATTTATTAGTTTCAGGTGTACAAAACAAGGTAATACTTAGACGTTCATCATTTATATCCCTCATACTGTGAACCCC
Source organism: Rhinolophus hipposideros (assembly GCF_964194185.1). NCBI lineage: Eukaryota > Metazoa > Chordata > Mammalia > Chiroptera > Rhinolophidae > Rhinolophus > Rhinolophus hipposideros. Next base: position 79,318,068 of record NC_138047.1, read on the forward strand.
CCACCCCCCATCCACTATCCCTCCGACCTCACACTGAACCATCACATTATATATATAAAATTATAGTTGGCATTCATTAATGTTTTAAAAACAATTCTTGATAGATATGTAGCTATTGCCATTTTATGATTCATAATTTTGATTTTTTGTTTCCATCTTAAAGAAGTCACTTTAAGATTCCTTGTAATACTGGTTTGGGGGTTTTAAACTTCTTTAGTTTTTCCTTCTGTGTGAAGCTCTTTATCTGTCCTTCAATTTTAAATGATAGCCTTGCTTGGTAGAGTAGTCTTGGTTATATTTCCTTGCTTTTCATCACGTTGAGTATTTCCTGCTACTCCCTTCTGATCTGCAAAGTTTCTGTTAAGAAATCAGCTGTCAGTCTTATGGGAGCTCCCTTATAAGTTACGAGTTGCCTCTCTCTCTTGCTGCTTTTAGGATTCTCTATCTGTCTTTAACCTTTGTCCTTTTAATTATGTGTCTTTTTATGGGTCTCTTTGAATTTATCCTGTTTGGAACTTTCTGAGCTTCCTGGACTTGTATGTCTATTTCCTTCTCCAGGTTAGGAAAGTTTTCAGTCATTGTCTCTTCAAATACGTTCTCAATCTCTTGCTTTCTCTCTTCTCCTTCTGGTACCCCTATGATGTAAATATTGTTACACTTGATGTTGTCCCAGAGGTCTCTTACACTCTCCTCATTTTTTTGTTTTGTTTCTTTTTTCTTTATGTTGTTCCAGTTGGGTGTTTTATGCTAACTTGTCTTCCAAATCATTGATTTGAACCTCTGCTTCATCTAGTCTGATGGCAATTCCTTCTAGTGCATTCTTCATTTCTGTTACTTATTGTTCACTTCTGACTGATTCTTTTTTAGGGTTTCTATGTTCCTTTTTATGCTTGTTATCACTTTATTGAAGTTCTCACTAAGTTCCTTGGGCATCCTTATAATTATTGTTTTGAACTCTGTATCTGGTAGGTTGCTTGCCTCTATTTCACTTAGTTATTTTTCTGGAGTTGTCGCCTATTCTTTCATTTGGGACACATTTCTTTCCCTCCCCTTATTTTGGCTGCCTCTCTGTTTGTTTCTATATATTATGTATATCTGCTATGTCTCCCAATCTTAACCTGGTGGCCTTATGTAGTAGATGTCCTGTGGTGCCCAGTGGTCTGCTGAGCCAGGTGCTCTGGTAGCGTCCCTTGTGTGGGTTGTGTGTGCCCCCCTGTTATAATTGAGCCTTGATTCCTATTGGCACTCAGTGGGTGGGATTGACCCTCAGGCTGACTAGCTGTGGGTTTTGGCCATATGTACATCTTACTGGCTGCTGTGGGGGACACTTACCCTACTGAGTGGGATTCATGTCAACAGGCTCTGGTGAGACCACCCTTTGGGTGTGCCACTTGTGGGGCTAATAGGGCCATGTTCTGCTGTGGTCTGAAGCCAACCTCCAAGTATGTTGGTTCTGGGGTTTCTTGGGAGGAGCTCCATTGCAGACCCAGGCCAGCCACTACCTGTGACTGACCTGGAGCTAGCTGGTAGGAGCTACAAACAATCCTCAGTTGTTTGCTGTTTTAAATAAACTTCGAGGTTTGCTGGACAGTCCACGCTGCAAACTGAGGACTGCTGCCACCAGTACCAGCCCTGGGGTAAATCTGCAAAAAGCCAGGACACCTGGAGGTCTGCTGCAACCTGCCAACTCCCTGAATATTCAGCTACAGATAAAGCCTCATGCAGTATGTGAGTTAAATGAGGCAGGATCTCAGCGAGTCACTAGAGTAGGAAGAGTTGCAGTCAACAGGTTAATGTAGACTCTGATTTGGTGCCAGTGCTGGGCCTGGAGAGACTCAGCAAAATCTCAGAGCACACTGATTCCAGTTGCTGTCGACATGGGGCCTGTGGACTCTGATAGGTATCCTAGAAAGAGTGCAATGTGGGAGGGGCTGGCTACACTCACAGAAAGTGCCTTCAGCAGTGCACAATTTGAGTGGGGCAGGGTCTCAGCTGAGTCAACAGGGAAGAGCAGCAGAGCTCACCAGGCCAATCAGATTCAGATTTGGCCTGTGGGGGTTGGGTCAGCATTGATGGGAAAGATGGCACCTGCCTGCTGGCTGCATGGGAAAATTTTCCTTCACTAGGAAAATGCCAACTGTCCTTCAGTCCTCACCCTGAAGCCACACTCCTCAGTCTGCCTCCTGTATGTCTCTAAGGCCCCTCGAGCCACTGTCCCTCTGCTGGAGCTCAAGGTAAGTGCCTGAGAGCGAGTGAGTCTGTGTCTAGGCCTTTTAAGAGGACGTCTGGATTTTCCACAGCCTTCAGCCCAACCAAACAGTTGAAATCCCCACTGTTTTTCACATCCAGATGTTGTGGGGGATCCTCTTCCCTGCACCAGAACTCCAGGCTGGGGAGTCTGGTGTGGGTCACTGGGGTCCCTCGCTCCAGAGGTGAATCTTCCTGGCTGAGGAGTCCCTCCTGATTCTCAACCACCACACGGAGGTTTACTATCTGTTCCATGTCTCTGTTCCTCCTACCAGTCTCTACGTGGCTTCTTTTTCTTTATATTGGGCTTCTTGTTTAGTTATAAGACTTCTGTTCAGCTAGACTTCAGATGATTCTCCACGTTAGTTGTTCTATAATTTAGTTGTAATTTGAATGTGGTCATAGAAGGATGCAGGCACAGTGTTTATCTTCTCTGCTATCTTGGATCTCTTTTCATTTAGGGTTATTTTTAAACCACCTGTTTTAGAATGTTATGGAATTACTAATATGTACACTGTGTAAAAAGCAAGACACTGGAAGTGTTGTAATTGAAAGGGACGGAAAAATTAATAAGATATAACTTCAAAGAGCTTGTAAATTAAATGTGAAGGTACTTAACAGCCTGGTATAGAGAAGGCATTCAACAAATATTTGTTGAATAATCCTCTCTCCCTTTCCCCCCAAAACTGAGCTTGTTAGTAAGGCAATCATCAGAGATCAGTGAGGATTTGAAATCATTGGTTAAGGCTTACAAGGTAGGTATGAACTCTGCTAACATAAACATCAGTGAAGCTTTTAGATAGCTGGGGGAGCAATTACTTCCACAGCCCTCACTTAATTATAGTCTTTAATGGGCATAAAGGAGACTAATATCTCATGATCCTATTTCCTAGGCATAAACTTCACATTCTTGAACTAATAATATTTTGCATTGCATCTATCTTGGCTCTACTTAACAGTCTAAAATGTTAAGCAAACTGGAAGAAAAAGCAAAGAAAACTTATGAAGCAAATTGAGATGGGGCAAAGTTGCATAACTTTGTACATATTCTGGCTTTCTCTGAATTTCAAAAATATATAATACATTAGTTCAAAGATAAAACACTTAGGCCACTTTTTAAGAGGCAATTATCAGAGAAGAAGCATGATATTCATTATATAAACATATAAATTAATACATTTTTATGTAATATGTAGATTTGCTATTCCTACTTCTCCATGAATTCTTAAGGAGCATAGATAGAAAACAAGAGGAAAGAATCTCATTTACCTATCTCAAGGTCCCTGACGATGCCTATAGCTGGACTATGATCTCTATATTCCAGTTTTGAAATATAAGGTAGTTATATGCGGTTCTTATGACAGAAGTAGTGTTTTTCTAAAATAGATTACCTCCTCATTTCCTCCAAAATAATGAAAATTCTCCCATTTGATTGACACATAATTGGGATATATTTTTATTATTTATATATTTGTGAATTTGCTGTTTCTCTTACCTTAAGCAATCTATTTTTAAAATATGTTAGAGGACATTGAGTGGAAAATTCGCTGTGTCCCAGAGTTGTGGTAAACGAGTCAAATTGTAAACAAGAGGTACAAAGTATCCTAGTTTGAAAGCCAACATGTCATAGAAGCCAGCTATATTTCCACGGGGCTCATTAAGAGGTGAAAAGTACATACCACTCACTGCCAACGGTGCCTAAGAACAGAGTTGAGGAGAAAAAAGGGAATCATCAGCCTTGTAGGGTTCTCTAGTTGAGAGTGATGCTCACTCCTGTAACTAACAAATCCCTATATTTCAGAGTAAAATAAAGTTTTATCTTTCATTTATATAATTGAACAATGTGGGTGTTCCTGGTTGGGTGGTTTTCTTTTAAGCACTGTTTCCAGTTTGGAACTTTGCCATTTTTATCACATAGCTTTCAGCCTTGTTCTGGGGGTTCATCTTCATTCCAGTCAGCCAGAGAAGGAGAAGATGGAGCATTGTACATGGGAGGGTTTTGTGGGCTGCATTAGCTTTCTAGGGCTGCCATAGCAAAATACCACAGATGGCGAGGATTTGATTTGCTGGTATTTTGTTGAAAATGTTTGCATCTGTAGTTTTATATGTAGTAGTCTTCTCATGCAGTCTTTGTTTTTGGTATGAGAGTAATGTTAGCTTTATAAAATGACATAGAAGTCTTTCCTCCTCTGTTATCTGGCAAAGTTTGTGTAGACTGATACTATTTCTTTTTTTAATATTTGGTAGAATTCACCAGTGGGCTTAAAATATATATATATATATATATATATATATATATATATATATACACACACACACACATATATACATACACACACACATATATATATACACATATATATATATATATACACACACACACACACACATATATATATATATATATATATATATATGTATGTATACACATATATATTCTTATAGTTCTGCTGGCTAGAAGTCCAAGATGAAGGTGTCAGCAGGTTTGATTTTTGCTGGGGCCTTTCTCTTTCGCTTGTAGGTGGCCACTTTCTGGCTGTGTTCTCTCATGGTCTTTTCTCTGTGTTCTGAATCCCTAGTGTCTTTATGTGTCCAAATTTTCTTTCTGACAAGGACACCAGATTGGATTAGGGCCCACTCTCATGGCTTCATTTTAACTTAATCATCCTGTATAGACCTTATCTCCAAATATAGTCACATTCTCAGGTACTGGGAGTTAGAACTTCAACATATACATTTGGGGAGGATATAATTCAATAACATGGGTTAATCATTAAAGTGATATACATCACTTCCATTCAAGGAAATCTTTGATCAGTTCTCTGATTCATGGCTACACCTAAATGCAAAGGGATATAGGAAATGTAGTCCACCTGTATACTCAGGAAGAAGAAGGAAAATCAATGAGTTTGATCAGGGAGCAGTCTCTTCCATAGTCTGGTCACCAAACATCCATTTCATACTTCTTACTCATGGAATTTACTTACCCTGCCTCTATAGATACAATGTGTATGATATCCAGGTGATGGGCAGTCTTTTCTATAATATCCAGATATAGCTTTTTATGGTCCAGTGACTATGAACTAAAAAGACATGTTATCTGCTCACCCCTTGTCTCCATACGTAATATATAATAGTGAACCAGGGACAGAATAACAGCAATAAATTGTCCAAATGAAGAAGAATGACACACACAACAGTGTCTGGTAAACAGCAATAATAAACTCCTACAGTGCAGGTATTATAAGGGGCCATTGCTGGTGGCAGTTCTTGGTTAGACACTTATTCCGCACTCTGGGAGCACCATCTTTGACTACTGTTCTGTATGGCCCCTGGCTTTACTTTTGGAGGTTCCTTCTTATTTATTTTCCTCTATGGCCACATCTCAAGTGGGCTTTGGGGATATGCTTATTGAGACTTGTTCAGATTTTGCAGCCCACTTCATGTTCTGGTAAGTTTGAACACCCATGAATTGTGTAAAGACTCAAGAAGTTAAAGGTATACATGGTTTCTTTGACAAGCAATGGCCTTGACACCTGAGGAAGATTTTAATCTACTTCTAATCAGTTTCATTTGTCAATAAGCACACCTGAAATTCTTTCTCAACTATAGCTCTCAAATCTGATTTATGCCTTTGCTGTCTCCCCTCCAATTCCCTCAGCTTGGAGATTAAGGGAAGCTATCTTGAGTCCACATGAAAATAGTTTGGGGAGGAAATGAACATTCCTTAATTAAATCTCAAAGATGAAGATTTCCTTGTTCAATTAAGTCTTACTGGGCTTCTGTTGCTCAAAGGTCTTACCAAATATCTTACCATTTACAGTTTAGAAAGAGTTAGCTTATCTGAATTTTTGATAGCGTGGATTTCTGGATTCTTTCTACTTCCTTTTAATTCTGTTTGCAGACTATGCAAGTCTTTCCTATCTCATTTCTCTCTTATACTACCTTATTAAAGGCATTAAGTAAAAGCCATCTCACATTTTCAAACCACTTTTACTAGAATGATTGATTCAGGTGCCATTGTTTTGCCTTCCAAGTAAGAGAAGGTTTTGCCACATATTTTGCCTCTGTGTAACATGAGTCTCCATCTGTCTAGTGCCAGTATTATTTTTCTTACCACTTGCTGCCTGATTAGACAATGATTTTTTTTTTTTTGTATTAGGTATGATAGGTTAACTACTATAACAAACAAACATGAAAACTTTGGAACTTTAAAAGAAAAAAGTTTATTTCTGTTTACATAATAGTAATATGGATCCAACTAGGGGGAAAGAGGTGTTGAGTCTATGTGTTTATTTCAGGAACCAGGCTGTTGGAGGCTCTGCTATTTGTTGTGCCCTTCCTGGACTTTGATATCCCAGTTGAAGCTGGGGAAAAGACATAGAAAAGTATTTCTTAGAGATTTGAATGTTCTAGGACTAAAAGTAGTACCATTTGCTTCTACTCATCGCACAGAACTCAGTCCCATGGCCACACATAAATATTAGTAATTCTAGAAAATATAGACTAGCTTTGTGCAAAGAAAAATTGAAAACAGATTTGGTAATCAGGTAGCTTTCTGTGCCACTGTGAAGTGTTAGGATGGTGCAAAAGTAAATGTGGTTTAAAAGGTTAAAAATTATTGCAAAAACTGCAATTACTTTTGCACCAATCTAATAAAATATTAATAGGTGAAAGGTCTTCCCTCACTTATTTACTGAAGCTAAGTGAAGGGTAACCCAAGAAAACTCATGAACATTGGTGGTATCTTTAAGAGGGGAAACCTGAGTTTTTCTTTCCTTCATAAGTGCTTTCTGGGCTACAGAACCCTCCAGAGCATGGAGCTTAATAAGAGAGTTCTGGGGAGAATTTTAGGGGGCCCTGAAGTATAGCATATAATCTTATTAGGTTCCTTCACTCCCACTTTGTGAAGGAGAGAGTTTAATGGCCTAGCTAGTGAACGGAGACTGGCATCTGCTTTTTGAAGGCAGGAGGCACCCTGGAGTAGCAGGGATTGAGGAATGAGTGGTAAACAATAGTTTGTCTGGAGAAAAAAGTTAGGACAGTTGTTTCCCAATCTCAGGTCTGCAAGGCTTTTGAGAAGTGGTATCACATAGATGAACAGAGAGAATAGTGAATACACAATGTCTGTACATCCATAGGTAGCCACTGAGGAAAGTGACAAAATACTTAACATAGAGAAGCTGTTGGGAGACATGTATTATTTCCAGTGGAGCCAAAGGGAGACATGGCTGCTCTTCTGAGGAGGTATCTTTGAGTAATGGAGGAAGTCTGGGTGGAAGTAAGCACCCCCCTGAGGAAATTATGCACACCACCCATGTGGAGATCCTAATATCAGCAAAGTCCCCAATAGCAGATGAAATGAAATTCAACCAAATTGAAAATAGGGAGAGTAATCAAATACTAACAGGAGAGAAGTTGTACAAAGAGACCATGCCTATTGTCTTCTTTATCTTTGCCCCACATTAGAGGAACTAGAACCTTCTCCCAAACCCCAACTATTTCATGCAGCTGAGCTTTCTGGTTTACTTTATGCAGGGGAAATAGAGGAAATTAATTTTGAATCAAGTTCAAGTTGAAGTTTCAAAATGAGTAAGATTAATTCTTTGTTGTTAACAGCTTTATTGAGGTGTAATTGTTGTGCAATAAGCTGCATTTATTTAAAGTATACAATTTGAGATGTATTATACACACACACACACACACACACACACACACACACACACACACACAAGGTCGGACAAGTTTGCAAACTCATCCCAGAAAAAGTGCTGTATACATCATTGCTGAATATCACTACGGTCACCTTCAAAGTACTTCCCTTGGGAAGCTATGCACCAATGCAAACACCTAGTCCACTCTTCAAAATAGCTTTGGAACTCTTTTTTCTGGAATGGCCATCAGAGCTATCATCGTATTACTCTTGATGTCCTGAATGTCATCAAAATATCTTCCTTTCAATATTTCCTTTATCTTCTGGTAAAGAAAGAAATCATTAGGGGCCAGATCAAGTGAGAAGGGAGGGTGTTCCAATACAGTTATTTGTTTACTGGCTAAAAACTCCTTCACAGACAGTGCCGTGTGAGCTGGTGCATTGTTGTGATGCAAGAGCCATGAATTGTTGGTGAAAAGTTCAGGTCATCTAACTTTTTTATGCAGCCTTTTCAGCACTTCCAAATAGTAAACTTGGTTTACTGTTTGTCCAGTTGGTACAAATTCATAATGAATAATCCCTCTGATATCTAAAAAGGTTAGCAGCATTGTTGCAACAAGTTCACAAACTTAATTGTCAGGCCTTGTATATCTGAGAAATCACCGAAATCAATATCCATCACTTGCAATAATTTTCTCATGTCCCTTTGTAAAACTCTTTTTTGTCTGTTTTCTTTCATCTACTGCACTTGTTTTGAGATGCAGCCACAATCTTGGCTGGTTTTCACAAGAAGTTATGAGACTTCTCTTGGCAGCACTGAAACCCTGGGCTGGGGATCTTGGTGTGACATTGGGACTCCTCACTCCTCCATTGGGGACCTCCACAGCTGAGATAGCCCTCTGGATTTTTAATGGCCACATGTGGATGTGGGACCAGCCTGTTCAGTGTCTCTGCCCTTCCTACCAGTCTCAAGGGGGCTTCTTCAGCATGTCCTTAGTTGTAGGTCTTCAGTTCAGCTAGACTTCAGGCAATTCTCAGTGATGGTTGGTCTGTAGTTTAGTTGTAATTTTGATATGGTCATTAGAGTAAGCAACCACAACGTTTATCTACTCAACCATCTTGACTCTATTGTTCTATAGTTTTATTGTGATGTCTTTGTCTAGACTTAGTATCAGTATAATGCTGGCCTCATAGAATGAATTGAGAAATGTTTTTCCTATTCAAATTTCTGCAAGTGTCTATGTTAAATTGGTATTACTTATTATTTAAATATTTGTTAGAGCTCACCATTGAAGCCATCTGCACCGGAGCTTTCTTTGTGGAAAGATTTTCAACTATAAATTCAATTTCTTTAATATTAGATAGAGCTGTTCAGATGACCTATTTCTTCATAGGTGAGTTTTTATAGTATCTTTCAAGGAATTTGTACATGCCATTTATGATGTTACATTTATTAGCATAAAGATGTTCATAATACTCCCCTGTTATTCTTTTAGTCTATGGAGATTGTCTAGTTGTTACCTCTCCCATTCTCGAGTAGTAACTTGTGGCTTCTGAAACATTTTGGCTAATCAGTCTAGCTAGAAGTTTATTGATTTTATTGATCTTAGCAAACCAGCTTTGTTTCACTGATTTTCTCTATTGTTTTTTAATATTAAGTTTTAAATGCAAAAAATAACCATAACTGACAAAGGTAATTTGAGCAAGATGTAAAGGGACCTACTACTCAGTAGGAAAGGAAGATTTGACATTTGAGAACAGTAATTGAAAAAAATAAAACAATTTCACAGTAAGACTCCTATATTGGTTACATATGGATAGCATAATTACATATATTATCATTTCAATATAATTTGATTATTAATGTGCATTAATGTATTTTGAACATCAAACAATGTAGTGCAGAATTTCCCAAAGTGAGTGCCACTTAACAATACTTCCCTGTTTATTAATGTATGTTATGTGAAAAAAGGATTTAATGTTCAAACAATAGGAAACATTGGTTTTAAATTGAGTTGAATAAATTTCTGTTTTTGTAGGATTTCCCACATTTTAAAATATTACACTGTGCATCTTTAATCTCCAGGGGAGGGACACAGAGCACGTTTCCCAAATTTATTTAATGTGGGTTTTTTTGTTTGTTTGTTTGTTTGTTTGTTTTTTGGAGCATCTAGCAGCAGGATAAGAATTAAATAAAACACCTTTTAGGGAATGTTAGTAGGTTGAAAGAGCTTTAAAGGGAAACAAACCTGGCTTTAAATCCTGACCCCAAAACCAATTTAATCCAGGTAAGAAATCTAAAGCCTGTGAACCTCAGTTCACTTTCAAGAAGGGTATATTAAGAGTTACCTTTAGGGATGTTCATAATTACGTAGAGATAATGACTATAAAGCACCTGACACAATGTCTGGCACATAGTAGATGATAAATTACTGGTATCAATAATAATAACTTAGTTTCCAAAAATATACAGGATGCTAAAAGAGAAAAGAGTTACTTCATTTCCTTTGCTAGTGGTGATGTAAGAGCATTTTGTAAAATTTGGAATAATAATTTTTATATTCTTCTTTTAAAAAATCTTAACTGACTTATCTTTATACCTAGAAATGACACCCAGTGAAGAATGTAACATAATATTGGGACACACTTGAACTGAATGTTGATATTCAGGAAGAACACCATGAATTTTAACACTGATTTCTTATGTGATCTCAAACAATTTGAACTCTCTTAAGCTTCAGTTTCCTCATTGATAAACTGGAGCAATTAGACTGGAATTTCCATAATTGTTTACTTTTCAACTGATACATACTTATAATTGAAAGATGTATGGCCTTTGGTTTAATTTCTATTTCCAGTCTCTGATCCTCACCCCCTCAATAATAATCTAATCATCTTTACCTCCAACATTCAGCCCTTACAATTCTAATGCAGTCAGTTATTTTAAAGACAACACTTTTCATTGTCCACCTTCCATTCACTTTTTCTCTTCTTAATAAAACTTAGATTTATTCAGGTACACAACAGTGCCACATGCAGCCATGTGCCCCCAAGAGATGACCCCATGTCAGCTACAGTAGGTTAGCTGGTTCCTCTAAGGATAAGCTAATTATCTTTGTTAGTGACTGATCCAGGATTGGAAATGTGACCCAATCCTAGCCAATGAACTGTGAAGTGAAATCTGTTGGTGCATTTTCTGGAAGATGACTTTAATCCTAAGAGATATCCACACTACATGATGCTCTATCTCTTTTATTTTCTAACTCCTTGTATTATTTCACCTTAAAGATTTTTTTATTTGTTAAAATTTTATTAAAAACCCAGTCTTAACACTAGTTTTCATATGTATTTTTCTTCTAAAAAGTGTTTTTTTGTTTGTTTGTTTGTTTGTTTTTTTAGTGAATACTATGGGAGAATCAACTTTAAGTTTTTGGCTAAAATGAATATTTTCATGAATCTCTTTTCACCTCCAAGAAAAAAAAGCAGGTGGTATTTGAAAATGCTCTTTCTTATTTATAGAATCAGTGAACAATTCTTGTAAAATGTGTAAGTTTTAGAATCCAGGTCTGACATTAATTAGCTATGAGGAAAGAGTTAGATCAAATAAACAATTATAATGAGAAGGAAATTTATGGACACATTATATTTCATGGGAACAATAGCCTAAAATTTAATTTCTACAGTTTTTAACATATTGGATCACTATTTAAATGTATTGGTATAAGACAAATTTGCCATGAATCCTGTTATGGAAGAGTTAGCCTCTGAGATACCCATATTAAACAGTGATTTTAGTTACTGATGAGGGTTCCAATGGCATATTCCTCAAGGATGAAATATTTTATGCTACTAACTTACTGCATGTGGAACTAGATTCTTTAAGTGCTTAAATGATTCTCACTTAATACCATTTTATAAATTATTATTTACTTGGTATAAAGTATATAAATAGTGTTTTGCCAGTCATTGGCAAGAACTCCTACACTCTTTGGGCAAGGCTTCCTTTCTCACAAAATATTTTTCTACTATCAGATGATGTTGAATGTTTGCCATGCCAATGATGAACATAATGCCTTGATAATAATTCTGGACTTGTCTGTTGTAGTTTACTCAAATACTGTAAGCTAATCCACCAAGAAACCTGCTTTGATTTTCATTCCCGTCATTAGGATGGGTGAGTCATACAGAAGGTCTGAGGTACTTTATGATTAAATCCAGAAAGATTCAGAAATGCTGTAATTCCATATTTTCCATGATGGACATAGCCAGATTTCTTAAGAAATTTTGGACTATTTAAAAACATGGGTAGATGACTAAATGTTTTAATGTTTATTCTGTTAGAATTTCAGGATTTAGATAGCTTCTTTTTTTTTTTTCTTTTCTTTCTTTCTTTTTTTTTTTTTTTTTTTTTTTTTTTTACTTTATTTCTGTCTACATTTAAAGGAGAGGAAACAATTTCTCAGGGTCAGCGCTATCTAGTTGGGGGTGGAGGGTGCAGTTACGGTTAGATTCACTTTGCGATTGCTGTTGATGTGGGATATCTCTTAAATTGAGGTCCCTTGTTTCCACCTAGGGACCTAGATTGATACCTAGAATTTTAGAGGAGCAACAATGTCTTTTGGAGTATTGTTGGCCTTCTTCCTTTTGAGGTAGCTTGAGGTTTTTTGGTTTTTTTTTTTTGTTTTGTTTTGTTTTTTATGTCAAAATCTCAACTGACAGAATCTCAAGGATATAACTTCCCTTTTGGACTCTTAACCATTCATTTTGCAATGCTGAGAATATTTGCCTATGTCTAATTGACTTATTTTGAGAGATTGTGCCAGAAACCACATAGACTCTGAACTGTGAAAAACACATCTGCATTATTTAGAAATACATTGTTCTGTAATACTCATCTTTTTTTGTGCATAGTCCTTTCCCACTTCTCTCTTTGCCTCCTATGGTACTATCTCACATCACCTACCCGAGGTGGAAATCCATTCCAGTATGGGCAGGCAATGATTGTGCCTGCGAACTACCCTGAGCCACATGTTTGGAAAAAGAATTACATGAGTTCAGAACTTGGTGTGATACATTGATGGTATTAAACAGGTGCTGTTTTGCCAACTTTCCCAAACTATATACGGGACTTCATCTCTATGTCTGATAATCATATTTGCAGGTTGAATATTAATTACTTTTATTTACAACTTTAATTTTGTAAATCTATGCATATTCTTGGCTAATCTTTCTGTTACTTTGTAACTTCATTCTTTGAAACATCTAATGTTTATATCTGTCTCCCTGACAGCATGTTGTTAATGCTACCAGTATCACTTATCATGTTGCTGTTGTGTTGTGTGTTTTTTTTCTGGCTTCCGCTAGACTCTGACCTAGTGAGAAAAGGTAGAGTCTTATTCTTCTTTGATTTGTAAACCCAGCAGTGTAATTGTCACAGATTACACCCTCAATAAAAGTTGAATGAATGAATATGGGTATATATCAAAAATGCATGACAGCCTCACTCAAGGGTGGCCTTGAAAAACAGTAATGATCAAATATTCTCCCAATAGGCAGTTTTGGGAAGTGAACTAGGTTAGAATATATATGAATCATGGGCAGAGACAAGTGGTCTAGCAGGAGCTGGAAAGGAAAAAGATTAGAAGATTGGAGACAAGATGGCATGAGGGAAAATCATATGAATAAACATAGAAGTGGGCACAGAGTGGAAAGTTTTTTATGTCAGTAGTTCATGCCCACCAGAGAACATGCAGTACTGAAGAGGCACTAAACAAGCAAGGGAACAGAATGATCTAACCAGTTTTGAGGTTAGCTAGCCTCTAACATTGTCTGCTCAATGCTGGCAGGATAGGCACATGAGTGTCAGTGACAAAGGTGGAGGTTACACAAGGACCCAATGTCATAGACTCCCACTTACCAAGGCTGAGCTAACTATTGTCCCTGCTGAATGTTTCTCATCTGCCGGCAATGAGACAACTAATGAGCTCCCAATATGACAACATTTCTCCAGGAGATAAATTTGTCCTTTGTGTGCAAGCTGATTATATTTTTGGGCCTTTTCCATATTGGAAGAGCCAGTGGCTCATTCTTATATAAATATGCATAAATTCCACGTATGGGTTTGCTTTTTCTGTCCACAGGGTCTTAGCCTATATCACTATCAAAAGATTTAAGTGTTTGATCTGGTGGTGTAAGATACCACATAACATTGCGTCAGAACAAGGGGCATACTTTATATCAAAAGGGGTGTGGGAATGGACCTGTGGCAATGGGATCAACTGGTCATATCACATAGAAGCTGATAGCCAGATAAAGCATTGGGACTGCCTGCTAAAGACACAGATGAAATGCCAGCTTTGGAGATGATAATTAAATGGACACTATATGGGACACTATATAAGCATTGAATCAAAGACCTTATATGGCTTTGTGTTCCCAATAGGCAAGGAAAACAAGAGGTAGAAGAAGAATTGGCTTCATGTACTATGACTTCTAATAACCCACTGGGGGAATTTGTGATTCATATTCTTGCAACTCTGAGCTCTAAAAAATTAGAGATCTTAGGCTTCCAAAAAGCCACACTTTTAGCTAGAGTGCCACTGAATTTCAAACTACATGTTTTGGATTCTTTATATTCTACGGCCAGCATGTAAGAAGAGGTGTCAACATCTTGAAAAGGGCAAATGACTCTAATCATGATGAGGACAGAAAGGAATATACGAGGTCTGACAATTAAGTTCACAAACTTGTTGCACTGATGTTACTAACCTCTTTTGATATCACGGATTATTCATTATGAATTTGTACCAACTGGACAAACAGTTAACCAACTTTACTATTTGGAACTGCTGAAAAGGCTGCATGAAAAAGTTAGACGACCTGAACTTTTGGTCAATAATTCATAGCTCTTGCATCACAACAATGCACCAGCTCAGATGGCACGGTCTGTGAAGGAGGTTTAAGCCAGTAAACAAATAACTGTATTGGAATACCCTCCCTACTCACCTGATCTTGCTCCCAATGACTTCTTTCTTAACCCAAAGATAAACAAAATATTGAAAGGAAGACATTTTGATGACATTCAGGACATCAAGGGTAATGCGATGACAGCTCTGATGGCCATTCCAGAAAAAGAGTTCCAAAATTGCCTTGAAGGGTGGACTAGGCGCTGGTGTCAGTGCATAGCTTCCCAAGGGGAGTACTTCAAAGGTGACTATAGTGATATTCAGCAATGAGGTATGTAGCACTTTTTCTAGGATGAATTCACTAACTTAATTGTCAAACCTAGTATGTATGCAGAACTCAGGTGACTTACATAGGTGCCTCTTGGTACTCTCTTTCCCAAAGGTTACTGTGGGAAATGGATAGATCTAGCAACCGCAGCCTGAGGAATGGTGACCCAGCAACCAAGGTGCTCGAGCATGGGGATTTGGGGTCATGGCATCAGGTAAACCACCAATGCTAAAAGAAGTAAAAGTTAAGTGTGAAGGAAATCTAGAATATGTTGTGGAGGGGAAACATGGTAAGCATCAATGATGGACCTGACACAGCTGTGAAGAGAAGACTTTTGTTCACCACACGAAACTCTTGTCTTCTAAGTTTTCCCTCTGGAAGAGAGGCCTTTCTAGAATCTTACAGGAACTGATCCCCAAATGTACATGGAGGATTGTATCTGAGTGGTGCAAGGGATGGGCTGCAGTAGATAAAGGCCTGTATCACCTAATTTCTCTACCAACAAAGGTTATGATGACAAATGTGGGAGTGAGGTTAGCAGACAACATCCAGATACCAGCTCTTTAGGGCCTGCCTCAGCTGCATAAAACTGTTTCACTGGAGGTCGCTCCCTTTCAGGGGCAGCTTTCATCTGATGACAGACTGAGGCAAGTGCATACATGCTTTTTCAGTATTTGCTCCACATGTGTTCTTCAGGTGACTGAGGGTTTGTTAGACCTGTACCATAGTTCAATTTTTCCCTCTGCCCAATCTTGATTCTTTACTCTTTCTCTCATAGATGTAGATCCCTAATAAATCTCCCTGGCACAAAATTTGGCTGAAAAAGTGTGAAGAAGTTTGAGGAGAGTCTTGGCAGTTTGTGTTAAAAAATTTGGGCTTCATCTGAGGGCAATTGGAATCTGTTGAATAGTTTTAAGCAGAGGAGTGACATGATTATATTTGGATTTTAAAAGTCTCTTTATCTGCAGAATCTGGTGGATAGGAGTGGGAATATTGTTAATGTCCTAGAGGTAGGGTCAATGGGTCAATGTGCTGCTGTAAAAATTTAAGCAAGAGGTGTTTTGGCTTGGACTAGTACTGTGATGATGACTATAGCCTTGTTTTTTATTTATTTTGGGGGATTGAAAGAGTGCAAATGAAGAAGAGTCACAGGAGACGCCTGGTTTCTGGCTTGAGCAACCAGGAAGAGATTCAACAAGATTTTTCTGTAAAGAAGATACAATCAAATAGCTTCATCTATAGCCAAAAGACAAGGACTAGAAAGAAAGTCTTTATTACTAAGATGAATACAAGGATTACCATGTTTTGGTGTCAGGGTTTTGTTTTTCTGTGTTCCTCTTACTGATTTATCACTATTGAGTTGTAACTTACATCACAAGATTTACGGTAAAGAGATCTTGCCCCCCCCCCCCCCCCCCCCCGCCAATGACTGACTGTGGCTGAAGATCTGCTCTCTTTCCCAGTCATTTTGCTGCCATATCACTGTCTTTGTTCTGGGCATCAAAGTGATACAATAAAAAAGATCATTTGTATTGGGAGCTATCCCCAACCAGCCTTATATGATTTGAAAGAGGTGGTTTCCAGTTAATCTTGATAAAGGCTTTATATGTCAATTATAATTCTATATGTGATTCACTGTCTCTCAGATTATTCTTTGACACAAAGACAAAATTACCAAAGTAAATTATGTGATCTCCTCTGAGTATTGACCGATGATGAACAGATCACTTCTTTAACCGAACATAAAGAATTTTTGTTTCATAATTTCTGTCTTGAAATGTCTTTATCATATTTGTTTCAATTAGTTTTTATTTCAGAGGCTGAGGAGATTAGATGGAAAAAGGATGAAGTTCTGGAGATGGCAATCAATAGCATATGTAGAAAAAACACTGTCATAGCATTCTGGGTTCTAAATTAGTTGGTAAGAGGCTGGAGTGAAAAGCGGAGAGGGATCATGGATGTCTTTGATGCCAGTCACGAATTTCCAAAAGAGAAAGGGTGATGGTTTCTTTAGATGTTAAAAGCCAAGAGTCATTATTTTCAGTCTGAGGGAAAGACTGAAAATGTGTCTTTAGCAGGCAGTCCTGCTAAATAAGTAATTCATTTTAAAAAAATAAGTAATTCATTTTTAAAAAATCCTATACAGTAGGAATTAGACATCTAATATTTTAGGTATATATAGAATTGAAACAGTCCATGAAAGTGATTTTTCCAGATAGCTTATCTGTATTTAGCACCAAAATTTAAAATTTTCCGAAGAAATCTTTTAACACTGTGTTATACAGTTCTATAGCTTTTTCAGAGAAAGGTTATTTGGTATAAAGTGTAAACATTTTCTTACTGTCTCAGGAATATCATATGAATAACAATTAGTGAGCCATAATGTGGCACAATAATATTCCCAATGATTATCTTATT
The DNA here is from genome assembly GCF_964194185.1 of Rhinolophus hipposideros. NCBI lineage: Eukaryota > Metazoa > Chordata > Mammalia > Chiroptera > Rhinolophidae > Rhinolophus > Rhinolophus hipposideros. The sequence continues at coordinate 79,335,619 of NC_138047.1, forward strand.
TGGGTTGTTTTATATTGAATAGCTTCAGATTGTTATGCTTTTAAATGTATTACCTCTATAATTTTTTGTTTTTCTCATTTTTTTGAATTATAGATGCACAGAGTTTCCTGTGAGTAAGGAACACAGATTTAGATTAAAAATGTGTTACACCTCTTTGACTATAGATTTATTCACTATTTATTTATTCATTCATTCGTTCCACTTGCTGATTCTTCACAACATTACTGTTATAGGTTATGAGATAAGAGAGCTAAAATCCTCTCTTAATGAGACTACACATTATTCTAATTGAGCTGAGAAAAATTAAATAACTTATATTTCCTGATATCAGATATTGTCTTAGTTTATATTGTGAAACTACAAATGAGGTTAACATTATTTCAGGAATGAATTCTTGTATGTTACAAAGATTGGTTACTTCAGCCTTTGCCACTTGTATACAAAGTGATTATCTCTCTGTTAAATTCCTTGTCTTTCTTATAGCAAGCCCTGGATTGGCAATAAATATTTTCCTTGGAAAAAGTGATTCTTGGACAGTTTTAGCAAGGCAAAAGCAAGTCCTCTGGATAGATATTTCTATTTAGTTTCTTAAAACTTATACTCCCTTTGTTATAACAACTCACATTTACATATTTGGCATGTATATGTATTTATATATACATATACACACATGTATATATATATATATATATATATATATATATATACACACACACATACACACATACACAGATATATATTTTTTTCCTTATCTATCTTATAGTAGAGTAGGAGTGGAAGCCAAGGCCCACCATCTCAAAGAATCTAAAGCTGACATATGTGTATCTTCTTTAAACTTTATATATATATATATATATATAATATATATATATATATATATAAAGCTGATATATATATCTTCTTTAAACTAATATGCCATATATGTGTGTGTGTGTGTGTGTATATTAGTTTAAAGAAGATTGAAAATAAGGATTTAAGAAAATTTGTAAATGTATTTATCTCATAGATAGTAGAATAATCTATCTGAGAGTTCCAAAAAGCCCCTATTTGGGGATCATTAGGAAGGTGAATCAAGAAATAACTGGAAAACTAAACTAAATACTTGCCTCTATAGATTGGAGAATGAATAAGTAAGACCAGATAGGTATGGTATAATTTCACTATTTCTGAGTCTTATGTCAAACATTTCATCACATGCAAATTTGTTAGTGCCCTTCTATTTAAACTCCTGAAGGAACCAATTAAATGGACTTTTTAGGATGTTTTACAAGAAGAGTAATTAGGAAGACCGGACTTTAAACTTTGCCTAATTTACCCTGTATCCAGCGGCATAACTAAAACTTTATTATATAAAAGAATGGAGGAAATTGAAAACAGAGGATTGCAGAATGTAACTAAAACCTCGTCCCTGTATACATATTTATATTGCCAAATGCCAGTAGGAATTCCTTTTGCATTTTATTTTTGCCTAATTAATTGTGTCAGAAATTCTAAAACAATTAGGAGCCAAAAAGGGAAGGGGGAATAAACGTTTTTTCCCCCAGTGTTCTTCTCTCTGTTAAATACTTGCAGGCTGTATATCTGTGATCTACAAGTTTTCAAAGGATACGCTCCAGGTATTCTTCAAAAATAAAATCTTTTGTTTTGTTTTTGTACTAATAGGAAGCACACATACATTTTCCCTGGAAATAAGACGGAGTCTAATATTAAGTTTTGCTCCAAAAGACACATTAGATCTTATGTTCAGGGGATGTCATCCTGAAAAATCATGCTAGGGCTTATTTTCTGGTGAGGTCTTATTTTCGGGGAAACATAGTAATAACTTACTTCCACATATCAGAACAATATAGTATATAATTTCAGACAAGAGTGCAGTAGTTTTACCAAGATCACTGCCAAAGTTCAGGAAGACTGAGTACCTATGGTTTTATTCTTTGTGACACATGCCACCTCTCTTTTTCCTTTGCCCCATTTCCCTTTCTTATTCTGTTTCCCTCTCTCTGTTTTTCTCATTGAGCCAATTATATGTATTTAGGTTGCGATTTTCACTGGCAGCAGTAGTGTGATTTTTCACTTGTTTTGGCTTAAAGTGCATTCTATTTTATAGACTCTCTTATTGTATCATTAATAACTTTTTCCACTCTTAGAGAGAGGCAAAAAAAAAAAAAAACTCTTAGAGAGTGGAAAAAAAACCTGGCAAAAGTGCTCATAAAAGGAAGATGGCAGTACTGAAAAATGCAAGAAAAGCAGTGAAGGTATTGGGTAGGGTTTTTTGGTTAAAACAGTATTTTTTCAATTTTCTCATTATTATGTAATAGTCTTAAAAAGGAATGATTAGTGACTGAAAATATGGACAGATATACAATACATATATAATAAATAGTGTTGAAATATGCATGTCTGTTGACATTTAATGAAAGAAGCTCCAAGTGGAACATGTTTCTTAAATTTTAATACTGAGATGATGAACAGAGATATTCACTAGATATTCAATAAATGTATATTAAACTAAAGTAATCTGAAAGTCAAAGATTGTCTATTTATAATTACACCTAATAAGTCAATATGAAATAGATAAGATTAGCAATGTGTAGAATGTGTTCTGGATCTTAAAATTTCTCATCACAAGAAAAAAATTCTGTAACTATGTATGGGGATGGGTGGTAACTAGACTTATTGTGATGATCGTTTTACAATATATAAAAATATATTGAGTCATTATGTTCTACACCTGAAACTAATATAGTGTTATGTGTAAATTATACCTCAATAACAATAAAAAAGACTGTGTTCTGAACTCTCTGTGAAGGAGTTCAGGGAATTTTTCACATCTCCCTAAGGCATATTGGGATGTACAACATCCTTTTTCACCAAACTTAGAGAATAGGCAATCCTCCTTTGATTTCACGATAGTCTCAGTATTACATCAGTCTCATGTCCATCTATCATCACATTTTTTAATTTCGTCATCCAAATCATTCACAAAAGAGCCTATTCCCCTCTATTTTATGACTACTTCCTTATTTCAGGTTCTAATCATATCTTAGCTGAGTTAATACAACATCCTCTAAACTCAACTTTTTGCTTCTATTTCATTTCATTCTCAGCTCTCTAAGTGAAAATATGTCCATACTCCTCTTCCACTGAATACCCTTCAATGGTTCCCTAATACTTATGTCAATATTTTCCATACTTTTCTAATTGCACAATGCTATTTATCAGTGAGATAAAATATACTTCCAAATAGAAAAAATAGGCAATAATAATTAAATGTAAAATATTTGTAAATGCTTTGCCACTCTCACTTGCTAGTATCTCAAGGCAAATTAAATTTAGAGCAAGATTAATCACTAATGATTGTAGATAGAAATCCATATTCAAATCTTATTAATTTCCATTTATTTTGCTTTACTTCATGTTGAATCATTTTTATTGAATATATTTAACATATAACATTGTGTGAATTTAAGGTGTACTATATGTTACCTTCATACATTTATATATTGTACTATGATTTCTATTTGTAGCAATATTTATCACATTATATAATTATAGTACAATATTATTGTCTGTATCTATTACATTGTGCATTAGATCTCTATGGCTTATTTACTCCCTTAAACCACATTAATCTTATTCCCTTATCCTCCATCCCCTGGTAACCACCATTTTACTCTCTGTTTTTTACGCTTGACTCTTTTAGATTATACATATAAACGGTATCACACAGTACTTATATTTCTCTGTCTGATTTACCTCACTTAGCATAATTTGCTCAAGGTACACCCATGTTATGGCAAGTGGAAAGATATTCTCCTTTCTTTTGTCTAAATAATATTCCATTGTATATATATTCCACATCATTTTTATCCGTACGTCCGTTGACAGGCGTTTAGGTTTCTTCCATATCTTGGTTATTGTGTATAATGCTACAATAAACATGAGAGTGCATGTATCTTTTTGAAATATCGTTTTCACTTCCTTTGGGTGTATACCCAGATATGGAATTGCTGGATAACATGTTACATCTATTTTTATTTTTTGAGGAACCTCTTTTCAATAGTAATTGGACTAATTTACATTCCCATCAACAGCATATAAAAGTCCCCTTTCTCAAAAAAAAAACAAAAAGTCCTCTTTCTCCACATACTTGCCAGCATCTGCTGTCATTTGTCCTCTTGATGATAGCCAGTCTAACAGGTGTGAGGTGATACCTCATTGTGTTTTCGATTTGCATTTCTCTGGTGATCAGTGATGTCAAACATCTCTTCATATGTTTTTTGTTCATCTTGATGTCCTCTTTGGAAAAATGTCTACTTAGTTCTTCTGTCCATTTGTTAATAGGATTGTTTTTTTATTAAGCTGTATCAATTATTTATGTTTTGATAGTAGTCCCCTATCTAACATACAATTTACAAAATTTTCTTGCATTCTGTAGGTTGTCTTTTTATTTTGTTAATTTTCCTTTGCTGTCCAGAAGCTTTTGAGTTTGATGTAGTTCCATTTGTTGACTTTTGCTTTTGTTATTTGTGCTTTTGTCATCATATCCAAAAAAATCATTGCCAAGATGAATATCAAGGAGCTTCCTCCCTATGTTTTCTTCTGGGAGTTTTATGATATCAGGTCTTATGTTTAAGTCATTGATCTATTTCAAGTTAATTTTTGTGAATGTTGTGAGATGGGGGTCTGGTAACACTGTTCTGCATGTGTTTCTCCAGTTTTTATAGCATCTTATGTTGAAGACACTATCATTTCCCCACTGTGAGTTCTTGGCTATTTTGTTGAATTTTAGTTGACCATATATGCCAGGATTTCATTTTGGGCTCTGAATTCTATTTCATTGATCTATGTATCTATTTGTGTGCCAGTTCCATCCTGTTTTTTTACTATTACCCTGTAGTATAATTTGAAAAAAGGAAGCATTATACCTCTAGCTTTGTTTGTTTGTTTGTTTGTTTTTTCCACCAAGATTGCTTTATCTATTTGAGATCTATAGTAGTTCAACACAAATTTTAGGATTGTTCCTCCTATTTCTGTGAAGAATGGCTTTGGTATTTTGATGGGATTTGTGTTGAATCTGTAGATGGCTTTGGGTAGTACGCATTTTAACAATATTCATTTTTCGCTCCATGAACATAGGACGTCTTTTCACATTTGTTTGTGTTTTCTTCAATTTCTTTCAGAAAATTGTTATAGTGTTCACTGTACAGATCTTTGATTTTCTTGGTTAGTTTTATTGCTAAGTATTTTATTATTTTTATTATTACTGTCACCCACCCAGATCCTGTGGACTCTGATAGTTTTTCAAAGAATAGTGCAATGTGAGAGGCCCTGTCTGCTCTCAGAGAAAGTGCTTCTGGTGTTGGGCAAGTTGGGTGAGGTGAGGTCTCAGAAAGTCAGCAGGGTGGAGCAGCAGTGCTCACCAGGCCAATCAGATTCAAATTTGGCCTGTGGGGGAGGGCTCAACACAGGAAAATGTCATCCTCCTGCCAGCTGCACAGGAGAAGGACCCACATAGGGAAAATGGCAACTGTCCTCTAGCCCTTCCTCCGGAGTCACACACCTCAGTCTGCCCTTTTTATGCTTCTGATGCCCCCTGAGTTACTCTCCCTCTGCTGGAGCCCAAGGTGAGTGCCTGTAACGAAGAGAGTCTGTGTGGGGGCTGTTTAAGGGGACATCTGGGTTTCCTGCAGCCTTTGGGCCCACCTGGATGGTTAAATCCCCACTGCTTTTATAGCCAAATGTTGTGGGGGCTTCTCTTCCTGGCACCAGTACTACGGGATGAGGAGGCCAATATGGGGAGGCTGAAGTCTCTCCTTCCTCTGAGGAGAGCCTTCATGTATGAGATATTCCACCCCATTCTCAACTCCAACAGTGGTTTGGGGCAACTCATTTTCATCTCGATCCCTCTTACTAATTTCAATGTGGCTTCTTCTTTATTTCCTTAGTTTAAAAACTTCTGTTCAGCCAGGCTTCAAATGGTTCCCCAGATTGATTATTCTATAATTTAGTTGTAATTTTAATATGTTCATGGAAGGAAGTTGGCACCATGTTTATCTACTTGTCCATCTTGGTTCTTCTCTCCGTTCTTCCTTTTTTTTTTTTTTTATGTTTCATGTCTCTCCTCTAGATTTTTGCTCTGTGGTTATCATGAGGTTTACATAAAATATCTCATAGATAAAATAATCCCTTTTCTGCTGATAGCAACTGATCTTTATTTGCCTATAAAGTTTTCATGCTTTTATTCCTCCCCTTTTATATTTTTGATGGCATAATTATCATTTGATGCTGTGAATTTATTAACAAATTGTGGTAGTTACTGTTATTTTTAATGCTATTTTCCTTTAATTTTTATGCTGTACAGTCATGCAACATATGCAACAACAGGGATACACTGTAAGAAATGTGTTATTAGGTGATTTTATTACTGTACAAACATCACAGAGTGCACTTAAACCTAGATGGTATAGCCTACTACTAACTTGGCTATGTAGTATAGCCTATTGCTCCTAGGCTACAAACCTGCACAGCATATTACTGTACTGAATACAATTAGTACAATACAGTACAATTCAGGCAACTGTAACATAATGGTAAGTATTTGTGTATCCAAACATATCTAAACATAGAAAACATAAATGGTATAAAAGGTAAAAAGTGGTACTCTTGTATAGAGCACTTACTATGAATGGACCTTGCAGGACTGGAAGTTGGTCTGGGTGAGTCAGTGAGTAAGTTGTGAGGGAATGTGAAGGCCTAGGGTATTACTATACACTACTGTAGACTTTATAAACACTCCTACAAGCCTTTCCTCTGCTTCCTTCCGACAGGGCCAGAACTAGAACATAAAAGCTCACGATGCCACTCCATGAACAGGGATGTAGACAAGATTGATTGGAAACACCAAAGAGAAACTGTCTGGATAAGGCATAGATCACCATAACTGTGACTTTCATGAGGGAGTGAAAGGGGACCTGAGGATCAGTAGGAATAAGAAACCCAGATGGAGATATAAAGGATCACAGCAGACTGTCATGGCAGTGTGCTTTTGGTTATTGCCTTTTGGAGTGTGGTCAGATTAAGGAACTAACTGGTATTAACAAAATAGAAGGTGTTTAATGTGGACAAGGTGTAGAACTGAAGACTGAATATTTTGCATTTGGAAACTTGTTTGGTTCCACTGACTGTATCTGGCACAAAGGGTTCTCTCTGGAATTGAACTGATAAAGAAATAAAACTTATCTGTCCTTTACATCATTACAGTCTGAAAATATTTCCAAAGTGCAGGGACATGCTAGTTCCACACTACCACAGAAAGTTTTTACTAAAGTGACAATGATACTTAATACTTGCTAAGGTAGCTCCTACGAATCTGTGTACATGATTTTAAGTCCTTAACAAAAAATTTACAACAATGTACTCTGAAGGCCATCAAGCTACGTCTGGGAGCACCCTCTGAAAATGTAGCACCCTCTGAAAATGTAGCAATGGGGGGACAGGCTACTCTATGCTGAAATAGGTCAGTGGCTGACTGTGATACAATCTGTGTACTCAAATTTGAGGTGTTGTGAGTGAGACGTGATCTATTGCCAAGCCCCACAGATATTGTTCCTGTCAGAGAGAAAAAAAAATTTTTCATGAACATATCTTTCATTTCTTATAGGAAATTCAGATCCATCACAGTCCTATGGGACTGCCATTGTACATGCAGTCCATTGTTTACTGAAATGTTATGTATTCCATAACTGTGACTAACTGTTTAACAAACTAGTCCAAAATAGTTAGTTTTCTAATTACGTTTATTTATCACCTTAATCAGGGTTTTGTGTACTTCTGTCTTTTCATTTCAGCTTGAAGAATTCCTTTCAATTTTTCTTGTAAGGCATGTCTGTGGTGGTAAACTCCCTTAGCTTTTGTTTGTCTGGGAAATACTTTATTTAAACATCTGAAGGATAACTTTGCCAGATAGAGTAGTCTAGTCTGCCAATATTTGTCTTTCATTACTTTGAATATGGCGTTCTACTTTCTCCTGGACTGTAGAGTTTCTGCTGAGAAATCTGCTGATTGCTGAATGGAGGCTCCTTTGTAAGTTCCTTTTTTTTTCTTTCTCCTAACTGCCTTTTAAATTCTTCATCATTGAGTTTTGAAAGTTTCATTATAATGTGTCCTGGAGAAGGTCTTTTTAAGCATTAAGATAATACTATGTTCTATAGCTTTGTGGGCTTGTATGTCCAGTTCTTTCTTAAGGATTGGGAAGTTCTCAGCTATTATTTCTTTAAATAAACTCTATGCCCACTTACTACTCTCTCTTTCTTTTATACCCATTATTCTTATGTTGGCTTTTCTAATAGACTCTAATTACTTTTGTAGTGTTTCTTCAGTTTTTAAAAGCCTTACTTCTTTCTCTTCTTCCACTTGAACCATTTCTAAATTCTTATCTTCCAGATTACTTTTGCTGTCTTCCATCTGATCTGCTCTATTTCCAATGTGTTCTAATGCATTCTTCAACTCATTTGACGAGTTCTTCAGCTCTAAAATGTCGTGTTTTTTTTTTAGAATTTTAAGACCTTTGATAAAGTACTCCTTCTGTTCATTAGTTTTATTCCTGAGTCCATTCCATTGCCTGTCTGAGATTTCTTGTAGTTCATTAAATTTCTTCATAATAGGTATTTTGAATTTTTTTGGTCACTTAGATCACAATATTTTGTGTCTTTGAGTTTGGTTGCTAGAGAATTGCCATTTATTTTTTGTGATGCACTATTGCCATAATTTTTCATAGTGTTTGATTCAATGTGTCTCTGAAACTGCATTTGAAGTATTGAACACTTATTTAGGTAAGGCTTTATTTACTTTGATTCTAACTACAAGAGGTTGGCAATTAGAAGTCTTTCCAGAAATTTTCCAGAAGGTGGCGCTATAGCACAAGTTTTTTTTATTTCTCTTGCTGGTGCGGACTCCCTTCTAGAGTCCGGAGCACAGCATGTAAATATAACCAGACTTTTTTTTTTTTTTTTTTTAACCTTATAATATGTCTGATGAAATGTCAATTCTGCCATGCTATCATTGCTATGTTTGCATTATTAGCATTATACTTAGAGATTTGTTTCTTTTTAAACCACTTAGTTATGTTGTAGAGGTTAATTTGTTTAAAAATATGGTTAATGTTGATAAAATTAGATATATAATTCATGAACACAGTTAACTGAGCACATGAACAGTAAATTATTTTGAAATATTCAAAGGGTACATATATAAACATCTCTATTTTGGAATTCTCTCTTTCTTCCTTCAAGATACTATGGGTTCTATAGGGGATATTTTGATCACCTCACATAATATGAATTAGGGATCCGTTAGTCCTTATTTATTATAATTAAAGCCTAATTTGTTTCCCTCTTTAATGAAAATAAAAAGTTTAAAAATATAATATGTTCTTTACAGGTCATCTTTCATATCCAGCTTTAGAGACATGTCCCATAGAAGAAAACTGAAATTTCCTAATGTAATTCATTTTCAGGATTAGTGTTTGCATGATCTCAATTTCCATCAACTTACTTTTAGCTTATTGATGTATTTATATTCAAAATATGTTTCAAATGACTGCATGTTGTTGGGTCTTAATTTTGCATTTTGTCTGATGATATTTGTCTTTTAATTGGCATATTTAGACCATTTACATTTAATGTGATTATCAAATTGGTTGGCTTTAGATCTACAATCTTGCTATTTATTTTCTATTGATCCCATCTGTTCTTTTTTTCCTTTTATCACTTTTATTTCCTTCTTTTGAATTGATATTTTAATCTGTTTTCAATTTAAATATTGACTTATTTGTTTTTTTCATGGTGGTTCTGTTTTTAAAATCCATCATTTTATTACACTTTACTGTTCAATATATTTTTTTATGTAATATACTTCCATTACCTCCTTCAGTCTAGGTGCTTTTATTGTCATAAGCTTGCTTTATGTGGCATAAAACCTATAACTTATTATTGTCATTATTATTATTATTATTATTATTATTATTTTACTTCAAAAAGTTGACTGTAATTTAAAACAAAATTGAAAATAAGAAAGCATCTTTTATATTCACCACATATTTACTATTTTCAAGATCTAATTATTTCTTTTGTAGAGTTCCAAATTTCCATCTGTTACCATTTTACTTCTGCCTAAAGAACTTTCTGTAACATTTTTTATAATGCAAGGCTGTTGCTGAAAAAAATCTTTCTTTCATTCTTTCTTTCACCATAAAAAGGAGTTTCCTTTGTTTATCTTTTGCTTTATTTTTAAGGATATTTTTTCTGGTATGAAAGTTGTTTCTTTTAAGTACTTTAGAGATGTTGTTTCCTTTCCATTTGAATTAAATATTTTATAATGAGAAATCTGTGATTATTATTATCTTTATTTCTGTAGTTTATTAGTCCGGGTTCTCTAGAGAAACAGAACCCATAGGATGGATGAATGGATAAATAGATAGAGTAATGGAAAAAGAGAGAGAAGGAGGGAGAGAGAGAGGGAGAGAGAGAAAGAAAAGAAAGAGGAACAAAGGAAGGAAGGAAGAAAAGAAAAGGAAAGAAGAGATTTATTATAGGAATTGGCTTACATGATTATTGAGTCCAAGAGTTCGCACAATTTGCTGTCTGCAAGCTGGAGGCCCAGAGAATCAGGTGGTATTCTTGTAGTTTCAGCACAAATTTAAAGGCCTGAGCACCAGGGGTGTCAATGTAAGTCCCAGTTTGAGTCCAAGGGTATGAGGACCAGGAGTATCAATGTCTAAGGGCAGGAAAAGATGGATGCCCCAGCTCAAGCAAGAGAGCAAATTCTCCCTTCCTTTTTCTCCATTCATGCCTTCAGCAGATTGTATGATGCTCATCCACATTGGTGTGGGTGATCTTCTATATGCAGTCAACTGAGTCAAATGGTAATCTCTTCTGGAAACATCCTCAGAGACACACCCAAGGAATAATGTTTTACTAGCAGTCTGAGCATCCCTCAGCTCAGTCTAGTTGATACATAAATTAACCATCACTTGTAAGTAAAATGCCTTATTTCCTCTAGTACTGTTTTATTTTTCTCTTTTTGCTGGTTTTCCATAATTGGATTATAATGTGTCTTAGTGTGGTTTGCTTTGTGTTTATCCTGCATTTATTTCATTTAGTTTCTTGGTTTTGTGGAAATATAGTGTTCCTATACTATGAAAATTTTTTCAACATTATTCTGATTTTTTATCTCACACACACACACACTTTGCATCTTCAATTAAACATATATTAGGCCTCTTAACATTATCCTATAGGTCACTGAGGATATTTTTATTTTATTTTCATTTCTTTTTCTCTCTCTTATTCAATTTGACAGTTTCTAGTGCTATGATTCAAGGTCACTGATCTTTTTATCTTCAGTGTTTAAGTTCTTATTAGACCCATCCAGTACATTTTTTATTTCACATGTTTTATTTTTATCTCCGGAAGCTCCTTTTAATTATTTCCCATATATTCCATGTCTCTTAAGTCCATATTTTTCTTTAAATGCTTAAGCATATAGAAATATTTGTAATGGCTGTTTTAATGTTCTTGTCAGCTAATCCCATCATTTCTGCCATAATTTATGAGAATGTTTCTATTTTCTGATTTTTCTTCTTGCATACTTATTGATGTATCTTGTTATTGTTCATTGAGTGTAGGACATAGTGAATGTTACATTGTTGAATGTTTGGAATTTGTTTTGGCATATTAGCTTGCAAATAATGAAGTTACTTGCAGATTAACTAAAACATTTAAAGTTTCAGTTTAAAAACATTTTTTTAGAGCAGGCTTGGAATAGCAGAGTAATAGTTTATCCCTTATGCTAAGGTATTTTCCTTCTGGGAAAATCCCCTTCTGGGATTCAACTGAATACTTTGGGTGACCAATGATAAATCTCCACTTTCACTAGTCAGAGTTTGAATATCACTCAGCCTTGTAAAACCTCTTGGAATTGATTGCTTACATTTTCTCAGTTTTTCTTTGCTTAATCTAACAGAATTTCATGGTATACTTGAGTGGCTTAGTATTCAACAAAATGTCAAAAGACCTTTCCAAGTATTTCTATAGCAACTTTTTCCGTCTGTAGTACCCTTCTGAAACTTTCACCCATAATTCCTCTACCTCAAATTTCCTTATCTCAAACAAGGAAGTTCACTGAGATTTCTGTACTCTATTTTGGATTCCTTTCTCTACACTACATTCTGGAATGTGACTCCATGTGGAAATCTGAGACACTTGTAAGGCTCATCTTTCTCTTTTCTCAGTGATCACAGTCCTGCACTTTTGGTTATCCAATGTCTGAAACAGTTGTTTCATATACACTTGACTCTTGAACAACACAGGTTTAAACAGCTCTGGTACACTTATATGTGAATTTTTTTAAATAAATATTGTACACGTATTTTATTCTCCTTATTATTTTCTTAATAACATTTTATTTTCTCTAGCTTACTTTATTATAAAAATATAGTATATAACACATACAACTTACAAAATATACGTTAAACAACTGTTTGTTATCATTAGCCTTCCAATCAACAGTAGGGTATTAGTAGTTAAGATTTGGGCGAGTCAAGAGTTATACACATATTTTTGACTGTGTAAGGGATCGGTGCTCCTAACCTCCATGTTGTTCAAAGGTCAACTATATTTTGTTTGGTTTTCTAGTTATTTAGAATAATGGGCAGTAAATGTGCTTCTTGTCACTTCTTCATGACCAGAAATTGATTTAGTTTTAACAGTTAATATTTTTTATAGAAAATTTTTATTTTATTCAATTTTCTCTCAAATGTATCTAGGTACAGGATTATTTTTGTTTATCTTTCTTGTTACATGTTGTGACTTTTCACATATATAGATTTAGGTTTTTCTTAATTCTCAAAAGTTCGGCATTATCACATGAGTATTACGTTTTGTCCATACCCTCTATTCTGTTACTCTAATTAGCCATATTTCAATGTTTCTTATTGTACCTTACATTTCTTAAATGTTTTTAAATATCATCCATCCTTTTGACTCTCAGTGATTCATTTTGGATAATTTCTTCAGATCCTTTTCCATTTCACAAATTCTCTTTTTGGCTATGACTTATGCACTGTTAACCAACTCACTAAATATATTTATTTTAAAATTTTAACTATTATATATGTTATTTCTCAGAGTTATTCTAATTATTAGGTTCATTATCAAATATTACTAATAATTTCTGATAGTGTCTTGTTTATTTAAATATTTCATACCTGTCTTTTAGAGTCCAGTTTAGCTATTTCGTTATCTGAATTCCTTTAGAGAGCAAACTTCTGACTTTCAGTGGCTCATTTTCTTGTATAATTGGACTTAGTGGGAACCCTGGAGTCCTGAACTGTTATTAATTTTCTTCATAGAGGATTTGCCTTAACTTCTTGCCTCTTCTGGGATTCTGGTGGTACAACACACCTGTGACTTCAGTACCCTTCAACCAGCTCTGCCTAATTCAGAAATGTCATGTTTAACTCTTACACGTTGTTATAGTCTCTGGGTACTGATATCAAGGCAATCTCAGCTTTTGTGAGTACTTATTAACTGTTATTTTTCAAGTTTTGGCTCACTATTCTCAATAATTTGTTTGTTTTACCCCTGAGATTTCCTTACTCTTATGTTAGCCCTGTAATGCTTTTAAAATATGTTTCTTATAATTCATTTTTATTGGATTTGCAATGACCTCTGAGTATCCCATGGAACTTATTTTCATACAACAGAAAGAAGAAATCCCTACCTCCACTTTTAGCTTTACCTATTGACACTCCCTTTTACCTCGTGTTCTAGCGGGACTAAATTACTTTATGCTATTGCTTTATGCTAGTATGATGAGTTTGGTATGTGAACTCATCATATTCTTAAGGAATTAAGTAAGAATTCTCTTACTTAAGAGAATTCTTAAGGAATTCTCTTCTACCACTTTCCTATTTGATACATTTTCTTTTGTTAATTCTCTAATATGCAGTTAAAGTATCACTGTATATTTGAAACATTCTTGGAACAGAGTTATGGATATCTCATTGATATCACTGATCTTTGTGCACAAATCTGAAAACATACCGCAATGAAATAAAACTGTTTAATAAATTTCTATTCTTTTTGAGGTTGTGTATACTTTTAAGCCAGGGTTTATTTTTATTTTTTTCATTTTCATATCTCCCATGCTTAACATAGCATGGAATACAGAGTAGAATACATACTAAAAAATTGTTGAATGAATGAATATTACTTCAGTATAATTGATATATAAAGGGTAGTGTTATACGTCTGAAATAATACATACCAAGATGATTGATGGTCTCTATGAGACCTAGAAAAAGGAGAGTCAAAGATTAAAAATTTGTCAGCAAAATCATACCCTAGACTTGAGATAACCTCACAAAATTGTCATTATTGTTTTTGTAAAATAGGACATAATATATTCAAGCAGTAAAATTCTGAGTTGTAAAACCAAGAGCATGTTTTCTAATGTTATACACAAAGTAACATAGAGATCATGACTTTTCCACAAAGTGGAAGACTTTTTCCAGTTAGTATTTGAGCTAAGTGGAAGCTAATCTGTTTTTATTAAAACGTAAAAAATAAAAAAATAAAATAAAATAAAACAGCAACTAGAATACCTGTAAAATGTGTCCGATTATTGCTGCACAATTCAGATAGGGCTAAGATACCTAGAGTGAATATGAGTGAGTACTAAAAGCTGAGAAAGTTGCAACTGCTATTGTACAGAATGTTTGGTGGGGGGACAGAACATTAATCAAAGGACCAAGATAACTAAAGCCAGAGAAATAATTGGCTCTCTATTTAAAGCGTGACACTTGAGCATTTACAAACAGACAGACCAAAACAGCTTTGTAATTTGGTATTAAAAATCATGACAGAGAGAAATATCTATTTCAGCCCAGTATACCATGGGTCACAGCAGAGGTCTTTGGAAAGACAATGCAGAGTTAGAAGGTGACAGAGACATTTTCCTTAGCTATGACTGGCTAATTTCCCAGTGAGGCTGTTCGGAAATTAGTGCCAAAACCCATATTAGCACTGTACTTTATTAAACACACGCGCGTACGCGCACACACACATATATTTGTGCTGAAGTTATGTGTTTAGAAAATTGTATACCTTGCCATTAAAACATTTTGTTTTCTTAATATAGTGCTGAATCAAAAGACAACTTTTGGTATTGTTAAGTGTGTTATCTTAATGGGAAAAGAGCTCTAATGAAGAGCTCTAATGAAAATTTCAAGTAAGAGTAAGATGCCTTTAGTTGACACTCTTGGTAAGCAGCACATCTGGTCTTTAACTTGTTCTCTCTTGAACTCCAGACCTACACATCCAGTGTCACTTGGGTATCTAGTAGAGATACCAAGTTTTCTTTCCCATAAAACCTGCTTCATCCATGCTGTAACCTCTTTAGTGTACAGGAACTCCACTTGTCCAGTCGCGCAGGTAAAAACCTTAGAGTTGTACTCAATTCCTTTTCTTTTACACCTTACTTCCAAACTATCAGGGAATCCAGTTGGTTCTACGTTTAAAATATAACCACTATCAGATGACTTCTCATCTTCACTGCTACCATCCTTGTTAAAACCACCAGCATCTTCTGCCTGGATTATCGCAATAGCCTGTTAGCACAATAGCCTGTTAGCTGCTGTACTTTGTTTCATCCTGTTTTATTAACAGTTTCACAGGCACCTAGAACAATGGCTCATAATAGGTGCTCAGTAAGTATTTGTAGAGTGAATAAATGAATAAATAAAATATTTGCTGTGTCTTATGTGACATAGGTACTCATGGTGTTACTAA
The DNA here is from genome assembly GCF_964194185.1 of Rhinolophus hipposideros. Taxonomy (NCBI): domain Eukaryota; kingdom Metazoa; phylum Chordata; class Mammalia; order Chiroptera; family Rhinolophidae; genus Rhinolophus; species Rhinolophus hipposideros. The sequence goes on from NC_138047.1 coordinate 79,351,470, forward strand.
GTTCTTCTCAGTCATCACTCAGTTGTGACATTGCCAGTTTTCTTTTAAAAATTTGATAAGTTAAAAATTATTATGATATATTTCATACACGGAAATATAATGCCTGTATAGTTTACAAAAATCAATTAAAACATTTAGAACATAAAACATTACCAATATCTTTGAAGCCTCCCATTTAGCCTTCCATAACTATGCCTTCCATAACTATGCCCTAACTATGCCGTTTTCTTCAAAAAGTAGCCACTGTCCTGATTTTTTATTTCCTTACTTTTCTTGGTAGTTTAACCACAGAAATGTGCAACTCTGCAAATATGAAATTTAATTTTGTAACTTTTGCTTTGTATAAATAGAATCATCTTCAATTATTTCTCTGCAAGTGTTTTCACTAGCTCTAGTTTAATGGTACTATGGTATGCAAATACGCATAGACTTTCCAAAGAATATACTGTCACTTGTTAAAATTAATCGGTAGTACCTATAATAGAGTTTCAGTTGCTACTTTTGCACCTCTACTTTCACAATATCCTTTTTGTTTTCTTTAGAAAATAAAGGCACACCTGTCCTTCCTATACCTTGCAACGTCAAAACCTTCAGGGATTCAAAACAGAAGTTAGAAATATCGGACTTGAGAAAGTGAATTAATCTATGTTGAGTTTGAAACTATGAAAGGTCTAAGATATTACCTCACTTGCATAGTTTTATATATTTCTATCTGTTGGTATGTATACAGACACACACACACACACACACACACAGAATCATGAGACCTCAGGACCAGAGATAGACTTAATTACTCACAGAAAATCTTGCATCATCTCTTCTTCCTGCCACAAGGCCCAAGGGGAGATGTGATGATTGCAGATGTCATTTGAGCACACAGTGGAGTTTGTACCACAGGGTAGCAACTCTTGACATAAATTTAGACACTTATAGAGAGCAGCTGGCGCTATTGACCCTCCTCCACTCCAGAGATAAAGGTAGAGACCTTTGCTCAAGAATGTCAACAAATCCCCTCTAGGGAAAGCAGAGATGATCTCTAGGTTTACAACTCCTGGAATGTAAACAAAGGTCTCCAGAGGAGCTGTCACTAAATTTCTCTAGAGATCTCTAGCTCCCAAGACTTGTTTGCCATTCAGGCGTCCTTAATCCAGGTTGTCGGTAGGGCAGTTTTGTTCAGAAAGCCCTTTCTTTGCAGAAATATGAAAATATTTATAAAGCATCTTTTCTGGCAATATAGTGACTGGACATAAACTTTTCTAAATCCTTTTTTAAAGTCAGGTGGTTCTCTATTCTTTGCTTTTAACAAATTTCAGGGAATAAACTGCCAGCTGATAGAGCATTGAAAATTATTTTTTGTGATAGATCACTAGGTGATTTGGGCAATGACTCAAAAGCCCAGAAGGAGTCCAACAATTTGAATGCTATTACTATTATATATCAGTTTCTGTTATGTCTGATTATTTATAAGGACACATGTTATCTTAGAAAAATAGGAACAGAATTGATGCTGCTCCATGTCCCATTTTAGCAAAATTTAATAGTGATATGTAGACACATGAACTTATTGAAAACAATATTGGAGATCTATTTCTAACAAAATATTGTTAATAATTATTTTAAAATGTGTTATATATTTATGTTGTTTAATCAATTGTGTACTAATAATTATAATCTTATTAAGAGAAAAATGTTAACCCTTAACTCAGCACATTTGTTACCTCGTAAAGAATTTTCTAAGTAATTCTCCTCTCAACCTTCACCTATGCACACACACCAACAACAAATAGACATTTTTATCATGGTAATCATGTCACTGTATTTATCAATATGCTTTCTGTCTTTCTTCCCTTCTCAGACTTTACTGAGCTTGAGATTGAGACTTATTTTGGTGTCACCAGAGCCTCACACAGTACCTGACAGCGCATGGCTACACTAAATGTTTTTGTGAAAGCATGTGTACAGATAGACGGGAAATCACCATGGGCTGAAGGAGTCTGAAAGTTAGGAAGGAGTCCCAGAAGTGGAACTTACATTGGACTTATACTAGAAAGGAAAATTGGATTAATTGCATACTCACAGAGGGAGTGCACATTCCTGAGAGGGGCATGGATGATGTAAACTTCTTTCCTGAAAAATAACCATAGATGTATAAAGGAGTAAATTCATACATCTACATTTCATCGCCATTTCCATCATACCTATGTTATGGTGGGAATATTTTTGGGGAAAGTAGCTGCAATAGTGTCAGGTAAGGCCAAATGTGATCCATTGTCACTCGGCCCCAAAGCAGGCATTGACCTGACATGTGTTCTTTCATTCCTCTTGTCTTCAGAAAATGAATTAGAGGTCACCTAAATTAATCTTTAAGAGAAGCTCACATGGAGATATATTATCTTTTAAGATTAAATTGAACTTCACTGAAACTATGGATTCAGTAGTAGGCATTAAATAATGAACCAAAAAGCTGAAAAGTTTTAATAATAGCCAAAAAAAAAACACAACAAAAAAAAAAACGTGAGCTGAACCAGCAAGTTATTAAAATGGCAATATTCTCATGAGTCCAATTAGTTTACCTACATCTGTGATCAATTAAGCTAGATCCTCAAATTAAACCCCAATCATGTTTATTTCTCTTTAAGGGGTGGTCTGTAAAGTTCAACTTGCAAGACAGACATATTTTTTTCCTATGGACTCCAGCAATCATTTAAATTAAACAAAGATGAGTTATTTGATAATAATGATTAAAATATCCTCATAAATGTATTTATTTTCATCATTAGTTGAGTTCCTCTCCAGGTATCTAGGAAATAGCATATACAAACAAAGTGGCTTAAAAATGTTTATATGACTTTTACTATAAGACGCTTACTACTTTTTTCCCCAAGAGAATGGTCCCCAGAAAATGACTTGCAGGGTATTATCATTGTAGTAAAGAAATTGATATGCCAGTGATAGTACCGAGACAGAAGGGTATGCAAACTGATGGAAAGCAAATACTCTGTATCAGTATTAAAGATTCTTTATTGACCAGCTGTACTCTCTGTTCTTGTGAGCCTTCTGGTTATGCTAACAAGAACTTAAGGAAAAAAGAAGAAAAAATGGCAGCTATTATTTACATTGTCAGAATATGCTAACACTTGTTAAAAGAATCAGAGACTCTTATAAAACAATACATATATTTAAATGTAAATGTAATTAGCAAAACTTGTACAACCTGAATATTTATTATTTATAATTCGCATCAACTCAGTATATATTTTATTCCTTCTCTCATTCAGTAAACATTGAGCACCCATTACATGCCTGGCACTATTGCATCTTCTACACATGTAGGACACTTGTTAGGCCCTTTTATGTAAGAGTGCAAATATGAGACATACTCCTCCATTAAAGAAGCTGTCAATATAGGACACATATAGCAAAAGCATGGAAAAAATCAATTATAAGGCGGAGTTATATTTGTGTCATAAGAGATACCCTAACATCTCTTAATAGAGTTATAGGGAATCTCTATGTGAAGAACTTTTATCTGGTTAGGGTAATGAGAGAAGACTTACGATGACCATACCACTGAGCTACAGCCTCATCTGACTGTTGACAAAAACTTCACATGAATGTGCCAGAAACACTTCAACCAAAACCCCCAAACAAACAAACAAATAAACAACAACAACAACAACATTGAATCCACAGCTCCCATTTTAAACTAGTTCCTCTTTCAGTATTCTTTGGTGGCATAATCTTGTACTCAATTCCTTTAGCTGAAAATACGGCAATTATCCTTGACATTTCCTCTTCTTATCCCCTATATTCAACAAATTGATTTCTCTTCTAACACTTCTTGAATCCCTTCCCACCTCACCAATTGTGTTACCAATGCCTCACCGGATATAGAAATTTCCTCATTGATCTTCCTGCCTCTAATCTTTGATTCCTTGATCTGTGTGATACATAGAAATTTCTATATCATGTCAATGATCAGAAATGCTACTAGCTGCTCCCATACTCTACATCTATCAACCACTGCAGATAACACATATTAAGGCTATATCACTTGTCTTCATTTCCCACAAGTGTGCACAGGAAGAAAAAAGTTTGTGGTACCATCCATCCTATGACATTTTTAAAATCATGTCAGCTGGAAAACTTAATGCAAAGCTGATACAATCTACTACTTTAGAATGTGTTCTTCCAGTAAACTAACATAAGAAATATCCCAGACATTAAAAAAACAAACAAAAAGCAACCCCCCCAAAAAAAACCCACCCGTACATCTTATCACATTTGCTGGTACCAACAAATACATCTTTTAAGATAGACTTTATTTAAATTTTTAAAATACATATTTTTTATTTTTATTTTTCAATTACAGTTAACATATAGGTGTGATAAAACTACGGTAAATGTTTGTTTTATTTTTATTTTTTGTGAATGTTTAAATTAAAAAAAAATAGTACAGTAAAAGATACATTGCTATTAATCCCCCTCAAAATACTCCCTCTTGCTTTGAACATACTTATCCCATCATTCTTGCCACTTTCTGAAGCAATTTCTGGAAGTCTTCTTTCATGAGTGTCTTTAGTTGCGCTTTCGTAGCTGCTTTGATATCCTGAATTGATTCAAAACGTTATCCTTTCATGGTCATTTTGACTTTAGGGAAGAGCCAGAAGTCTCACGGTGCCACCTCCGGTGAATAAGGTGGATGAAGACACACCGTAAAGTTTTTACCGTATTTTGCCAAGTGTAATGTGCAATATTTTGCCCAAATTTGTGAAGAAAAAATAAGGATGCGCATTATACATGGGTGGTACTAATTCTGTATCTACATAAATGTTTTTAATTCTTTTATTTATGCTTATGAGTTAAAAGTGTAACTCTAGAAATCAATAACAATATTTGTATGCAAAATAATATGCTGGGATACGGTAATCAGTTTTGTTGAATTTAGGATGAATTTGCAATGATGAAGAGTTCTTGGCCTTTTATGATGCATAAATATTGTAAATTTGTTACTGGTACATAAAATTTCTTGTACTTTGTAATTGTTCTGTGTTTCATAATTATTTGTTACATAAAATTTCTTATACCATAATATGTGAAAAAATGATTGCTAAAATTCCTTTATAATACAAACAACAAGTATCCAAATATAAACAAATAAAAATTTGAATTAAAAATTAAAACAAAAGATTTTTTCCCCTGAAAGTTTGGGCCAAAACCATAGGTGTGCATTATACTTGGCAAAATATTGAATTTGACAGAAATTGCCATACCAGAAGCAATGTGTGACATGGAGTATTGTCATGATAGAGGATGAAGTAAAGACACTCACAAAAGAGGACTTCCAGAACTGCTTCAGAAAGTGGAAAGAATGATGGGATAAGTGTAATCCAACTGAGGGGAATTATTTTGAGGGGAATTAATGGCAATGCGTCTTTTACTGTAATACATTTTTTTAATTTAAGCAATCACTATTTTTTGATCAAACCTCATGCAATATTATATTAGTTTTAGATGTACAACACAATAATAAAACATTTATATAACTTGTGAGGTGGTCACCCCAATAAATCTAGTACCCATCTGACACCATACATAGTTATTACAATATTATTGACTATATTCCTTATGTCATATTTTACATCCCCATGACTATTTTGTAGCTACCAATTTGTACTTCTTAATCCCTTTCCCCTTTTCACCCATATCTTAACCCCTCCTCCCCCATCTAACAACCTTCAAAATGTTCTCTGTATCTATGAGTTTGTTTCTGTTTTATTTGTTTTTTTAATTTTGTTCTTTAGATGTTACATATAAGAAAATCATATGGGATTTGACTTTGTCTTTCTGATTTACTCCACTCAGTATAATACTATTTAGGTCTAACCATGTTGTTGCAGATGGCCAGGTTTTATTCTTTTTATGGCTGAGTAATGTTCCATTGTGTCTGTACCTCCTCTTCTTTATTCATCCATCTATCGATGGACACCTAGGTTTCCTGGATATCTTGTCTATTGTAAATAATACTGCAATGAACATATGGATGCACATGACACTTCAAAGTAGTGTTTTGGATTTCTTCAGATAAATTCCCAGAAGTGGGATTATTGGGTCTTTCTTTGTCTCTTATTATAGCCTTTGTTTTGAAGTCTACTTTGTCTGGTATATGTATTGCTACTCCAGCTTTTTGTTTGTTTGTTTCTTTTCCATTTTCATGAAATATCTTTTTCCACTCCTTTACTTTCAGTCTGTATATGGATTTTGATCTGAAGTGAGTCTTTTGTAGGCCTCATATGTAAAAGTTTTCTTATCTATTCAGCTACCCTATGTCTTTTGATTGGAACATTTAATCCATTTATAGTTAAATTAATTGTTCATAGATGTGTAGTTATTGCCATTTTATACTAAAATCTCTCAAATGTTTACAAACCCCAAACCAGTAGCATTTGGCCTAGGTGTGCCCCATTTCTGTTGTTAAGCAGTCCCAAGCCCAGCCCCAGCAACAACCAGCATCAGTTTGCAGCTTAGCCTCTCCCAGGCACCTCCAAGCCCAGCGTAGCTGTTGGCCATCTGCAGATTGCTTTGTGGCTCATTCCAGGTGGGCCTGGGTAGGGCATAAGCTGTGATTAAAATCGGCCTGAGGCACGACCCCTTACAGGAGGCCGCAGGACTGGCACACTTGGTGGCCAGCTTTGGACCCAGCTGGAGCACCTCCCAGCTGCCTCCAGGGATGACACATCCAAAGGGCACACTGGGCAAGCAGCAGAGCCCTACTAAAGCCAAACCTGCTCCATAAGGTCAGTGCCTATACAACAGCTCCTCTACTATAGTCACAACTAGTCCTCACCATTAATCAGCCAGAGGGTCTAACATTCCCATTGACATGCAAATAGTAACCAAGTCTCAACTACAACACAACTCACATAATGGACACACCTGGAGCACCCAGCTCAGATGACAAGGAAGACTGCTTCACTGGGCCCCACAGGACAGCTACTACATAGGCAACTCTACTAAGACCAGGAGACATAGCAGCTAAACCCAATACATAGAAATAAACACAGAGAGGCAGTCAACATGGAGAGACAAAGAAACATGTCCTGAATAAATGAACAGAGCAAAGCTCCAGAAAAAGAACTAAGCAAAATGGAAACAAGCACTCTAATGACACAGAATTTTTTTGTATGTTTGTTTTGTTTTGTTTTTTAAATTAAAGTTTATTGGGGTGACAATTGTTAGTAAAGTTACATAGATTTCAGGTGTACAATTTTATATTACATCATCTATAAATCACATTGTGTGTTCACCATCCAGAGTCAGTTCTCCTTCCATCAGCATATATTTGATCCTCTTTACCCTCATCTACCTCCCCCCCTCCCGCCTTACCCTCTGATAGCCACTAAACACAGAGTTTAAAATTATGATTATAAGGATGCTCAATGATCTCAGGGAGAACTTCAATAAAGAGATAGGAAACATAAAAGTAGAAATAGAAAACATAAAAAAAAAATAGAAATGAAGAATACATTAGAGGATAATATAAAGTAATATTGTTGAAATAAAGAGTAAAAAATATATGAAGCAAAAAATAAATTAAAAACGAATACATTGGAGGGAATCAACAGTAGATTAGATGAAGCAGAGGATTGAATCAGTGATTTAGAAGGTAAGTTAGCAAAAAAAACCTCAGAACAGACAAAAAAAAAAAAAAAAAAAGGAAATAGACATACAAGCCCAGAAAACGCAGAGAATTCCAAACAAGATGAACTCAAAGAGGCCCACACCAAGACACATCATAATTAAAATGTCAAAGGTTAAAGACAAAGAGAGAATCTTAAAAGCAGAAAGAGAAAAGCACTTAGTTACCTAGAAGATTGCTCCCATAGGATTATCAGCTAAGTTCTCAACAGAAACTTTGCAGGCCAGAAGGGACTGGCAGGAAATATTCAAAGTAATGAAAAGTAAGGATCTATAACCAAGATTACTTTACCCAGCATAGCTGTCATTTAGAATTGAAGTACAGATAAAGAGCTTCCCAGACAAGAAAAAGCTAAAGCAGTTCATTGCCACCAAATCAGTATTATAATAATTGTTTAAGGGACTTCCTTAAGAAGAAGAAGAAAATGAAAGATTAAAAAATAAGATAGACTTTATTTTTTGGAAATATGATAGATTTACAGAAAAGTTTTCAGAAGATAGTACAGAATTCTCATATAACAATTTTTACTATTATTCACATTAGCATTGTTTACATTCGTATAGTATGTGTATATTTGTTATAGTTAATGAAGCAATACTGACATATTATTAACGAAAGTCCATATTTTATTCAGATTTCCTTCGTTTTTGCACAATGTTCATTTTCTCTTCTAGGATTTCAACCAGGATATCACATTACAATAACGTATCATTTTTCATTAGGTACCTCTTGGCTGTGACAATTTCTCAGACTTTGTTTTTGATGACTTAGGCAACTTTCAGGAGCACTGGTCAGGTATTTGTAGGATTTTCCCATTTGGAATTTGTCTGATTTTTTTCCCCTCATTTTTAGAAAGTTTTTACATATTTTAGGAAGGAGGACCACAGAGGTAAAATGCTATTCTCAACACTTCGCATTAAGAGTATTAATATGATTTTTTTAATAGTATAATATTAACATGATTTTTCCTCACTGATGTTGACCTTCATCTGACTGAAGTAATGTAAGTCAAGTTTCTCCACTGTAAAACTTCTATTTTTTTCTCCCCTTGTCCATAATATGGTCATTAGAAAGAAGTCATTATGCATAGCCTATATTTAAGGAGTGGGGAGTTATATTCCCCCTCTTGAGAGTGGAGTACCTACATAACTTCTTTGGAATTTTTCTGCATGGGTGAATTTCTCTTATCCCCCACATATTTATTTATTGAATCATTCATTTATATAAAAATTGGAGCTATAAATATTTATTTTATATTTTGGGTAATTATCCAACAGTACTTTAGTTGATTGATCGTTCCAGTTTTGACCACTGGGATCTTTTTCATTTGGCTGCTATGCCTCTTTGATATAACTCCGTCAGTGTGAATTTTTCATTTTCTTTCTTTCTCTCTTCTGAAGCCCTTTCTTACTTTCTGTCACTACAGTATGTTCCAGGATTATCTTGTATATTTCCTGCCATAGTTCTAGAATCAGCCATTTATCCTTTTACTAGAGAATGGTATTAGAAATCAAGATATGGATTCCATGCATGCTCTTTGCCAACAAGGTACCATTTTTCAGGCCTTCTTAGCTGATAGAGCAAATAAATATATGTGTGTGTATACTAACCCATCTATATACACATGCCTATAAATATTTCTATATGTAATCATCTGCATCTATATTATAATAAACATGTGTTCCTATTGATGTCTCAAATTTCAATCCATCACACATGGAACATTCAAAACTCTTCAACTTGGTTATCTGTAAATTCCCATCCCAATAATGAGAAGTCAGCTGTTACTACCCACCATCCATTAACTTAATTGTTCAATTCCAGTACATACGCATAACAGTATCAAACTTGTTAACCTATACTCCCATGGAAAACAATTTAACAACTAGGGTACAGTGCTTATGTGTAGTTTATTTTGCCTTAAGTTTTACATGTATGAGGTGTGACAGTTAGGTTTGCGAACTTGCCACCATGCGCTTACATTGACAGCACTGTACAAACATTTGGTAACGTTTGGTAACGTTTCATAACCTTGGTAGATCAGTGTCTCACAGCTGTGTTCATGTTGATATGTGATGGTGTCTTGCTGAATGGCATTCATTATTGTTGTTGTGGGTTTTTGTGTGCCATCAATACTAGAATGTCTGAGTTTGAATTAGAGCAATGAACAAACATTAAATTTCTTGTTAAACTTGGCAAGAATGGAACTGAAATCAGGGACCTGTTAGTCCAAGTTTATGGGGATAATGTCATGAAGAAAATGGGAGTACAAGTGGATTAAACATTTTTTCTGAGGGGAGAGAACACGTCACTGATGAAGAGAGGTCATGGCAGCCAGTAACAAGCAAAACTGACAAAAACATTGCAAAAATTCCTTGAATTGTGCATCAAAATTATTGGCTGACTGTGAGAAGCATAGCAGGCCAAGTAAACATTGATAGAGAAACAGTTAGGAAAATCTTAACTGAAAATCTTGGCATGAGAAAGCTGTATACAAAAAATGGTCCTACAGGAGCTCACTGATGAACAAAAGCAAAGGAGAGTCAAAGTTTGCCAAGACCTTTTGGAGTGGCAAGACGATGCTTTGGAGCATGTTACCACTGGTGATGAAACACGGGTGTACTAATACGACCCTGAAGCAAAGTGTCAAAGTGCACAATTCTCCACAAAGTGCCAATTCTCCATGACCAAAAAAGTTCTGTCAGTCCAAATCAAGTGTCAAAATGATGTTGCTAACCTTTTTTGATATCAGAGGGATTGTTCACTATGAATTTGTACCAACTGGACAAACAGTTAACCAAATTTACTATTGGAAGTGCTGAAAAGTCAGCATGAAAAAGACATAAACGACCTGAACTTTTCGCCAACAATTCATGGCTCTTGCATCATGACAATGCACCAGCTCACACGGCACTGTCTGTGAGGAGTTTTTAGCCAGTAAACAAATAACTGTGTTGGGACACCCTCCCTACTCACCTGATCTGGCCCCCAACGACTTCTTTCTTTACCCAAAGGTAAAGGAAATATTGAAAGGAAGACATTTTGATGACATTCAGGACATCAAGAGTAATATGTACGACGATAGCTCTGATAGCCATTACAGAAAAAGAGTTCCAAAATTGCTTTGAAGTGTGGACTCGGCACTGGGATGGGTACACAGCTTCCCAAGGAGAGTACTTCAAAGTTGACCATAGTGATATTCAGCAATGAGGTATGTAGCACTTTTTCTAGGATGAGCTGGCAAATGTAATTGCCAGACCTCATATTCCTGAAGTTACTTAAGTACATGCAAATCTCCCAGCACTTTCAGTGAATTCTTCCTCTCCTCTCCCCCATTTGTTTGTAATCCAATTATATCCTCTTTTTACTGTTGTCATTCCTTCCTGGGATCCTATCAATTCCTAATTATTTTTTTTTTATTTGCATACATTAAGTTTCACTCTTTGTGCTGTAAAGTTCTGTTGGATTTAACAAATGCTAATGTCATGTATCTATCATGACAATATACAAAATAGTTTCACCATGACCAAAAAGCACATTTTAATAAAATTATGTTGGTTTTGGTCACAAAAAATTATTCCAGAGCTATATTTATGTACTTAATTTAAGGTTTTATTAGTCTGGAAGAGATAAATTTTGGCAAGATTTGAAAAAAAGAATAATCAAGTAGAAAAAAAAATACTCTTAGACACATCAGAATACATTTGATTTAATATTACTGGTCTGAATTAACAACATAAATAAATTTTACTTCCAAAATTGTGTTTCTAACTCTTCATGTAAAACTTCCTCATTTTCCCTGGTAAATTGTAAACTCCAGGGATCATTAATTTTGACCACCCTCAAATCCAACATGCCCAGAAGGCCAGCAAACCAAAGGGAAACAAATGTACATCCTGTACAAGTTCAAGTTGTTTCTTAATCTTTTAAAAACACATCCAGATTGGTGCAATACAAATGTTCTACAGTGCTTAGCATTTCCCCCCCCCCCCTAGTTTTGGAAAACAATAGACTAAATATATCTATTGCAATGTTTTTTCATAATAACAGATCTCAACAAATAGAGAAAAAATTTGGAAACGTCACACTGAGATTCAGTCACTGGTCTCTATTAACTGATTTAATAGTTAAAATAACTGATTTGATATTCCTAAGAACCATATAATATGAAAATAATTTCTATCCTTATAGATAGGGAAATTGAGGCATAGGGAGTTTAAGTAATTTGCTCAAAGTCACACTGATATTTATTTACTCAAATAAGCAATGGACATGACTATTGGAAATTCTAAATTCTAGTGATTCTCTTCTCCTTTCACCAGTGAAATAGTACCCTGGAAATATTTCCTGGACTAACAAAAGTCTCAACTTTTGTCTCAAGTAGGACTATGACGATATGAAAGAAAATTTAGGGCAAACATAATGGCTCCATGCGAATATTGACAATGACCTTCTTTGTGTGCCAGATGTGGTTATGGTCTGGAGAAGATTGCACAACATCTGTCAGACAAAGATTTTATTTGAGAGAGTGGAACCAGAGCATGGATATATACTAATAACCAGATATCCGGCTTCCCAAAGAATTATACTTCATGGCACAGGAAAGACAAGCAGCTGGGTTTTGCATTGTGCAATATGCTTATACTGCACTCCAAAACAACCACAAAGACCACAGCATTAGGTTTAACTTGAAATTTAACTGTCTCTGCTAATAAACATCAATTTTTAACAACCAATTCAGATTCCTTTTGAAAAAGTGCTAACATCAAACAAGTGTGAACATTAGTGTATGCACTGTGAATCAGTGTAAACTTAATGTATCCAATCACCAAGCAAGGGGTGTTCCTGAGATTAGTTGTACAAAGAGAGTAAAGATTTAAGTGAATATGAGAGTATTAAGGAAAGTAAAAAAGTTGTAATAGACATGGTAAAGACAGTAGAAACAGATGTAAAAATATAATAGAAGCCCCTTGTATAGGGTACCAGGTAGCGATGTTCAGAGAAGCCCAGAAATGAGAATATACCTATCATAATAGTCCTAAAACATATGTTTCTTGAAATTGGCCATTCAGGTTGGAAACTTAGATTTTATCAGGTATAACTTACCTCAATATTCCATTCTTTGTTCTCTAATTTTATTTGTTTAGCGCTATTCATCATTTTCTTCTGCACCCTCATCTCAAAGGGGAAACGGTATAGACTAATATCATCACCTGAGGAAGTTGCTTCATGTTCCCTCCAAGTCAATTCCCAAACAATGTATATTGAGTTCTAGTATGTCTGGATCTATTCCTTTGGACATACCTCTATCATCTCCTTCTCCTAGGGGAACTTCTCATCATCTTTTAAGAGTCCAGCTCCAATATCCCCTATTTTGTAATAGTATTTTCTCTTTCCTAAATTTGGGAAGGAATCCTTTCTCCTTTGTGTCCTCATAGCACTTTGTTAAAACCATTGGCATTTCACCTGGGAAACTGTTACAAATGCAAATTCTCAGACCCCACCCAAGAGCTACTGTGCCAGAAACTGTGGGGATGGGATCCAATGGTGTACGTTTTTAATAAAGTGTTGTGATACACCCTCAAGTTTGGGAACCACTACCTTAGAGCTCTATGGCTTTGTAAAAATAGTTTAATTTATCTGAACCTCAATTTCATCATCTGTAAAATGGGAACATCATTACCTCCTTGTACTTATAGATATGAGAGATATTGTAGTAGGTAAACAGGAGATGGTAAACTATTATGTTCTTTCTTTTTTTTTGCATGTTATTTTGCATGTTATATTTTTTGCATGTTATTTCTTAATTGTTAGTGTGTCACTAAGGTTTATACTTGTATAGTTCCCCAAAACAAGTAGTTCAAGAACTCATAATGATGGATGAATGATTTTGTAACCTTTTCTAAATACACAAAATATACAACCATAAAAGGAAAAGAATAACAAATTCAACATCTATACAGCCGAAACTCCATAAATAAATCCAATAGATCAAACAAATTTACACTGTACTAGTCATATTTCATTAGAGCAATTTTTGTCCCTTAAAGTCTGTGTGTCTCCTAGAATAAAGCCAGTATCCCCTTAAAGACCAATGCTTAGAATAATGCCTAGTATATGATAGTCTATAAATATCTTTGGAATGAGCAAATGAATAAAAAATGAAATAAATAGGGAATTGCTTGCTGAATCTTAGCTAATCCATTTATTAGAATCTTAAAAATTATTTAGTGTCTCTTGGAGATACATGGAAAACCACCATTGCTTTGGCAGTTTCCATCATTTCCACTTATATACTTCAGTGCCAAAACATGTACCCACATCCTGTCTTTTTTTCTAGTCTAACACCCTCATGACACCTTGGAATTTTCCAGAAGGATCTGTAGGCATTTGGTCTAAGTTGACTTAAAGGTAGTTGACATAGGCAGTACCCAAATGGAGGTGATAAACTGGGGTCTGAGATGCGGATATCACTGCTATTAGTCTAGATAGATAGATAGATGATAGGTAGGTAGGTAGGTAGGTAGGTAGATAGATAGATAGATAGATAGATAGATAGATAGATAGATAGAGTGACTAATACACATATTATGCAGATGAGATGATCCCCCTGCCTTTTCTTTTTGGTAACAACTTATATTTTCCTGATTTCCTTATTGTTAAAAGCATATTGATCAAGTCAGAATGCCAGTATACAAACTCTTAGTGACCAAATTTTGTGAGTTCTTTGTCTGTTCTATACAGAGAAGCCAGATTCTGAATCAGCAGGTTTTTCGCCGAGAAATCAGTTTTTATTCTTGAGGCAGACTGAGGAGGAGACAGGAAGAAAGCCCAAATTTATCTCCCCTATAAAGATTTGAAGCAAATTGAAACAATAAGGTGAGGAGCTATGCATACTCATTAATTCTAATACAGAGGGTCTGATTGGATAGTATTGTAGCTAAGCTATCTAAAGTAAGGAACACAAAAGAGGGCAGGACGGAACAAAGAAATTTCAATCTGGCAGTTTGATTGATTAGTTTTATATGTGTCCCTATTGGGTCTAGGCACTGGATCATTTTTACTGATGGACCTCTCACTTTTAAAAGGGTTCCAGATAGCAAACAAGGGCACTTCTCTTATTTGAGTTCCAAGAACACCAGTTATACCATGCTCTCCAGTTCAGTTTAGGGTCACTTAGCGCTAACTGTGTCTCTCAAGCCTTTAGGATGGGTGTGATCCATCTAGGTCTGGTGATCTCTGGAGTGCTATGCAGAGGTCTGATGTTATCTTCTGAAAAATACTAAAACAAACAAACAAACAATCAAACCGAAATCTAGAGAGAAGAAAACTGTTACAGTCTGATTTCAGTGCTAGGTCCCTCTGGGGCCACATGGTTTCAGTGGTAGGGCCTGGTTTCAATCTCAACTCTACCACTTACCTTTAGTAAGTCACTTAACTTCTCTGTGCCTAAGTTTCCTCATTTGGAGAGTGGGATGATGATAATACCTTCCAGGGTTGTTGTGAAAATTAAATGATTATATTTAAGCTATTAGAAAATGCCTTGTACATAGGAACTTTTGGTATTAGCTATTAAACTTTAAGGCTACCAAAAGAATCCATATTTGCAGAAAAGTAATCCTGGGGGAAAATTTACAATATAAGGGATTTTCTCTTTTCCTCTTCACTTGTAATGAACCAAATGACTATTATATTTTGCACTAGGCATTTTGGAAAATGGCATTCCATTAGGGTGAGGGAAGGAAGGTGTACTGGGGGTAAAAAGCAAGGAAATGAACATAAAAGAAAGTAGGAGCATTTTAGGGACATATATATGTGTGTGTGTGTGTGTGTGTATATACTATAATATATTATTTATATATAATACACATATACATATGCATATGTATATTATATATAATATAATATATATATAATATATATAACGTACATAATGTATATAATATATTTTCCCCACAGGAGGAATCAAACCAAATATGTAATATTCTTAAATGTACAGATGTCAGATTATATTTTTATTATGTAATCATACTATCCTGAAAATAGAAAAAGTTGCTTTGGTTTGTCATCTGTTTGTAAAAGAATCATAAATATATCACCTCTGTAATATCTTCAGGCGTGCCCCACAAACATCATTCTGTGAAGATTCTGAGAATGGTTCTGTATTACCTGACCTTTGGAAAAGGAGAAAGGGAACTCTATGGAGAATGACCTTGTAAAAGTGCCTCTTGACTGTTTTGTGTTTTATAGCTTTCCAAAGATTTCCTTCTTGACAAAATTCCATCTAAAAAGTATAAGCATCTATTCTCCTTCAATTTTCCATGTTTCCTTCTGGTTTTAAAGGAAAGAACAATTGGTTTAAGTGCCTTACAAAAAAAAATCAGTTATATGTTTTGGCTTACTTTTTATATGGATTCTTCCATTTTAGTTTTTCAATCCTTTCATATATTTGCCAATTTACCTTGGAAACTCTTCCCCACCTCCACCCCATCAATGCAGCCACAGTTCCTGGTTTATTTGTTTGTTTGTTTGTTTTTAATAGCAGTAATTTTTGACAGCCATGGGTCATTGAGTTCTGAGACATCCTGGATCAATTACGAATGTCTGGGCTTGATTTTAGCCATCTTTGCATGTGAATAGAGACTAATTTATCTGTGTTCAGTACAGATGTTTTCCTTGGCTGTTAAAGTGGACACTTGCTTTGTTATTGCTGCCATTTTAGTATTATTATTTTATTTTTAGTTAAAAGATATGTCACTCACAAGTGGGTAAGACAAAACTGTGGGGTGATATGCAAAAAAAGGGAAGCAAAGATCTAATTCATCTAATATATTCCCGATCATGATGGATAGGAAGGCACATACTATAACCTTAATATTTATGGAGTAGTCAATTAAATGGTTTAACAAAACCTAAAAACAAGATGCCCATACTGATGGATGAGTTGCAGCAGAAAATAATTTTAAATAATATGTAATAAATCTTTCTGCTTCTCATTATGAAGTAATTTATACCATTTCCATGGATAATTTTAGTTGTTTTTAAATGGGTACATGCATACTGAGTTTAAATAAAATCATAGAGGAAAGAGAATATACTTGAATTATTGTATGGCCAGTTTGAAAACGTTTGGAGATTCCTAAAGGGAAGAATCTGTTCCCTTTAAATGTGTCTCCAGTGTGCTCTTTGGTGTCACCAATGCTGCTCTATCTTTATACCACTCAGTGTGCCTGGTGTCTGCTACACTTTACACTCTCAGAAAACGTAAAATAAAAGAATTAATGATACCATGAATATAACTTGAAGATAGGTAGTCAAAAAACCTCTTTTTTAATCTTCACACTTAGCTAATTCTGCTTCTAAACGGCAGATCTGGATTAAAGAATTAATTCAGCAGTCTGAAAAATAGCTCTCTATGATGTCTCTGCATTTTATTTGCTAGAGTGAATACAATATAACGATTTACTAAGCAAACAACAAAAACAAAAACAAAAAAAACTTAAAACACAGAAAATAAAGCCAGTGAGATATACATGGATAAGATGTGCTCTATATGGGAAAAATGTTTTATTTTTATTTTTTTCGAATGTTTAGATGTAAAATTTTATAATTTGCTTTCTTTGAGAACTCTTGGGTATGTCAATCAAGTATACTCAGTGTGATATTGTGATTTGTAATAAGAAATATATATTTGATTTTTATCCCTCTTTTATTTCTGGCATAGAGCTACTAAAACCTTTGGAATTTCCTATGATGAAAGTGATAAAAGTCTTCTGTTCTGTTAATGAGGTGACTCTGGACTCCCACCTAATGAGGGGGCTGGTTGCCAGGAAAACCAACCAAGACTTTAGAGGGTCTGAATTGGCAGCCCTACCCTAATGATCTCAGAATGGGAGAGGGTCTGAAGATTGAATTGAATCACCAATGACCAGTGATTTAATCAGTTATGACTATGTATAGTCTCCATAAAAACCCCAAAGGAGAGGGTTTGGAGAGCTTCCCTATTGGGGAACCAGAATGCTTCCATGTACCACCATGCAGGGCTCCAAACTACATGGACAGAAGCTTCTGTGTTCAGAACCTTGACTTAGGTACCTTTCCATCTGGCTATCCTTTAGTATTCCGTGCAATAAATCTGTGATCTAGTGAGTAAATAGGTTACCTGAGTTCTGTGAGCCACTTTAGCAATTTAATCAAACCTGAGGAGGGAGTTGTGGGAACCTCTGATTTATAGCCAGTCAGTCAGAAGCACAGGTAACAAGCTGGCCTTGTGATTGGCTCCCTAAGTTGGAGTGGGCCAATGGAACTTCCAATTTCTATACTGTTGGTCAGAAGCACAGGTGACACCCTGGGCTTGCAATTGGTGTGTGAAGGGAGGGTGGTCTTGTGGGACTGAGCCCGTACCTGTGGAATCTATTGCTATCACCACATAGTGTCAGAATTGAGTTGAACTGTAGGACATTTAGCGAGTATCTGAAGCATTGTTTGAATGTGGGGAACTACCCCCCACCATTAGAATTGGTACTAGAACACTTTCACTCAGAAAAAGGTTATTACACACTTATACAAATGTAATGTTTTGATTACGTAGCTACATTATTGTTTATTTCAATTTACATTTACTTTCACAATGGAGTCAATCCAATTATCTATGCCTTAATTTTCTGTAACACAGTACCTCTTTATAAAAATGACTCCAAGGCACTACAATATTGAAAATGGGTTTTTGAATAACAAATAAATTTTCAATTAGCACAGCTACAATATAAAATTTATTGTATCACCTTCTGATTCATTCTATATAAAGGAATAGAAATGATATACATGGTAGCCCCTGGTTAAGTATTTTACTTAACTGCCTTCTATACTTCGGATGTTGTAGATAAGCACTCATTCATTAGACACATCTGGTCCCTTAATATGTATTTCAAATTATTTTTGAAGTATAATTTACATACAATAAAATACACCCATTTTAAGTATATAAGTTTGATGAATTTAACATATGTGTACATCTGTGTACCTACCACCACAACCAAGATATAGAAAATTTCCATCACTTGTAAAAGTTCCCTCAGGCCCCTACTTAACGTCCCAGGCAACCACTCATATGCTTCCTTCCTGTTACTATGAATTAGATTTGCCTTTTCTAAATTTTCATGTAAATGGAATAATAAAGTATGTATTCTTTTGAGGTTGATTACTTTCATCACAAGATTTTGAGTCATTCACATTGTGGTACATATCAGTAGATTGTTCCTTCACGTTGCTGAGTAGTATTCACACTTGGTGAATCTGTCCACCTCTTGGTAGACACTGGTATTATTTCCAGGTTTTTCCTATTATGAACTAAACTGCTCTGAACATTTACGCGCAACATCTTTGTGTGGCTATATGTTCACATTGCTCTTGGGGAAATATTAAAGGATACAGTTGGGAGTATGCTAAGGATATGCTTTACTTTTTAAGACACTGCAAAACTATTTTCAAAAAAAATTGAGACATTTTACAATACCAACAGCAATTTATAAAAGTTCCAGTTGCTCCACATCCTCATTAACACTTGCTATTATCAATGTTCTGAATTTTAGTCTCATTGTGTTTTTTAATTGGCATTTCCCTAATCAGTAATGTTGATGGCATTGGCATTTCCCTAATGAGTAACAGTAATGGCATCTTTTCATATGCTTGCTTGTCATTTGTACATTTTCATTTGTGAAATTTCTGTTCAAATCTTTTGACCTTTTTAAATGTGTTGCTTAATTTCTTGAGTGTTACAAATTGTTTATATATTATGGATAGAAGTCCTTTGTCAGATATTTGCATCACAGATATTTTCTCCTGCTTTGTTGTTTTATTTTTATTTTTCCTAATTTTTTTGTAAGAGCAGAATTTTTAAATTAGACCCATTCCAATTTATCATTTTTTATTTTGCATTTTTATTGGTGCTTTCTGTTTACCTGTTTCTAGAGACTTTGCCTACCCTAAAGATTTTCTCCTATATTTTCTTTTAAAAGCTTTGAACTTTTAGATTTTATTTTTAGGTCAATGATATATTTCAAGTTAGTTTTGTCTGTGGTGTGAAATAAAGTTTGAGGTATATTTTTTATACATTGATATCCAATTGTTCTAACACTTTTTGTCATAAAATCTATTCTTTGTCCCATTAAATTATCATGTCACATTTGTAAAAGACCAGTTGAACTTCTAAGAATGTATCTGTTTCTGGACTCTCCAATCTGTTTCACTGATACGTTTATTATTAGCACATTATTTTATTACAGTCGATTTTTACACATTGACCATATATCCAACAATCTTTCTAAACTCATTTATTAGTTCTAATGTTTTGTAGGATTTTCTACATACTTTTATTTTTAATTAAAGTTTATTGGGGTGACAATTGTTAGTAAAGTTACATAGATTTCAGGTGTGCAATTCTGTAATGCATCATCTATATGTTACATTGTGGGTGTTCATCACCCAGAGTTAATTCTCTTTCCATCACCATATATTTGATCCCCTTTACCCTCATCTACCACCTCCTTCCTCCCTTATCCTCTGGTAACCACTATTGTCTGTGTCTATGAGTTTTTGTTTCTTCATTTGTTGGTCTTGTTCTTTTGTTGTTTTCAGTTTTATATACCACATATCAGTGAAATCATATGGTTCTCTATTTTTTTGGTCTGACATATTTCGCTTAGCATTATAATCTCAAGATCCATCCATGTTGTCGCAAATGGTACTATTTCATCTTTTCTTATGGCAGAACAGTGTTCCATTATGTGTATGTATCACAACTTCTTTATCCAATTATCTATCGAAAGATACTTTGGTTGTTTCCATGTCTTGGCCACTGTAAATATAGCTGCAATGAACATTGGAGCACATATGTCTTTATAGATAAATGTTTTCAGATTTTTTGGGTAGATACCCAGAAGAAGGATTGTTGGGTCGTATGGTAATTCTATCTTTAATTTTTTGAGGAACCTCCACACCGCCTTCCATAGCGACTGCACCAGTTTGCATTCCCACCAACAGTGTATGAGGGTTCCTTTTTCTCCACAGACTCTCCAACACTTGTTACTACTTGACTTGTTGATGATAGGCATTCTAACTGGGGTGAGGTGATATCTCATTGTGGTTTTTATTTCCATTTCTCTGATGACTAATGATGTTGAGCATTTTTTCAAGACTATTGGCCATCTGTATATCCTCTTTGGAGAAATGTGTCTTCAGGACCTCTGCCCATTTTTCAATTGGATTGTTTGTTGTTTTGTTGTTGAGTTGTATGAGTTCCTCATATATTTTGTATGTTAGCCCCTTATCAAAGGCGTTATTTGCAAAAATCTTCTCCCATTCGGATGGTTGCCTCTTTATTTTGTCAATGGTTTCTTTGCTGTGAAGAAGCTTTTTAGTTTTATATAGTCCCATTCATTTATTTTAGCTTTTACTTCCCTTGCCTTGGACTTCCCTTGGAGTCAAATTCATAAAATGTTCTTTGAACTCAAAGTCCATAAGTTTGGTACCTATGTTTTCTTTTATGCAGTTTATTGTTTCAGATCTTATG
Organism: Rhinolophus hipposideros; assembly: GCF_964194185.1. NCBI lineage: Eukaryota > Metazoa > Chordata > Mammalia > Chiroptera > Rhinolophidae > Rhinolophus > Rhinolophus hipposideros. The sequence continues at coordinate 79,372,739 of NC_138047.1, forward strand.
TTTTGGTCTTTGATCCCTTTTGAGTTAATTTTAGTACACGGTTACAGATAGCAATCTAGTTTCACTCTTCTGCACATGGCTTTCCCATTCTCCCAGCACCATTTATTGAAGAGACTGTGTTTTCTCCAATGCATGTTTTTGGCTTCTTTGTCAAAAATTATCTGTCCATATTTATGTGGATTTATTTCTATGTTCTCAATTCTATTCCATTGGTCTGTGTGTCTGTTTTTCTGCAAATACCATGCTGTTTTGATTATTGTAGCCCTGTAGTACAAGCTAAAGTCAGGGAGTGTGATACCTCCAGCATTGTTCTTTTTTCTTAGGATTGCTTTGGCTATTTGGGGTCTTTTGTGGTTCCAAACAAATCTGATAATTTTTTGTTCTATTTCTTTAAAAAATGCCATTGTGATTTTGATGGGGATTGCAGTAAATCTGTATATTGATTTGGGTAATATGGCCATTTTGACTTGTTGATTCTTCCAATCCATGGACATGGAATGTTTTTCCATTTCTTTGTGTCTTCTTCAATTTCTTTTAAAAATGTCTTATATAGGTCTTTCACATTTTTGGTTAAGTCTATTCCTAGGTGTTTTATTGTTTTTATTGCAATTACAAAAGGAATTATTTTTTAAATTTCTTTTCTGAGATTTCTTGTTAGTATATAGGAATGAAATGTACTTTTGTACTTTGATTTTGTAGCCGGCAACTTTGCTATATTCGTTTATTGTTTCTAATAGCTTTTTGGTGGAGCCTTTAGAGTTTTCTATATATAGTATCATGTCATCTGCAAAAAGTGACAATTTAACTTCTTCATTCCCAATTTGGATGTCTTTTATCTCTTTCTCTTGCCTGGTTGCTCTGCCTAGGATTTCCAATACTGTGTTGAAAAGCAGAGGTGATAGGGGACAGCCCTGTCGTGTTCCTGAACATAGAGCAAAGGGCTTCAGGTTTTCACCATTAGTTATGATATTAGCTGAGGGTTTCTCCTATATGGCCTTTATTATGTTAAACTATTTTCCTTCCATACCCACTTTATTAAGTGTTTTAATCATAAAGGGATGTTGTATCTTGTCAAATGTCTTTTCTGCATCCATTGATGTTATCATATGACATTTTGTCCTTTATTTTGTTATGTGGTGTATCACATTGATTGATTTGCGTATGTTGAACCATCCTTGTGTCCCTAGGATGAACCCCACTTGGTTGTGATGTATAATCTTTTCAATGTCTTGTTGCATTTGATTTGCTAGAATTTTGTTTAGGATTTTTGCATCTGTATTCATCAGAAATATTGGTCTGTAGTTTTCTTTTTTTGTGTTATCTTTACCAGGTTTCAGTATCAGGGTAATGTTGCCCTCTTAAATTGAGTTAGGAAGTATTTTCTCTTCTTTAATTTTTTGGAAGAGTTTGAGTAGCACAGGTATTAGATCCTCTTTGGATGTTTGGTAGAATTCACTAGTGAAGCCAGCTGATTCCAGATTTTTGCTTTTGGGAAAGTTTCGGATGACTGATTCAATTTCCTTATTGGTGATCGGTCTATTTAGAGTTTCCAGTTCTTCATGATTCAGCCTGGGAAGGCTATATGTTTCTAGGAACTTGTCCATTTCTTTTAGGTTATTGAATTTGGTGGCATAGATAGTCCTTCATAGTGTTCTTGGATGATTCTTTGCATTTCTGTGGCATCTGTGATAACTTCCCCTCTTTCATTTCTGATTTTGTTTATTTTGTTTATTGTGTCTTTTCTCTTTTTATCTTAGTGAGTCTAGCCAAGCAAGGGTTTGTCAATTTTATTAATCTTTTCAAGGAACCAGCTCTTTGTCACATTAATTTTTTCTGTTTTCTTTTTGTTCTCTATTTCATTTAGCTCTGCTCTGATTTTTATTATTTCCTTCCCTCTGCTATCTTTGGGTTTCACTTGTTCTTCTTTTTTCTAGTTTTTTAAGGTGTAATATGAAGTTATTTATTTGGGATTTTTCTTGTTTGTTGAGATAGACCTGTAATGATGTAAATTTCCCTCTTAAAACTGCTTTCACTGCATCCTCAAAGTTTTGGTCAGGTGTATTTTCATTGTCATTTGTTTCTATATATTTTTTAATCTCTCTTCTTATTTCTTCTTTGACCTGGTCGTTCTTTAAAAGTATGTTGTTTAATCTCCACATATTTGTGGTTTTTCCTGCTTTCTTTTTGCAGTTGATATTCAATTTCAAAGCCTTGTGATCAGATAATATGCTTGGCATGAGTTCAATCTTCTTAAATTCGCTGAGGCTAGTTTTATGTCCCAATATATGGTCTATCCTTGAGAATGTTCCGTGTACTTTAGAAAAGAATGTATAGTCTGATGTTCTAAGATGAAGTGCTCTATAAAAGTCAGTTATGTCCATTTATCTAATACATCATTTAGGGCTGGTATTTATTTATTTGTTTTCTATTTGGATGATCTATCCATAGCTGTCAATGATGTATATAGGTCCCCTAATATAATTGTGTTTTGGTCATTATCTCTCTTTAGTTCTGTTAGTAGTTGCTTGGTATATTTCGGTGCTCCCTGATTGGGGGCATAAATATTGATGACTGTTATGTCTTCTTGTTGTATAGTCCCCTTTCTCATTATGAAATATCTATCTTTGTCTCTGGTTACCTTTTTTTATCCTGAAGTCTGTTTCATCTGATATCAGTATGCTACACCTGCTTTTCTCTGGATACCATTTGTTTGAAGTGTCAATTTCCACCCTTTCACTTTGAGTCTGTATTTGTCCCTGTAGTTGAGATGTGTCTCTTGAAGTCAGCATATGGTTGGATATAATTTTTGATCCTATCTGCTACTCTGTGCCTTTTTATTGGTGAGTTCAATCCATTTACATTTAGAGTGATTATTGATATCTGAGGATTTTCTATCATTCCATCTTTGGCTTTCTGGTAGTTCTGTGTCTCCATTGTGTCTTTGCCTTTTTGTTGCTGTCTGTTATTTCAGTGCGGTGGTATTCTATGATTTTTCCCTTTGTTTCTTCTTTTATTATGTTATATTTTTCAGTTCTGGAATTTTTTTTGAATTGTTATCATTAAGTTTATGTAAAAGAAAATTTCATTTTCTTCAGCATACTTACTTTCTCCATTCCCTTATGCTGGTTCACACCTTTATTCCCCCCCACCTTTTTGCTTTTTGTTGTCACAAATTGTCTCTTTTATGCTGTTCTAATATTCTCTTTCAGTATCTCTTGTAGTGCAGCTCATGTGTTAGGAAATTCCCTCAGCTTCTGTTTGTCTGGAAAGGTCTTTATTCCTCCTTCGTATCTAAAAGATATCTTTGCTGGACATGTTATTCTTGGCTCATAATTTCTCTCTTTCAATAGTTTGAATATTTTAATCCACTCCCTCCTGGCTTGTAGAGTTTCTGCTGAAAAATCTGATGATAACCTAATGGGGTTTCCTTTGTAGGTTACTGTCTTCTTTTCCCTGGCTGCCTTGAGGATTCTTTCTTTGTAGTTAATTTTTGACCGCTTCAATACAATGTGCCTTGGAAAAGGCCTGTTAGGGTGAGTTAATTGGATGTTGTATTTACTTCTTGGATTTGAGGATCCTGTTTTTTCCACAGGTTTGAGAAGTTCTTGTCGACTATTTTCTTGAATATATTGTCTGTTCCCTTCTTCCTTTCTTCTCTTTCTGGTATGGCCATTATTCTTATATTGCTCTTTCTGATAGAGTCAGGAAATTCTTGTAGAGTTCTTTCATTTCTTTTAACTCTCAAGTCTCTCTCTTCTTCCATGTGTTATTTCCAGTTTCTATCTTCGATGTCACTGATTCTTTCCTCCATCTGGTCAGCTCTATTACTTAAGCTGACTATTTCATTCTTCATTTCTTTTATTGAGTTCTTAATCTCCAGAAATTTTATTATTATTATTATTATTATTATATTATAAATTTCAATCTTTTTTTCTTTCTTTTTTATTTCTTTTTTGTAAAATGTTCATTTTGTTCTTTGATTATTTCTGAGTTCAATAACCTGACTATCTCTGTTTTCTTTCATCTCATTTTTTTCAGAACGGCAGTCTTGAATTCTCTGTTATTTAAGTCACATATTTCCATGTCTTTAAGTTCATTTTCTGGAGACTTTTCATTTCTTTCTGAGCTGCCTTGTTATCTTGGTTATTCATGGCAATTAGTGAATTATTATTTCTTTTCCTAGGCATCTACTGGAGTGGGTTCTACAACAGGTTGGTAGGAAGAAGTGTTTCCTTTGCTTTCCAGTAGGTGTTGGTAGAATGCTTTATTTTCTTTCTAACTGCAGCCTTTAATTCTCTATCACACTGTAGTGTTATATTTCCTTTGCAGTGTTCTGGTTTCTCACACAAGGTGGCCTTCTCCTCTGTGAGCTGGTTGTCTGGGTCTCAGGGCATGGCCTCCTTTGGGAGATGTGGAAATCTTTTAAAGTTCCGAAGCTCTTCTTGCACCAGATTCAGGGCCTGTGTGTTTCCGCAGCTCTGTTTACCGCTGCAAGGATCCACCTAGATAGATGGGGTAGGGGCGGGGTGGGAGAGGTGGCGCAGAGAGTTGGAGGGCCACCACCAGCACAGCCCCTAAGTCTCCCTGCCTTTCACCAGAACTAGTTGGGCTGTGAGTCTGAGTCCATGCCTGTGGGCCACAGCTCTCAGAACTGCAAATATTCTGTTCTTTTGGTTGACACTGCTACCATTCCACTTCTAGCACTGCGCAGGTGGGGATGGGGCAAGCTCTGGGAGCGTGGGATGGGGTGGCTAGGCTCTGCGCCTATGCTTCTGTCATCTGGTCAGCAGTGAGGGCTTAAACTGCTGCCATTCTCACCCTTCTTCCTTCAGTCTTTGCTCCGAGGTCTCTGCTGTAAGCTTTGGGTTCAGCTGTATTATATGCTGATACCTCAGGTGGGACTGTGGGCCATAAGGGTAGCTCTAGCAGTCTTATTTCTTCCCTCTCCCATGACTGTGGTAGTGCTGGAATGCAGGGGACTCAGAATTCAGAGCTAGGTTTTTGTCCTATGCCCACATGGTCCAAGTCTCTGCACTTTCAGCTTCCCTCCTCCCCTGCTCACCCAATTTGCCCACCTTTAGATGATTTCAGTTGTGCGTCTCTTACTCTTGCCTGTCTGCATGCTCAAGGAGTCCTTTGTGGAATTATAGTTGTTCAATTTGCTGTAAATTCCAAGGGACATTTCAAGAGGCTCACCTCATGCTGCCATTTCTATGACATCATCTCCGATTTTCTACATACTTAATCATGTTGTCTGAGAATGAAGACTGTTAATTTTTTCTTTCCAATTGGTATGCATTTAAGATGGAGTTCTACTGTCTTCGGATTGAAAAGTTGCTGACAAAATTCTTTGATAATCCTTATCTTTGTATGTAATGTATCTCTTTTTTCCTAGCTGATTTTAAGATTTTTTTCTTTTCTTTATGAATTGTTTCTAGTAATTTGATTATGATGTATCTTGTTTGGGTTTTCTTTATGTTTATCATTTTTGGGTTTTGTTGAGTGTCTCCAATATCTAAGTTTATAATTCTCAACAAATTTCAAACATTTTGGCAATATGTTCTTTGTTCAACAGATCACTGTGTTTGTTCAATTTTAATCTTTTTTTTCCTCTTTGTGCCTCTGTTTTGATTGTTTCTGTTGCTATAACAGAAACATAACTTCAAGTTATGTTTCTTCAAGTTAACTGAAGAATAACTGAAGTTATTCTTCAAGATAACTTCAAGTTAACTGAACTATTCTTCTACAGTGCCTAATCTACTTTTAAACTCATCCAGTGGAACAGTCATTTCATATTGTATTTTGCATCTCTAGAATTTCTGTTTTGTTCACTTTTATATCTCTTGTTTTTCTCATCATTATTTTATGTTTTCTTCTAGAGCCTTGAACTTGCAAAGCATATTTATAATGTGTGTTTTTTTTTAAGTTCCTATCTGCTAATTTTGTATTTTGTGAGTCTGTTTTATTGACTGAATTTTTCCTAATTTATTGGTCTTTTTGCCTGGTACTTGGCATATTTAGGATTTTTTTATTGGACACTGGACATGATTAATGTTATATTATTAAGTGTGTAGGTCTTCTTGTCTTTCTTTAATGATTGCTGGGCTTTGTTCTGGCAAGCAGTTAAGCTATTTGCAAATTAACTTGACAATTTCAGTATGCTTTTAAACTTTGTTAAGGCAAGCCTTTAGTAGACTTTTATCTAAGCATAGCTAGTTGAACTGCTAATGCTTGATTTTCCTTGAGTCTCAGATTTTCCTAGGTGATCAAAAAAGTCTCTCCACTGTAGTGGATTGTACCTCAAATACATTCCCAATTATGTGAACTCTGGAAGTCATATGACTCATTGGTTCTTTGTGCAGCTATGTGGAGTTTCACTCTAGGTATGCCCAGGTTAGTATTCAGCAAAGCCTCAATGGGGTCCCATGCAGATTTATAGAATTTTTTTTCACTGTTGTTCTTTATTCTCTGGAATTTCTTCTGTAACTTCCAGTTTCCTCTACCTCCCTCTCTGAACTACAATCTCTGTCTCATCAATTCAGTGAAACCTCTATACTCTGCTTTTTTCCTGTTTTATCTAGAGTAAGTTTCCAGACAAAAGATGAGATGATTTTAGGATTCACATTGTTTGCTTCTTTTTGAGATCTCAGTCCTGTGGTGTCCTCATGTCTATTAGGGTTGTTTTTAATTTTGGTTTATTTTTTGTCTGTTATGTATTTCATTCAATTTTATAATTTGTTTAAAACTGGAGGGTGAGTCTGAGGCCTATTTATATATCATAGCCAGATGCAAATACCTCGCCTGTTAGATTTTAGTGGGAAAACATTTGACATATTTTGGTATCTTTTTCTTTTATATAGACTCCATGTTGGTTACCCTTCTATTATAAACTAGTTTTTTTCCACAATAATCAAGATTATAGATTAGACTTATTCTTCAGGATGGGGATAATAATTTAGATTTCACTATTTCTAGTGAAAATCACATTTCAGTTTTCCATCTCAAAATCACTTGAATTGGAATTTTAAGTGTTCTACATTCTCCACTAATGTATAGTCATTTTGGTTATTTTTTTCGGTAACCAGTTTTACCATTTTAGAATTTATCACTTTAGTTTTCAGGAGGTGACAGCATTTCCTATTTTCCAGTTTCTTTTCTAAGTAAAGGAAGCTGTAAACCCTTAATGCTTTCAAGTAGAGTTTGTTTAAACATCTTTACTGTAAAGCTTCTTAGGCCATTGTAAGAACACTTCTCTGTCTGTGAAAAGTTGTGAAATGTTTATGAGTGCTTTTCTAGAAAATATTTTCAGTACTTGGGAAGAGAATTTTGTTTAAGTATCTTTGGTTTTTAATTTTATTTTCAACATTTCTGGAAGCAGGAAATTTTAAGTCAAAATTATCAGAAAGTTCTTATTGGTACCCAATGTGTATATAGTAAATGTCATTTTGCATTTTCTCCTTTGTCATATTTCCCCAGTAAGCATCTGACACTCATTGGGTGACTTAGAGTAGGAGTAGGACCCATGTTCTCCAGGAGTTCATATTAAGTCTAATGAGTCTCAGGAGATCAGGAATAAGGGCCATGTGTGTACATCTTATCTATAGAGATGAATCTTGGAGAATAATACCTTATTGCTCATTGAGATGTCTTGGTTGACTATGACAAACCACTAAGAATTTGAGGTTAAGATAACTTTGACTTTTGCTAGAGAGGTGCACCCTTACAGAGTGCTTAATATTTGGTTGTATTGGATATGAAGATAACACTTACTATGCTTGATCCATTTTTTGAAAATATTTATTATAAATTAATCAAATATTAATTCATTTATGTCCATCTGCTTGAATTTTCTTAAACTACATTATATATTTCTTAGATGTCTGTGGCCAGAACTGCAATACAATAGTCTGGGTTTATATTCACCATGATTTTGCATAAGGGCAGAATACTTTTTGCTAGGTTTACAATATCTGTGCTGATGATTTCTAACCATTTGTGAATTATTTTGTCTACAAGACGTTTGCTGTAGATTCTTTCAGGAAAACAGATGAAATAACTTACTGTATTTTTCACAGGGAGCATAGCTGAGAAGTTAGATCCTACCACCATAGTAAGTAGAATTTAACCATTTTTCCCCCAAATGTATGACCTTATCCTGCCTCAGCATCACCTATGGCTGCTCAGTGTATTTACATATTCACATGAGCTCCTTAATGACTATTTCACCATCTGAAAGAGCTAAGTACCATGTGTAAATATAGAAATTACTAGTAACTTTTCTTTCTCCTATATTATTATTATTACTTTTTAAATTTTGCCTAAGATTTTTAGAAGAAATTTACTATAATTCTTTATACAAAAAAAAGTGCTCATTTTATTTTATTCTTGTCTCCCTTTCAGTTATTTTACTAGGGCAAATAATTTTGTTTCCCTATTCTACAGAAACACAAAATTTTTTTATTATAGATTTTAGTAGGATCTCGTATAAATCTAGATAAATCACTTCTAGTGGATTTATGTCATCCTACTACCTTCTTACTTGCTTAAAGAACGCCAGAATATCTGTGACATATTTTTAGATTAGTTTCTGCAGGATACCAATTGCCTTTCCCTACAAGGCTTTGTTTGCTTAAGTGTTCAAAAGGCACATGCCTTCATTCTATCCTACTGTGTTCCTTGGCATGGGAATGAATCATCCTGCAGTTTTCAGGGTCACATCCTAAGTTATTTTTGTGAATGGCATATCACAAAGGCTGTCTACCAGTAGACATAAGTTCTACAGTTCTTATAGTTGAGTTGTTTCAAAATTAGACACATCTATGTATTAGACACATCACTTATGTATTTACCATTATTAAATTTATGCTTTTTTACTTTTGTCCCTTTAATGTAGGGTTCAGAAATTCTGTGGAAAGAATATTTGCATAGGATGAAAAGTTGGGCCAGATTAGATACCTTTAAATTTTAAACTATAACATATGGTGAAAAATACATTTTATATCATATCTCAGTCCATAACACATCCATACACATATGAGGTATGATAAAAAAATACAGTGAATGTTTAAATTAAAAATATTTATTACAGTAAAAGACACATTGACATTAATCAATCCCCCTCAAAATACTCCCTCTCACTTCAAACACACTTATCCCATCATTCTTGCCACTTTCTGAAGCCGTTGTGGAAGTCCTTTCATGAGTGTCTTTAGTTGTGCTGTCATAGCTGTTTCAATGTCCTGAATCAATTCAAAACGTTTTCCTTTTGTGGTCATTTTGGCTTTGGTGAAGAGCCACGGTACCAGATCCAGTGAAGAAGGTAGATAAGGACATATTGTAATGTTTTCATTTAAGAGAAATTGCCATACCAGAAGTGATGTGTGACATGGAGCACTGTCATGATGGAGGATGAAATAAAGACACTCATGAAAGAAGACATCCAGAACTGCTTCCAAAAGTGGCAAGAATGATGGGATAGGTGTGTTCAAAAAAAGGGGGAGTATTTTGAGGGACATTAATGGCCAGGTGTCTTTTACTGTAATAATTTCTTTTTTAATTTAAACATTCACTGTATCTTTTGATCATATCTCATTAACTGAGGCATGGTTTCATTAAACTATACTTTTCCTTACTATATGTGATACACTCACATGTTCTCTCTTCTATTTTCTATTTTATTAAAAAATGCTAGTCTCATGTAAATGGGCTGCATGACCCACAAAAAGGTTGCTACCAGCAGCTTAAAAAACACTTGCCTGGACAACATTTGAGGTTACTTATGATTCTGAGATGCCACAAGTCTGTGATACAGGATTACTATTTTTTTCTTTAACTTGGGCTAATATATTTATTGTGATAAAAACCACATAACATAAAATGTATCATTTTAACCATTAACATGCACAATTATGTGGCATTTAGTACACTCAAAATGTGGTGATACTTTCACCACTGGCAAGGTATCTCTTCAACTTTTTTCAAGCAACTTGTTTCTAAAAATAGCTACTAATTTTCTTTCATGATTTCTTCTTCCAGTTTTCTTCAAATCTTTCCATTTAATTCAACTATCCTTATATGGCCTTGAAATGATTCCAAATAAGCTTGTAAGTACATCTTAGAAAGAGAACAGAGTAACACATTGACCTCTGAATAAATATATAGCTAAAAAAACTAGCAGGGCCAACAATGTAAGAAAAAACACAGTGTTCCACAGAGACTTCTATTTTTTAAAATTTGTCCTAAAGTTATTGGGGTAACATTGGTAAGTAAAATTATATAGGTTTCAAGTGTATAATTCTAGAATACATCATCTATATATTGCACTGTGTATTCACCACCCAGAGTCAGTTCTCCTTTCATCACCATATATTTGAGCCCCTTTTCCCTCTTCTACCCTCTCCCCTTTTATCCTCTGACAACAACTAAACTGTTGTCTGTGTCTATGTTTTTGTTTTGTTTTTTCTTTGTTTGTCTTGTTCATTGGTTGCTTTCAGTTTTATATCATACATGTATGAGTATATATGGTTATACTCATACATATAAAGTTATACCGTTCTCGACTTTTTCTGCTGACTTATTTTGCTTGGCATGATATTCTAAAAATCCATCCATATTGTCATAAATGGCAGTATTTCATCTTTTCTTGTGGCTGACTAATATTCCATTGCATATATGCTCCACCTTTTCTTTATCCAATCATCTATTGAAAGACACTTCAGTTGTTTCCATGTCTTGGCCACAGTGAAAAATGCTGCAGTGAACACAGAAGTACATATTATATCTTTACAGATCAATGTTTTCAGATTTTTTTGGGTAGATACCCAGAAGAGGGATTGCTGGGTCATATGGTAATTCTATTCTCATTTTTCTGAGGAAACTCCATACAGTTTTTTATAGTGGCTGTACCAATTTACAGTCTCACCAGGTGTATATGAGTATTCCTTTTTTCTCCACAGCGTCTCCAACACTTGTTATTACTTGTTATGTTGATAATAGCCATCCTAACAGGTGTGAGGTGGTATCTTATTGCGGTTTTTATTTACACTTCCCTGTTAGCTAGTGAAGTTGAACATGTATTCACATATCTGTTGGCCATTTGTATTCTTGGGAGAAGTGTCTGTTCATGTCCTCTGCCCATTTTTAATTGGATTGCTTGTTATTTTTTGTTGTTGAGCTGTATGAGTCCTTTATGTATTTTGAAAATTAGCCCCTTATCTGGGCAAACATCTTCTCCCTTTTGGTTGGCTGTCTGTATTGTTGACGGTTTCTTTTGCTGTTTAGAAGCTTTTTAGTTTGGTATATTCCCATTCATTTATTTTACTTCCCTTGCCTTTGAGGTCAAATTCATAAAATCCTCTCTGAACCCAAGGTTCATGATTTCAGTACCTATGCTTTCTTCTATGCAATTTAGTTTTTCAGGTCGTATGTTTAAGTCTTTGATCCATTTTGAGTTAATTGGTATATGATGACAGATAGCATTCTAGTTTCCTTCTTTTGCACATGGCTTTCCAATTTTCCCAGCAACATTTATTGAAGAGGTTTTCTTTCTCCATTGTATGCTTTTAACTTCTTTGTCAAAAATTATCCGCTCATATATATGTGGGTTTATTTCTGAGTTCTCAATTCTATTCCATTGGTCTGTGTGTCTGCTTTTCTGCCAGTATCCTGCTGTATTTGATTATTGTCGCTTTGTAGCATAAATTGAAGTCAGGGAGTATGATATCTCCAGACTTGTTCTTTATTCTTAGAATTGCTTTAGCTATTTGGGGTCTTTTGTGATTGCATACAAATCTGATGGTTTTTTAAATCTATTTCTTTAAAAAATGCCATTGGGATTTTGATGGGGATTGCACAAAAATCTGTATATTGCTCTGGGTAATATGGCCATTTTAACTATGTTGATTCTTCCAATCCTTAAACACAGAATATCTTTTCATTTCTTTGTGTTTTCTTCAATTTCTTTTAATAATGTGTCATAGTTTTCATTGTATAGGTCCTTCATATCCTTTGTTAAGTTTATTCCTAGGTATTTTATTCCTTTTGCAATTGCAAAAGGAATTGTTTTTCTCATTTCTTTTTTTGAAACTTCATTAGTAGTATATAGAAGCACAATGGATTTTTGAACGTTGATTTTGTAGCCTGCAAATTTACTATATTAATTTATTGTTTCTAATAGCTTTTTGGTAGAGTCTTTAGGGTTTTCTATATACAGCATCATGTCATATGCAAAAAGTGACAATTTAACTTCTTCATTCCCAATTTGGATACCATTTATTATTATTATTATTATTATTATTATTATTATTATTATAATTACTATTGCTTGCCTGATTGCTCTGGTTAGGACTTCCAATACTATGTTGAATAACAATGGTGGGAGGAGGCAACCCTGTGTTTTTACCTGATCTTAAAGGAAAGTCTTTCAATTTTTCCCCATTAAGTATGATATTAGCTGAGGGTTTGTCATATAGGGCCTTTATTATATTGAGGTACTTTCCCTCTATATCCATTTTATTAAGTGTTGTAATCATAAATGGGTGTTGTATCTGGTCAAACAATTTTTCTGCATCTATTGATATAATCATAGAATTTTTGTCCTTTATTTTGTTTATGTGATGTATCATGTTGACCTATTTGGGTATGTTGAACCATCCTTATGCCCCTGGGATGAACCCCACTTGATCATGATGTATAATCTTTTTAATGTCTTGTTGTATTTGATTAGCTTGTATTTTGTTAAGAATATTTGTATCTGTATTCATCTGAGATATTGTTTGTAATTTTCTTTTTTGTGTTGTCCTTTATTGGATATGACAGCATAATTGTCATATCCATTATGCTGATACCCAGGTTTTGGTATCAGCATAATGTTAGTCTCATAAAATGAATTAGGAAGTGTTACCTCTTTTTCAGTTTTTTTGAAGAGTTTGAGGAGGACAGGTATTTAATCATCTTTGAATGTTTAATAGAATTCATTAGTGAAGCCATCTGGTCCTAGACTTTTGCTTTTAGGGAGGTTTTGAAGGATTGTTTCAATTTCCTTACTGTTGGTTGGTCTATTTAGATTTTACAACTCTTTGTGATTCATTCTAGGAAGGTTATGGATTTCTAAGAACTTGACCATTTCATCTAGTTATTGAATTTGGTGGCGTATTCCTTCATAGTATTCTTGTATGATCCTTTGTATTTCTGTGGTGTGCATCGTAACTTCTCTTTCATTTCTGATTTTGTCTTTTATTTTCCCTTAGTGAGTCTAGCCAGAGGGTTTTCAATTTTATTAATCTTTTCAAAGAACCAGCTCTTTGTTGCATTAATTTTTTTCTATTGCCTTTTTGTTCTCTATTTCATTTCATTCTATTCTAATTTGTATTATTTTCTTCCTTCTGCTTACTTTGGGTTTCATTTGTTCTGCTTTTTCTAGTTCTTTAAGATGTAGTGTTAGTTTATTTATTTGGGATATTTCTTGTTTCTTGAGCTACACCTGTAATGATATAAATTTCCCTCTTAATACCACATTCCAATAATTTTAATATGATGTATTTTTATTCTCATTTGTTTCTATGTGTCTTTTTTTTTTTAAAGATTTTATTGGGGAAGGGGGACAGGACTTTATTGGGGAACAGTGTGTACTTCCAGGACTTTTTCCCAAGTCAAGTTGTTGTCCTTTCAATCTTCGTTGTGGAGGGTGCTGTTCAGCTTCAAGTTGTTGTCATTTCAGTCTTAGTTGTGGAGGGCGCACCTCAGCTCCAGGTCCAGTTGCCGTTACTAGTTGCAGGGGGCGCAGCCCACCATCCCTTGCTGGAGTCGATGAATTGAACTGGCAACCTTGTGGTTGAGAGGATGCGCTCCAACCAACTGAGCCATTCGGGAGCTCAGCGGCAGCTCAGCTCAAGGTTCCGTGTTCAATCTTAGTTGCAGGGGGTGCTGCCCACAATCCCTTGCGGGACTTGAGGAATTGAACTGGCAACCTTGTGGTTAAGAGCCTGCTGGCCCATGTGGGAATCTAACCGGCAGCCTTCAGAGTTAGGAGCACGGAGCTCTAACCACCTGAGCCACCGGGCCGGCCCTTTCTATGTGTCTTTTGATCTATCATTTTATTTCTTCTTTGACCCAGTCATTTTTTTGTAGCATGTTTTTTAATCTCCAGGTATTTTTGGGTTTTCCCACTTTCTTTTTATAGTTGATCTCCAATTTCATGGCATTGTGGTTGGAAAATATGCTTCATATTATTTCGATCTTCTTAAATGCTAAAGCTAGTTCTATTTCCCAACATACAGTTTATCCTTGAGAATGTTCCATGTTCACTAGAAAAGAATGTACAATCAGATGTTCTAGAATAGGGCTCTGTAAATGACAATTATGTCTATTTGGTCTAATGTGTCACTAAAGGTTGATATTTCCTTACTAATTTTATGTTTGGATGATCTATCCATACCTGTCATTGGCATATTTAGGGCCCTACTATAATTGTGGTTGTTTGTTTTTCAGTTTGTCCCTTTAGATCTGTTAGTAGTTACTTTATATATTTTGATGCTTCCTGATTGGAAGCATATATAATGATAAGTGTTATGTCTTCTTGTTGTATTATCTCCTTTATCATTATGAATTGTGCATCTTTGTCTTTTGTTACTTCATTCTGAAGTCTGTTTCATACGATATAAGTATGACTACATCTGCTTTTCTCTTGATGTTGTTTGCTTGGAGTATTGTTTTCCAGCCTTTCACTTTGAGTATGCTTGTCCTTATAGCTGAGATATGTCTCTTGGTGGCAGCATATGGCTGGGTTTTGTTTTTGATCCAATCTGCTACTCTGTGCCTTTTTATTGGTGCGTTCAATCCATTAACATTTAGGGTGATTATTGATATATGAGGATTTCCTACAGCCATTTTATCTTTTGTTTTCTGGTAGTTCAGTGTCTCCACTGTGTCTCTGCCTCTGTGTTTCTGTCTGTTATTTTAGTTTGGTGGTATTCTATGATATTTTCCCCCTCTGTTTCCTTTTTTTTATGTTATATGTCTCAGTTCTGGATTTTTTTTTTTTGAGTGGTTATCATTAAGCTTACGTAAAATAAATTTTCATATGTACAGTAGTCATTTTTTCCAGCATGTATCTTATCTCCATTTCCCTTTGCAAAGTTGGACCTTTACTTCCTCCCCTTTTATGTTCTTGTCACAAATTATCCGTATTTAGGCCATGAGTTCCTTTCTGAGTTACAATAGCAAATTGTCTTCTTCTATTTTTCTTTTTTTTGTGTTTTTATCTTTCTTATACTGTATATTATGCTTAAGTGTATAGTGCCTTATTCTGTGTAGGGGTTGACATTTCTTACTTCTGTCTGTCTATCAGTAATCTTACTCACACTTTGTATGCTTTTATCTTTTTGTTTCAAGTAGAATAACTTTTTTTATTATTCCCTGTAATGCAGGCTTTGTGGTGGAAATTTTCCTTAGCTTCTGTATATCTGGAAAGGTCTTTATTCCTCCTTCACATCTAAAGGATAAATTTGCAAGACATATTATTCTTGGCTGATAATTTCTCTCTTTCAATAGTTTGAATATTTTATTCCACATCCTCCTGGCTTGTAGAATTTCTGCTGAAAAACCTGATGATAATTGAATGGGCTTTCCTTTGTAGGTTACTGTCTTCTTTTCCCTGGCTGTCTTGAGAATTCTTCTTTTGTCATTAATTTTTGACATTTTCAATATAATGTGCCTCGAGAAGGCTGGTTAAGGTTGAGGTAATTAGGTATTCTGTTTGCTTCTTGGATCAAGGATCCAGTTTTTCCCACAAGTATGGGAAGTTCTCATCAATTATTTGTTCGAGTAGACTCTCTGTGACCTTTTCCCTCTCTTCGCTTACTGGTATACCCCTTAGTCCTTATTGCTGTATCTTATGGACTCAGATAACTCTTGTTTTTTATTTTTTTTATTTCTTTTAATTCTCAACTTTCTCTCTTCTTCCATCTGCATCATTTTTGATTTCTGTCTTTAATATCACTAATTCTTTCCTCCATCTGGTCAGCTCTATTTCTTAAGCTTGCTATTTCATGCTTCCTCTATTTTAGAGTTCTTCAGTTCCAGAATTTCTATTTGGTTATTTTTTAAAATTTCAATCTCTTTGGTAAAATATTCATTTTGTTCATTGATTTTAATTCTGAGTTCATTAAACTGCCCATCTTAGTTTTTTGTTTTTGCATCTTTTTGAGTTTTTTTCATAACTGCAATCTTGAATTCTCTGTTATTAAAGTCATATATTTCCATGTTTAAGTTTATTTTCTGGAGATTTTTTATTTTCTTCTTGAGCTGCCTTTTTACCTTGGTTATTCATAGAAATTAATGGATTATTTCTCTTTCTGGACAT
Source organism: Rhinolophus hipposideros (assembly GCF_964194185.1). NCBI lineage: Eukaryota > Metazoa > Chordata > Mammalia > Chiroptera > Rhinolophidae > Rhinolophus > Rhinolophus hipposideros. Next base: position 79,389,099 of record NC_138047.1, read on the forward strand.
CTACAGGAGTGAATTCTGCAACAGGTTGATATCAAGAAGTCTTTTTTTGCTTTCTAGTAGGAAGCGCTGGAACAATTTATGTTCTCTTGCCCTATTCTGGCTTCTCATATGGTGGGAGATTTCCTGGGGAGGTGAACCTCTCGTCTGTGATAAGGTTGCCTTGTTCTCAGAGCACCATCCCCATGGGAGGATGTGGTAGGTGAGGGTTTTCTGGACCCCTGAAATCTCAGTGCTGCCCCTGCAGCCAGATGCAGAGCTATGTGCCTCAGCAGCCCTGGGTGCCTCTGCTGAGATCAGCTGCAAAAGGTGGGGGCAGGGTGAGCTGGAAGAGTTGACTAAATGTGTTTGTGGCTTTGTTCTCCTCCAAGTAATGGCAAATACCAGACGACAGCTGCCTCACCCCTATAGCTTCTCCCACGTCACTGGAATTAACTGCAGTGTGCACCTGCAGCTCAGGAACTGTCTCTCCAGTTCTCAGGGCTTTAGATATTCTGCTCTTTAATACAACATTGCTACTTTTTATTCTGGGGCCTGCTGCTAACAATGGGACTATGTGGGAGAGGCAAGCTCTAGAAGGGTATGGGGAGGTGGCCAGGCCATTGTTTTGTTTTCTGTCTGGCAATGAGAGCTGTTAGACTGCAGTTGAGTACTTCTGTATTCGGTCTTTACTGCGAGGTCTCTGCCCCAATTCCTGAGTTCAGCTGTATCATATGCTTATCCCTCAGGCAAAATAGCTGGGACCACAGAGAGTGCAACTGCTGTCTCAATCCTCCCCTCTCCTGGGACTGCAGAGAGCTCTGGGCTGCATTCCACTGCCTCAGTCTCTGTACTTCTCCTTTCCCTCCTCCCCTGTTTGCCCTGATTCACCCACCTTCAGACGTTTTGATGCACGGATCTCTCAGACATATTTGTGTGTTGTGTAGGGAATCTTTCATTGAATTATAGCTGTTCAACTTGTTGACACTTCAAGGAGAGAGTTCAAGGAGCACCTTCATGTTGCCTTGTTTATGACATCACTGACCCAGGTATTTCTATGGACAGTGACGCCATGCTCTCATAATGTAGCTTAAAAAGCATGAAGAAATGTGTCTGAGGAGAGAAATGTTTCCTTAATTATAATTCATTTCCCATAGTGAAAAAAATAAAAACACCTAGCATTTATGATGGGTCTCTTTATAAAGAAAAACTTAACTCATTTTGTTTTTTTTATAATAGCTAGCTTTTAGCAGCCATGTCTGATATTTAAAAAAAAAAAAAAAATCTTCCTAGGAAGTGAAAACACTTCTTAGGAGCTTGTTCGTTGTCCAACAAAAACTACATCCTGGTTTTTGTAACTGCAAGTGTTGGTGAATTAGACCGTCTAATGAGAGGTTAGAAATGTATTGTCTTACATAATCCTCAGCAGTACCCCAAATTGTTTTCACTTATTCTATTGCTATGTGTAAATATTGTATTAAATACTAGACATGGTATATAAGTACTTGATGATTTTGATTTTCTTTTCTTTTTGACAAACATAGGCAAAAGAGTTTATTATTTCCCTTCCACCTATAGGCTGCTTATTCTGTCATGTACTATAAGTTCAGTATTTGGTTTCCATAACTTTCTTTTGATTGAAGACTCATATGTCATTTTAAGTTGAAAACTGATGTGCTATATCTAAAAAAGAAAAGAAATTCTTGAATAAAATGGCAATAATGTCTATTCTAATAATTCTGAGAAAACCCATAGAAATAGCAACTCTTTTTGCTTTTATTTTGCATTATTGGTAATAAATGACGGAATAATTCAAACAACTATTATCAAGCCATTTCATTTCCTTAATGTACTGTGACTATATGTGCTTGAAAACAAAAACAAACAAACAAACAGAAAAAAAACACCCACTTTTCACTTGAAGGGCATTGGCACTGTCCATCAGTTCTTTTCTGGATGCAAAGTGGGCCTTAACTTGCCTCTTCTAGATAGATTCAAAGTTCCTGGCATATGAAACTGACAGAATGTAAATGATTTAGCTTGCTTTCCAGAAAATTACTTCTGCAGAGGATAAACTCATTTTTGCTGCCTGCAGAAATCATTAGATGAATAATTTCTATTTTGAATGTTATGTTTGTTACAAGCTCTTCTGGGAGGTCTAAACCTTTTTTCGTAAGATTAAAACGGGACCTGAGAATGCTTGCGAGAGGATGATATTCCCTGCTTTAGTCTTCATCCATGCAATAATTCTGAGCTGAGCATATCCCACTGTGATTTTCATGAAACCCCCTCTCAATTGACTAGGCCAGAGCTTTGACTCATCTCAAAGTTTATGCCAGACTGACTTCATTAAAACTTTTTTTCCTGATTATTAAAGCAATTTATATTTATTAGTAGTATTTTCTTTTTAATATAGAGAAGTAGAAAAAAACTGGGGGAAAGTACCACCCATAATCCCTCTAACCAGCAGGAATAGTACTCAACTTTTGACCTCGTTCCTTTTCAGTTTGACTTTGCTGGTTTGGTTCACTGATCCAACACTGTTGGAAAATTTGGATGTGATATAGAAAAAAATCTTCAGAAATGTTCAAGGAAGATCTTTCCTTATCTGAGTCAATAAACTTAGGCCTTAAGCTATTTACTTGTGAAACACATGGCATGTAGTATTGAAATGATACTCCTATTCATTACCTAGAGAAAATAGGAGGGAGTAGTGCACAGAGTTGGGATAAGAGAATGCTCTAAAAACCACATCATTCCTTGCAACTATATAGGTTGCATTAGCAAGAGTAAAGTACTATAGAAAGTGAGAAATGTTTGAAGATTACTCTCTGTCTTAACATTCCTGTTATGCATAACAATGGGAGGCAAGGTCTCTTTGGCTGATCTCATCTGTTTTCATTGCTTTGTTTCCAGTATATATGTTGGTATAGTTCTGCAATTAAAAGTACCATTTTTTCCCTTGAGTTTCAGAATTGTATACCAAGCTATATCAAAGCAAATATATTCTTTCTCCATTTTTACCTCCTTCAAAGGAAAAAAAAGAACAAAACCCAAACATCTATTCATTTTGTTCTCCTTATGTTAGTAAATCATATTTACCACCTATTCTATCATCTAAGCCAGAAACCTAGAAATCGTCCTAGACTCTTTCTTTTCCTTAGTATCCCCAAGTACAAGTCATCTTCAAGTTTGATACAGTATCCGCTTCTAACTGTTTCTTGATTATTTCATCTCCTTTGCCACCACGACCCCCTTGTTATATCTTAGTCATTGCTGTGTGTCCAGAAACCAACATAGTACCTGCCACATTAGTCACCCAGGAAATGACCATGGGCATAATTGCTTTCTTGAATATCATGACTGAGAATGTGAGCACCAAGAAGTCTCGTTCATTTTGATTTTATTTAAATGACCCAGGGAATCATGATACTTCCTTAAGTCTGAATGTGTGTTCTGGAATGGCAATGTCACTGGGCTGGTTGGAAATTGGAAGAAAGTAGGTCAAGTGGTTGAAGTAAGAGAGTGTAAGTGTGGAGAGTTACATAGTTTCTGGCGCAGGTCATCCAATGATGCTTTGGAAATTTTGCTGTGTCTTGGAAAAATGTCCTCTTCTGCCCCTAATAAGGGCAAACCAGGTTCTTTTATATAAAATTCTAGTGATTACCTTGAATCATATTACTCTGCTCCTATGTACTGGGAGACATTTGTAACACCAAGGGCAGATTGATGTTTACAGAAATTTTCATCTCCCAAATAAGTCGCTCTCTATTCCTCTCTGCTCAGTGAGACTTGTCTCTTGGATGAGTACAAGTTCATCGGATACTTTCTGTACTTGCTAGTATGCTGTAAAGAATAAGCAACCAGTAAAGGAGAGTGCTATTTTTGGAAAGCTATCTAGGTCTCTCAATTGATAGTGGAAAGGAAGAAGGAAGGGAACTAACATTTACAATATGCTAATATGTGTTAGTCATTCGTATAATCACTATCATGCTTAATCCTCTCACGGTCTTGTTGAAGTTAGTATTCTTATTGATGCCAGAGTCATGAGGCAAATTTTAGCATCAGGAAGTGTAAAAACAATATATCTAAGCCATTGGTTGCATTTTTATTTTTATTTAAAGTTTTGCTATTGTTTTATTTGTACTTACAGTACTTTTGCTAAGATGTTGCCTGTGGTTCCTTTGAAGATTTCATGGTTTTGTTGATCATGAGTAGCACAATCTTTCTTCCCCTTTAGGTATAAGATATAAAACACAATGTTGGAAAATACATTCATCTATTTTATATAGGCCAGTGCAGTGCCGGCTTTATGGGCTGCATGGCTGCCACTCTTCCCTGTTCCTTCTGTTTCCTGCACAGTATGATCTGAGGATAACAAATTGTGATCTGAAAAATACAACTCCATGTGGCGAGCCATCTGACTGCTCTTTCTCAGCTGCAGCTGCACTTGTGTGCATAACCTCATTGTGGGGCTCAAGGAGGCTGTTGAACTAGGAAGAGTTCATTGCTGCTATCCATGAGGATTTCTTCCACATAACTTGGCTGCATTCCATTCCAGGTGACAAACCCTGAAGTATAGCAGGAAGCCTTAAAAATATGCAAATAGACTCCCTGTATGTAGCTATCTGCCCATTTCCCATGCTTGGCTTCAATGCATAATTATCAGTTGCTAGACTGAAACTCAGTCACAATCATGCTTGTTTGCTTACGATTCTTTCCTTTTACGTTAATATATAAAGGTTTTCTTTTTTTTCTTCTTTTTGAGATAAGAAGAGTACTGAAGTTACAAGCATTGAATACTTATAATTTGAATCATTAAATTTAATTATTGTTGTAGCTAAGGAAAGACAGTATATGTTTTGTACAACTGCCTCATCATCCCCCCATGTCATCGCTGCCATCAAAAATGGTGGCTGCTATTCTTCTATCTTGAGTTACAACCACAACTCTGCATAGAGAGAGGACCTTCTTTGCTTCTGTAGTCTGTTTTTATCCTCACGACTGGCTGAGCTAAACTGGGTTAGAAGCAGAAAAGAAAAGAACAGAGGAGTGATCCCTAGGTACACTCACTCCTTTACTTTTTGTGTGTGGATGTGTGTTTTAAATTCGTATTGTGTTTTTTTGTTTTGTTTGTTTTGTTTTTAATTTATTAGGGTGACAATTGTTAGTAAAGTTACCTAGATTTTAGGTGTACAATTCTGTATTACACCATCTATAAATCCCATTGTGTGCTCACCACCCAGAGTCAGTTCTCCTTCCATCACCATATATTTTATCCCCCTTACCCTCATCTCCCACCCCTCACCTCCCTTACCCTCTGGTAACCACTAAACTATTGTCTGTGTCTATGAGTTTTTGTTTCTCATTTGTTTGTCTTGTTCTTTTGTTGTTTTTGGTTTATATACCACATATCAGTAAAATCATATCAATCTCTTCCTTTTCTGACTTATTTTGCTTAGCATTATACTCTCAAAATCCATCCATGTTTTCACAAATGTTCCTATATCATCTTTTCTTACCGCCGAATAGGATTCCATGGTGTATATGTACCACAACTTCTTTATCCATTCATCTATCGAAGAACATTTTGGTTATTTCCATGTCTTGGCCACCATAAACAAAGCTGCAATGAACATTGGAGCACACGTCTTTATGGATAAATGTTTTCAGATTTTTTGGGTAGATACCCAGGAGAGGGATTGCTGGGTCATATGGTAATTCTATTCGTATTTTTTTGAGGAGCCTCCACACTGCCTTCCATAACGGCTGCACCAGTCTGCATTCCCACCAACAGTGTATGAGGGTTCCTTTTTCTCCACAGCCTCTCCACCACTTGTTATTATTTGTCTTGTTGATGATAGCCATTCTGACTGGGGTGAGGTGATATCTTATTGTGGTTTTTATTTGCATTTCTCTGATGATTAGTGATGTTGAGCATTTTTTCATATGTCTATTTGCCATTTGTATGTCCTCTTTGGAGAAATGTCTCTTCAGGTCCTCTGCCCATTTTTCAATTGGGTTGTTTGGTTTTTTTGTTGTTAAGCTCCATGAGTTCCTTGTATATTTTGGATATTAGCCCCTTATTGGAGGCACTGGTTGCAAAACTCTTCTCCCATTCAGTCGGTAACCTCTTTATTTTGTTGATGGTTTCTTTTGCTGTGCAGAAACTTTTAAGTTTCATATAGTCCCATTTGTTTATTTTAGCTTTTACTTCCATTGCCTTTGGAGTCAAATTCATAAAATGCTCTTTGAACCCAAGGTCCATTAGTCTAGTACCTATGTTTTCTTCTATGCAGTTTACTGTGTTAGGTCTTATGCTTAAGTCTTTGATCCACTTTGAATTAATTTTAGTACATGGTAACAGATAGCAGTCCAGTTTCATTCTTTTGCAACTGGCTATCCGATTCTGCCAGCACCATTTATTGAAGAGGCTATCTTTGCTCCATTGTATGTTTTTAGCTTCTTTGTCAAAAATTATGTGTCCATATTTATGTGGTTTTATTTCTGGGTTCTCAATTCTATTCCATTGGTCCATGTGTCTGTTTTTCTGCCAATAACATGCTGTTTTAATTATTGTAGCCCTGTAGTACAAGTTAAAGTTAGGGAGTGTGATACCTCCAGTATTGTTCTTTTTTCTTAAGAAGCTTTGGCTATTCGGGGTCTTTTGTGGTTCCAAACAAATCTGATGATTTTTTGTTCTATATCTTTAAAAAATGCCATTGGGATTTTGATGGGGATTGCATTAAACCTGTATATTGCTTTGGGTGATATGGCCATTATAACTATGTTGATTCTTCCAATCCATGAGCACAGAATGTCTTTCCATTTCTTTGTGTCTTCTTCAATTTATTTCAAAAATGTCTTATAGTTTTCAGCATATAGGTCCTTCACATCTTTGTTTAAGTTTATTCCTAGGTATTTTATTCGTTTTGCTGCAATTGAAAAAGGAATTGTTTTTTCTATCTCTTTTTCTGAGATTTCATTGTTAGTATATAGGAATACAATGGACTTTTGTACGTTGACTTTGTATCCAGCAATTTTACTGTATTCATTGATTGTTTCTAATAGCTTTTTGGTGGAGTCTTTAGGGTTTTCTATATATAGCATCATGTCATCTGCAAAGAATGATAATTTAACTTCTTCATTCACAATTTGGAGGCCTTTTATTTCTTTCTCTTGCCTGATTGCTCTGGCAAGGACTTCCAACACTATGTTGAAAAGCAGAGGTGATAGGGGACAGCCCTGTCGTGTTCCTGAATGTAGAGCAAAGGGCTTCAGTTTTACCATTAATTATGAGATTAGCTAAGGGCTTGTCATAGATTGGCTTTATTATGTTAAAGTATTTTCATCTAAACCTATTTTATTAAGTGTTTTAATCATAAATGGATGTTGTATCTTGTCAAATGCTTTTTCTGTGTCACTTGATTTAATCATATGATTTTTGTCCTTTATTTTGTTATGTGATGTATCACATTGATGGATTTGTGGATGTTGAACCATCTTTGTGCCCTGGGGATGAATCCCATTTGGTTGTGATGAATAATCTTAATAATGCATCGTTGTATTCGATTTGCTAGAATTTTGTATAGGATTTTTGCATCAGTATTCATCAGAGATATTGGTCTATAGTTTTCTTTTTTGTGTTGTCCTTACCAGGTTTTGGTATCAGGGTAATGTTGGCCTCATAAAATCAGTCAGGGAGTACTGTGTCTTCTTCAATTTTTTGGAAGAGTTTGAGCAGGATTGGTATTAGATCCTCTTTGAAGGTTTGGTAGAATTCACTCATGAAACCACCTCGTGCAAGACTTTAGCTTTTGGGAAGGTTTTGGATGACTGATTCAATTTCGTTACTGGTGATTAGTCAGTTTAGATTTTCCAGTTCTTCATGGTTCAGCCTTGGAAGGCTATATGTTTCTAAGAACTTGACCATTACTTCTACGTTATTGAATTTTGTGGCATATAGTACTTCATAGTATTTTTGGATGATCCTTTGTATTTCTGTGGTGTCAGTGATAACTTCCCCTTTTTCATTTCTGATTTTGTTAATTAGGGTCTACTGTCTTTTTATCTTAGTGAGTCTCGCCAAGGGTTTGTCAATTTTGTTAATCTTTGCAAAGAACCAGCTCTTTGTCACATTAATTTTTTTATTGCCTTTTGTTCTCTATTTCATTTAGTTCTGCTCTGATTTTTGTTATTTCCTTTCTTCTGTTGACCTTGGATTTCACTTGTTCTTCTTTTTCTTGTTCTTTATGGTGTAACATGAGATTATTTAATTGGGATTTTTCTTGTTTCTTGAGATAGGCCTATAATGATATAAATTTCCCTCTTAAAACTGATTTCGCTGCATCCCCCAAATTTTGGTAGGATGCATTTTCATTGTCATTTGTTTCTATGTATCTTTTGATCTCTCCTCTAATTTATTCTTTAACCCAGTCGTTTTCTAAAAGTATGTTCTTTAATCTCCATGTATTTGTGTTTTTTCCTGCTTTCTTTTTGCAGTTGATATCCAATTTCAAAACCTTGTGATCAGAGAATATGCTTGGTATGATTTCAATCTTCTGAAATTTGTTGAGCGTGATTTTATGTCCCAATATGTGGTCTATCCTTGAGAATGTTCCATGTACACTAGAAAAGAATGTATAGTCTGATGTTTTAGGATGAAGTGCTCTATATATGTCAATTATGTCTATTTCATCTAACGTGACATTTAGGGTTGCTATTTCATTATTTATTTTCTGTTTGGATAATCTAGTCATAGCTGTCAATGATGTATTTAACTCACCTAGTACAATTGTGTTTTGGTCAATTTCTCCCTTTAGTTCTGTTAGTAGTTGCTTGGTATATTTTGGTGCTCCCTGATTGGGGGCATAAATATTGATGACTGTTATGTCTTCTTGTTATATAGTCCTCTTTACCATTATGAAATGTCCATCTTTGTATCTTGTTATCTTTTTCACCCTGAAGTCTGTTTCATCTGATATCATTATGGCAACAATTGATTTTCTCTGGGCACCATTTTCTTGGAGTGTCAATTTCCACCCTTTCACTTTGAGTCTATGCTTGTCCTTGTAGCTAGATGTGTCTCTTGTAGACAGCATATGGTTGGGTTTAGTTTTTTGATCCAATCTGCTACTCTGTGCCTTTTTATTGGCGAGTTCAGTCCATTTACATAAATGGTGATTATTGATATGTGAGGATTTCCTGTCATTCTATCTTTAGTTTTCTGCTAAGGCTGTGTCTCCATTGTTTCTTTGCCTTTTTGTTGTTGTCTATTATTTCTGTGTGGTGGTATTCTATGATGTTTCCCTTTGTTTCTTCTTTTATTACAGTATATATTTCAGTTCTGGATTTTGTTGGAGTGGTTACCCTTAAGTTTATGTAAAAGAAAGTTTGATATTTAGAGTATTCCATTTTCTTCAGCACGCTTACTTTCTCCTTTCTCATATTCAGGCCTTTACATTCCCCCTTTTTTATGTTTTGGTTGCCACAAATTGTCTCTGTTGATGGTCGTCGAATAGCCTCTTTTAGTATTTCTTGTAGTGCAGGTCGTGTATTAGAAAATTCCCTCAGCTTCTGGATGTCTGGAAAGGTCTTTATTCCTCCTTCATATCTAAAGTGTATCTTTGTTGGATATATTATTCTTGGCTCATAATTTCTCTCTTTCAATAGTTTGAATATTTGATTCCACTCCCTCCTGGCTTGTAGAGTTTCTGCTGAAAAATCTGATGATAATCTAAAGGGCTTTCCTTTGTAGGTTACTGTCTTCTTTTCCCTGGCTGCCCTGGGGATTCTTTCTGTCTCATTGATTTTAGACAGCTTCAATACAATGTGCCTTGGAGAAGGCCTCTTGGGATTGAGGTGTTAAGTGTTCTATTTGCTTCTTGGTCAATTTCTCCCTTTAGTTCTGTTAGTAGTTGCTTGGTATATTTCAGTGCTCCCTGATTGGGGGCATAAATATTGATGACTGTTATGTCTTCTTGTTGTATAGTCCCCTTTACCATTATGAAATGTCCATCTTTGTATCTTGTTATCTTTTTCACCCTGAAGTCTGTTTCATCGGAAATCATTATGGCTACACCTGATTTACTCTGGGTACCATTTGCTTGGAGTGTCAATTTCCACCCTTTCACTTTGAGTCTATGCTTGTCCTTGTAGATGAGATGTGTCTCTTGGAGACAGAATATGGTTGGGTTTAGTTTTTCGATCTAATCTGCTACTCTTTGTCTCTTTATTGGTGAGTTCAGTCCATTTACATTTAGGGTGATTATTGATATGTGAGGATTTCCTGTCATTCTATCTTCAATTTTCTGCTAAGGCTGTGTCTCCATTGTTTCATTGCCTTTTTGTTGTTGTCTATTATTTCTGTGTGGTGGTATTCTATGATGTTTCCCTCTGTTTCTTCTTTTATTACAGTACATATTTCTGATCTGGATGTTTTTGAGAGGTTACCCTTAAGTTTATGTAAAAGAAAGTTTGATATTTAGAGTATTCCAGTTTCTTCAGCATGCTTACTTTCTCTATTCCCATATTCCAGTTCAGGCCTTTACTCTCACCCTTTTTATGTTTTGGTTGCTACAAGTTGTCCCTCTTGATGGTGGTCTAATAGCCTCCTTTAGTATTTCTTGTAGTGCAGGTCGTGTATTAGAAAATTCCCTCAGCTTCTGGATGTCTGGAAAGGTCTTTATTCCTCCTTCATATCTAAAGGAGATCTTTGCTGGATATATTATTCTTGGCTCATAATTTCTCTCTTTCAATAGTTTGAATATTTGGTTCCATTGCCTCCTAGCTTGTAGAGTTTCTGCTGAAAAATCTGATGATAATCTAATGGGCTTTCCTTTGTAAGTTACCATCTTCTTTTTCCTGGCTGCCTTGGGGATTCTTTCTGTCTCATTGATTTTAGACAGCTTCAATACAATGTGCGTTGGAGAAGGCCTGTTGGGACTGAGGTAATTAGGTGTTCTATTTGCTTCTTGGATTCGAGGATCCAGTTCTTTCCACATGTTTGGGAAGTTCTCATTGACGATTTGTTTGAATATATTCTCTGTTCCCTTTTCTCTTTGTTCTCCTTGTATGCCCATTGTTCCTATATTGCTTTTTCTGATGGAATCAGAGAGTTCTTGTAGAGTTCTTTCATTTCTTTTAAGTCTCAAGTCTCTTTCTTCTTCCCTCTGTGTAAATTCCAGTTTCCTATCTTCGATGTCACTGATTCTTTCCTCCATCTGGTCAACTCTACTACCTAAGCTGGATATTTTATTGTTAATTTCTTCTATTGAGTTCTTAATCTCCAGAAATTCTATTTGGTTCTTTTTCAAAATTTCAATCTCTTTTGTAAAATGCTCATGGTGTTCTTTGATTGTGTTTCTGAGTTCATTAAACTGCCTTTCTGTGTTTTCTTACATCTCATTGAGTTTTTTCAGAACTGCAATCTTGAATTCTCTGTCATTTAAGTCACATATTTCCATATCTTTGAGTTCCTTTTGTGTAGAATTTTCACTTTCTTTCTGACTGTCTTGTTGCCTTGGTTATTCATGGCAGTTACTGATTTATTATTTCTCTTCCTAGACATCTGCAGGAGTGGCTTGTGCACTAGGTTGATAGGAAGAGGTCTTTCTTTTGTTTTCCAGTACTTGTTGGTAGAATGTTTTATTTTCTCTCCAACTGCAGCCTGTTTTTTCCTCTCTCAGACTGTAGTGCTATGTTTTCTCTGCACTATTCCAGCTTCTCACACAATGGAGGTATTCCCTGGGAGATGGGCTTCTCCTCTGTTAATAGTTCACCTGGGTCACAGGGCGCAGTGTCTGTGTGGACTTAAACCACCATTTTAAGCCTTCTTCCCTCAGTCTTTTCTCCGAGGTCTCTGCCGTGAGCGTTTGGTTCACCCGTGTTATATGCTGCTTGCTCAGCCCTGTGGGCCATAAGCAGAGCCCTAGCAGTTCGAGTTCTTCCCTCTCCCACAGCTGTGGTAGTTCTTGGATGCAGCGAGCTAGGAGCACTGAGTTAGGTCTGCGTTCTGTGACCCCGCGGCTCCCTCTCTGCTCTTCTCCTGTCCTTCTTCCCCCGCTCATGAGATTCGCCCACCCTTAGGTGAATTCAGTAGTGGGCCTCTTCGTCTTGTCTGTCTGCAGTACAGGGAGTCCTTTGTAGAGTTATTGTTGTTCGATTAGTTATAAATTCTAGGGGAGTTTTACAGAGGCTCACTTCACGCTGCCATTTTGATGACGTCAATCTGTATTGTGTGACTCAATCCTTTTCTAATTCAAATTAAAGGCTTAACTTCAGCCATCATTTATCTTAAGTGGGAGGGGAAAGACTGTATGAGGCTTATAGCCATGAGTACTTTGTCTTAATTCTCTCCTTAATTAAGCTGTATAATTTTAGACAAGGGCTTCTGTTTATTTTTGACAAAATGAGGCAACACGCTAAGATCATTTCTAAAGCTCTCCAGCTTTAAATTACTCCGTATTTAGAATACTTTACTTTCTTTCATTATGTTATTGATTTTAAGAGTTCTGCATATTTTTTTTTTCCATTTTCCATTTGATCCAGTTTAGGTTATATATAAAACTTGGTGCCAGAAATTTTATTTTAGCACTTTCTATGTTCTTTTTATCTTCTCTGCTGGAAAAATAATTTTGATTGTCGAATTGAATAATTGTTTTCACACATACTACTTGTATTTTTCTTAATATTCTGCTTCCCATATGTTTTATAAAATTTCTGCATGATACAATTTCTTTTAATGACTGTTCACTTTGAAAGCAAACGTTCAGAGCAATACTCTCCAGCATTTCATTTGTTTGTCAACTCAGTCAGATTAAATGTCCTGGATTCGTTTTCCCAAATCTTATTTGGAGAATAATTCTTCCCCCAAAATAAGTAAGTAAATAAATAAATAAATCTTATATGGAAATAAATCGTATTTGGGCAATGTTCTTTATGGACTAAGCATGTACTCAGGAGCGAGGCATAGAATCATATTCAGCTTGATTACAAGTTCAATAGAAAGAATTTGGTAGTTGTGGGGACAGAGTCCCAGAGAACAGTTTCCAGGCTCTCAGACTCACATGGAAAGGTTCTGGCTTGAGTAGTAGATGGACATCAGCAGTGACTGGTTGGTCATCAACTGTCACCAATTAGCCAATTAGCCACTGATGTAACTGCCATGATGTGTTGGTTGGTTGGTTGGTTGGTTGGTTGGTTGGTTGGCAGGCAGAAGAGCAGAAAGCGGATTGCGGATCATGTGGTTTCTACTTCCTGAGTCTCGCTCAGCCACCAACGAAAGTGGGGTGCAAGAAGACACCTTGTTGGGTTACTTGTGGATGTTTGCTTTCTGTGTCTCCAACCCAGCTGCCAGTGAGAATATAGTAGTATGACTCCCCTATCTATGGCTCTGTGGGTATTCCTTTTTGGCCTCACCATATCCTGCGTTCTGGTGCGGAAAGCAGGAGCTGAGACCCCTCAGGCCATCCAGTATTACAGTAGCATTGTCTACAAGAGCAGACAACTGCATAGGTCTACTTCACTCATGTGGCTAGAAACCCAACACTTGGGAATATTGTGATGACAGTAGCCGATGAAAAGGCAGACTGAACCAAAACAAATAGCTGGGTTGCCTTATTGTACCAGAAAATATGACCTTATGCCTCAACACAGGTTTGTCATTGCTAGGAAGGCTGCATTAGCCATTTTCTAAAGATACTGAGAATCCATTTCATGATGATAGATAGGGTCATTATGACAACATCATCCTGGTCAGGAGAAGGACTGTCAACAAAATTTTAAATAGTTTATTTTTTTTCATAAATTTACGTATACAAAAATAAGACTTATATTAATAAAAAGGGAGTAGTTTTTGTGTACAGAGGTTAGGAAGACAGGAGTACTTGATCTAAAGAAACTGAAGTGCGTCTTATATTAGGTAATTTTCATAGTAGACCAAGCCATCATGTTTGGGGAATAATTCCTCTGCTTTGGAAATGACATGGACCTGATGATATACTGAGAACGTTTCCATTTAGTTCTATTATTTCAAGTTGTTTTCTCAATTTTACCCTTTCCATTTTGACTACAGTATTTAAGTTCAATTAAACTCCCATATTAAAATTCTGAAGCTTACTCACACATTCATTGTTTACTGATTGAAATCAGCAAAAGAAGCAAACTATTAGCTTTTCTACTAATTCCTGACAAGATTAAAATAGGGTTAGGCCTTTGATGGAACATTTGTCTTAGATGGAAAATATTATTGTTCATCTCAGATTTGAAAACACATTCTTTTTTTTATTATTTTTTTATTTATTGGGGTGACAATTGTTAATGAAATCACATAATTTCAGGTGTACAATTCTGTATTACATCATCTATAAATCCCACTGTGTGTTACCACCCAGAGTCAGTTCTCCTTCCATCACCATATATTTGATCCCCCTTACCCTCATCTCCCTCCCTCCACCCCCCTTACCCTCTAGCAACCATTAAACAATTGTTTGTGTCTATGAGTTTTTGTTTCTCATTTGTTTGTCTTGTTCTTTTGTTTTTTTTTTTTGGTTTATATACCACATATCAGTGAAATCATAGGGTTCTCTGCTTTTTCTGTCTGACTTATTTTGCTTAGCATTATACTCTGAAGATCCATCCATGAAAACACATTCTTAAGAGCTCTGAAGTTCACTCTGCAGTTGTATAGTTGTATGGAATAGGTACAGGAATATTGCGCGAATAAGAAGAAGGCAAGGTGGGTTACTTATGTGGGTACTAGATTATAAAGGAGGCTAAGATATTATTAGGTTGCTAAAATATTTTGGAACATGTAAAAAAGATATTTAAAATTACATCATTGTAACATTTCTAGTAAAAACATGGTTGAAGGTAATACTTTCATAAACTACTTGCAGCATGAAATATATTGTTCCAAATCTGCCATCTAAAGAAGGATGGCAGTTAACTGGAGCGCTACTATTTTCCTGGTAGTAGAAGGTACGAATTGGAACTAGAACTTAACTGTTTGAGAAATTAGAGGATAAGCTGAGTTCAATCACAAGAGGGGGTACTTCTCTGTTCTTTTCCCATACGATACTCTGCATCTTCTCTAAATAAATGTTAAATATTTAAAATATATCAGTCTTTAGGGATAGCAAAGTATTAGCCTTACTCAGGTATCCACAGGAAACTTTATTTGGAATTTTGTCTTTAAGCAATTGGTGGTTGCTATATTCCATTGCTTACATATCATTCTTTTCTTTGAGTTCAAACTTACTTGTAGGAAAGCCAAACCCTGGCAATGTGTTTACATATTTTGGACCATTTGTCTAGACCATTGCTTCCCCATCCTTCAAGTTGGCAAAGATATCCTTATTTTTTTTATGACAATTATTTTGTATTCGGTTTAGAACACTATACTCGTAAACTCCTCTTGGGCAGGAATTGGGATGCATGACACTTGTTCTTTGCATTCCTTGTACTCAGCTTTTGTCTGGTACATGCTTGATGATGTTTAATGACTAACTGGAAAACATTATTGTTCATCTCAAAGTTGAAAACACATTCTGAAGAGGTATAAATAAATGAAGGGGATGAATGCTATAGATAAATGCAATACAACTATTAGTCATGCATCAAGCCAGATTATAAAGCTTTCATTAAATACATTAATGATTTTATTCTTTATTTTGCCCACTCTGCTCAAGAGTTTTACAGATGATTGTTTACTTTTATTTCAATACCCACCTTACTTTACTTTAGACTTCACTCTTGATGTTCCTCAACTGTTTAGGTGGTATTTACTTTCTGTGTTTGGTTATCGGGAATGTAACCAGGTTCATCATGGGAAAAGGCCTGCATTTGAGTAAGAAGACATGAGTTCATGAACTTTGCATTACTTCACACAGTATTCTTTAACTTATTTGTGTCTATAATAATTGTTGTATCAATGATGGAGAGTGGGAGAAAGTATTAAATTATGTATGCCTGTATATGTGTGTGTGAGTGTGTGTGTGTGTATGCTTTGTGATACTTAAAGAGCTAAAATTAAGCAGTTTATCATGATTGAATAAGGGTTCCTGCCCTTAGCTTAATCATCATTTAAAATACAGCACTTTTTGTGTGTTGTCACCCTTTCAATTCAAAACACTTCCTCAATTGTATTATAAACTACTCCATCCATACCCCACTTCCTTTTGGTCTCTGTTTATTCTTCTGTGACATCATCTCTGAAATAATGACATTCATTGATGCATTTAAAAAGTCAGATACTTTAGCACATAGACATTATAATCTTCTCTATCAAATAACCTCCATTGATGTGGTCTCATCTAAAAAGTAACTTCAAAACGTACAGCATAGGGGTATGTGCACACAAAATGCACACAAAACGTGCACATAGTGATCATAGTGTGGTGATCACTATGTAAGGTATATAAATGTTGAATTAGTATGCTGTACACGTGACACTAACATTATATGTCTGCTATAATTAAAATTAATTTTTTTAAATTTAAAAAGTAACTTAATTTGTAGTTTACATGATTTGGGAGAAAAAAGTAAAAGTTTATTGACTTCTAGAAATTCCTATTGTGAACTGTAGATTACAATTAGTCCTCAGTTTTATACATATAGGAGAGTAATGACATGGACCATCCAAAATATTAGATAGATATTGACAAAGGTATATAATAGGATTATATTTTATGCTGGTTTAGATAATAAGCAATGGCATTCAAAATTACCTAATTTAAAATTACATGTAAAAATCTCTTGGAATTTTTAGTTTATTTAATATACATGGTTTCATCCATAGAAACTTGTTTCTCATTAAATCCAACACAGGCAGATTTTCTTCCAGCATTGGAACAGATGACTTTTTCTCCATTTGAGCACCAGATGCAGTGGTTAGCTTGTGTTCTGGGGCCTTTTATGATCTGTTGGGCATGCTCTTTGCACTATAGGAAGCACAGAGGTTCACGTTTAGTGAAGGGCATGAGTTCACACTGAGTAGAAAGGAGGGTAGAGTGGCTTCTGCTATTTAAATTATTATTTTCTTTTTTACCAAACATACTTGATTAACACAAATGGGAAGGTATGTACTGATAAACTTACACTTGTCTATGTACTGGAATGCAGGCATGCCTTGGAGATATTGTGGGTTTGTACTAGGCTACTGCAATAAAGTGAATATTGCATTACAGTAAATTTCACAATAAAGGGAATATTGCAATAAGGCAAGTCACACAAATTTTTCGGTTTCCCAGTGCATATAAAAGTTATGTTTACAAATACTATAGTCTATTAAAATACAATAGCATTATGTCTAAAACAATTTACATATCTTAATTAAAAATTATTTATTGCTAAAAAATGCTAACCATCTTAGCCTGTTGGGACAATGGCATCAATAGAGTTGCTCAACACAGGGTTGCTACAAACCTTCAGTTTATAAAAAAATGTAAAATCTGTGAAGTTCACTAAAGCAAATGTAATGAAATGAGTTATGTCTGTATTTATAAAAACACTTAAGAGAAAAGAACATTTTTTCAAGAACATTTTTTAAATGTAGGCTTGGTATTCCTACTTGTTGTTCTGAGAACCCACATTTGCTCTTCATGTGCAATATTTGCTCCCTTTTGTTCCTCAGCTCAACTCCTGGATCTCCAGTTTTTATATCAATAAATCATTATTTATTAAAATAACCTCTAACGATTCAAACTCATTGTATATCAGGTCACTCCGTTACTATATGATGTGTGTGTGTGTGTGTGTGTGTGTGTTCATGCTTGTGCATTTTCAAATGGTTTTCTCTAGTATCTCTTAGGAAATGGAGATAGTTTTATCTACTGCAATGAATGCTGTCCTACAGTGTAGATTTCAAATTTCCTTTTTTGCCTGTGGGCTGCATATGGAGTAAATTGACAAAAGAGGTGAGAGAGCAAACAGGAATTGAGAGTCAAACAGCTGTCCCATAGGCAGTTGACAAAGCTGACAAGATGTTGACTGTATTCTCTCGTCAATCAACAACACCTACATGTGTTTTCCACATTGTTCTATGAGTTGGTTTGGATCTTCACGTGCAAGGTTCCCACATCAGGAAAAGAAGTTTCTGATAACTCTTTTGTTCTTAACTTTTGCTGTCACAGAGCTGCCAATTTGAGGCAGCTGGGGATTACATGGAAAGATAGTTTAGTTGCATGTGGATTATTTTCTTTTTATTTTTTCTTCTTTCCTTTCCTTCAACTTCACAATATTGTTTCTTTTGGCTAATCTGGTGGATTCCTGGAAAGTTTATAGGGCTTGTGGGAGTGTTCTGCCCTGAAGAAATCCTAGCTCAGCTTCCTTGTGAAGGCACATTGATCCTGGCCTCTTGTGGAGTGGGTCTTTTCTGGCCCCTTGAGGAAGGGAGTGTCCTGTCTTTCTTAATAATGAAGCAAAAAGATGACTACAAAAGAGAATTGGCAGCCACCAATGGGGACAATGTCCAGTTTTCCTCTGATGCATACACCTCCTTTTGGGAAGAGTTATGAAATCTCTCAGTAGTCTTTGATAGAGTTAGTCACATGTTTTGCTATGTTTTGTTTTATTTTATAACTATGTTCTGAGCAGTTCACCAAAGTCAAAAAGATAGAGTAACTTCTATTAATCCTGCTAAACTTTTGGGCACCATATACATACCTTTACTAACACCATTTATTTGCCATTCAAATCACTATGTACCATCTTATCAATAAGCTCCAAAAATAAAAGATTCTATGATCAGCAAATACACAGCGTTCTGCCAGGGGTCTGAACCTACAGAAAATTAAACTCAATGAGATAGGAGGAAAAGCTTAATATATAAAAATTAATTTATGGTCTACTGATGCCTGCATTTTGTAGAAGCCACAACAACGCATTTTTCCGTACTGTACATGGTGAACACGTTTAGCTATTTTTGCTGCTTATTGTGGCAGTATTGAAGAAAGTTGTTATGCAGTAGTCACCCTCATACACCTCATTTTTTGATGACAAAAGAAGGAACACTTTGTGTTTCAGGACCATTAATTGTTTATTTATTCCTTCATTTAACAAATAACTATTTTGTAATTACTCTTTGCACTGTGCGAGGTATTAGGCACATAAAAATTAATGATTGTGTTCCTTGCTGGTTTTCTCAGGTGGCAGGGAAGGCAGTATAAATACGTATTTGTGTATAATATGATGAGAACATAAAGAAAGGACCAGTCAATTCAATGGATGTCAGATGTAGCAGTGGGGGTGAGGATGGCTTTAGAGAAAGGATTTTGGAGAGGGAAGAGCAAGTACTTTGTAGTCACAGGACCTGAGTTTGATGTTCAGCACTTCTAGGTCCACTTGTGGGGTGAAAGCTAAGTTTTCAACCTTTTAGTGCTTAAGCTTCCTCCCTTATAAAATAGACAATAATTAGGCCAACCATGGGTTGTTCCAAAAATTAAATGTGACACTGTGTGTGAAAAACATTTGCCAAAATGCTATACTGGTACATAAATAAGACTTCTTGTTGTCATTTGAAGATTATGTACTTCAAGATTACCAGTGCTTCGGGAATGAGACTGAGTAGCTGCAAGCAATGGAATCCTAAAAATCAGGGATAATAAGAAATCTTGGGAGAATGGCATGTGGCTGGGCATGATGTTAAGTACCTTGGGCACCAGACAGACTGTGTGGGTTCCCAGCCTAAGTCACCCTTTTGGCAAGTTACCTAAATTCACTATGCCTCAGCTTCCTCGCCAGTAAAATGAAGATAACAGCATTTAGCATACTGGGTTGTTAAGATGATTAAATGAGTTAATTCTGGTTAGCACTTGGAACAGTTCCTAGGGTATCATAAGCATGATTTCAGTGTTTGGTTTTGTAAGCGCGTATTTCAGTTTCCTAGGACTGCTGTAACAATGTATCACAAAGCAAGATGTCATAAAACGTTAGAAATTTATTCTCTTACAGTTCTGGAGTCCAGAAGTCTGAATCAAAGTGTCAGTAAGGTTGGTTCCTTCTGGGTGCTCTGGGGGAGAACCCATTGCATGCTTTTCTCTTAGCTTTTGGTGTTGTTGGCCATCCTTTCAGTTCCTGGCTAGGAGACGCATAATGGTAACCTGTGCCTTTATCATCACTTGGTGACTCCTAGGGTAACTCTGGACCTAGAAATTATTACGCTAAGTGAAATAAGTCAAAATAAGAAAGACAAATACCATATGATCTCACTTGTATGTGGAATCTAAAGAACAAAATAAATGAACAAACAAAATAGAAACAGACTCATAGATAAAGAGAACAAACTGATGGTTGACAGAGGTGAGGAGGGTGGAGAACTGGGTGAAAAAGGTGAAGGGATTAAGAAATACAAATTGGTAGTTACAAAATAGTCACGAGTGAAGTACAGCATAAAAAATATGGTCAATAATGTTGCAACAACTATGTATAGTGCCAGGGGTGTACTAGACTAATGGGGGAATCACCGTATAAATTATATAAAAGTCTAGCCACTATGCTGTACACATGAAACTAAAATAAACTAACATTGAATGTCAACTATAACTAAGAAAAAGTTTTAAGTTTCTACTAAAAAAAATTAAAAAGAATTAAAAACAAGAAAGAAGAAAGGGCACACTATACTCCAATATGGCCTCATTTAATTATTAATACATCTGCAATGATCCTACTTTCAAATAAGGTCGCATTCAGAGGTGCTGGGGGTTAGGACATCAGCATATTTTTTTTAGGGGGACACAATTCAACTGAGAATGATACTAATTTAAAATGTAAATAACCCAGGCTATCTTGTTTGTATGAATTGAGTAACTCAATTGAATAATTCAATATTATGGGGACTATCAGTTTCTGTTTTGAATTTCAGAGGTGATATGGGGCCATCTCACCTCTACAACATCCTTTCTCATCCTGGAGACCAGAAAATCCAGCAGCAGTTGCACCTGATTTAATATCCTTGACTCTCCATTGCATTAACCGAGGGCAGTGCCCTCAGTGAGGTGCTTGTTAAAAAGGCTGCTTCTCCCTTTTATCCCCCCACATATATACACATCTGACTCCTACTGTCCTGATCCCACCCTTATTCATCTGCTGCCACTATCCTTATGCCTCCCCACTTTTGTTTTTTACCTTGTCTTGTCACAACAGGCTTTGTTTTGTTTTGTTTTTGTCAGTTATCTCTTGAATTCAACAAATCCAAAATTGAAACTCATAGTAGTAGTTATGATGACATTGGAATCCATCCAACCTATGTTTACCTTCCAACTTTGCCATGTACTCACGTACTGGCTATGGTACCTTACACAAGTTAACTTTAGTTGTTACTGAATTTCAGTTTACTTATGTATAAAGATAGAAATAATAATGTTTACATAGGACATTGCGTGGTCCATAATAGGCACTTGATAAATGTTTCTGAATGAATAAATACATGACTAAACTAATGAATAAATAGGGTTGTTGAGAGGATTAAATAAGATAATGAATGCAGTGCTTAGACCATGGGAAGTAGTCAATAAAAAGCAGCTTTTATTTTTATTCTCTTCTCAATCCAAATTCCTTTTTTAACCGCCTACATCTGTCAGTAGTTCTACTCTAACATTCTAGATTTGAAGTGCTAGTTATTTTTAATTTATCCCTCTATTGACTGACCG
Organism: Rhinolophus hipposideros; assembly: GCF_964194185.1. NCBI lineage: Eukaryota > Metazoa > Chordata > Mammalia > Chiroptera > Rhinolophidae > Rhinolophus > Rhinolophus hipposideros. The sequence goes on from NC_138047.1 coordinate 79,410,722, forward strand.
TTGATCTAGCTAATCACCATGTTTTATCAGTTCTTCATTTGAAATCCCTACAGAGGCCAATCTTTCCACTGTAGTTATGTTGGCTTTAGAATCAATCCCCTCACACCCTCCCCATGGCTTCACATCTGGATGACAACAGCCTCCTGGGGATCCTCCTTTCTCTAGTCTTTTCTTTCTATAATCCCTCCTGCAGTCCTTGATTGTCTTTTCCAACAGAGTGAGTTGCAGCAGTCCAACTGCTGGTGGTCTCTATTTTGACAATGTAGTCTTGTTGATAAGACCTATGTGAGAACACTAGCCACTTTTCTCTCTCTTCTTTTTTAATTGGAAGACAAAAGAATGTGTGGATGCCTAATGATCTATTTCATATTCTGATTCATTTGATCCCATTACTGCAGGCCTTGATGTGGTTATAGTGGCAGTGTTCAAAAGACTGACATACTATCCTTGGGGTTTTGACAGTGCTTGTTTAATTCAGAATTTGTCTGGCCTTTTAAATTTTCTTGGGTTTATTTTTAGTGATACTTGTTTCTTGAGTGGCTTAAGTTTTAAAACTGTATGTTGTTTCTGGTGTGATGAAAGATATTCAGATTCCCACCAGATGGAAATTTATGAGTTTGGTCTATGTGGCCAGAACTCAGGCTACAGAAAGACCACATCTCCATCTATGAAGAGAAGGATGCCATCTTTGAAGAACATGTAGCTTCTTGTAGTAGAAAACAAACAAACCGTGCCCCAAAGGAACCCCAAACTTTGGTCTAGATAAAGAGGAACATGTTCTATCAGGAAACTCTATCTGCCTTGGATGGTCTAACTTTTGAAGAAAGAGAAGCCATGGCCATGTGAAAGGTGGTAATGGTCTGCATGCTCAAATGTTACTCACTCAAGCAGCTAAGATGTGCTCTTATTCCTGCTGAAGCCTTTTCTGTTTAGTCAAGGTGATTTTTGCCACACCTAGAATCATGTCTACTTTATCTTATCTACGAGGTAGGACAATTAAATTCACAAACTCATTCTAGAAAATGTGCTATATACCTCATTGCTGAATATCACTATGGTCACCTTCTAAGTACTCCCCTTGGGAAGCTTTGCTTTGATTCCAGCATCTAGTCCACCCTTCAAAGCAATTTTGGAACTTTTTCTTGAATGTCCATCAGAGCCGTCGTCGTGTTACCTTTGATGTCATCAAAATGTCTTCCCTTCAATATTTCCTTTATCTTCAGGTAAAGAAAGAAGTCTTTGGGGGCCAGATCAGGTGAGTAGGGAGGGTGTTCTAATGCAGTTATTTGTTTACTGGCTAAAAACTCCCTCAGACAGTGCTATGTGAGCTCGTGCATTGTCGTGATGCAAGAGCCATAATTGTTGGCGAAAAGTTCAGGTCGTCTCACTTTTTCAAGCAGCCTTTTCAGCACTTCCAAATAGTAAACTTGGTTAACTGATTTGTCCAGTTTGTACAAATTCATAATGTATAATCCCTCTGATATCAAAAAATGTTAGCAACATCAATGCAACAAGTTCACAAACTTAATTGTTACACCTCATATAGTCAAATTAGTCCTTTCTACTAATGGTAAACCTATTCCTCAGTTCCCAATTTTGCTAGAAGTAATAAGTATCTAGAATATGGAAAAACTGAAATGATATTATTTTCCTTGGGATCACTAATAAATGAAGACTTAGACTATGACTACATATAATTCCCAGATCAAGTAGAAATCCAGATTGTGATTAGATCTTGTCAGTTAGCCCTCTGTACGTGGGCTCTTCCAAAATAAATCACTCTATTTCCCTGTTTCAAACAACAGAACTCATCACTTCTACTTCCAGTCTACTGTAGATTGAAAAGATTTGGCTCAACCACCAACTACTGGCATAACCTTGGGAAAGTTACTCACTGTCACTGGACTTTAAATTCATCATAAAATGAGGAATTTGAAGTTCATTTTAGATCAGTCCTGAAGATTTAAAATATTCAGACATTTTCGGAATTGAATACTGTAACCATCCACAGTGTGGCTAACAGTCTTCTTGAAAGATCCTGTTGTAAAGCATAAGTCATATTATGTTACTCTTTTGCTTGAAATCTTTCAATTGATCCCCATCACAATCAGAGAAGACAAATCCTGTTAATGTATAGGTGCTGCATAACTTGGTTCCCAGAGAGCTGTCTGATTTCCTTTTTCATGGCCACACTTCTTCTCACTCCAGTACAGCCACACAACCCTCTTTAGTGTTACTAAACCAATCACATACTCTAATACTCCAGCCTCAGGGCATTTGGCCCTTGCTCTTTCTTTTCCTGGAATCTGTTCTCCTGGTTATCCACCTGGCTCACTCCCTCACCTCTTTCAGACCTTGATTCAAAAGACACTCTCTCAACAAGGTATTCCCAGATTTCCTGATCTAAAAAGCAATTTTTTCCCACATTTCCTGGCCCTAGTCCCTATTTTATTATTCTCCTTAGCATTTATCTATTTTTTATTGTACAATTCTATTTACATAAAATGTAAAGACTAGCCAAACCTACAAATATGTGGTAGAGATAAAGCAGGTTAGTGGTTGCTGGGGCTGCAGAAAAGAGCAATGGGGAATGATTGCTAAAGGACACAGAGTTTTTTTGTTTGTTTCTTTTTGTTTTTGTTGGTGGGGGCATTTTAAAAAAAGATTTATATTAAAATATAGCTTACATGCAATATTATATTAGTTTCAGGTATACACAATTGTTATTCAACATTTATGTAACTAAAGCAGTGATCACCATAAGTCCAGCACCATCTGACACCATACTAGGCTATCACAATACTATTGACTATATTCCCCATACTGTGAATTATATCCCCATGACTTATTTGTTTTATACCTGAAAATCTGAACCTTTTATTCTCCTTTATCTTTTCACATTTTTAAATTACAATTGACATTCAATATCATTTTGTATTAATTTTAGGTGTACAGCATGGTGGTTAGACATTTATATAATTTAAGAAGTGATCACTCAGACTAATCTAGTACCTGCCTGGCACTATACATAGTTATTACCTTATGTCGACTATCTTCCCTATGTTTTACTTTACATCCCTGTGACTATTTTGTAACTACCAATTATACTTCTTAATGCCTTCAACTTTGTAACACTGTCCCCCAAACCCTCTCCCATCTATCATCCCAACATATCCAGTACCCATCTGACACCATACATAATTATTATAATAATATTGACTATATTCCTCAAGTTATAACCTACCTCCCCATGACTACTTTGTAAAAAACAATTTGTACTTCTTAATCCCTTCCCCTTTTTTCACCCATTCCTAAACCCCCCTCCCATCTAGCAACCATCAAAATGTTCTCTGTATCTGTTAGTTTGTTTCTGTTTTGTTTGTTTATTTTGTTCTTTAGATTCCACATATAAGGGAAATCACATTGCATCTGTCTTTCTCCATCGTACACTGTACTCACCACCATACCCTCCAGGTCCATCAATGCCACCGCAAGTATCAAGAACCCATTTCCGTCCGTGGCCAAGCAATATTCCATTGTATATATGTACCACCTGCTCTATCCATTCATCCATCGGCAGACACCCAGGCTGCCTCCATATCTTAACCGTTGTAAACAATGTTGTAATGAACATATGGATTCACATACCCTCTTGAAGAAGTGTTTTGGGTTTCTTTGGATAATTGCCCAGAAGTGGGATTATTGGTCCTTCTTTGTCACTTGTTATAGCCTTTGTTTTAAAATCTATTTTGTCTGGTATAAGTATTGTTATCATAGCTTTTTTGTTTCCATATTTATGAAATATCTTTTTCTCATCCCTTTACTTTCAGTGTGTGTGTGTCTCTTATGATCTGAAGTGAGTCTTTTTTAGGCAGCATATGTAAGGGTCTTGTTTTCTTATCCATTCAGCCATCCTATCTTTTGATTTGAGCATTTAATCCTTTTACACTTAAAATACCATAATTGTTGATAGATATGTAGCTATTGCTGTTTTATTATTCATATTTTTTATCCTTTTTTTTTTCTTTTTTGTCTTAAAGAAGTCCCTGTAAGATTTCTTGAAATGCTGGTTTAGTGGTGATGACCTCCTTTAGCTTTTTCTTATCTGGGAAGCGCTATCCGTCTTTCGATTTTAAATGATAGCTTTGTTGGGTAGAGTAATCTTGGTTGTAGATCCTTGCTTTTCATAACTTTGAATATTTCCTGCCAATCCCTTCTGATGTGCAAAGTTTCTGTTGAAAAATCAACTGATAGTCTTATGGGAGCTCCCTTGTAGGTAACTAACTGCTTTTCGATTTATGCTTTTAATATTCTCTTTTTGTCTTTAATTTTAGGCATTTTAATTATGATATTTCTTCGTGTGGTCCTCTTTGGGTTCAACTTGTTTGTGATTCTTTGCATTTCCTGGGCGTGTATATCCATTTATTTTGACCAAATAAGGGAAGATTTTTGTGATTATTTCTTCAAATAGGTTTTCAATTCCTTGCTCTTTCTTTTCTCCTTCTGGTACCCCTATCATGCAGATATTGGTATGTTTGATGTTGTCGTAGAGGTCCCTTAAACTATCCTCATTTTTCTTTTTTTGGATTTTTTTTTCTTTTTGCTGTTCTGGTTGGGTGTTTAATGCTACCTTATCTTCTGAGTCACTGATATGGTGCTCTGCTTTGTTTAATTTACTGTTCATTGCCTCTAATATATTCATTTCAATTATTATAGTCTTTATTTCTCACTGGTTCTTTTTTATGTTTTCTATCTCCATTTTTGTTTCCTGTGTCTTTGCTGAAGTTCTCCCTGAGATCATTGAGCATACTAATAACCAGTGTTTTGAACTCTGCATCTGATAGATTGCTTGTCTGTATTTAGTTTAGTTCTTTTTCTGGAGCTTTGTTGTGTTTTTTTATTTGGGAAATATTTATTTGTATCCCCACTTTGGCTTCCTCTCTGTGTTTTTTTTTTTTTTTTTTGGTATGCATTATGTAGAGCTACTATGCCTTAGGTCTTAAGAGAGTGTTCTTATGTAGTAGGTGTCCTGTGGGACCCAATCATACAATTTGCCTGGTAATCAGAGCCAGGTGCTCCAGGACACACCCTTGGGTTGGTTGTATGTGCCCTTCTGTTGTAGTTGACACTTGATTGCTGTTTGCACATCAGTGGGAGGTATTCGCCCTCAGGCTGATTGCTTGTGAGGACTGGTGTGGCTATAGTGGAGGAACTGTTGTGTAGGGCCTGATGCTATAGAGCAGGATTTGCTTTAATGTGGCCCTAGTGCCTTCCCAGTCTGTCCTTTGGGTATGTTGTATTTGGAGGTGGGTGATACTCTAGCCCAGTCACCCGAAGCTGGCCACTGAACCTGCCAGCCCCAATGCCTTTTGGGAGAGGACTGCTTCAAACCAAATTCAGCTGCAACCTCTGCCCTGCCTGGGCCACCTGTCATGAGCCACAAAACAATCCAGAGATGGCCACTGCCCAACCTGTGCTTGGAGGTGCCTTGAGAAGCCAAACCACAAAACAAGGCCAGTTGTGCTGGACTTAGGGTTGCTCGGACAGAGGTACGGGACACACCAAAACCAGATGCTGCTTGTTAGTGTTTTGTGAACCTTTGAGAGATTTTAGGAAAGTCCATAGCATGAACAAAGGCAGCCTGTTTATACTAAAAGTCACTGGAATTGGCTTGGCAGTGCTCAAAAGTTGGGTTGGACATAGTCTCAGGGAACCACTAGGGTGGGTCAGACAAAAGGTGATAGTTTGATGGAGACTCAGATATGGCATCTGTCTGCATCTATACACAGAGAGGGGGAGAGCTCAACAAAGAAACAATGGCTTCTGCCAGCTTCCCCCTCCAGGAGAAAGCTGCTCCTTCAGCCCTCACTCTGAAACTAGACAATTCTGTTCCTCCCCATATGTCCTCAGCATCTTTTGAGCTGTTGCCACAATACTGTTGATGAGAGCAGGTAAGTCCATGAGTGAGTAAGTTTATGTGTGGTTGCTTTAAGAGGAGTGCCTGGGAGTACAGCTGCTCTTTTTCTCACTCAGCCACAATATCTGGTGGTTTTCACAGGCAGAAGTTATGAGGACTTCTTTCCCCAGCTCTAAAACCCTGGGGTGGGGAGGAACTGGGGTCCCTCGCTACTCAGGGGTGACCTCCACACCTGAAATATCCCTCAGGGTTTTTAATGGTCATATGCAGTTGTGGGACCAGTCTGTTCTGTGTCTCTGTCCCCATACCAGACTCAAGGTGAGTTCTTCTGTTATCCATAGTTGTAGGGCTTCAGTTCAACTAGATTTCAGGTAATTCTCGATAATGGTTTTTTCTGTGGTTGTTATTGATGAGATCCTGAGAGGAGGTGAGCACAGCACTTACCTACTCTGCTATCTTGGCCAGAAATCTCTGCTTAGCATTTATTAATATCTAACATATATAGCATGTAAAATATTGTAAATTTTGTTAATTATCTTTATTCACCAGAATATCAGGAAAGGGATTTTTGCCTGTTTTGTTCACTACTCACTCAATATTTGTTGAAAATAATGAAGAAAAGAATAAATGAAGGATAGAAATGTGTTGTGCTGGAAGTCAGACCAGAGTCTGTTGGAACTCTTAATTCTGATTTAATCTGGTAGCCACTTGTGGACAAAGACTCTGTCTTTTTTTGACCAATGAATAATTATTCGCATGAAAAGATATAACATCTCATGTGAGTTTGATTCTGGGGACGGGAAATCTTTTTTTATCACTGAGCAAATAAAAGCCAATCATCTGTTATACAATGAGAGCTAATGAGTTATATATAGATGCTAGCCACTCCTAGTTAATTAAAAGTAGCACTTTTTTCCTCACAAAATCCTCTCTCTCTCTCTCTCTCTCTCTCTCTCTCTCTCTCTTTCTCTTTCTCTCTCTCCACCTTCGTCTCTCCCTCCCCTTTAGCTCTTATATTTCAAATAAATTTCTGCTGCAATGTTTTGACAACAACAGAAAACCTTTAATCACTTTAAGTCCACTGTCCTAAAATTTTATCCAAAGCAAAGGTCATCCAGAACTTAAAATAATCTATTTAGTCGAAACAAATTTAATTGCTTAAAGTTCATAGGACATTGCAGCCAACTTTAGGATAAAATGATTTATTTCTGACCTCAGGTAACTTACAGATATGATTTGTCACTCATTATGTATAACTATAGCTGACACAAGTCAGTAAAGCAAACCGTCACTTTGGTGATGTTACAATTTACTGCAAAGCCCAGGGACCAATCAGAAGACTAGAGTTTTATTTATATAACACCATGTCACTCTCATTGGTTTCCCATGAAAATACAAATCTGCTCTACAGGAAGATGAGTCTTGCTTCTTGCCTACTGAACTTGCCCCTTTCAAAAAGTTTCTTTGGGCAACAGATGTCCAGTCTTCAGGATCCCATCCAGCAAAAGGTTGCCTGCTGTGCTGTGTCAGCAGGGTTGATTTGTGGCCTTATTAAAGAGGCTTCAGAGGAAATGCTAGTTTTAGGCACTGGTTGATTAATTTGAGGCAGTGAGTTTCAAAATGTTTATTCCTTCTGTTCATTTTCATTTTTTATGGCTTATGTATTCTTGGTATTCTCTTTCTTCCCCTGTGATGTTTGGTTCAAAAATGCTTGAGATCCGAGGGCATTTATTGGTGTTCAGCCTGGCTCATTATGTTCTCAGACATGCTTGGTGTTTGACAAATCATTTGGGTTTTTAAGGCAAACTTGGAGATGTTTAGGATTGGTTAGACCCTATTAACAGGTGGTAAGCACATTGCTGAGAAGTGTCTTTTGCTGCACTCAATTAATTTCCATCAGAAGCTGACTGATCCCTGACTACAGATCCAGTCATCAACCTGCTTGCTTTTGAGCCAACATATTAATCCACGCAAACCACAACACTGTCCATACTTGCTCCCACCACTAACCTCTTCCCCGTGTGCAACAAGGGTGTGGGTATGATCTGGTTTCTTCAACCTGTAAAATAAGGGTCACTTTTTTTTTTTCCTTTCACATCTGTTCCTCTTATTTTCCATGGACCATTTCTCAGCAGCCACCCAAAGAGATGAAGGCAAAGCCTCGCTCTGAGTGTTTGGATACAGCACTAAGCTGGCGGGGTCTGCAGTGAGGCCCGTGTGGTTTAGGAAACTATACTGCTTGGTTGAGATTTTCCAACAGTGTAAAGCAAAAGAACAAAATAGGCCAGGGTTTCTATTTATTTTCCAGAGCCACGGTCATTTTACTCTGTGAATCATTCATCTGCAGAGTGCTTTAAAAGGAATTTGCCACTTCATGAAATCTGGTGTCACTTAGAACCATTTGAAATGATGGGTTAGGCTTGAGGTTTATAGTTTTAGAGTTATTTGTTTCTCATCAGGGCCTTTCTAACTGATATACATCCAGATGCCTTGAGGAGCCAGTTACAAGGTAATGACCAAGCTTGCCTTCCTTATCAAGTTGGACAGCCTTTGACATAAGCAGCAAGATGTTATTTAAGTCAGATTTTCATGTACTTACACTCCAGCGAAACACCTATACATTTTTAAAGATTCAAACCAGGTGTTGTTTCTTCTCAAAGACTTTACTTACCAACATGTCCTCTCCAGGTAGAAATTACTTCTTTAGACCCTAAGCCATAAAATAAACTAAGACTTCACTCTTAACACTTAGTCTAGTTTACACTTAAGTCTGATTGGCTTCCCTAATTAGACTGTGAACTCCCTGAGACTTGAAGACAGCAACGTTTTTATCATTCATCTTTTTTTTTTTTTTTTTTAAGATTTTATTGGGAAAGGAGAATAGGACTTTATTGGGGAACACTGTGTACTTCTTCCAGGACTTTTTTTTTTTCCATGTTAAGTTGTCCTGTCAGTCTTAGTTGTGAAGGGTGCAGCTCAGCTCCAAGTGCAGTTGCCGTTGCTAGTTGCAGGGGAGCAACCCACCATCCCTTGCGGGAGTCGAACTGGCAACCTGGTGGTTGAGAGCCCACTGGCCCATGTAGGAATCCAACCGGCAGCCTTCGGAGTTAGGAGCATGGAGCTCCAACTGCCTGAGCCATGGGGCCAGCCTATCATTCATCTTTGAAGTGCCATTGCCTGGCACATAGTAGGCTCTCAACAAATGTTGGTTGAATAAAAAAGTATATATTTAAATGAATAGACTTAATGTGCACGGTGTTCACGGGACATGAAATGCTGCTACAGAATTCCAGTCTGTCTTGTGGGCTAAGTATTTTGCCCTCAACGGTCTTCCCTCTTCTCTGCCCAGCAAAAATCTTCTTGTCCTTTACATTGCTGCTAAATAGTCAATTACTTTGTACAATATTCCCTGTCTTCTCAAGCACTGTTAATCACTTTTTTCTCTTTGTCCAGAGGACCACTAACACTTAGGTCGCATTATAGTTGTTATTTATATATTTACTGGTCATTTCCTCTTAATGGCAACCTCTGGATGGGGCAGGCCTGGCTCCAGGACTGTGCTCAGTGAGAGAGCCCATCAGAATTCTGCTCTAACTCCTGATGCTAATCAGCTGTGGAAGTTTGAACCCCACTTAATCTTCCTTGGCCACAATATCTGAAAACTGAGAGGCTGGGACAGAACTTTAAGTTCATTTCAAGCTTCTGTTCTTTATTCTGCACATTTTTTTTTCATTTTTTACTTCCCTGCATTTTGTTCTTGTCTTGATTTGAACCTTTCTCATTTACAACTCTGCTTCTCTTCTCCTTGCATTATTTTCTCATTCAAAAATCGTTTTCACTCTATGTCACCCGAACATGTTCGAACAGTCAAATACAATATTATTCGTTGAACTGAGAGAGGTACTTGTTAGATGTTGGATCTGGATAAATTGCTTAATCTCTCTATATCTCTGCTTCCTAATTGGTAAAATGAGGATAATAATAGTGCATACACCTTAGAGGTTTGTCGTGAGGATTCAGTTATTGAATATTTGTAAAGGCAATGTATTTTTGAACATTGCCTGGCACACTGTAAGTGCAATTGACTATACACCTATTAAATAAATAACTAATACTTCCCTGTCCTCCATTGTCATGATTAATCAGGAGTTGACTGTATCTACTGCTACCTAGATTATTATATCTTGAATTTGTCTCCTAAAGTTACCAGCAAAACTTTTAGAAAGTTACACTAATTTTTATCACAAAACCAAAATTAGAATCCTGTAGAAATAGTACATTCCTATGCTTTCATAAATGCCACTCAGAATTTATTTACAGTGGAATGTCATACAATTAAGTTTTCATTAATAGTAATCAAAAATCAAGTATAGTTATTATTAATGAATAATTAACAACTAATTGTCTAATACAAGTCTCTCATCTTTCCAGTTCCATTATTCTTTAAAGTTAGAATGCATACAAAGTTCGCAGGCCACTGTGAAACGTATTAGACTCCAGAAGATGACAAGAATGGAACGTTTTTAGAGCTGAGTTTGGCCAAATTTACCCACTACCTTAAAACATTTTTCCCCCCAAATAAGACACAGATTAGTAAGTAACTATTACAACAGCATCCAAAATACATAAAAGAAATGTTGATGGAAGACTTTTTTGTTTTAAAGTATTTTTTAATTTGTGCTAAATTTAGCTGTCCTGTTCATGAGGTGGAAATATCTTTTTAAAGACCAATCACCCTGTTCGTATATAATGTGTCTCATTTGAGAGAAACCATTACTGTTTGTGTACTACCCAATGAGATGGTGTGTATACATTTTGGGGTATGGGGTACAGCAGCAGGGGTTACACTTCTGTATAATGAAATCCAAGGAGCATTTAATTTTTTTAAATGAGTTTAGTAAAAAAAAAAAAAAAAACATGTTTTCTGTTTTCAAGAATTAAGCAGCATTTAACAAAATAAGACAGACCACAAAGAGTACTGGAAGAAACAGTAAAGCCCACATTCTGGTCTCAGATCCAGTAGTTATTTTGTTGGGTAAGCTATTTGACCTCGTTGGGCTGTTCTCTCCACATTTGTAAAACAATATATGTGAACAATATTACTGTATGGAGAAAAGATTGTATGAGAAAGAAGTCTTGAACAAGGAGTTATTGCAATGTCTGGGTGAGATTTTGTGCATCAAACACAACTCACAACTTTATAATGTCTTTGCAATCACCTGATGAGTAATGATGGATGGTTTTATCAATAAGTAGAGGAGGAGCTGACAGGCTTATCAGCTCCAGAATTGTCTTAATCTACTCATTAATAAATTGCCAAAATTCTTATTTTAAAGGTTATTTCTATGGTCTTATGTACATGTTGTAATATAGGTGAAAATGAAACACTAGATTAATAACCCTCTCAATAAACATCATTCCCTCTCTAGCAGAAGGAAGTACAAATATGTAAATTAAGACAACAAGGAAAAGTACAGCATGGTGAAGAAAAGAATTTGCACCGGTCCTAATTCTCCAATAGCCCATTCTCTCTATAAACCAGATGATCTCTGGACTTTTGTAACAAAACAAAACAAAAAAAGGAAATCCAGACTTTTATGTTTAATTTCCCAAATTTCAAAACAAGTAAAACATTTGCAGTGCCAATCAGATCAGTGGACCTCTCTTCACACCATTGCTCTGTAGCCCATGCTAATCTTTCTGAGATATTGGGTAGTATCTTGACCTTCCCAAACTGGGGTTAGTACATGAGCAAAAAAGAAATACTTTGAGAGAACAGCAGTTTCTCTAGTGAAAGAGTGTTTCCTGCTTAACAGTCAGCCAGCCTGCTATGGCAAATTTGTTTTGTAGAGTACCATATTATCTAGAGTAGGCCGAGGAGAATTTTAATTGTGCTTAGTTGCCTGTGTTGAGAGAAGCACATTTGTATTAGTGGTGGGCCTTCTCAGCTGGGCCCTCAGCCACACTGAGCTTTACTCATCTGTGTTCAGGCTCTTATTCCATTTCTTCAAAGCAACTATTTCAAGGCCTTTAGCTTCCCCCAGTCTCCTCTCAAAATGTGGATTTATTCTTCCTCCTGGTGAAAATCAAGGCTATCAATGATGAATTTCTTTATTTTGATCTTCAACAGTATAGACACAGTAACATTGGTCTTTACTGTCACTTCCTTCTATTCGGTCTCAGAAGAATTAACCTTCTTTTCCTGCTCATGTTTAGTCCTACATCTGCTTTCCTGAATCTCTTTTATATCTTTTAGAACCGGCATCAACCCTTCTCTATATGTTCAATCTCTCTCTTTCATTCTCTTCCCCCTTTCCCCCATTCCTTCCACTGGTTTAGAAATAAGCTCTCGTATTTCCTATGTTAACAATTCCCAGCCTCCCCTTGCTCTGCCTTCTCTCATAAAGAAAGCCTGCTCTCATGGAATCCAGTTTCTGGGTTCCCCCTTACCCTGTAACTCCTGCCATCACGATGCCTCACACATGTCCTCTGCACATATCTGGCAAAATATGTATCTGATTGGTAATACATATTAAAAACATTGCATATAAAACCTTGCGAAATCTATCTAGATGAAAGAAAGATATTAATGACAAATAAGAGAGTTTATGAAAACTATTATTTGAAAAATATACTGAGACTTGACAGAAAATAAAAAAATATTCAGTCTTCAAAAATGCATGACCACCTGTTTTGATTTGTCATATAATTTAACAATTTCTTTCCTGCTTAATTCAGACATCCTTTCTACAAGATCTCAAAGTTCACTGTTTTGCCCTAAAATTCTATTTTAAAATTACTTTTCAAACTTATAGTCCATATATTCCGGATTGTGTTTTGAATATATATTTAATAAAGTATATTTCTTAGTACAGACATCCCCAAACAGCATAAGAAATGCAATTATTTCAGCAAGTTATTTGAGATTATTCCTGTAGTTGTGAAGGAAGTCTGTGGATTCCATTTATGAATCTCTGTGCAGCTTTCTTTGTTGTAGATGTAATACTTCAGCAAATCTGAGGCCTGAAGTTCTTGAGCTAATTACATTTAACCAGCTCCTGAACCTGAGTTTCTGCCTACTAGAATGACTAGTACAAATCATTGCTATTTAGAGTGCCCCCATAATGCATTTTGCAGAAAGAGGAAATGAGAATGAAGAAAGATAAATGATTTTTAAAATAATGGTCTTTTAAAATAATATTTTAACTTCTGAGACAAAGACACATTTAAGTAAATGAGCTGCAATCTAAGAGGAAGGCAATTGTTCATCCCTTCACAGAAGTGGCCACATAGTTGTTAATTCCATGGAGAAGGAAACTAGAGTGCCTGGCTTCTTTGAGAAATAAGAAGCATTTTTTTTTTGTAGCTGTGTGTACCACTATTTTGGTCTGTCAAATTGTGGTTTGCTTTACCTTCATGCAACCTTACTACATTGCTCTAGCAATTGCCAGTCCAATAACACACTTAGACCTTGATTACATATCTTACTGCTAATGAATTTTAGAAATAATTCTGATGTTGATATGATGTCTGGGACTTAGTTTTGAACAATGCAAGAAGGAAAGAGATGTGTGGGGGAAAGGTAGAGAAAGACTAACTGTGTGCTGATAATTGTTGAAGCTGGATAATGAATCACTGGAGATTCATTATGCCATCCTATGTTTTTGTATATGCTTGAAATTTTCCATAATAAAAAGTAATCTCAATTATATGCTTTTAGATTTGCTTGTGTCTAGAGGAGTATGTGAGTGTATATGTATCTATCTTTAGTTTTTAACCTTAATCTCTTAAACTATAGGGATGGTAAATTTTATTTTCAACTAAGTCAGCAGTTGGTGGGGGCACAGATATTATATGTACTTATTGGTAGAGGAGATACAAAAAACATAAACCCTGCTCCTAGCTCCTTACAATCTACCTGGGAAAATCACCACGCATAACCAAATAATCTTAGAAGTGAAAGACTAATACAAAATTTAAATAACATTTCAGGAGAATAATAAGATAATTAAGACACTTTGAGCAATCCTCAATAAATAATAGAGCCTATAATTGCTCTATTACAGTTGAGGGAAACATCATTATAATAAAGAGGAAGTTTTATTTAGGTAAATAAACATAAACTGATTCTTAAAAGATGGGTTTTAACTAGGTCAAAAGGAAAAGGAAAACATTTTAAATTAATGAAGAGGAAAGAACAAAAGAAAAAAAAAGAGTGCATTTGGGTAAGTGAAAGCCTAATTTTTTGAGTAACTAAGTTACTGGAAACAATGTAACTATAGAGATTCACTTGACTTTGGAGGGGTGACCATTAGGTTAAAGAATTTAAATTTTGCTCTTGGGCTGTAGAGAGCCACTAAAAGTGTTTCGCAAGAAAGCAATGTTACCAAATAAATACAAAGTAAAATGATGATAGTAACAGGATTGATTGAGGTAGAGATGGGTGAAACAAAGAATGAAAAGAATAAACGGGATTATTGTGTTATGGATACCAGGACCAGAAGGAACCCAAGTGGCACTTAGAGATTTAGGAGAGTCAGCCTTATTATGCCGGCGGGCTCAGCGGGATCCTTCCCAAAAGACTGAGCCCCTAGCAAGGTTTTGAGCAAGTTTTTATGGGTTGGGGACTTCCTTGAATTGGGGAAGGGCTAGGTGTCCTCTGGTGATTGGCTCAAGGTGTGGCTTGGAGGGGGTTATGCAGAAGTGGGTTGGGGCTTAGGCTGGGGAATTCTCTCTGCAGTCAGGTCACCATTTTAGCTCAGTTCCACATGGCAGGGAACCATTTTAAGGTCAGTTTCTCCATCAATTGCAATATTCTGCAAAGGAGACCATCAGGGTTTTCTTTAAAAAGATAGCAGGGGATCCAGTGTGGAAGGCACATTTGTGAGGCCTCGGAGATGAAGGTCAGGGATCAGTATGAAGGTCAGGGAAAATGGCTTTCTCTTCGGTCTCTCCTATTTCTAGTGTATTAGGGTATCTTACTTAATAAAATGGATATACTTTCTAAAACTTTCAACTGACAAACATTTAGCAACTTCCAAACTGAATGGAAGAGAGTGGGCATGACTATCAGGGATGCGAAGTGTCTAAACTAGTTACTAGGTGTTGTTTTTAGTTCTTTTGTTAACTATAACCTTATTAATAACATTTGTGACTGTGGAGAAAAGGTTCATGTTGTGTGTAGTACTGGCACTTGTGCTTATTTGAACCATTTAAATTCCACAGGAGTTATTTTATCTGGTTCTAAGGCGGCAGTGTATTTGGTATAAGATTAGGAATTTGAGCAACTGCAAACCAAATTTATGTGCTTATTCTGAAATATTCATTGCAGGGAAAGGCCTGCTGAGCTAATATACACTTTTCAGATTTTTCCACAGGTTTTAATGAGCCAACACCAATTCTGGCACTGAAATCTTTACAGTATACAGAATGTGTTATGGGAAATAATTTTCCTAGGTCTGCCAGATTAGTGGGTAAAACATACTTCACATCTGTTGGGCCTGAAGTTTTCCAAGTTTTGGGTGGGATGTCAGCTTGTAGTCCAGATGAGTACACTGAATAATAATAGCCTGCAGTGGGGCAGATGTCAGGGTTTGAATTTTGACCTCTAGGCAAATGGATTAAAACAAGGAGTCTGATAACTTAAACTTCATTTCCTTTAGAATCATTTTGAACTTTGTCCCATTTTATATCAGCCATAAACTTTTCAGTTTAAATATATACCCTTATTCAGGATTTTGTATATATTTTTATATGTTCATTTGGTAGTTATATTTTGTCCAAATTCTAGAATATGACCTGTTGACCTGTGGATTCTGTCAAAATCACATAATCTATTTCATTAGTTTTCAGATTATCTAATTAACCATTTATCCTAATGCAGGAAATTATTTGGTAGGTTTTTGTTTGTTTTTTCATTAATTTTCCATAGGAAGGAGGCAAGTCTTGGCAAGCTGTGTAATAGTACACAAGTGAACATCAATGGATCAGTTGAGATTTGATTTGAAAAGTTCAAGGGGAAGGTAATGAGTAAATGTAGTCTTCAGCAGCTACTAGTGTAGTTATAGTAAGAACTGTGAGTAATTATCATTAGCTTCTCTCCTAAGAATTCACCCTAATTAACTAAGAAAATCTTCCTATTACATAAATATTTCTTTATGTTTACTCAGTTTCTGATAAAATTCCTTTTTCTGAGGATGTCATATGTCAGACTTCGATTTGGGGTTAGAAGATTATAAATTTTCCTCCTGAAGTCAGACATTATTTTAGTCACTTTTAGTTTTTTATCCCAGTTTTATGGTGTAACAAAAGGATTCAGTAAAGGTAAAAAGGCATGCTGTTAGATTTGATTAGAGGAGTATTTATTGAGGTCATTTGCCAAATCATCTGTTGTCTTTTATCTCAATTTCATTCATCCGTCCACAAATGTTTATTGAGCTTTTACTATGTAAATGTTCACAAATTTCATGGAGAAATATGTGAGCAAAACATAGAACTTGTCTTACCTAAGAGTTTACATAATAGTTGGGGAGAATAAACATGTGCAATCTAACTACAGTTCAGGACCAAGTGATGTACAAGTGAAACAAAATCACAGGAGTATGATTATTGAAAGTTTTTGTGTTAGAGATGTCCTGATCTTATTCATGATTTAGAAAAATAACTTTGGTAGTGGTGTGAAGGATGTATTGAAGTATTGGGAGGATTGAGAAAATAAATTGGAACAATGAGATGCATTTTTGTTTTTTGCATGTCTTGAGTTTGGGAGGCAAGCATGCTATCAATGTGTGTGGAAGAGAACTGACATTTTGGATGTAGAAGTCAAAATAGAAAAGGACTTGAAAAATGAAAGTAAGTGAAGGAAGAATTTTATAAGGGTGGGAAAATGGGAACAGACAGATGTCTGGAAATCGCTTTATTCTCAGGCTTTTTTGTTGGTACTTTTCATAATTTATTTACTTATAAAACAACATAGATTCACATGGTAGTGTTTTTGAAGTCTGAAGAGTGAATCAGTCTATTAGGAAGAGAGAATTGGGTGAAAAGGGGACCAATGACAGATACTTTTATGTTTTTTTAGTACAGATGACTAGAGAAGAGGAAGTTGCAAAGAAGCATGAGAAAAGCATTCTGAGAGACAGAAGGAGACTCAAGAAAGTAGAATCACTACAGGAAAGGATAGTGGTCAACAGCATTAGTTTTCTAAATTAGTCAATGACTGCAGAGTATAAGGAAAATCTATTTCTTTGAACAAATACAATGTTAGAGATTTTAAGGGAAGTGGGACAAAGGTGGAACAGAATCTAAACTGAAGACGATTAAGAAACAAGTACAAGTTAAGGGAGTGAGTGGAGTAGAAAACTACTTCTGTGAAGAAGTAGTAGTAGTCTGTGAAGAAAAAGTAGTCCTAGCATGATGTTGCAGATGTAAAGGAATGAGTCAATGGAGAGGTCACATTGAAGATGTGAGAAATTGAAGTCGAATAAAATAGTGGAGAAAGTACTAACAGAATCAAGAAGAGTTGGGATTAAAAGGCCAACTGGAGGGCTAACATTGCAGAGATGCTTAATATTAAACAAACAAACAAAAAAAGCGCAGAGTACACTGCATGAGCTCTGTCTTCTGAGTGAAGAGGCGAGATCAATTGTGAGAATGAGGGATGCAGTATATCTTGTATTTTTTAAATAAAATTGTCAATGTATTATATTATGAGAGACTGCTGGATTCAATTTGCTAAAATGCTATTTGGAATTTAGCACTTATACTCATCAGTGAGATTGGCTTGCTTCATTTTAAAAAAATATCTTGTTATGTTTTGGCATTATCATATTAATAGCTATTTTTTCAAACATTTTATATATGAGAATTGTCTTTTCCTTGAGAGTTTCAGAGAACACAGTTGTAAAACTATTGACATGGGTACGCCTTATGAACAAAATTCTTTGAAAAAACTTTAGCTTCTATCCTGATTATAATTCTCCTCATACTTTCTATTTCTTTGTGTATTATATTGTAAAAAAGATCATATTGTTATTTTTTATATACTCATTGATGCTAGAGTTGTATAAGAGCTTTTAAAATTTCCTAGTGATTAATTATTTTTAAATTTAATTTCTTATTAATTTTAAAATTAGATGAATTTGTAATCATAAATAAGATCTGTACAATTTCCACTTTTACAAATTATTGATATTTTATGTGGCTTGTTATAAAATAGGTGCAAAAGTATATATTATGTAGTGTATATTTTACAGTAGTTTAGAAGACATACTTTTGGGGCCAAAAAAATTATATGATAATATGGCCTCTTATCAAATCTCTGATATAAGAAATTTTCTGAGCTAAAGTAACACATTTTAATAATCAGACAAAGAACTCAGGAAGTTATAGGGAAAAAAATTAACAAACAAAACCTTCAACTAATTTTTTTGTTAGCATAATAAAGATTTTAAAAAATCCTCTAAGTATTTAGGCAGATGAAACAGGGTCAAACATGACACCTATAGAGAAGAAAGTTCAGCTAATCTCAGTCTTCTCTCTGACACTTAACACTTAGAAGGAAAAAAGTTTACAGAAATTTGAAGGAAAATGTGAAAGCAACAGAATTAATTTTTCAAATGTCAAGGGTCAGAAAACATATCAACCACATATACCATCTCCATTTTAAGAAATGATTTTTAATATGTAAACAAATAGATTAGAAATTTAAATAAAATTAAGACTTCAATTTGCTGTAGCATGACTGAGAGTGAGCATTCATTCAGAAGGTATATGAATGAATGCTACAAATTTGGATAAAAACAAATTCAACTATAACAATTTATTCTTACAAGAAAATACTTAAACTATAAGATGATAACACATAATAATAATCTATATCTATGAATTATAAGAACAAAAAAAGTGTGTGGGTAAGATTAGAATAGCAAAAACTCAAACTATGCAATAAGATTGATAAATATTTAGCTAGACTGAATAAGAAGAAAACAAGACTCAACTAAAAGAAGACATGCAGAAGGGGACATCATTACCAATTTTGTAGGCGTGAAAAGAATTATAAAGGAATAGTATAAACAATTGTGTGGCAAAAATCAGATAATCTAGGTTAAATGAAACAAATCCTAGAAACCCATAATTTACTAAGACTGAATCACAAAGAAGTAGAAAATCTGAATGTACCTATAACTAGTAAGATAATTGAATTGGTATCATAAACTCCCCCACCAAAAAAGAAGTCCAGAACCAGATTGCTTCCCTCATGAATTCTACCAAACATTTAAAGAACTAACACTATTTTTTGAAAATTCTTTTAAAAATTTGAAGAGGAGGGAACACATTCTATGAGGCCAGCATTACCCTGATACCAAAACCAGACAAAAACACTGTAAGAAAAGTGCATAACAATATCCCTGATGAATATTTATCCAAAAATCCTCAATAAAATATTAACAAACTGAATTCAACAGCTTATTAAAAAGATTATACACCATGACCAAGTGAGATTTATTTCTGGAATGTAAGAATGAGTCAACATATGAAAATCGATTAAAGTAGTATACTACATTGTCAGGATAAAGGGGAAAAAATATCTCATGCAGAAATAGCATTTGACAAAATTGAACACATTTCATGATTTTAAAAAACCACTCAAGGAACTATGAATAGAAGAAAACCATGTTAACATAAGGCCATACATGAAAACTCTTAGCTAACATAACATTTAATGGTGAAAGACTGAAACTTTTGCTCTAAGATCAGGGACAAGGCAAGAATGCCTGCTTTTGCCACGTCTACTCAACACAGTACTGGGTATCTTAGCCAGAACAATTAGGCAAGAAAAAGAAAGAAGAGACATCGAAACTGGAAAGAAAGAAATAAAATTATCTGTTTGTAGACAACATGATATTGTATGTAGAAAATCTCAAAGATGCCACAAAAAATCTAATTATATTAATAAACAAATTTAGTAAAATTTCAAGATACAAATTCAACATTCACGATCAGTTGTGTTTCTACATACTAACAAATAACAACTCAAGAAGAAAATTAAGAAAAATGATTCCATTTACAATAGCATCAATAAGAATAAAATATTAGGAATAACCTTAACTAAGGAGATGAAAACTTGTACACTAAAAATATAAAACAATTAAAAAGCAATTAAAGAAGCAATTAAAAAGCAATTAAAGAAGATGCACATAAATGGGAGGATATCAAGTTTCATGGATTGAAAAACGTAATATTGTTAAGATGTCAATACCACCCAACGTAATCTACTGATTTAATGCAATCCTTATCAAAATTCTAACAAAATGTTTCTACAGAACTTAAAAATAACCCATACTAAAATTTATATGGAATTCAAGGGACCCCAAATAGACAATCAATCTTGAAAATGAAGAACAAATTTGGAAGTCACACTTTTCTTAATTTCAAAACTTAATGCAAAGCTCCAGTAATCAAAACATTGTGGTACTGGCAAAAAGACAGACATGTAGACCAATGGAATCGAATGAAGATCCCAGACATAGACCCATACATATGTAGTCAATAGAACTTCAACAGGAGTGAAGACATTATGACAAGCAAAGGACAGTCTTTTCAACAAATGGTGCTGGGAAAACTGAATATCTGCATGCAGAAGAATCAAGTTTGATTCTTACCTTATACCACATTTAAAAATTAACTCAAATGATCAAAGACCTGAACATAAGAAGTAAACTATAAAACTCTTAGGAAAAAACATTGGGAAAAAGCTTACTGGCACTGCATTTGGCAATGATTTCTTAGACATAATACCAAAAACACAGGCAACAAAAGAAAAAAGTTGGTAACTTGGACTTCAGAGGATATAATCAAGAGAGTAAAAATGTAACCCACAGAAGGAGAGAAAATATTTTGTAGTCACATATCTCATAAGGGATTAGTATATAGAATATATAAACTATAATTCAACAACAATGAAAATAATCAATTGGGTTTAAAAAAACATGGGATTTGAATAGATATTTCACAAAGAAGATATACAAATGGCCAATAAGAACACGAATAGTTGCTCAACATCATTAATTCCTTAGGTATGTGGAAATCAAAATTACATTGAGATATTACTTTATACCCATTAAAATTGTTATTATACCGGTATATATCTATATCTATATCTATATCTATATCTCTATCTCTATCTCTATCTCTATCTCTATCTCTATCTCTATCTCTATCTCTATCTCTATCTCTATCTCTATCTCTATCTCTATCTCTATATCTATATCTATATCTATATATCTATTTCTATATCTATATCTATCTATATCTATATCTATATCTATATCTATATCTATATCTATATCTATCTATCTATCTATCTATATATATGTAACAGGAAATAAGTATTGGTGAGGATATGAAGAAATTGGAACACTTGCATATTGCTGGTGGGAATGTAAAATGGTACAGGCACTGTGGAAAACAGTTTTCCACTAACAAAACAGATTGTTCCTCAAAAAAAAAAAAATTAAACATAGAATTACCATATGATCCCGAAATACCACTTCTGGGTATAGATGCAAAAGAAGTAAAAGCAGAAACTCAAAAAGACATTGGTACACTTATTTATAGCTTCATTATTCACAAAAAACAATAAGGTGGAAGCAACTCAATGGATGAATTGATAAACAGCTTTATATTCTTCAGCCTTAGAAAGGAATTTTTCACACATATTGCAACTTGCATGAACCTTGAGGACATTACACACATGTTGCAACATTCATGAACCTAAGTGAAATAATACAGTCACAATCAGGCAAATAGCATATAATTCCACTTATATGAGGTTCCTTGAGTAGTCAGATTCATAGAAACAAAAAGTACAGTCATGGTAGCCAGCGCTGGAGGGAGGGGGAAATGGAGCATTAGTGTTTAATGGATAAAGAATTTTAGTTGGGGATGATGAAAAAGCTCTGGTGATGAATGGTGATGATGGTTGCACAACAACATGAATGTACTTAATGCCACAGAACTGTACTTAAAAATTGTTACAGTGATTTTTTTATGATATATATATATATATATATATATATATATATATATATATATATATATATATAAAACCACAGTAAAAATGGTGAAAAAATTTCAGAAGGAAAACAAAAACACATTTATTAAAAAATGCTGCTGATGTTAAAAGCAAAAAATTAAAAAAAAACAGTTCCAATATTGTATAAAATAGAAAAGATAGAAAACAGCAAAGAGGAATTAAAGACAGAAAGCATAAAAATATAGCAGAACTGTGAAGGAGAAAGGATATATGCACATAGCATAATTAATACTACATTTTAAAAATTCTATTCTATTATGTACCCTACAGTGTATATACACAAGAGACCTATATCCTTTTTCAAGTGATGAAATTGTTTTGCACATTTCAGGGAATTTTCTAAAACATTTTTGAGTTCCCTATAGGAAAATATTTCCACAGAAATGTTTGTTTTCCCTTTGGTTTTCAGCATGACTTTTGGTAGTTCCATATTTTTCCCCGTTGAGTGGACTGGTATGCACAAATCTAAGTCTCCCAGCCCACCCACACTCTTTGATCTGGACAAGAAAGATGTATTGATGTGCATATCCCATGACTATCTTTTTTAGTGGGATTTCATGAAATACAATCTTCAGAACTGATTCTGGATCTTCCTCTACTCTGAGAAATCTAAAGTCATAGAGAAATCAAAGCTGCTCTCTAAATGTGGTAATATACAGAGAAGTATACTAGGTCTGACAATTACGTTCTCAAACTCATCCTAGAAAAAGTGCTACATACCTCATTGCTGAATATCACTATGATCACCTTCAAAGTACTCCCCTTGTGAAGCTATGCACTGATGCCAGCTCCTAGTCCACCCTTCAAAGCAATTTTGGAACTCTTTTTCTAGAATGACCATCAGGGCTGTTGTAGTATTACCCTTGATGTCCTGAATGTCATCAAAATATCTTCCTTTCAATATTTCCTTTATCTTCAGAAGTCATTGGGGGACTGATCAGGTAAGTACAGAGGGTGTTGTGATGCAGATGTTTGTTTACTGGCTAAAAACTCCCTCACAGACAGTGTCGTGTGAGGTGGTGCATTGTCATGATGCAAGAGCCACGAATTGTTGGTGAAAAGTTCAGGTCATCTAACTACTTCACGCAGCCTTTTCAGCACTCCCAAATAGTAAACTTGGTTAACTGTTTGTCCACTTGGTACAAATTCATAATAAATAATCCCTCTGATATCAAAAAAGGCTAGCAACATCATTGCAACAAGTTAGTGAACTTAATTTTCAGACCTCATATATTCCCAACATACACTGGTCCTAGAATCTTTCTGCCTCCATCCTTGACCTAGGTGATACCAGATGACCAGGTATCCCAGAATGCGACACAGCCCTATTAGGTATCTATATTTCTTGTTGTAAATTGTCTTTAAATCGCTTTAGAGAGTTGTTTAAAGACATAGGTAATATGATTAATTCCAACTTTGCTTGGATCAAAGTATAGTTCAAATTTATTATATTACAACAATTATTTTTTTATCTAATGTCTGTATCTGTTTTAGGAACCATTGTTAAAAATGAGACAACAAGCCCAAAATGAAGTCATTTATGCTAAGGCTCCTCGCATAACCAAAATGAGACAAATTAATTACAGTTTCAGCTCCCTTAGAAATAGAATTTTAAACCTGCTAACTGTAAATCATCTGATCAGCAATAGCGAGATAATCTGCCTGATAGGCCCCTGCCATCCCCTAAGGGAAAGTGACCATTAACAAATCTGCTTTTTGCTAAGATAACTCCTTGTTTCCACTCCCTTTTGCCTATGGAAGTCTGCATTTTGTGCAACTCCTTGTAGCTCCCGTCTGCCTGCTAGATGGAATATTGCCTGATTCAGGAATCATTGAGTAAAGCCAATAAGACCTTTAAAATTTACTGAGTTGAATATTGTTTGTTTGTTTGTTTTTAACACCACACAAGCTGTTCTTGTTCAGAGTATGGTGCATATGGTAAGTGGCAGAAGGCTGTATTACTCAATTCAATGCTTTAGGGAAAGAAAACAAGTCAGGGGAATTGCTCCCTAGGTGGAATGATTGAACAATAGGATTAAGTGAGATAAGGAGTCAGTGTGATTTCCTAGTGACATTATTTCTTAGCATAAGCTTTGTTTTGCCTTGCTGGACCAATCACTGGTGCCTCTGCAATCCCATAATACTTTGTTGAATCTTTTAGTATAGGACTTCTACAGCAATTTATTTGCTTGCTTGTCTTTTCAATTGGCAAGTCTTATTTTTCTTTGGTTCTCCTAAGGCAGCACCTAATATTGAGTGGGCACTTAATGTTTTCTGTCTGAGAGAATGGTTGGTTTTTTAAGAGAGTAAATCAAAGAAGAGGAAGAATAACTGTAGAGGAATTTTGCTTTCGCAAATGGCTCAACTTACCTAAAATAAATAAATAAATAAATAAATAAATAAATAAATAAATAAATAAATTAGCATGATGAAGTTATACCCTGCTTTATTAACACTGCTGATTTGAAGGAAATGAATTAGATTAATGGCTTCCAAACTATTTTGTGTGTTAGAATAATCCAGAAGCTTTTAAAAATTGCAGTTACTGGGTAGCTACTCAAAGTGAGGCCTATAGATTAGCAGCCTCAGAATTACCTAGGAACTTGTTTAAAAATGTCCCCAGTCCCTCCTTATGTATACTGAATCAGAATTGGGATTTTAACAAGATCCTCATGTGATTCATATGCACATTAAAATTTCAGAAGCATGACCACATCAAAAGTACAACTAAACTACAGAACAACCATCATTGAGAATCTCCTGATGTCTAGCTGAAAGGAAGTGCTACCTCTAAGGACATAAAGAAGAAGTCACCTCGAGACTGCAAATTATATGTCAACAGAGAACATCATGGCTTTGATAATTTCCACATGGACATGAAGACCACATTCAGAACTTTCGGGTCACATTTCAAGAAAAATTACTTGGCTGAGCCTCTTGACAGTATCCACATCACCCTCTTATATGTGAGATCTTGGAGGTTACACTCGAGCCCCACAACAGCTCCTTGGCAGTCACCCAGGAAATGCTTCTAGACGCTTATGACCAGCATCCAGGAGCAAATATGCAGAGGGCATCTGTTCTCCAAAAACACTGCTGGATCTTGGGCTTGCCCAAGGAGTTCTTGTAGTTCTGTTTGTCACTAGTGTAACATACACAATCATTGGTGGGAAAAAGAGCAGAGAGCTTAGCAAAACAGCAAAATTGAACCAATGTAAAGGGTCATTCCTTTACGACCAAGACACAAACTAAGACTCACTGTCACATCATAGGTGATTCTATCTCAGGGCACTGTGTCTAAAAGGATTTATGCAACATATCAGACCCAGAAACTCTTAATTCTGTGTAAAAACACAGCAATAACAACAGTGCACCTTCTTTATTTAAATCGACAGTGTTGATGGAATAAAAGATGAACAATTTTTGTGTCTAAAAAATTTTGAGAATTGATCTAGAGCATTTGCTAATAATCACCTACCATATTATTTGAATAGATTTAGCAATGTAAAAATTTTTGACATTATTTTAATCTTTCAGAATAAATTTAATTGGTCAATTTTTTAAACATGGCTTCTAAGAATGGTTACTTATTAGAATTTTACCTTTTTTTTTTTGCCTCTGGTGATTGGATTTCTGCATGTAGTTAAGCATCTATTTAACAATAAAATAATCCTTTCATTGTTACATAATGAAGGACCATCTATCTGTATTTCTGACCCTAAGTTTCTTTGCCATTTGCAGCTAGACAATTTATCTCTATTGGTTGGTTCATTTTTGCCTGAACCACACATACTGGATTTGCTATTTCAAGTGTTCAGCATTAAGTCGGCCTTGCTAAAAAGATGGTACATTGAAGCATTCCCTAGGCTTTCATTTGGTCTGCTTCTTCCTGAAACCCTAAAATGATATTAAGTGCATGAATTGGGATAATCAGGAAAACATTTTTGAAAGTTAGAAAACAGATGGATGAATGGTAACTGAGAAATATTAGACTTGAGAAAATTAAATCTTAAGATTGACATGGAGAAAGTCTAAAGCATGCTAACTTACACTACAAACCCCAAAGTCTCATAAATCTGTAATACCAGTTACCTTTGAGGTGGGGAGTAAATATGATGAATTATTTGGAAATTAGATTAAGAATGAGTTGAACCCTCTGATTTCCTCTTCTACTCTGTGTGACTAGGAGACTGTCTCTCTCCAGAGGAAACTGGAGGTTTATTCTGTTTATTGGGAAACCTAGTCCCAGCTGGAAGGGGGTACTGTAGTGCAAAGAGAATTTAAGTAAAAGTTTATTTTATGGCTACTCAGATTCCCAAACTTCTTCCATATCTCTTTCACAGAATGCTAAGTAGCGAGGCTTATTCTTTCTAGGAAGCAGGTTTATGGTGTGTCCTCTGGGATTCTGAATAGCACAATGGAATAGATCTAAGGATAAAGATGTCCAAGTTTTCATATTGAAATGACCCAGCAGATCTTACAGCCAACAGTTGATGAGCTACTTTCAGGCATATAGCTTTTTGGGTCCCATACATAAATATTGATTGATAACAAAAGAACGTCAGATTATTGAGGAAACAGATGCCAAAGCAAAAGTAAACTTGTAGGAAATGCCCGATGAAGGTAGAAAGGGAGAATATTGCATCTGTTAAATAACAAAAGAATGCTAAAAAATAATAAACACTAATTGGAAAACCGAGAAAGTTTCATGGAAATTATAAATATGATAGCAGAAGTGAAACAGTCATTAAAAAGGATAGAAGATAAAATTGAGGTACTTCCTGAGAAAGCAGAGCGAAAAGGTAAATATACAAAATAAGAAAGAAAAGGAATTAGAGGACCGATACAGAAAATCTAACATTAAAATCAGGAATTTGAAAAAGGAGGACAGAAGAAATGGAAGAGAGAAACATAAACAAAGACAAATCAAGAGAATTTTCCAGAACTGAAGAATATGATTTCCTTTGGTGTTAAGGCATGCCAGATATCCTTACCAAGGACTGTGCAATGAAGAGAAAAGCCACAAATATACAGCATCATGCAATTTCAGATCTGGTAGAAAACAGCACAACCTAATTTTGTTGCTTGTTTTTCATTTATGGAGATTTTTATGCAATCAGATTTGTCAATCATTTTTAATGCTTTCCTTTAGTTCCATGTTCAGAAATACCTATCTCACCCAAATATTATGAAAATAAATGAATCTATGCTTTTTTCTTTCTAGAATTATTTTTGTTTAAGATGTGAAGTAGAATATTACTTTAGTTCAATTTTTGCAAAATAAATACAAGTATCTACATTATTTACTGAGTAATTCATCTGTTTCTTACTGATTTTACAGTCCAAATTTACTATAAACAAAAATCATATATATTATATGTAATATAACATAGAAATACAATATATTTGCTTTCTTGAATATTTCTTTTACTTATTTCTCAGTCTTTAAAGTAGCTTCCATAGTTACCAGGGCAAGTAATTCTTTTTAACTTTCTTTTTAAATAAATTTTCTGACTATTCTCATCCAAAGTTAATTCTTCAAAAGAATTCTAGAAGTACTTTTCCAGCATTAAAACAAATATACAAAATGCTCATAGGATTTTGATTATTATACATTAAATTTATATTTGTATTTAGACAGAGTTGGTATGTTTGTAACACTGATTTTTTTCTTTCGTGAGCATAGAAGCTTATTCACTCTTTTAAGATCTCGTAAATATCCCTAAGTAGAACTTATAATTCTACTTAGAATTATGAATTCATATTTTTATGGCCTTTTATATTTTTATTATAATTCTTCATATTATATGTTCACTTTTTTGTTTTTATACATGGGGTATTTTTCTTACCATATCAAATAATTAATTATTTAGAGAATACAGGGAAATGTGTGTGTGTGTGTACATACACATGCATATACATATGTTTTAAAATATTTATCTTATTTTATACTCAGATTGTCTAAAATTCTTCACTTATTTTTTTGGGGTTTCCCAGGCACATGGTTACATCAACAATAATACTTTTGCCACTCTCCTGGCTTCAATCTCATTAAACTCGAAGATCCTCAGATAAATTCCTTGCTAATTCACTAATCACCACATGCCATTTCTATCTCCTGAAAGTTCTTCACACTCTTCTTTTAATTCCTCCTGATTCCTGAGTTTATATTTGTATGTTAGCAATCAATCTTCAAGACTTTTGAAGACTTGATCAAATGTCCTGCCTATGTATTCCTTTGTGCCCATGTCTAATGAAACACTCATGAAATTATCTAAATACTTGCCTGTCTATTCTGCATTGTGAGCTACAGGGACTATGTTCTGTCCAGTGCTTTGCCAAATCGCTTGGAACACGGACTGTTATAGGGTTTTTTTTTATTTTTTTTAATGTATATAAATCAATAAAATCTATTGCAAATATAGCCTTAATGAGTACTTTTTGTAACCTAGACATTGTCCAGGTGCTTAATATATAGTCATTATATTTCATAGTCAAAAAAATAGTAAACAGAATCTAACATCTCTTATTTAACAGATAAGGAAACTGAGGTTCTGATAGGTTAAGGTCAGTCAACGTCACAGCCAATATGGTGGTTATATTTTGACTTTATGTTCAGAAGACAAATGAGAAACCAAATGATTGTATTATCAGTAGGAATAGAGATAAAGTTGAGAGAGATTTATGAAGTAAAACTAGCAAAACTTGATGACTAATTGGCTACAGAAATTTCAGGAAAATGAGAAGTCAGTGATGATGATCACATTTATTATTTTGGGACACTGGGTTTCCAGCAGAAGATAGGAGAATCTGAGTTTATGTGGAACCAAGGAATTCTGGTTTCTTTTCCTTTCTTTCTTTCTTTTTTTTTTTTTTTTGTTCTGGTTTCTTTACCTCTAGTTCCAAGTATCTGTGAAATGTCTAAGTATATCTCTATGGAATAAAGTTAGTATATGAGTCTGTAGCTCAGTGGGGAAGTTAGGTCAGAGGCCTTTATACTAAGCAGTTTAAAACACTATAAGCACTGGAATGAAGTTATGTAAAGTAACATTTAGGGACTAATAACATACATTTAATAATAAAACATTTTAAGTGTAAATCATGTTGAAAAGGATACTAAGTTTGAAAAATAAAATTATAATTTAGGAATTCCCTGAATGTTATGCCAAATGCTGGGAACTTTATAAAGAATGGAGCTTATCTACTGCCAAGTTCCCAGATAGGTTTCTTTACAGCTTATTCATGTCAGGCTGCGAATTCTAGACAGAAATCCTTTTTACCTTTTGGTGGGTTTCACTACCTTGCTTTTTTTACACCTGCTTCTTGGACACTTGTGGCATTAAAATAAGTAATGTCCATTACTGATACCCTTCTTTCTTCTCATCCCTAGGAATTTTAGCAAATTGAATGACATTTACCTACTAATTCACATTATAATTCTAAATATGCCTCACCCTCTTTAATTATCTAACTTAATTTTACAATGGAATTCCATGCTTTATCATTTGAATTCTCATTTCTCATTTGATCCGTGCCTTAAGGATACATTTCCATATACGAGGGTAACTGTGGTAGACTCACTAATACTTGCTTAAGATGGTAAATACTTATGTAATACAAATTATAATATCTCTTTCTAAATAATCACCTGTATTATAGGTTTATATTTTAATAGTATAATATTTTGTTTTGTTTACAATGGTGTGTGATATAAAGAAAATTTAACAGATAAGGGAGTGCAATAAAAATCTCCCCAAGCTTATCTGTTAGAGACTTACTGTTCTTTTGGTTCCCAACAAATTTACAAAATGACCTGTAATCAAATCTTAGCACATTCAGCTTTCAAATGTATAATAATAAAGAGGCATAGAAATGTCATCTTTCAAGGATTTTAATGTGCGATTTCTGAAGAGGCACATCAGTTGTACTTAGACAGGTCCAATACAAAAGAGGAGTATAGATAGAACAATGGGAGGAAATGGTTTCAACAAGACATTAGATTTCTCAAATTCATAGGATAAACTTCTGTTCAGTAGTTCATCATCAAACTTCCCCCATCTCACTGATTATTATTGGCTGAAATACAATGAAACACTGTAATATCCCCGACTCCAGGTACCATCCTCCACCCAGAAATTTGTTATTACTATGATTAGTTTTTTCTTTTTAATTAAAGTTATTGGAGTTACAATGGTTAGTAAAGTTACATAGGTTTCAAGTGTACAATTCTATAATACATCATCTACATATCACAATTTGTGTTCACCTCCCAGAGTCAATTCTCCTTCCATCACCGTACATTTGCTACTGCTTACCCTCCTCAAATACCCCCTAACCCCCTTATTCTCTGGTAACCACTAAACTACTGTCTGTGCTATCAGTTTTTGTTTGTTTGTTTGTTTGTCTTGTTCCTTCGTTGCTTCCAGTTTCATATCCCACATACCAGTTAGAATGGCTATCATCAACAAGACAAATAAACAAGTGTTGGAGAGGATGTGGTGGAAAAGGAGCCCTCATACACGGTGAGAATGCAGAGTGGTGCAGCTGTCATGGAAGGCAGTGTGGAGGTTCCTCTAAAAATGAAGAATAGGATTACCATATGACCCAGCAATCCCTCTCCTGGGTATCTACCCAAAAAATCTGAAAACATTTATCTGTAAAGATATATGTACTGCAGCGTTCATTACACCTTTATTTACAGTGGCCAAGACATAGAAACAACCAAATAGATAGATAGATATCTATCCTTTGATAGATAATTGGATAAAGAAGTGGTACATATACACAATGGAATACTATTCTGTCAAAAGAAAATACGAATAGTGTCATTTGTGACAACAAGGATGGATCTTGAGATTACTGTGCTAAGCAAAATAAGTTAGACAGAAAAAATAGAGAAACATATGATTTCATTAGCATTAGTTTTCTAATGCCAGATCCTCTAAATGTTGAAAGCAATGAACTCCATATCTTTTATTTCTTACAGCCAATGTCAACTTTGTTTTGAGGGTCTATAACACAATATTATAATACATAATATAACATGTCATATGTTATTCATCTAATATATTATGATAATCTATAATAACACTGTTAAAATATAGCAATATTACGGCAAGACATGGGAGTGAAAGATCTGGTTCACATCTCCATTCCAACTGTTACTAGTTATGTGATTTTGGACAAAACATTTAACTTCTCTAAGAGCCTCGATTTCCTCACCTATAACTGAGGTTTATAGTATTTCTCTATAACTTTTGTGTAAGTATTAAATGAGATAATGTATATGAGTTATTTTTGTTAGCTATTATCAGAGGTATTTATTTAATTGAACCACACAAAAGTGAAAAAAATATATAGCACAGAATCAGTACGTTATTTGGGGAGGATTTGTCCAGATCTTGAAGAGTGACATTAATATTAACCTTGATAAAAATATTGGAAAGACATAAGTTGTCAAAAATTAGTTTTCCCCTGAGAAAATCTATGAGTATTAACAGAGAGAAAAATAAATTCTAAACAATATTCTGCTAATGTAATGTTTTTCTCTCTTAGCATTATGTGACATTGAAAGAGCTTCTTAATATGCAATCTGTTAGTAAATTTTGGAGACTTATTAGAAGATTTTCTTCAGGTTAGGTTTCTATGAAATAATTCCTTCTAGGATATATTGCCCAATGAACATTTTCTCTGCAAAATGTGCAGATTGAATTATTTTGAAGAGCCCTGTGAGTTCATTCATAATTTCCCCCTCATGGTGAGGCTCTCAATAGAATATTGGAATTAGCAGGAGAAAGAAGAAAACGGGAGACCAGGCCTCGTGGTTCCTTTGTCTGTGGCTTGTCCAAAGGACTCTATAAGGATGGCTGTCAAAGGCACCCTGTTACTGTGGTAATGACTGCCTCCTGAATAATGACTCTTGCAATAAGCTTATGCACTAAAAACAGTGAAATATTTCAGCATTCACCACAATTAACTGAATAAAACTTATTATTATTTTTTTAAGACAGGTTTAGTGATCTTCCAAAGGAGGACAAAAATCACCTGGCCAATGAGTTATAGTTGTATGATGTTTTCAGTATGTGATGATGAATAATCCAATATGCTGTTACACTAAAAGAGTAACCAAGGACCCAAGTGGTCACAGTGTATGGTCATTTCTCCAAATTAATAGATGCCACATTGGAATAATAGTCTTTCATGTTGCTAAGATTCATCTAATACAGGAATTAAGCTATGAAAAATAGTGATATTTCTTGATGCATTCATTTATGTTATTGTTATCTATTTCAATTTACAGTCTGCAATTTTAGAATGTTTGAATTTATATTTGGCTGTTAGACAATTATTAGGTAAAAATAAAACACAACAAGAGAGGATCTCAGTGAGCATACATATTATATTGAATATAGTTTTGAAAATTTTGAAATGTTTAGATATTTGCGTAATTATGTAAATAAGCCTATTGACAGTTATTTTACGTTTTTAGACTCCAAAACTATTAAAATTGCCTTGGGAATATGACTGCTCATATTAAATACCTTTCAATTCTCTGTTATAGAAATAGAACTAAATTCATAAAGGATGTAGATTAATTATGAATATATCACATTAAAGTGTTTGATTAGTGTTGATTAAGCTCTTTGGATCCCCATGATTCCATTTAATTTGCTTTTGGCTTTGTTACTTACATCTTTGTTACACATCTGCAAAAAAAGAACAAGTTAAGTGGATTGAATGGGTTATAACATACACAATAAAATAAAACAATTCAGTCTCTATTTTTCAAAGAGTATTTCATTTTTTCAACATTTATTGTCTGATATTTTACTGTATATATTTATTTTTTTACTCTTTTATTGTCTCTGTCCTCCATAAAGGTAAGCTCCGTGTGGGCAGGGTCTGCCTTTTACATAATATTATCTCCAGTGTCTAGAACAGTCAAACTCAAGGAAGCCAATAGAATTGTTGTTGGTATGGATGGAGGGCAGGGGAACGGGGGTTAACTAAGAAGTATAAAATTTCAGTTACACAAGATCAATAAATTACAGAGTTCCACTGTACAACTTTGTCTGTATAGAAATCAATACCATATTTTACACTTAAAAATCTTTTGAGAGTAGATCTCATGATAAGTGTTCTTAACACAATAAAATTATGGGAAAAAAAAGAGTGGAAGAGATGAGAGGAAGTAGCACACAGGATAAAACTCTAATGGGAGTGTTTGGATTTTTGAGGAGAGACAGCTTTGCATAGCAACATGTATTTGAATCTACAATTTAGCAGCAAAACAATTATGGGACAATTGCAGTGATGATGTAGGGTGAACTTATTAGCTAAATTTGAACCTATGCTCCTGGGTCTTGGTCAATTTTACTGCTGTATAATTGAACTCCAGCTGATTGGTTCAAATAAACATAGTTAGAAAGGTTCTATTCTGTTCTTGCTGCTCAGTGAGACTGGGCTCCCAAGAGCTTCAGAAAGAATGAAAAGGAAAAAAACTATTATTTTCTGGAAGAGCTAACAGATGTTTCTTATGCTATCAGATAATTGAGGAAACAAAGTACATCTGGTCATTAAAACCTAAAAAATAGTTGTACGAATTATTTAGAGGAGAGTTGACCTTCTAGTGATTTTGGAAGAGATAGGTATTTATGTTTAACTTTTACTGACATTTTAGTAGTGATGATAAACCAAAATTTAACTAGCAGGTGTTTGTAGGTGCATTTCTTGAAGTGAGGGGGAAAGAGTGGAGGAGATCTTTAATGAAATATGCTGCCTTATGTTTTAGGATTATAACCATCTTAAATCCATGTAGTTTGTTTAATAGCCATAAATATATGATTAGAGAGACTTAACTTGAGGTAATAAGTACATAGAGAGCTCATAATTAAAAATAATATTTCAAGAACAATAATAAACTTATTACCATGCTCATTATCCAAGTCATGTTCTCTTTGAATACAAGTGTTCTCATATACAGTCATGAATTGAATTCTGACAATAACTGAGTTTAAAGCATTATGTATTCGAGTTCCATGTTAGGGTAGAGTGCTTGGATTTTTCCCCCCAGGATTACATCTTTTTGTTAATTATACATCATTATCATCTTTATATAAAATTTTGTAATTTTATAGCCCTTAGAATTCATGATTTTCTTTCCTTTACTTAAACATTTTATCTTTACAAACAAGAAATGGGTTCATCTCATTAAATGTTCTTCTGGAAAACATATCCATTATGTAAATCTGTTCCATCTTTGACAGTTTATAAGCAAGGGGAAAATTGAATATCTATTTAGAAATGAGAAGATTCCAGAGTTTTCAGTTAGTGTCTTTTTCTAATTTATTAGACTATTGGAATCTTACAATTTAAAAGAATTCCCATTTGTGTTTATTTACTGTTCTTGATTGGTTCCAAAAATAAATTTAGGTGTTAGTTGAGCTCACCTATGCTCTTTAATAATTTCCTTCCTGTGAAATATGCTTCCTGAATGTGATGATATTTTGTGTGAAGCAATTTCCTTTTTTGCCTAATTTGGAGATTGTGCTCCCCAGTTTGAAACCATCTCCCATATGAACAGTTTATTTATTAACCACCTCCATTATTAAATGGAAGTGATGATAGTAGTGAGACCTACTTCAAGATATAGGCAATGAGAAAACTGAACAGTTAGATCTTTTTATTCTACTTCTTTGGCCAGATATCATATTTTAACATTGAGATTGGCTTAGGCCCAGGATATAATGAGGAACTTTTAAATAGAACAGACTGGAAGAGTAAGAAATGTTGTACTTATCCAAACTCAAGAGCCTCATGGTTGTATGTAGTCAATTTCATTAAGAAAAAACTGGATATAAAACTGATCTTTTCTCCCAGAAGCTACAGTCTTGTTGAGGAGACAGATATAAACAATGAGTATAGCAAAGATGGCAATGAATACTGTAATAGGGGTAAAACTGAAGTCTTGAGGGAATAGAGGGAGAAAGACAAATTATGATTAACTCAATTTGTGAAGGTCTTATTGAGAAAGGAGTATTTGAATTGTGTCTTAAAATATAATTAGAACTTTTCAGGCAGATATAGGTGTTAGGAGGGTTCAAAGATATTGGGGGAGTATTCTAGTATCCAGAGTCTTAGCTGTTCCAAAGTGGAGTGATATCGGCTCCTGAGACTGCATTACATCTAGTTAATGGAGTTCCCCTATGATAACCTCCTCACCTTTCATCTTTTCCCAAGATGGTCTAGATAATTCTGGGTCTTGGCTGACACTCCTGATGATGCTGGGCACATTCAGAAATCTAAGTCCAAGAAGTGTAGTAATACTTAGATTTTTTGATGTGTGCCAAAAATTAAAGGTGACATAAGCTCTTAAGAGAAAACCAGAGAAGAAATTCTGAGGAAAAGCAGTTATTTTTCCAGATAAATTGTTTTCCCCCAGCCTCTCCACCATCCTAATCTGAGGTTTGGTATGAGATGAATGGGTAGATTTATTAGACTTTGCTGGAAGGTAGAAGAATTAAGAGGAAACTTTGTAAATAATATAATTATTGGAGCTGTTAAACTTTCTCTTTTGAATAAGGATTTGAATGGATTATTGCTTGACTTCCATGGCATGAACTATATTGGGTATTAATCAACCCTCCTAAGATCTTGCCTTTGAGATATAACATCTGTCATAGTTT
Organism: Rhinolophus hipposideros; assembly: GCF_964194185.1. Classification (NCBI taxonomy): domain Eukaryota; kingdom Metazoa; phylum Chordata; class Mammalia; order Chiroptera; family Rhinolophidae; genus Rhinolophus; species Rhinolophus hipposideros. Next base: position 79,446,420 of record NC_138047.1, read on the forward strand.
TCTGTTCTGCACTCATTACCAGGAGCTTATTGGAAAAAGTAAACTCAAAAATCATCCCATTAGTGTTTATGTGTTTATGACAGACTATTCTTCTTAGACCAGTTTAGTGAGTATTTACTCCATTTTCCTTTAGGAATGTCTTATTTCTGTAAAGTTTGACAGCTTCCAAGCAAAACCTTCAGCTATTTTACCTTAGAAATTTATTGTATATGCTTACAAATGTCTGAAATTTTATCACACCCAATTCAGGCTGACCTCTGGAATCCCTATTCCCAATATTTAATAATTTACACTAAAAAAACCAACAACACTTAATTGGCTCCCTCATGTACACACAGAAAATCAGATAGTTCCTCTGCTTCTAATCTACTGGGGAACACTACATGTAGTTATTCATCCACTTGCAGAAAGCTGGAAAATTATTACCATGTGAGTAGAAAGAAGTAATAATTACATTTATTGTTATATCATGGGTGAGTAATTTAAATGCTTTTCAGAGACCGGGCAGGTGACAAACAAAACAAAACAAAACAAAACAAAAAACAAACAAACCCTGACACTGACAAGTGTAATTCAATAAATGGTAGTGATACAACTTGATATTCTGCCATTTTGTTCATCTTAATGCATTCAAAAATTGAGTGGATGCCCAAAATATATTTGTGGACCAAATGTGCTTCAAAAGTTGAGGTACTTAACCTTTCTGAGAATAAAAATAATATGAGATCCTGCGTTAGTGTTAAATGAGACTTAAATCAGTACGTGGCAAATAATCAGCACTATACAATGTCACCTATTATTATTAAATAAGTAAAAATCCTTCCTTTGCTCATTGGAAACATAACTTTTACATGAAACTAGAATATTTCATTGATGCCTGTTAATTCTTGAGTAACCATTCATTCATTTAACAGTATTTCCAAACAGTTACTACGTGCCAGACATTGTTCTTGGAGCTGAGAGTTCAATGGTAAATAAAATTTTTCCCCTCAATGGAGCTTAGTCCAATGATAATAATAGACACTTAATATAGTTATAATAACTTGTGGTAAGTACTGGTAATATGGAAGCTACCAGTTGACATAGCAACACATTGTGGGACACTAACCTAGAATTGGAGATAGGAAGGCTTAATGAAAGCATGCATTTTTGTGGTGATACCTGATGGTATTGTATCTTGAGGTCAGCTGTCAATAGCCTGTTTTCAGGTTGATTATTCTCCACTTTTATATTGGAAAGAACAAAAATATGTCCTCACTGGAATAATCGTCCTAGATTTGGATTTGTTGTCCCTAATTACTATATTTCTGCAAGTCTTAGTTTATGTGGACTTACAAAATACCTGATATACTGTCATAACACAGCATGGGATCCTCTGATTTCATTAGATACTTCTATACCTAAGAGCATCTGGCTTATCGTATTAAGAAATGGCATCAGAAAGACTCAGTTCCATGATTGGGACACAAAATTCAGTATACATGTACAGTTAGTGACCAGCTAACTGTACCAGCTACACATTTCTATTTTTCTCATAGTTATGGATTCAAAAACCAAAGATATGGAAGAGGGGATGGTTTTTCTCATCATTAAACCTTTTGACAGATTCATTAAAAAAAATTTGTTCTCATTTCTGAGAGTCTTGATCTGATAATTTCGGAGTTTTAGTGTCTAAGAGATTGAGTCCACATTAAGTATAGCATTCATAAACAGGAAATATTTAGTGTTTTTAAACCTCATGTAAAAGGCGTCAGAACTATGTATCCTTATGTAACGTGTTTTTTGTGTTTGACATTACATTTTGATATTTATCTATATGGGTCGAGATAGCTCTATTTCATTCATTTTAACTATTGTTATCATTATATGAATATACCATAATTTATCTTTTCCATTTTGATGGATATTTTAAATCATTTCTATATCATTTTTCTATATAGTCAATATTACAACGAACATTATTTTTAATGTATAAAAAACAGTCTTTTTATACATTAATTCTCTATATACTAGAGGTAGAATTTCTAGCTTATAGGAAATATCTATTTTTAGCTTTATTGGATGGTATTAGTAGTTTTTTAATATGATTGTATAAATTTATAACATAAAAACAGTGTACAAGCCTTAGTATTGTCAGACTTTTCTGATATGTACCAAATTATCTCAGTTTTGTTTAACCTTGTATTTTTCTAGTTACAAGTAAGATTGATTATCTAGGCATATATTTATTGGGCAGTCAGAGTTTCTTTTTTGTAAATTGTCTCTTAAAATCTTTAAAACCAGAGTTCTTTGGCTGCCAATATTCACAAATTTTCCCATAGCGAGAAAAAGGATCAGGGTCAAATTATTACTTTTTTTTTCACCTTTTTTATATGTGGCAGTTAATATCAGCCTTCTGTCCTCATATTAATTTTTTCTGTTTTCTTTTTAAATTAAATTTTTTAATTGTATTTTTGTCCTATAAACCAGGTACAATCTTAATATTTTGCATATGTAATTAATTTTCAAAGACTTTATTAATTTACCATCATGAAAGATTTATGCAAATCAGACTATTCTAATTACTGCTAGCTATTATAGTTGTGGAGGCAAATAATTTTTTCCTACCCTCTGGCTTCTTCCAGCTGATCTAATAATCAAATCAATATAAGACAGATTTACAAAGGAAAACAACCAAAAATAATTGCATACATATATATAGGAACCCCATGTACATGATAGCAACAGGGACTCCACATACATGAGAAGTTAAAAGACAGAAAGTTGAAATGAGTTATATATGGCATTCTGAGCTAAGGCATGAGGTAAGGTAACTGGACCTTCAGAGGGGAGAAAAGTCATTCATAGAACAATAAGAGTAGATGTTAAATAATTAGAAATTTGCCCTACCCTAGAGATAAATAAAATATATATATATCTGATAATATAGCCTGCAGAATCTCAATTGCCTTCAGCTCAAAATAATCCACATCTAAAGTGGCACATCTTGGGACTACTGTTCTGAGCCCCTTAGTCCCACCTTTGAAACTTCCTGAGTAGTTCACATTTCAGATGTTAGGTTGGTAGATTGTTCCATATCTCGTTACACCAGTCTCAGTCTAGGAAATAGGTCAATTCAGTTAAAGAGTTGTGTCTCATTTCAGGAAGCAGTGATGTAGGTGGGCCTCCAAAATTAGACCTAATTGTGTAAGAAATCAGATATTTATTATGAGGCAACTCTATGAAAGTAAAAGAAAACAATAATTAATTATTGGGGCAAATTATAATCGAGTTTCCAAATTCTGAAGGCAGATAGTTGAGAAAATTTCTAGAGGTCTGTCTTGAAACATCTTTAGATAGAGTGAGGGCAGGCAGGGACAACCTGATAGTTTCCTGCTCTGCAGTTTGAGTGCTTCTGGTGATTTTTCTGCAACAGGAATGAATATTGCCCGTGGGTGACCTGTTGTGCTGATTTCTTTAAAGTTTACTTCAAGTTGTCCAACTTTAGCTTGCATGGCTTTAGCAAAAGTGCACTTTTAATTCTCAATGATCTTAAGTGAAAAGGGTGGGAAAAAAATCAGCAATGTCAATTTGGAGAGTCATAGCCAGGTACTGGAGGAAAGCAGAAGAATTCAGTACCCAGCCCAATTTACAGGTAGGGACCTCAAAAGACAATGAACAGCACTAGAATCTAATATCCACACAAGTGTATTACTGAAACATAATATTTATCTCTAAAATCACCCCACTTTTACCAAAGAGAGCCAAATTAATACTATTTTTTTTTTTTTTTTTTTTTTGCAAAATAAGTCTAATTTCTATAAACTTGGGCTGTTATTTATTTAGGTGCAGCAGGAAGAGTAATTAACCATATAAACTCTTATAATCTGCTGTGTTGAAATTGTTCATAAGGAATCTTCAAATTGAACTTTAAAATGCCTCTTGAGGCCCGAAGAGCCAAGGTAAGGACTTGCTACCAGCCTCCAATTCCTATAGATTTGGGTGAATTCCTCTCCTTGCAAGGTCCCCCAAATTTCTTGAGGTTCCTGCACCTGCCAGGAAGTAACTGTCTTTACTCACCTAGTAAGGCAGTTGGGAACCCTGTAGGCATATCTGGCTGGTATTTCCAAGGGTTTTATCGGCTTTCATAAGTCAGTCTTAATTCCTTAAAGCTGTCTGGTCATTTCTGAGTCTATGCATGTTTTTCTCAAATATCCCATTCCAGTCAAAGTCTTGGTAATATAACCAATTTCCTATTGTGTCCTGTTACAAGGAGAACAGATTCTTATTGAACTTATGCCAATAACAATATTGCCATGAAAATAAGAATATTCAGAGTTTCTGAACTCTGGAGGGATCAAATAGGAAAAGATCAGTGTTTCAATTCTGCCTCACAAATTGCTGGAAGTCAGAAGTTAGCTTAAGAGGAAAGGTTCCTTTATGTCTGGAAAAACAAAAAAATTAAAGAACCAGCAATGTTTCAATTAAAAATGCATAAAAATTGTAATACTCCTATTAATTCATTCAATTAAGACTTGTTCTACTTGAATTCAGTTTTTTCCATTAGTTCTCTCAATCTTGCCTGATGATTGAGGGTGATAGGGACAGTGATAATTCCAAGTTTGCAAGGTTTCTGTCAAGGTTCATATGATTTGCTCAGTAAAGTGAGTGCCTTGCTTACTGGAGATTTTGGGAGGAAATCACATTTTCTAACAGTTTCTTTGCCATTTTGAGGGCATTAGTGTTGGCAACAGGGAGAGGCTTCAAAACATACATACAATACTAAGAACACGTTGATAACCCAGTGGCAGTTTAATGAAGTCCAGCTTAAATGCATTACAGTGGATGAAGGAATGCAAAAAATGTAAAATGGAGATTCCTAGGGAGCTTTGAAAAAACAAGCATCTGTGTTAGGTTTCCCACAGTCTAACTATTCATTTAATTTACAGCCACTGTTTACCCATGTAATTTTCCCTGATTTAGGAGCAGACTGTTGGCATGTTACAAGGGCATCAGGATGGCAAAAGTCTGGTAATGAGGGGTCATTTTTGCAAAAGCAAAATGAACTTTATGCATAGGTGCCACGATTTTCATAATTCTTGTTGCTGCTGCCTTTCCATGAAAATCATCTAAGGTATTTTCCTGATACTCATGTGCAGTACTTTTAATGTGAGCTTTAGTTTTAAAGACAGACAACATTTTATACCTGGACATATGAGAATTTTAGGAATGCCACACAACTTCTGGAACACTTATATACCTATACAGACACAACACAAAGAAGGCTTAGCAATTGGACACTTGACTAAATAGGATCACAAGTTATTATAAAACAATACTTAATTGTCTATCTGATCAAAGTAACAATAAAAGATTTCAAAGTCAAATACAGAAGATTAACTCTAACTATTAAGAAGATTCCGTTTTCTTAAGTAATCAAAGACCTGATTAAGATGACATAAAATGGAGAAAATTATTTTGAAAAGAAAAATCTGTTATAATATCTTATCAGAAGCAAATTGACACTTCAAGAAAACTTTCTCCTTTTTGCAGATGGAGTAAAATTGTGTTTTAGTTTAACTAAGTTTAGTTTAACTCAATTTTAAAATCCTTGTAATAACAATTTAAATATGCAGCTTAATTACACAAGGTAAAATTATCTTTCACTCTTTCCATTCTGAAACAACCAGGACAAAATTACTTTTGTTTGCCTTAATGAAGAACATCTCCGTATCTCCTGTTGTTTTTTTTTTAAGCCAAAACATATCCTACTATTCTTATGTACAGAGTAGTTTCCCTTATTATTTTTAGTAGCTTTAGTTACATATATTAGAATTTGCAACCATTAAAAAATCTTAGTTTCTTGTGAAAACTAAGAAGTAAGCGATTGTGAACTCCTATGAATACTTTTTATCATCTCTAGAAAGACATATTTTCATAGTACAATCTTTTATTATATCATAAGACATATGTACTAACAAACCCAAATTTATTTTTAAATTTTTCCATAATAAGAAACCAAAAGGAGATAAACTTATGTTCAGTTTTAATGTTTTATTATTTTATCTTATTTGGAAATGATCTGGTTAGTCAGTAGTTTCTACCATTTAACTTAGCAAAAATCTAATATTTCAAGTTGCCACAGATTTTGGGAAACTGCTTTTAAGTACATAACCAATAACACATAAGTACATACCATAACACATAATTTTTGCTAAAAAGTTTCACCTAAAAACCATTTATTCTGTTTACATCTATTTAATGTACTTGTTCTTAACAATTATATCTACATTACCTACAAACACATTAGCCTTTACACAAAATCAGTCATCATCTTAAGTTATTTTTCTGGCTGACAAATTGTGCAACAGAAATAACATGAACTTATTTCAGTAAACCTAGGTAAATAAAGTATTGTATTTAATTCTGATAACTCTAAAGACATCCCTATTTCAGTTAAATCCATAAACTTAAATTAGCTTTAATACCAAATATTTTTTCCCCAGATCACATGAAACTGAAAAACATTTGGGTTAGTTTCTATTATATGTTTGAGAACTTTTATATAAGCCCTTGTTTAAGCCAATTAAATAGGGCTCTTTTACAAACGGACAATACTATCCTGAGGGAGAAAATGCCGCACGACGCAGATGAACAAACAGACAGATACAAACAGAGACTTCCGAGCCTTCATTTTAAATTACTGCCGTGAGACAGGTAAAGCTCACTGGTTATAAAGGAACAGTTGAAATAAGTATCTGATTAAATTGCTAAAGCTTTTTATTATTAATATTTGTGGAGAAAACAATTAAGATTTGTATTCATGCTTCGCAAGGGAGCGTAGGAGCCAGAAGAGCAGTTGTACTTTGGAAAATAAACTTGCTTCCCTATTTTTTTCTTCAGTCTGAGGAATTGAGGGTGCTAGAAATAGGTGAGCTTCGAACTGCTTCTAATGCTGTGTTTCTGGTTTCACAACAGTTTGAAAGATAAAAAAACCAACAAGAACAACAACAAAAAATGGGGTCAAATATATGGTGATGGAAGGAGAACTGACTCTGGGTGGTAAACACACAATGTGATATATATATATATATATATATATATATGTATATATATATGTATATATATATATACATATATATATATATATATATATATATATATATATATATGGTGTATTACAGAATTGTACTAACTATTGTCACCCCAATACATTTTAATTAAAAATAAAAAAACAAAAGAAAATGCTCCAGAAAAAAAAGATGCTCTCAATTCTCCAAAGAATTAGGCTGTAACTTAAGTGACATCATAAGTTGAACTACAGATCCAACTACATCGTCCCTAATTTGCATATTTCCCTCTGGGAACACAGTTTTATTTTAGCTGAGGGGAGGAAGTCTAAAAAAAAATTCCTATCAGGATATGAATCTCAGCTTCCAATTTTGCCAAATTTCTGATTACAGATATTAAATTCGATGTCATATCAGGTTTCAACCAGGACAAAAAGTAAATATTTCTGACAGTATTAAATGATTCTATGGATTCAAGCGGGCACAAAGTGATTAACTTCCAGAGTTCATTCTTTCTGAGAGTTGAAAGAAAATCACTGACAAATTGCCTGTCCCAGGCAGGCAGAAGCCAAGTCAAGCCCTTAGGACACAGGAGAAAATGAATCAATAACCAATTGGTGTGGATTTTGGAAGGAAGACACAATGTGATGTTTTATTTCCCTCTCTCACTGGACTCAGCAGTTAATCCATTTACAAAAAGTTTTGAGGATCCTCCCTGGGTTTTAGAAAGTTATTTGTGGCCATTAGATTGCCCTTTACACCAAGGAGATAAAGATTTACGGGGAGAATCACCTATAAGGAGTAATGTTAGTCTTAGTCTTTTGTTTAGATACCTTTTATCTGTTTATTTTTTTCATTAGCTTTTTGCAACAAATGTTTTAAGAAATCTATTTTTTTTCCTTTAGCATCTAATTAATATAGCTTGAAGGAATTTATGTGTCTTCTGCGTTAAAATATTAGGCTGGGGACATGTTCCCTAGTGAGACACAATGTCTAACCTTTGAATGTAATCGGGTAAAAGAGATACAATCACGTCAGGTGAAACCTGTTTAAATACACCAATTCTCCTGAAACTTTAATCTTAATTTCATCAAATCTTACATTGCTAACTCTAGGATCCATTTGGACTTTATGCATAGGTTTTGGTTTTACAATTCTGGATAGAACAATTATTTCCAGCCAGAATAATATTCATTCCCATAAATCATTCAGATAAAGCTGACACAGTTTCTTTACATGAAGCCTGTTTAAGCATCCCGCTTTTCATAATCTTATCAATCCTTAGATTTCTATATTATTTTAATCTAATTGTAGCATGAGTCAGAGCTTCACCAATGGATTTTGGTGTCACAGGTTGTAGGACTCCTATATCAAAGAGTACTCGAAACTTCTCCACCCTTGTCCATTTTACCCACTCCTGTGCAAAAGGCTTTAGGTCCCTAGCAAGAGGTCAAGCTAAAGGACTCTATCTCTGTTGTCAGTCTTTAACTTGATTAATCAGCCTTACTGCTGCCCCAAACAATTGCTGGTCAGTTACTCATTATAACCTCTGCCTATCAGCTTTTTAAATTTCTCCAGACTGAGGTAAGTAGAGTAGACTTGTTTGGGGCTCTTTAGTGTTGAGGGATCAGCAGGGGTCACTTTGGTCCATCCAGTCTTTGGTAGTGCTATAGTAAAACCTTTGTTTTAATCTCAATAGTGTCCACTTTATTTATCCCATTTTTTAAAAAAAAAGAACCTTCTAAAGATCTCCATCATGCTGGGACAAGTCCTGTTTACTCTCGTTTCTGATTTCTCTGTATCTCACTTCTATCAATATTTCCTTTATTTACCTATTTCTTAATTTTTTTTTCGATGTCCACCTTATTGGAAAGAGTCCTTTGATTCTCCCCTAGGGTTAGTCTCATTCTCTTGTTAATTAGCCTAATATTTTCATCAGCGAGACCCATGAGAAGCTGAAACTGCAAATTCGATATCTTCTCAAACTGGGTATTTTTAAAGGGAATTCTTAAGTCTAAGTCTTATATTTCTTTGTAACCACTGTTTAAAATTTAGAAGTTTTTTCTAATTCATAGCATCCATACTCTAGCCACTGATGGTAGGATCTATAGCAATTCAATACAATAAGCCTGTTTATGGCTTACTCAAGGGCCACAGGAAAATATAAAAAAAAAAAAATGCAGCCCTCAGTTTTTCACTCCCAGAATAACCTAAGACAGTGAAAAGCCTTTTGTTGCTAAAGGTTGTTAAGCAATGAACATTGAGACAACAAAAGGTCCTTTATGGACCACAACTCCTTATGGTAAATTCCCCTGAGAGCTAGCACAGTTGGACAAAAACTAGAGATGCCAGTTGTATATACTGGTGACACCTGAGCCAGTCACAAGCTGACATATTGGATTTAGCTGCCTGGAATCTAGAGTTAATTGGACTGGCTGCCAAATGCATGTCAAAACATGTACCTTCTGGATGGCAGAGACCAAAAGAGGAAGCCCAGCCAAGCTCTTAAAATATAGAACAAGACAAACAACATGACAGATAGAACAGTGACCATCTATAGGAGAAAAGAATTGATAAAAACCAAAAGCACTCATACCAAATAATCCAGAGTCCCTAAGCCCAAGCAACAAGTTCCAAAAATATTTTCTCCTGCTAATATAAATTTAGAAAAGAACAAAAAATGACTGTCACCACCCTCCTTCCACCAAACTCTGCAGGTAGAGATCCAGGAATCTGACTTGGCAAGAATTCTTACCTTTGTTGGCTCATGTTAGAGGAGCCACGATCTTTCGAATGCAGCAGCTTTGGGATGAATAATGCCCCATCAGTGAGGTATCCTGATCACAGCAGGAACTGTGGGGAAGGATCAAATTTTTGCCTACCCTTTTAGGTTCTTCCAGCTGGTCTAATAAGGTAACATGAGACAGATTAACAAGAAAAAGTAACTGAAGTTAACTACATACATGTGTATGGGAACCCCACATATATGATAGAGTCATAGATCCCACATACATAAAATATTCAAAGACAGAAAGTTAAAATGATGTCTATGTGGTCTTCTGAGATATGGATGAGGTAAGGTGCCTAGATATTCAGAAGGGAGGAAGGTCATTCAGAGGATGATAAGAGCAGATGTTCAGTAGTTAGAAGTTTGTCCTGCATTTAAATAGGTCAAAAAGTCATGTTGGATAATAACTCTTATTATGGGCAAGGCCCCTGTTTTAAATTCCTTAAGGGAGAGGTAAAAGTTTCTCTTGAATCTATAAGATCTTGATTGCCTTCAACTCAAAATAATTCACATACCAAAGTAGCACATCTTGGGGAGTCCTGTTCAGAACCTCTTCATTGTCATCTGAAAAACTTTCCTTCTAGTGTCATGCCCTAGACTTTATAGGTAATTTTATTTTCATTGCCACTAAGACTGTAGAACTTGTTTTAACTATAGTGTCTTTCATGATGGTTCTAAACTTGGGAAGAATCATCAATAATGTGATTTTTACAGCTACTGATGCTTCTTGTACTGATATATGTTGCAACATATTAGCAAAGGGAAGCTCTTTTTAAGGGCAAGTTAGAGACAGAACGATGAGACATTGATAAATGGTAACAGCAAAACTTTATTTTTATTATGTCTCAGCCTCTGAATTCTGTCTATACTATGTTCAAGGATTTCTGGCATTTCAAATTCCTTTAGAGTGTCAGTCTTGGGTCCTAGTTTGTTAAGCATACTAATAAAGTTTAGGAACAAAGTAGGTGTTTCAGATGGCAAGTTACAAATATATTTTTTGATAAATACATCAATTTTGACAAATTTAAATCAATCTAAATTATAAAACAATATTTTTTGACAGTATAAGTGAACAAATTCTTGCCCCCCTCCCTTTTTTTTGGTTTACTTTGTATTCTTCTCTACACAGCTTTAGTCCTTCATATAATACCTTGGGGCATTCAGGAGTCTAATTCTCGTTACTGGCTTAATAACAATGGGCTAAGGCATGAGAGGAATAATGATCGACTTTTATAAAGTGAGCTTCCTCAGGCAAGGAAATAATAACTTTTTTTTTTTTTTTTAAGCCAGGGAGGAAGGGCAGCTTGCAAAGAATGAAAAGAACTTCCTTAGGCAATGACAGTCAGTGAAGGGTGCTTCATAGGAAAGGCTGGGTGACTTATTCCTTCCTTTCATATTTCTCCTTTTAAATAGCCAGAGTACTGTCTTTGTGATCATTTTCTTAGGTCCAGAAACAGAAAGAAAACAAAGAATTAAGTGGTTCCTTACTAAACTACAGAATCAGTTGAATACCTACTCTTCCACGAGTGAGCATAAATTCGTTCTTTAAAGTAGTAATTTGGGGTTTTAAGCTTGGCATTCTTTTGCGATGTTACGGAAATCAGCCACCATACAATAGTATGCTTGAATTCCTCATACTCCTCAAACTGTTTTATGGTGCCAGTAATTTGCTCTCAGTGAGGTGTTCTAGGGGAATACTTTAGGTGTTTTAGAGGAATACTTTGGCTATTTTCACATAGGACTCCAAAATTTCTATCTTGGAATACATTAAATATGTATATATCTCTGTCTCTATCTCTATCTCTCAATCTCTATCTATATCATTGATATCTATACTTATATCTATCTGTATCTGCATCTATGTCTATATATCTGTGTCTGTATCTCTACATCTCTATCTCTATCTGTATATATTTTATATATGCATTTAAATGTATATTTCTTTTTCACCACATCTCAACAGCACTATTCCAAATACCCAATAATTTTGTTAAGTGCCAATTTTTGGTTCTCTTTCTTGTTTCAATATTTGTATTATTTGGAGTCTTTCTTTGCAAAAAATGAAACTGATTTTGTCTAACTTAAGCAATAAGCAAATTTGTTGAAAGCATAAATAAATTTATAGAATGAAAATATTGAGAATTTTCAAAATTTTGGACAATGCAGGAGAACAAAGTTGGAAAATGGATTGAAACCAAGGAATTCTGGAGAGTTGAAGGAGCTCAAAATACAGAGAGAGATCTGTATCAGCACTGGCCAGGTGCTGCCACTGAGTGGAATTAGCTAATGATTTTCCTTTTATCTTTGTATAATGATTTCAGTATTGAAGTTCCAGAAGATATTATCCAATTGCACAAGTTTAGTTCATTTATTGGGGAGTGTGGAAGGAAACTGTGATTTTGTTTGAGAGGGAAAATAGACACCGGATGACCCAAACTGACAAGTATCTCCTACGTGTAGGACAATTGAGAGCCAATATCACTTTTGAAAATAGATATAATAGTTTTTTGTTTTTTTATGTTGTGTGTGTGTGTGTGTGTGTGTATTTTGATCTACTTTGAAATATTTTAATAGATGAGGTTTAAATCTTAGAATTGTCATAAATTAATTTATTTTGTTTTGTTTTTGTTGTCTTATTTTATGCTCTCTGATATTTGTTTTCTGTACTTTCTTAACTGAAAAGTTTTAATTATAAAAGTTTATAATTTTAAAAGTTTACATAAACTATAAGCTCATAAATGGATTTATTCACAATATATAAATAGTATCTACTTTTAATGAACATCATCATGTACTATATTATATTTTAAATAATTTATTAAGACATGCCCAATAAACTTTAATTAAAAAGATAAATAAATAGAAAAGAAAGACATGCAAGCACTTCTTTGAGAAATTATCTACTGTATATTTGTTTTGTTTTATTTTGTTTTACAAGAAGTACTCTATTTTTGATCCTTTTTCCTTCACATTGGCTATAGTTGTAGAGAGGAGTGATATGAAATGAGTCTTTTCTCTTTGAAAGGAAGAGGGGCTATGTAATAAACCTGACAAGCTCAGGAGGCTACAAGGCAGGCCTGAGAAGCTCAGTGGCTGAAAGCAACCACATAGGACAGTGTTATCATAAATTCCTAACTGGGCAAGTCATGGTGGTTGGTTACGTCCCAGGCCTATAGCTTCCTTAGCAAAGGTCAGTCTTTACCTTAAGCAGCCCTGTCCACTGTTCTTATGCATCTAGGATAACATACCTTTGAAATGTCAGAGTACATTTTTTTCAAGACCCCTCAAAGTCATAATCACCAGTACCAGAGCACAAGACCACCAGCATGAGACCCAGAAACTCTTTATTGCTATCATGTGGCCAACTACATACCATCTCTACTTAATGTTAAATGTTAACTATTATGTACCCACCAATGCAAAATAAACATGTATCCTTCTATTTTGCTTTTTACCCAATCCTAGAGATTTCCCCACTTTGCTTTCTCCCATTTCCTCAATCTACCACAAATAGATTTCATGTAGTTTTCCTTACGTTTCCCCCTTTGATTCTAAATGTATAAAAGAAGATGCAAAACTGCCATTCTCCAGAGCGTTTTCTCAATCCAGTTGAGATCTTGCTTCCAGGCATGTCCTCAAATCTTGGCTCAAATAAATTCTTATAAAGCTTTCTACAAGTTTGGACATTCTTTCATTGACACTTCAGACACTTACTTTGGGAAAAACTGAAAATATTAAGTATCTGTCCCAATTCTGATTTGGTAGTGATATATGCTTGAGACCCAGAAGAATCAACATACTGTGAATGTATCTCTGGTATCAGTGTATGATATAATTTCACTATTATCAAATGACACGAGATAGAAAATTATGAGTGCATTCGCATGTGTGTGATCCTTTTATATGAGAAATACCCACGTGAAACTGAATGTTCGCTATAAAGCTAAGTTGGTAGTATTCTCCCCAAAAGCCAACACCTCTATCTGAACATATTATCTCAGGAGAAGTGTGTAGTCACAGAGATGAGTTAGGACCATGAGTACCTTGCCAAGCTGGAAACTCTTGGTTAAGGACAAGTGTCAGAATGGGCTGGTAGAGCTGAGTGCCAGGAAACTGGAAACCAAAGCTGGGAGCCAGAAAATTTGTCTAGAGTTGAAACTCGAGCAGAAGGCTTGAGCTTATCTCAGGAGGAGAGTCAAAACCTAATAGCCAGGAGGAGTCAATAGATTATTGCTAGCAGAGAGGAAAGCAACACAGGCATTTACAGATCAGTCAGTAGTACCAAGTAATAGAAATCTTGCAGCAAGAAATGCCTATTTAGGAGAAGCAAGCCAATTTTGCATTTCTCCTTGAGCAAATGGTTCAGATAAATGCTGTTGAGAAGTTAACTTGGTAGGAGGGGTTAGTTGCTTAGATGGATCCTGGCATGACAAATAAGAAACAGAGATTGAGGGACAAGAACTGGAAACTGGGAATGGCTTGGAACAGTTTATGTAGGACAAAAGCCTGTGGAAAGAAACAATGTGGGTGTGAAAAGTGCTCTTTTTATGCAAAAAAAACGTTGCAGTGGAAGTTAATTAAATTACATTCCTTTCGTTCTTTCAATTTAGCATTTAGACCTTAGGAATTCTTGGAGACCATGTTCTATGATTCGATCTAACATGTTGGTTAATAGAAAACTAAGCAAGATAATAGGAAAACATTATGAAAGAAATCCTTCAGTTACATTTGAAATAGAAATATTTCAATACTGACTTTTAGCCGTGAAACTGTTTTTCATCATGGGAGAAGAAAACATTTTAAAGTTTTTATTTTGGAATATTTAAAATATACACAAAAATAGAAAGAGTAGCACAATGGACCACCGTGTGCCATCTTAGCTTCAACAATCATGAACTTCCTGACATTTTTTGTTTTGCCTATTGCCCCATCATGTGTTGTTTTTGTTCTCAATTATTTTAAAGCAAATCCTAGAATCACATTATTTATCTATAAATGCTTCATTACATATATCTAATAAATTATTACTTTTTTCCCCAAACAAAATAATACCAATATCACACCCAACAAAATTCAGTTATTCCTTAAGAACAGTATTTCTTTGTCTATAGGAAATAATGCTTTTGTTATCTCTTTCTTAGATCGGTATACACATTTTAAAAATCTGTCTTCCTAGCTGGTAAAGATGCTAGAGATTCTTTGAGTCTCATTTGTAAACAAGCCACCTAAAATTATTGTCCTAAGAGTGAAAGTACTTCTGTAATACTGATAATCTCATGTTGTAGGTATCCTATACAGTTAGATAGTACATGCATCTTATTTCCCAATACTGTGTTTGTGGCTTTGACATTTTCAGTGAAAAGAGGATTGGGATAGTATCAGGGACTATCATGGATGAAAAGAAACATTGCATTGGAGGAGCCAAGCATCTGTCCAACTTTAGTTGTTGTCTTTGTCTAGGGACTTGTAATTGCTCACACATCCCAGACAGGAATCAGGTATGAGGGACATGTGTTAACTCTCTGTTAACCGTGAACTCTGTTACAGGTGCTAATATGAAAGACATGAGAGCATAGATTCCTAAGGAAGTCTGAAAAGAGTCCGGAGAAATAATTTTATCCACCTGTTTGCTTCTGGAAAGGACCCACAAGCTATCTAAGATACCAGGAATTATGAAAGAGAATTGATTACTAGCTTCATACATACAAACAAATTGTAATGTTCTTGATTACATGGCAAAAGAATAATATTAAACATATGTATTTTTTTCAGTTGAAGAAGACAAACATTATTTGTTGAGTCTATATCACTGATTATTTTTTTGAGGACCTATTTGACCCAAGCTTCATGCTTAATATAATGTGAGTTCAATCTCTACTCTCAAGGCTTTTATAGTTCAAGAGGCATAATAATATAGAAAAATATCTTATGATTATTTATTCATGCTGTAACACACACATTTACAAATTATAGAGAAGAAATAGAGGCTGATTTGACTAGATACTAATAAAGTGGTAGAGGACCACATAGAATTCCAACAGCATATCTAATATAAATGAGACAGAGAAGAAGTGAATATCAAAAAATTAAATAACAAAGCATCTTTTCTAGTCCATATAATTTTGATTGGGGTATGTGCTTTTGAGAGCTTATAATGCATTTATCCAAGGTAGACACCATGTAGAGAATATGCTTAGTAGCAGAAAGATATAGACATTGTAGTTAGCTACTGACTACAGTATATATCTATATAAGTGATGTAGATTCAGTTATATAATAGGGATAAAAAAATTTAATACCAGTAAAAATTATCAGTGATAATATATAGAAAGCATTTAACACTCCATATATGTTAGTAACATTTCTTACATTAACCAGTATAAAAGAATAGCCATGGAATCATTCTGAGATGGAGAAGTGGGTGGGGAGTGCATTGTCATTAAGGCAGAAATAATGAAATTTTATAGGAAACTATATGTTGAGGCTTCCCAATGAGCCCAGAGGATTATAAGATCCTACTGAAAGTGTAGACTTTACCTTATTTATTTCCTTATTTTACCAACACCTGGATCAGAATTTTTAACAAGGTTGGTGCTCAGTTGCTTAATGAATATTGAGAACTATTTTGAAAATTGAAGTTTGGAAATACTTGTTAAGGTGACGGCTGCTTTAGTTATGATTGAGTAGCTTGTAGCACATCAACTGCTCTACCAAAAATCAAAAGAAAAGCCAGATATAGATTAGATAGATAGATTTTATATATAATCATACACACATACACACACACACACACACACACACACATATATTCAGTTTTCGAGGCATCATAAAATGGCTTAGGCAGCCACAAATTTAGAAGCCGGCTTTCCAGAGATTTTATAATTGCATTGAGTAAGCCCAATATTCTGTATGCATTTGTCAACTCAAAGGACAGTAGAAAAAAATAAGAAACTGAGCAGAAGATGGCTGCTTAGAAGCAGAAAAGCCTTAGAGATAGAAAACTCAACAGCATTTTCAGCAATTTCATGGTCCGGGAGAGATAAACTGGAATGAGGCTTCCAAGGCAGCCAAGGATTGAGGGACTAGAGAACTGGAGTGAGCCAAACAACACTAGTTCTAAACTCCACAGAAAAGGAAGCTAAAAGTCAAGTAGAAAGTAGCTGAAAGGCAGAGCTGAGTGGATTTTTTTCTTCTTTTTTCTATATTATAATCTTGGAAAGGCAAAAATTCTAATTTAAGACCATTCAAGGGGGAAGGAGCAAGGCTCTCATTCACAAACTATCAAGTGCTATGTTCTAGGAGGAACCTCAAAGGTAGCTGAGTTTTGCTGGTAGTATAATCAAACCTCAATTAGCTTGGCATTTGGTTTGATTGGGATACTATGTCTCAGTTCTATCTGCCTTCAAGTGTAGAGAGTGAATTCACTATTGAGGGAGATAACCTCAGCCAGTCCCTCTATTACACCTTATGAAAAACACACTGATCTTCAATTTAAAAAAAAATTACCAAACAAGTTTTGGTGGAAGGGAACCCTCATGCACTGTTGGTGGGATTGCAAGTTAGTGCAGCCACTATGGAAAACAGTATGCAGTTTCTTCAAAAAATTAAAAATAGAACTACCATATGACCCAGCAATCCCACTTCTGGGTATATATGTAAAGAAATCCAAAACACTAATTTGAAAAAAAAAATGCATTCCTAGGTTCATTGCAGCATTGTTTACAATAGCCAAGATATGGAAGCAACCTAAGTGTGTATCGATAGACCACTGGATAAAGAAGAGATGGTACATATATGTGATGAAATGTCATTTGACCATAAAAAAGAATGAAATATTACCATTTGTGACAGTATGGATATACCTGGAGGGTACTATGCTAAATGAAATAAGACAGAGAAACACAAATAACATATGATTTCACTTAAATGTAGAATATTAAAAAAATGAACAAACAAAACAGAAACAAACTCACAGATACAGAGAACAAACTGATGGTTGCCAGATGGGAGGGGGATTAGGAATGGGTGAAAAAGGTGAAGGGAGTAAGAAGTACAAATTGGCAGTTACAAAATAGTCGTGGGGATGTGAAGTACAGCATAGGGAATATAGTCAATAATACTGTAATAACTGTGTATGGTGTCAGGGGGTACTAGACTTATTTGGGGGATTAGTTTGGAAGTTATATAAATGTCTAACCACTATGCTGTACATATGAAAACAATATGATATTGAATGTCTACTGTAATTGAAAAGGAGAAAAAACCAACAACAACCACAACAAACCTCAAGGCAGAATGAAGAGGAAAAGAGACAATAGGAAGAAATCCACAGTTGATCCAGATACTGGAGTTACCAGATACAGACTTTAAAAAATGGATTATTGCTTTCAAAAACATAGATGAAAAAATGACAAATTACACAAGAGAACTAGAATATAAGAAAAAATTATAAAACTGAAAACTACCTACATTGACAATAAGGACTCAATAGATGATGGGCTTAAGGTAATAGGGTACACAGTGAAGAAAGAGTTGGTAGATTGGAATCTTATCCTGTATTTTCTTGGTGTCCAGTGCAGATCCCTTTCCCAGGCTAGTTCTCCTGTCCTTCATTTCCTGTGAGTGTTGGTAGCTACTAGCTCTCAGCTACACTATTCTCTGAAGAAATACTAGAACCATGTCACCATGTCACCCAGAGCATGCTGGGGGTTTATACCCTTCCCTGGGCAGGACCTGCAGCATATATATATGTATATATCATATAATGTATACAGAAGGTACCAAAAATGTATACACATTTTAAGAAAGGAAAAAACTGTATTAAAATTATACTGATGGCAACCACTTTGAGCACCTCTTGTAATCGCAAGTCAAATGTGACTTGTATTCATCTTTTGTTACCAGTATATATTGAGTATTACAATTTTAATACAGTTTTTTCCTTTCTTAAAATGTTTATACATTTTTTGGCACCCTCTGTATTTATATCATTGTATGTAACATATAAGATGAAATCTACACTCTTAACAAATGTAGCCAACATTATGATATAAAAACTCAAACTCCCTAAGGCAGACAGGTTTAGATACTCTATTCTCCTAGGGGATCAGGCTGAGGCTAGACTCCAGCTGAACCCAAATCTTTGCTTGTCTCCTTTGCTCTCCTGCTTTTCTTTTCCTCGCAGGTTCTTTCGGAAGGCACTCTCAAAAAACCACTTGCACAGGAATCCTCATCTCATGCTCTTTTTCTAAGGAATCTAACAAAAGAATGACATTTATTTTTGATAAAAAGCCAATCCATCAAAAGGCATAGTAATTCTAAATTTGAGTTTACCTGATGGCATAGCTTCAAAAAATGTAAAACAAAACAAAACAAAACAAACAAACAAAGACAACAAACCCAAGGAGTAAAATAAATATGGGTAAGACCTCTCAAGAAAAGCTTACAGAACATTAGTGAAAGAAATCAAAGAAGATCTGAATAAATTGAGAGATATACCAAGTTTATGGACTGGTAAATGCACTAGTATAAATATCTCAGTTCTTATCAAGAAGGGCCAGGGGTTATCTGGGGATACATTTCATGTCTAATTTCTTAATCTGTAAAGTAGTTACACGCATGTATTTCACTTTTCAAAAATAGATTGTTTTTGAAAAGATATAGTTCAGAGCTAGTCAGATTAGTAGTCAAATATAAGGAGTTACTTTAAGATTCCATTTGTTATCTCTAAATATTTATGCCAGTATCATTTTTATCTCAGAACCTAAATGTTTGATTACTTCTTATCAAATGTATTATGAATGCTTGTCAAAAAAGTTGTCTTTACAAAGCAGGCTGGATTGGATTCAAATCTCCCAGTGCACATAGCTGGGATAATGGTGGGCATATGAGAAAGCTCTCCTGTTGTGAGAAGCCACCTGCCATGATCAACGCACTTCCATGCACATTCTCACTGAGTATCTCAAGAATGCAAGTCCCTGACCATGTTTCTTAGCAGGTCTTTGCTGCAAGCTACCTTGAAGGATGATGTAACACTTCTTTCTCTGGACAAAAAGCAGTCTATAAAAGCAGAAAGTCTTCCAAGCCCAGCATTCTTGTTCTGTCATGCAACACTCTGAGCATGCATGCGTCATATAGGGCCCGCAGCATCGTGCTTCCCTGTGGCACTTGTGAGGTATGAAGAGCAAGGCAAATGAAAGCGAAGCTCTGAGTAATAAAGTTTCACCTATGACATAGCAGTCTAGCATTTTCTGCCAGTATCCACAAAACAATGAATAAGGTAAAACACATGCCCTGCGCAATTCTGGATCTCAGTAAGGTAACTAAACGTGTAGGGAAGTAAATAGGGAAGAAGAAGGAATAATTGAGGAAGTAGACGATAGCTATAGCTAAGATAAAGATGAAGTGATGAACATACAATGAAAATTAAATGTCATAAATATGAAATAGACAATAAAACCTAAAAGTCTATGCACAGAGTATCTTGCATGCAAAGTAACAATTAGAAAACTGTGAAGAGGGTTATAGTCTGGTCAAAACAAAAGTGAGTTTGAAAATTCGCTTTTTGATAATGTTTTGAAAAATTAGATTAGAAAGAATCTGGATACATAAGCCTTTAGGAAGATAACGTTAATAATATCCTGATTGGGTCAGAAAAAAAAAAAAAGAAAACATTTTTTCTGAAATGATAGCACTCTCACTTTTACCTCCAACACCAAGGAAAACCTCCATTCATTTAGATTAGTTAAATTAATTTCAAAAGCATTTAGTAAACACTTTCCTCCCCTCAGAATGGGCTGTGCAAAGAGCTATTGACTCTGGTTAGGTAGACACTAGGAGTCAAAACCAGACTCTGTGGGAGGGAGGAAAATTAACTTTGGAAGATAATTCATAGGACATGGCCTTGGAAAACAGCAAGTGGTGACTTAACAATTGCCAGGAAGGTTAATGTATTCAAAATTAAGTACTTAAAATTTTGATTTCCATGTAAATTACACCAATGGAGAGGGCGTAAGGAAAACTCCCAGAGAGAAGGTTATCCTATAAAGTATAAGCTGAAATTCCAGTGGAAATTTAGGGATCTTTATGTATAAATAACCGAGGAACTAAAAGCAAAACAAACAACAACAAAATTAAAATGAAACAGTTTTGAAAAAAATACCTTCTTTAAGGAAACAGATGTATAAATTGAAACAGAATGTTTGAAGGGAGACATGCTTAGTATGGACTATGAGCAAAATAATGTATGAGTAAAGACTAAAATAGAAGGGATGAAAACAAGTAAATTGATAGCAAAAAGTACATGAAATTTGGGGAAATAGGTAACAGATATTAGTTAAATGGCAATATCTGGTACATTTTTAAACTTTTTATTTTGAAATAATGCTAACATTTGCAGAAGAGTTGTGAAGTAGTACAAAGCATCCTTATGTGTCCTTCCCTCAGTGTCCCCTGTGCTTCATTTTACAGGACCATGATGTAATGATAAAAAACTGATTGGATTATAGGTGGTCATTGCAATTTGGGAGAGAAGTCACAATAATCAGCAGAAGCTGTGGTCAGAAAGGAGGGCATGAGAAGTGGAAACTTAGAAGACTACCTAGAACCACACAACAGAATGTAATCAGGAGGCTTAATTGAGCGTTCAAAATACTGTGTGGATTTTGTACTAATGTGGTTTACTTTAACTATTTCTCTAAACAAATTGAGATAAAATTGCCCATGATGGCAGCAAAATATCATTGTTTTCTCTTTTGTAGAAAGTTAAAGCAAAAGACAATCTAATCATTTTAATTCTTCAGATGCATTTAAACTACAATGTCTTTTTACACATTTACTTATGATAGGCTTGAGAGTGCTTTGAAAATTAGCATATCTATTATGAAGAATCTCCAGATGACCTCTTAAGTGACCATTTTTCAGTGAATACCATGCAAAATCTTTTGTTCTAAAACTCCCAGAAGTCTGTCACATTCTCCTGATTACTTTATCATAAATTCATATTGTTTATTAATGATCTCTGGCATCAAGCCCTATAGGTAAATATCTTGTAGAGTCCAACCCTCTTCCCAAATTTCTTCTAATGTTTCCCTTATGGATCCATCTATCAAAAGGATCAAGTTTAATAAAGAAAGGGAAATAAAAACAAATACTCTTCAGTTTTCAGTGTGCATCTATGTCAATAAATTTTATAAGGAAGCGCTTAGGAATTAAGACTGAGAAACTGTCTTAGAGTACTTCACATGGCATATCTGGTTATTGCTGATACCAGGTTTTGTTCATGTTATTCTTGGAGGCTAGCATCAGATGCTGCCTTGTAAATGACTCTTTTCAAGTATAATTTAGATTGTCAGAGAAAAATATAAACAAAAGTAAAATGTGGGCCAAAGTCAACATTATTTTAAAAACTATAACCATAGGTCCAAAATGAAGTAACTTTTTTGGCTAACTTCTGAAGTTTTGCTAAGCTGTCTATGATTGAAATAAATGAAAAAGAAGAAGGAAAAAAATAAAAAAAACCCACCGGAGCTGAGAAGAGACAATACTAATGTTCATAGGCACAACTACTTATGAGAGAAAGCAGACCTGGAATTGAGATGTGAATTTTCCTCAGTCATCTAGTGCCAATCTGGACATGAACACTTCTTCCCCAATCCCACTTTGTTCGAGCATATAGGAGTCTTGATTCTTCCGTGGGTCATAGTATTCCTTTCCCCAGGGTATCAGTGAAGGCTTTCCTCGAAAAGCCAGCTGTGCCACACAGCCTCTTACCACCCTTGAACCAGGTCAGATTTGGTTCTGCATTTTCCCATAGAGTTCTGCTCAGTCTTCTGGAATTGAGTCACTAGGGAGAATACTAGGGGATAAATTTCATTGCCCAATGAAGATGTCACACTAGCTGTTTATTTCCTTATGAACTGAAGCCTTTCTCATGTAATTGAACAGATGCCTTCAAGTCTTAGTCTTAATTCACTTTATAGTTTACAAGTGTTTTTATATTATATGACACATTTGCCTTCACAGTAATAACCCTATAGGGAGACCATAGCAGGTATTAGTATTCTTAATTGTGTAAATTAGAAAATTGAGGCTTAAAAAGCTTTATTGATTTTACCCTCTCTTCCCATGTTCTTTCTATTATTTACCTATGATCATTTTAGTTTATTTCTATAATTCTTTTAATTAAAATATACATATATGCAATATGTTCTCAACAATTTTATAATGCATGCATTAAAATGACCATAGAAATGTTATTATGGGCTATCCTCAAGCAAATAAAATTTATAAAGTAAAAATATATATTTACCCTAAAACTCTGATATAAAAATGCTCTAAATTCTGCATCATTTAAATAGCTGGCCTGTCTTCTAGAACTTTTTGTGAATCTTTGAAATATTTTGAGTCTGCAACAACTATTTCCAATAAAAGAGGCTTTTTTATTTGGTATTTTCTTTAGTGGTTTAAAATATGTTATGAAACATGAATAACAATAATACATGTGTCAACATTAAATTTAAGTTGTGGGTCACATTTTAAAATTTGGGTAACTGTTATATCTAGAAAAACGTACATAAATATTGAAGTTGGGAAACTTGCTGTCCTCTGTAGAAACCAACATCTTGATGCTAATGCATGTCTATGTGTGCTCACAAAGGTATTAATAAGTTGTAATAAATATAGTCTTCACACCACAAATTTCCTGACTATTTAGGAAATCATTTTCAAATGCTTGTTGTCTGCAAATCTATACCTTGGCATATAATTTGAAATAATAATATGATGGAGTTAAAAAAAAATCAAGGACAAAAGCAGGATTTCTTTAATTCTCCAAGGCAGAGCATATGAGAGAAAGTTAGGAATGAGCCCTTTATCAAGTCATAAGATGGTATTCAATTGAAGAAATACCATTCATTGAGAATTGGGCTACTCTACAGTTGGAAATAGTTTTGGCTTTTGTTTCAGCACCGTTAATATTGGGGAACCTAGAGTATTATGGATCCATGGATTTAATATGTTGTGTATAGTGAGTTTAACATCTATATTTTCTCAGTGCACTTTGAGTTCAACAATTCTATGTTAGATATGAAAAAATGTCAGCAGAACACACTCAAGAGCCAGAATTATTGCAATTAAAAAAGAAACATGGTTCAAATAACTTAAAGAGACCAGTTTCACATTCTTAATATTTCTGGAGTGTTAAAAAGAGCAGAATGAAAACTAGTAAGAATATACTCAATGTGGAATAGGAGTACAAAATTCGCACAAGGCTGAATAGTAGAATAAACGTGTATAGAAAATTTACTTGACAATGTGGATATCTGAAAGTGCCTAGGATGTAGTAGTAATTTGATATGAAAGTTTATTTGATATGAAATTAAATTTGAAGTTGTTTGATAAGGCAGGTGTGTTTTGCATACCACTGCTGTATTCCTGGAGAAGTGCTATGAAAAGGTGGATAATCCAAAATATTACAGAATACCACCACTTAGATAACATATTTTTTTGAAGGATCTTAGCTTCCAATAATGATTGACGGATCTTGTTCTAAGACATTGGATACCACCGCTAGAGGAATTGTGAAGTTTGTAAAGTGGCTGAGAACTTTTTTGAAAGAGTGGATGTTATGTCCACCATAAAATGGCATACTGATTTGTATATCATAGTTACCCCATAATATTTATTGAATAAAAGAATTCAACTTTGAAGAAAATTATTTTTAAAGGTTTAGATAAGTCTAGACCATCTATATGAAAAAGTTTATTTTTTTCCATAGAGAGAAATCTTTAAAACAAAAGAAGCAATAATTTATATTAGAAAAAATGTTTAGTAATCTCTGGCAAATGCAATGTATCTCACCATTTTATATTTTTTAAACAAAATTTTAAAGAGATATAAGTATTATTTCTGGTTTTTCTTTTTAAAGAAACTTAACCTAGTTATTGTTTGTGGTAATCCGGTGTGTGTTATCATAACAGTTACGTTTCAGGGACATTTATTCCCAGGACAAGATGAATGTGAATCTTACTTCAGGATGAGTTGTACCTTTATTAATAATTCATTCATTTATTTTGAACAAAGCTCATAGCCAATGTGGTGATTTGTCATATAGAGAAGTAGAATCTAGATTATGTTCAGAGTACCGCAATGATTTGAATGTGTTTTGTTTTGCTTTGTTTTGGTACAGGGTTGAAACTCCATGTGAATATAAATAGAGGCTCACTGGCATTTACTTCCAAAAATTTGTTCTAACCACAGGTTCATTACAGTATACACACATTGGGAGACCCAATGATGAAAAGGAAAGTGCTTTCAATGTCAGGAGCACTGGCATACCTAATCTACCATTAATAAGTTGATGTTGGTTGTTAATTTATACTGTCTAGACCTGTTGCCTCATTTGTGTAATGAAAGGCTTGTACTAAGTGAAGTAGAGTTCTATGCCTCTCCTACTTGTTTTTAGTTTTTATAATTCTTAGATTTGTAAATTTAGATTATATCTCTTGTTTCCTTAAATTTTATACATACCACGTTAATTGTTTTAAAGTTTGTTATTGGTGATCAAATTTAATCTTGTCTCAGAATTTTATTCTGAAAAATTTCACAAATGGCATTAAACTCTGTTTTTCCAACAATTTTGGTAATTAAGACATTTGTCCATGAAAACTAACTTTGGCATTGATAACTGAGGCAAAGGCTTTGAAAAATCTGACTTGGGAAATAATTTCACAACATATTGCCACACAATTAGAAACAGAACTATTTTTGTATTTCTCTCCCTCTCCTCTCTGTGTCTCTATCTGTCTCTCTGTCTCTCTCTCTCTCTGTCTCTCTGTCTCTGTCTCTGTCTCTCTCTCGCTCTTCTCTCTCACACACACACACACACACACACGCACACACAAAAAATGAGAAGAAAAATATTTGTGTTCCTTTAAAAAATTTTACTAAGCATTTGATAATAAGTAAATTGCAAAATAGCTCTAAATCTAAATTTTAACATATGTATCCTATATATACATATATATGATAACATATTTGGATCAAATATTGTGTTAGGAAAAATAAATCCCTGTGCCAATGCTTTGAACTAGAAACAAATTAGGGCATTATAACTTCATTTAAATTTTTTAAATTGAATTATGACATACGTACAGAAAAGTACAATTTCATAAGTGAAAAACTCAAGAATTATTACAGCATAAAAAAGACATGTAATTACTACTGAAGTTAAAAAAAAAACATTATCAGGAATCAAAAAGCCACCTGCATACTTATTCCCATTCTTCATCCAAAAGTTAACCACTGTTCTAACTTCTTATACTGTAGATTAGTTTATACCAGAATTTCAGCTCTATAAAAATGGAATTAGCATGTATTCTTTTGTATCTAGCTTCTTTCACTAATGAGATTTATCTGTTAATACGTGTAGCATTTGTGTGTCATATTAATTTGTCCATTTCATAGCCATATATTATTCCATTATATACCACAATTTATCCATTCTACTGTTGGTGGACATTTGTGTTCTGTCCAGTTTTAGGCTATTATAAATGATGCTTCTATGCATATTTTTGTAATGTCTTGAGCTGAACATATATATGCATTTCTGGTTGTTTGTGTTGTATTGTTGTTAGGATTCAGTGATGATTGTTTCAACATTTTATTGTAGGTTTTGTTGCTGGATACAAAATAAAAGCATAAACCTATATTTTTTTTGTTATTGGAGATCAGTACATACATGTCTACACTATAAAATTCATTGCAAAATATGAATTTATTTTTAGGAATACTTGCTGTCGAAGGTTGTCCTTATTAATATTTAGGAGTGAAATTGTTGGTCATAGGATATATTTTGGTTCAGTTTTAGTAGATAGTGCCAACAAGTTTTTCAAAGTGATTGTATTTATTTACAATCACCAAAACAGTATATAATATCTTGCTCCATATATTTGCCAACACTTAGTATTTTATCTCTTTTTAATCATTATAGTGTCTGTGTGTGTGTGTGTGTGTGTGTGTGTGTTTGATGGTATTTCATAATGGTCAACGTGTATTTCTCAGATAAAGAAACTGAGCTTCTTTTCAGAGGTTTATTAATCATTTGATAGGCTTTTTTGGAGTGGCGGGAGTAAACAGCCTTTCAAAATTAGTTTTTGTTTTTCTATTGAGTCCTATGACTTTTTCTTATTTCTTTGTATCTATTCTTGATAAATGATATTGGCTGATAATACGCATTACAAATAAACTTCTCCCAATCTCTGGGTGATCAGTTTTCTCTCTTAATAGTATCTTTTAACAAATAAGAATTATTCAATTTAATGTACACATTAGTATCTTTTAACAAATAAGAATTATTCGATTTAATTTACACATATTAATGACTTTTATGGTTAATCCATGTTATGTCCTGTAAAATTGTTTTTTAACTTCCAATGTCTCATGAAAATGTCCTTCTAGAAGCTTTATTGTTTAGACTTTCAAATCTTCACTGTCATTTTTCATTAAGAAATTTCAAAAACCTATTTCATGAAGCAAGGTAAAGTCAATAATAAACGAAAAGAAAAAGAAATTACATTTTCCCCACCAAAGCATGTGCTTTTCTGTGGCTATAAAGTATCTCTTTGTGTTGGATTGAAAGGTTGAGTTTAAAGACCAGTTTCTTCTAAATATTAACTTTTTTTTAAGGTTTAATAATCAAAGGGCATACGAAAAATTGCCTAAGTATTATGTGTTTACAGTTCTGCAGTTTTTTTGGCTATTGGAATTCATCCAAAAAGTTATCAAATACATAATTTCTGTTATGTTACAATGAAATAATTATTATACTTGGTATTTTCAGACTTATTTGTTCTTTTTTCATTGTTTGACTTGGTTCCCTTTGCGCCAGGAAAAGAATTCCCTCAGAGATTTTCAGATAAATAAAAATTTCAATGGGTTTATTTCAAAGATTATAAATCAGTCATTCACAATTTATTGTAATGTTTTCTGTAAATATGCTGAAAGTAAACTAAAAGAAAGAACATAAATCTGATAAAAGAGGAAAAAATTGAATGAAAAGAAAAAAGGGGACTCTGCATGAAAATGTCTATTAGTCACCTGTGGTTGTCGGAAAAATGTACACATTTAGTTTTGGTGTTTGTGTGTACACACATATGCAACTCATATACCCAAATGCTTTATGTCTATTTTCTTTAATTGTATTTTTCAGACTTTTTATAATGAATATAATAATTTTATGTTCAAAAACATGTTATTACTATATAATTGCATGTAGGTTATAAAATATAAAAATAATATATTCTCATGGCTACAACATAAGCAGATACATGTTATTTTACTTATTTATTTTTTAATTAAAGTTTATTGGAGTGACAATTGTTAGTAGTTACGTAGATTTAGGGCGTACAATTCTGTAATACGTTATCTATATTTCTCATTATGTATTCACCACCCAGTTCTCTTTCCATCACCATGTATTAGACCCCATTTACCTTCTTCTAGAGCCCCTCCCTCCTTACCTTCTGGTAAGCCCTAAATTATTGTCTATGTCTATGAGTTTTTGTTCCTTCATTTTTTTGTCTTGTTCTTTTGTTTTCATTTTTATATACCACATATCAGTGAAACCATATGGTTCTCTACTTTTTCTGTCTGACTTATTTCGCTTAGCATTATACTCTCAAGATCCATCCATGTTGTCGCAAATAGTACTATTTCATCTTTTCTTACCGCTTAATTGTATTCCATTGTGTATATATACCACAACTTCTTGATCCATTCATCTATCAAAGGACATTTTGGTTGTTTCCATGTCTTGGCCACCATAAATAAAGCTGCGATAAACATTGGAGCACACGTGTCTTTATGGATAAATGTTTTCAGATTTTTTGGGTAGATACCCAGGAGAAGGATTGCTGGGTCATATGGTAATTCTAGTCTAAATTTTTTGAGGAACCTCCACACTGCCTTCCATAGCTGCTGCACCAATCGGCATTCCCACCAACAGTATATTAGGGTTCTTTTTTCTCCACAGCCTCTCCAACACTTGTTACTATTTGTCTTGTTGATGATAGCCCTTCTAACTGGGGTGAGGTGATATCTCATTGTGGGTTTTATTTTTGATTTTTCTGATGATTAGTGATGTTGAGCATTTTTTCATATGTCTATTTGCCATTTGTATGTCCTCTTTGGAGAAATGTCTCTTCAGGTCCTCTGCCTGTTTTTCAATTGGCTTGTTTGTTTTTTTGTTGTTGAGTTGTATGAGTTCCTTGTGTATTTTGGGTATTAGCCCCTTATCAGAGGTGATGTTTGCAAAAATCTCCCATTCGGTTGGTTGCCTCTTTATTTTGTTGATGGTTTCTTTTGCTGTGCAGAAACTTTTAAGTTTCATATAGTCCCATTCATTTATTTTAGCTTTTACTTCCCTTGCCTTTGAAGTCAAATTCATCAAATCCTCTTTGAACCCAAGGTCCATTAGTTTAGTACCTATGTTTTCTTCTATGCAGTTTATTGTTTCAGGTCTTACACTTAGGACTTTGATTCATTTTGAATTAATTTTGGTACATGGTGACAGATAGCAGTCCAGTTTCATTCTTTTGCACGTGGCTATCCAATTCTCCCAGCACCATTTATTGAAGAGGCTCTTCCCTCCATTGTATGTTTTTAGCTTCTTTGTCAAAAATTATCTGTCCATATTTATGTGGTTTTATTTCTGGGTTCTCAATTCTATTCCATTGGTCTATGTGTATGTTTTTCTGCCAATACCATGCTGTTTTGATTATTGTTGCCCTATAGTACAAGCTAAAGTCAGGGAGTGTGATACCCCTAGCATTGTTCTTTTTTCTTAGGAATGCTTTGGCTATTCGGGGTCTTTTGTGGTTCCAAACAAATCTGATGATTTTTTGTTCTATTTCTTTAAAAAATGCCATTGGGGTTTTGATTGGGATTGCATTAAATCTGTATATTGCTTTGGGTGATATGGCCATTTTAACTATGTTGATTCTTCCAATCCATGAACACCGAATGTCTTTCCATTTCTTTTTGTCTTCTTCAATGTCTTTGAAAAATGTCTTATAGTTTTCAGCATATAGGTCTTTCACATCCTTGGTTAAGTTTATTCCTAGGTATTTTATTCTTTTTGCTGCAATTGCAAAATAATTTTTGAAGGGCTTCTTCAGTTTTTCACTGTTAATTATGAAATTAGTTGAGGATTTGTCATATATGGCCTTTATTGTGTTAAGATATTTATCTTCCATAATTATTTTATGAAGTGTTTTAATCATAAATGGATGTTGTATCTTGTCAAATGCTTTTTGGGCATCAGTTGATATAATCATATGATTTTTGTCCTTTATTTTATGTGGTGTATCACATTGATGGATTTGCATATGTTGAACCATCCTTGTGCCCCTGAGATAAACCCCACTTGGTCATGATGAATAATGCTTTCAATGCATTAGTGCATTTGATTTGCTAGAATTTTGTTTAGGATTTTCATATCTATATTCATCAGAGATATTGGTCTTTAGTTTCTTTTTTGTGTGTTTTCCTTACCAGGTTTTGGTATCAGGGTAATGTTGCCCTCATCAAATGAGTTAGGGAGTATTGTCTCTTCTTCAATTTTTTTGGAAGAGTTTGAGTAGGACAGGTATTAGATCCTCTTTGAATGTTTGGTAGAATTCACTATTGAAGCCATCTAGTCCCAGACTTTTGCTTTTGGGAAGGTGTTAGATGACTGATTCAATGTCATTACTGGTGATTGGTCTATTTAGATTTTCCAGTTCTCCATGATTCAGCCTAAGAAAGCTATATGTTTCTAAGAACTTGTCCATTTCTTCTGGGTTATTGAATTTGGTGGCATATAGTCCTTCATAGTATTCTTGGATGATCATTTGTATTTCTGTGGCATCCATAATAACTTCCCCTTTTTCATTTCTGATTTTGTTTATTAGTGTCTTTCTCTTTTTATATTAGTGACTCTAACCAAGAGATTGTCAATTTTATCAATCTTTTCAAAGAACCAGCTCTCTTTTTTTTTTTTTTGGAATGAACATGCAATTTATTTATTTATTTATTTATTTATTTATATTAGTTTCAGGTGCACAAGACAAGGTAATACTTGGACACGTTCATCATTTATATCCCTCACACTGTAGACCCCCTCCCCCCATCCCCCTTCTACTATCCCTCCGACATCGCACTGAGCCATCACATTATATATATAAAATTATAGTTGGCATTCATTATTATTCAGCTTCAGGTGTACAGTACATTGATCAAGCATCTACATCTTCCCTCAGGTGGTCTCCCAAATGGGACATGTGTCCATCAGATACCCTACAAAATCTTTACAACATTATTGATTACGTTCCCCCAATTATTTTTCAAAAACCCTGAGGCCATTTTGTGGTTACTGACTGTTTTCTAATCCCCTCTTCTTTCCCCTTATCCCCCCACTCCCATCTCACAACCCTCAGTTTTTCCTCTTTGTCCCCAGAACTGTTTCTGATTAGTTCATTCACTTATTCTTTTCTTTAGATTCCGCATATGAGATCATATGGTACTTGTCTTTCTCTTTCTGACTTATTTTGCTTAACATAATGTTCTCTAGATCCATCCATGTTGCTGCAAATGGTAAGATTTTTTTTTCTTTATGGCTGCATAATACTCCATTGTATAAATGTACCACAGTTTCTTAATCCAGTCATCTACCGATGGGCATTTCGATTGTTTCCATGTCTTGGCTATTGCGTATAGTGCTGCAATAAACATAGGAGTGCATACAGATTTTTGAATTGGAGTTTTGGATTTTTCCGGATAGATGCCTAGGAGTGGAATTACTGGATCATAGGGTAGTTCCATTTTCAGATTTCTGAGATACCTCTATACTGTTTTCCATAGAGGCTGCACCAATCTGCAATCCCACCAACAGTGCACAAGGGTTCCCTTTCCTCCACATTCGCGCCAGCACTTGTTGTTTGTTGATTTATTGATGATAGCCATTTTGAATGGGGTGAGGTGGTATCTCATTGTGGTTTCTATTTGCATTTCTCTGATGGTTAGTGAGGTTGAGCATTTCTTCATATGTCTGTTTGCCATCTGTATGTCCTTTTTAGAAAAATGTCTCTTCATGTCCTCGGCCCATTTTTTAATTGGGTTGTTTTTTTTTTTTGGAGTTGAGTTGAGTGAGTTTTTTTATAGATTTGTGATAGTAATCCTTTATCGGATATATCATTGGCAAATATCTTTTCCCATTCAGTAGGATCCCTTTTTGTTTTATTGATGGTTTCCGTTGCTGTGAGAAAACTTATTAGTTTGATGTAATCCCACGTGTTTATTTTTATACTACAAGGCTACAGTAAATAAAACAGCATGGTACTGGCATAAAAATAGACACATAGATCAATGGAACAGAATAGAGAGTCCAGAAATAAATCCGTACCTATATGCCCATTTAATCTATGACAATGGAAGCAAGAATGTATGATGGGGTAAAGACAGTTTGTTCAATAAATGGTGCTGGGAAACCTGCACAGACACATGCAAGAAAATGAAGCTGGACCACCTCCTTACACCATATACAAAAACAAATTCAAAATGGCTTAAAGACTTAAATGTAAGATCTGAAACCATAAAATATCTAGAAGAAAATATAGGAAGAAACTTCACAGACATTACCCGGAATGATTTTTACTGATATATTCCATGCTCAAGGGAAGAACCAGCTCTTTGTCACATTATTTTTCTCTATTGTCATTTTGTTCTCTATTTCATTTAGTTCTGCTCTGATTTTTATTATTTCCTTTCTTCTGCTGACCTGGGGTTTCATTTGTTCTTCTTTTTCTAGTTTATTTTATGTATAATGTGAGGTTATTTATGCGGGATTTTTCTTATTTCTTGAGATAGGCCTGTAATGATATAAATTTCCCTCTTAAAACTGCTTTCATTGCATCCCCAAATTTTTGGTAGGATGTACTATCATTCTCATTTGTTTCTATGTATCTTTTGATCTCTCCTCTTATTTCTTCTTTGACTCGGTTGTTCTTTATCTCTACATATTTGTGGGTTTTTCCTGCTTTCTTTTTGCAGTTGATATCCAATTTCAAAGCCTTGTAATCAGAGAATATACTTGGTTTGATTTCACTCTTCTTAAATTTGCTGAGGCTAATTTTAGGTCCCAATATATGGCCTATCCTTTGTTATTTTATTTTTAATGAACATCTTTCACTTGCTTTATTTATTTAACCATAATACAGCACTTTTTAAATTGGGTTTGACATTCCAGAATCATAAAGCTACATTTAGAAGTTATCACATCAGATGATGGCAACACCTTGGTGGAGTGAGCTGACCCCCTTTGTATATTCCCTTAAATCTGCAATTAATTGGACATCCATAATCCATCAAAGGTTTGTCTGCTCAACACACTAGCATCCCTGAGAGATCCACCCATTGGTACATCTGAAGATGGGCATATTGGAATTGCACGGGATGCAAGACAAAGGGAAGGACAGGGATATCACTCACAGATACAGTTCTCAGCCTGCTGTGTCTGAGCCTTTGGCCCCAGCTAATATGGTAGCAGTGGAAGAGTTTGGGTGTGGCTCCTATCTTACATCGCAGTGGAGGTTAAGAGGGGCAGAAGCAGCATTGGTACCTGAGAATATGTCTTCCTCCCCCAATTGCTTGTGGTGATAGCAGCAACAGAGATGCATCTACAGGCTCCCAGCAATGGCACAGAGGTACCAGCATCCACAGGTAATGAGGTAGCAGTGTTTTGGTCTAGTGAATCCCGAATCTCCCATACACCACATACCCCATCATGGATGGTGGTGCCCTAAAATGGAAGGAACCCAGACAAGCAAGAACAACTACCACCCTGGTCAGTCACACTGTAACTCCATGGACCACAGCAACACCCCCTCACCACCACCCTGGAGGCACAAGTAGCACAGGTGAAAGAAAACAAAACTTGTGCTATACCACCATCTACTGGAAAACAAAAGAAAGACCATTATCAACCTGCTCAATTATTAAAATGAAAATGGTACCTAAATAAGAAAAGAATTCACTATTTCAAATGTGACAGCAGAGGAACAACCCATCAAGCACCATAAACAACCAAGGTGACATGGACACACAGAAATAAAATGAGAATTCTCCAAAAGCAAATTCAGAGTAATTGACTATTGTGACCTAAATGGCAGAGAATTCAAAATATCTGTTAATGAAAAAAGCTCAACAAGATAAAAGAAAACTCTAAAAGGCAGTTCAATGAGCTCAGAAATAAAATTAATGAACAGAGGGAGTACTTTATCAAAGAGATTTGAACTGAAAAAAGAAAAACAAAAACAGAAATACTGAAGCTGAAGAACTCAATAAATGAGATGAGGAATGAATTAGAAAGTTTGGAGATAGAGCAGATCATCTGGAAAAGAAAATTAGTGAGCTCAAAAAGAGAAATCTAGAAATAATTCAGATAGAAGAGAGAGAACTAAGTTTTTTTCTGTTTGTTTGCTTTGTTTGTTTAATGAAAGAACTCTATGAGAACTATCTGACTCCATTAGAAACAGCAACATATGGATAATGGGTATCCCAGAAGGAGAAGTGAGGGAGGAGGGAACAGATAGCTTATTCAAACAAATAATTGATGAGAACTTCCTAAACCTAGGGAAGAACCAAGACATTCAAGACAAGAAGGTAACAGAACACCTAATTATCTCAACACAAAAGGACCTTCAAGACATATTATATTAAAACTGTTAAAAATCAATGATAAAGAAAGAATTCTCAAGGAAGTCAGGGGGGGAAGACAGTAACTTACAAAGGAAACTCCATCAGATTATCATCATATTTCTCATCAAAAACCATGTATGCCAGGAATAAAGAGGAATGATGTATTCAAAATATGGAACAATGAAACCACCAGCCAAGAATAATATAACCAGCAAATTTGTCCATTAGATATGAAGGAGAAATAAAGTCTTTCCCAGACAAACAAAAGCTGAGGGAATTTACATCTACAGGAATTACATTACAAGAAATGTTAAAAGGATCTCTGCTACTTCAAAGTAGACAAATGATGCATACAAAACATTAAGTAAGATAATAAACAGCAGACAGAAGTAGAAAATTGCAACTCCACTTCAAGAGTGTTAAACAATTATAAAGGATAAAGGGATATAGTTAAAAGTAACTATACCTACTGCAATTTGATAACAAATGCACAACATAAAAATAAATAATTTGTGACAACAAAAACATAAAAGGAGAGGGAAAAAAGCCCAGAACTTGTATAGATGAATGCCAATAAAATATTATTAAAAGAAAAAGGATTATTTTATCTATGATGCATTTTATACAAATCTCATTGTAATCACACACAAAAATTCAAAGCTGAGACATAAAACATAAAAAGAGGAAACAAAGAAAAACATTGTTTAAAAAAAATCACCAAATTAAAACAGCAGACAAAAACACAAGGAAAATGAAACAAGGGAGATACAGAGCAACCTAAACAAAAGATAAAATGGCTTTAGTGAGTCCTCATATATCAACTGTTACCCTTAATATAATTAAAGTGAACTCACCAATCAAAAGGTAGAGAGTAGCTGGATAGATTACAAAACACGATCCAACAATATGCTGCATTCAGAAAACTCATCTTAGCTCCAAAGATAAAGGTAGTCTCAAAGTGAAGGGTTAGAAGATGATACTGCAAGCAAATGGCATCCAGAGAAAATCAAGTATAGTCATACTTACATCATACAAAATAGATTTCAAGATAAAAAAGGTAACGAGACAAAGGACATTTTATAATGATAAAGGGGACAATCCATCAAGAAGACATAGCATTTATTAATATATATGCACACAACCTAGATGCATCAAACTATATAAAGCAATTATTAACAGATATAAGGAGGAAAGGGGCAGTGACACAATAATAGTAGGATACTTCAATACACCACTTACATCAATGGATAGATGATCCAGTCAATGAGGAAACAGCAGCCTTAAATGACATAATAAATCAAATGGACTTATAGAAATATATAGAACTTCCCATCCCAAAATGACAGATCATTTTCTTCTCAAGTGCACATGAAATATTCTCAAGGATACACACTATATTTTGAGATGCAAAACAAATCTCAATAAATTTAATAATATTGAAATCATATCAAGCAACTTTTCTAACCATAACAGTCTGAAACTAGAAATTAACTATAAGAAGAAAGCTGGAAAAATTACAAATATGTGGGGAATAAAACCATGCTACTGGACAATTGGGTCAGTGAAGAAATAAAAAAAGAAATCAAATGATACATAGAGACAAATGAAAATGATAGTGTGGCATATGAAAGCCTTGGGATGCTACAAAAGTGGTGCTAAGAGGAAACTTTATAGCAATGCAGGCCTACCTCAAGAAACAAGAAAAATATCAAATAAACAATCTAACATTGTACATTAAGGAACTAGGAAAGAAGAACAAAAAATGCCAATGTCAGTAGAACGAAGGAAATAATAAAAATCAGAGTGAAAATAAATGAAATATAGAATAAAAAAGACAATAGAAAGAATTAATGAAACAAAGAGGTGTTTCTTTGAATAGATATGCAAAGTTGACAAACCTGTAGCTAGACTCACTAAAGAAAAAAGAGACAAGACTAGAATAAATAAAATCATCAATAAAAGAGGAGAAGTTACAATGAATACCACAGAAACTCCAAGGATTATACAAGAATACTATGAAAAGCTATATGCCACAAAACTAGACAACCGAGAAGAAATGCACAAATTATTAGAAACATATAAACTTTCTAGACTGAATCATGAAGAATTAGAAAATCTGAATAGATCAATCACTATTAAGAAAATTGAAACAGTAAGCAAAAATCCTCCCAAAAAACAAAAGTCCAGGATCAGATGGCTTCACTGGATAATCCTACCTAATATTCAAAAAAGATTTAATTCTTATCTTCCTCAGTCTCTTAAAAAAGAAAAAAAAAAAAACAAAATAAAACAAACAAACAAAAAAAACATACATGAAGAGGAGGGTATGTTTCCTAACTCATTTTATGGAGCCAACATTTCCCTAATAACAAAATGGGGTAAGGACATCACAAAAAAATGGAAAATTATAGGCCACTTTTTCTGATGAACATAGATGCAAAAATCCTCAACAAAATACTAGCAAATTGAACACAAAAATATATTAAAAAGGATCAAATATCACAATCAAATGGGATTTACTCCAGAAATGCAAGGATATTTCAACATCTGCTAATCAATTAATGTGATATGCCATGTTAACACATTGAAAGATGAAAACCATATGACCAGCTCAATTGATGCAGAAAAAGCATTTGACAAGATTCAACATACATTTATATGAAAACTCTTAATAAAATAGGTATAGAAGGAAAGTACTTCAATGTAATGAAGGTCATATGTGACAAACTTTCAGCTAATATCATACCTAACTATGAAAATTGAAAGCTCTTCCTCTAAGATCAAGAAAAAGACAAGGGTTTGCATTCTTTCCACTTTTATTCAGCATAGTACTGGAAGTATTCACCAGAGCAATTAAGCAGAAAAAAGAAATAAAATTCATCCAAATTGGAAATGAAGAAGTGAAACTGTGATTGTTTGTAGACGACACGATTTTATATATATGTATATATAAAACACTATGGACTTCACACACAAAAAAAAAACTATTAGAAATAATAAACAAATACAGTAAAGTTGCAGGATATAAAACCTACATTCAAAATCTGTTCCATTTCTATATACTAACAACAAACTCTTAGCAATGAAAATAAAAAAAACAATCCCATTTACGACTGCAACAACAAAATAAAATATTTGGGAATAAATTTAATAAAGGAGGTGAAAGACCTGTGCACTAAAAACTACAAGACATTTTTAAAAGTAAATGAACAAGAGACAAAGAAATTGAAAGATATTCTGTGTTCATGGATTGAAAGAATTAACATTGTTAAAATGTCCATATTACCTAAAGCGATCTACAGATTCAATGCAATATCTATCAAAATCCCAATGGCATTTATCACAGTAATAAACCAAAAAATCTTAACATCTGTATAAAACCACAAAAGATCCCAAATAGCCAAAGCCATCTAGAGAAAGAAGAACAAAACTGGAGGTATCACACTCCCCAATTTCAAACTGTACTACAAAGCTATAGTAATAAAAACAGTATGGTATTGGAAGAAAAACAGACACACAGACCAATGGAAGAGAATTCAGAGCCAAGAAATAAACCCACATATGTATATATGAGCAACTAATAAATGACAAAGGAGCCAAGAATATACAATGGATAAAGAAAAGTATATTCAATATATTGTGTTGGGAAAACTGGATAGCCACATGCAAAAGAATAAAATCAGAACACTCTCTACACTGTACACAAAAATTAATGGAAAGTGGATTAAAGACTTAAATGTAAGACCTAAAGCAGTACAATACCTGCAATAAAACAAAGGAACTAAGCTTCTAGACACTTGTCTCAGTAGTGTTTTTTGTGAATTTGACTTCAAAAGCAAAGAAAACAAGAGGAAAAAATATAAACAAATGAAATTGTATTAAACTAAAAAGCTTTTGCACAGGAGAGAAAATCATTAACAAAACAAAAAGGCAATCAACCTAATGGGAGAAGATATTTGCAAATGATACTTTGAATAAAGGGTTAATATCCAAAATATATAAATAACTCATACAAATGAAAAACAAAAAATAACAGTCAATCAAGGAATGGGCAGAAGATTTCAATAGACAATCTTCCAAGGAAAACATCCAGATGGCCAACAGGCATATGAAAAAGATATTAAACATCACAAATTATTAAGAAAATGCAAATCAAAACCACAATAAAATATCACTTCAACATGTTAGAATGGCTATTATCAAAAAGACAAGACAGAGCAAGTATTAGAGAGGATGTGGAGAAAAGGGAACCTGTGCGCACTGTTTGTGGGATTGTAAATTGGTGCAGCTACTATAGAAAACAGTATGGAGGTTTCTCAAAAAATTAAGAATAAAACTACCATATGATCCAGCAATTCCTCTTTTGGGTATTCATCTGAAGAATGTGAAAACACTAATTTGTAAAAAATATATATACCCCTATGTTCATTGCAGCATTATCTATAACAGCCAGTATATGGAAACAACCTAAGTGTCAATCTATGGGTGGTAAATGGATAACAAAGTTACAGTGTATATATATAAAAGGAACACTATGAAGTCATAAGGGATGAAATATTGCTATATGAAATAACATGATGGATATTGAGGGTGTTATGTTAAGCAATATAAATTAGAAAGAAAAGAACAAAAACTATGATTTCACTCATGTGGAATATAAAACAAAAAAGAAACAAATGCATAAACAAAACAAAACTCAGATACAGACAACAGAATGGTGGTTACCAGTGGGTAAGGGGGTGGGGGGAGGGAAAACTGGGTAAGAGGGTCAAATATACTGTAATGGAAAGAAACCAGACGTACAGTAAGCATACAATAGAGGATGCAGGTATGGAGTTATGTTGTATACCTGAAATTTATATAATGTTATTAATGAATGTTACCTCAATAAATAAAAAATGCTCTTGCTATAGTTTAAACTTGTGCTCCTCCACCTTAGATAGAAATGTTCGGAGACTCAATCAAAATGGCGGCGTGAGGTGAGCCTCTGTAAAGCTCCCCTGGAATTTATAACTAATCGAACAACAATAACTCCACAAAGAACTTCCTGCACAGCAGACAGGCAAGACGAAAGGCCCACTATTAAATTCACCTAAAGGTGGGCGAATCACGCGAGCAGAGGGAGAAGGGAAGGGAGAAGTGCAGAGACGGAGTCACGCGGGCAAAGGACGCAAACCTAGCTCAGTGCTCCAAGCTCGCTGCATCCCAGAACTACTGCAGCTGTGGGACAGGAAAGAACTTGGACTGCTGGGGTTCTGCTTATGGCCCACAGGGCTGAGGAGGCAGCATAATAACACGGCTGAACCCAACACTCACGGCAGAGACCTCAGAGAAAAGACTGAGGGAAGAAGGCTGAAAATGGTGGTTTAAGCCCTCACTGCCGAGCAGAGAACGGAAGCCTTAGGCACTGAGACTAGCCACCCCTTCCCTACTATCCCAGAGCTCGCCTGGCCCCACCTGCCCGGTGCTAGAAGCAGAACAGTAGCAGTGTCAGATCAAAAGAACAGAATATTTGCTGTTCTGAGAACTGTGGACCACAGACACAGATTCGCAGCCCAACTAGTTCCAGCAAACGGGAAGGAGCTGTGGAAGCAGGACTGGCTGTGGTGGTGGTCGCTGCCATTGTTCTGGGCCACCTCAAACAACTCACCTCGTCCCTGTATCCAACCTATCTGGGCAGATCCCTGCAGGAGTAAAGAGAACTGCTAAAATACACTGGCTCTGAATCTGGTGGAGGAAACCTTTGGAATTTCAAAAGTTCTCCGCATACCGACCTGGACACTGCACCCTGTGACTCAGGCGAACTATTAACAGAGTAGAAGCCCCTCTACCAGGGAATCCACCCATTGTGTGAGAAGCTGGAAGAGTGCAGAGAAAACATAGCACTACCATGTGAGAGAGAAATAAAAGGCTGCAGTCAGAGAGAAAATAAAACATTCTACCAGCAAGTACTGGAAAACAAAAGAAAGACCTCTTCCTATCAACCTGTTGCAGAAACCACTCCTGTAGATGTCTAGGAAGAGAAATAATAAATCAGTAATTGCCATGAATAACTAAGGCAACAAGACAGCTCAGAAAGAAAGTGAAAAGTCTCCAAAAAAGGAACTTAGAGATATGGAAATATGGGACTTAAGTGACAGAGAATTCAAGATTGCAGTTCTGAAAAATCTCAACGAGAGGCAAGAAAACACAGAAAGGCAGTTTAATGAACTCAGAAACACAATCGAAGAACAACATGAGCATTTTACGAAAGAGATTGAAACTTTAAAAAAGAACCAAATAGAATTTCTGGAGATTAAGAACTCAATAAAAGAAATTAAGAATGAAATAACCAGCTTAGGTAGTAGAGTTGAGCAGATGGAGGAAAGAATCAGTGACATCGAAGATAGAAACCTAGAATTTTACACAGATGGAAGAAGAAAGAAATTTGAGACTTAAAAGAAATGAAAGAACTCTACAAGAACTTTCTGACTCCATCAGAAAGAACAATATAAGAATAATGGGCATACCAGAAGGAGAAGAAAGAGAGAAGGAACAGAGAATATATTCAAACAAATCGTTGATGTGAACTTCCCAAACTGTGGACAGAACTGGATCCTCGAATCCAAGAAGCAAATAGAACACCTAATTACCTCAATCCCAACAGGCCTTCTCCAAGGCACATTGTATTGAAGCTGTCTAAAATCAATGACAAAGAAAGAATCCTCAAGGCAGCCAGGGAAAAGAAGACAGTAACCTACAAAGGAAAGCTCATTAGATTATCATCAGATTTTTCAGCAGAAACTCCACAAGCAAGGAGGGAATGGAACCAAATATTCTAACTATTGAAAGAGAGAAATTATGAGCCAAGAATAATATATCCAACAAAGTTATCCTTTAGATATGAAGGAGGAATAAAGACCTTTCCAGACATCCAGAAACTGAGGGAATTTTCTAATACACGACCTGCACTACAAGAAATATTAAAGGAGGCTATTCAACCACCATCAACAGGGAAAATTTGTGGCAACCAAAAAGTAAAAAGGGGAAGAGTAAAGGCCTGAACAGGAATATGGGAATGGAGAAAGTGAGCGTGCTGAAGAAAATGGAATACTCTAAATATCCAACTTTCTTTTACATAAACTTAAGGGTAACAACTCAAAAAAAAAAAAATAACCAGAACTGAAATATACTGTAATAAAAGAAGAAACAGAGGGAAACATCATAGAATACCACCATGCAGAAATAATATACAACAACAAAAAGGCAAAGAAATAATGGAGACACAGCCTTACCAGAAAACTAAAGACAGAATGACAGGAAATCCTCACATATCGATAAACACCCTACATGTAAATGGACTGAACTCACCAATAAAAAGGCAAAGAGTAGCCGATTGGATCAGAAACTAAACCCAACCATATGCTGTCTCCAAGAGACATATCTCAGCTACAAGGACAAGCAGAGACTCAAAGTGAAAGGGTGGAAATTGACACTCCAAGCAAATGATACCCAGAGAAAAATAAGGTGTAGCCATAATGATATCAGATGAAAGAGACTTCAGGGTGAAAAAGATAACAAGAGACAAGGATGGACATTTCATAATGGTAAAGGGGACTATACAACAAGAAGACATAAGAGTCATCAATATTTATGCCCTCAATCAGGGAGCACTGTAATACACCAAGCAACTACTAACAGCACTAAAAGGAGAAATTGGCCAAAACACAATTATACTAGGGGACTTAAACACATCATTGACAGCTATGGATAGATCATCCAAACAGAAAATAAATAACGAAATAGAAGCCCTAAATGACACGTTAGATGAAACGGACATAATTGATATATATATATAGAGGACTTCATCCTAAAACATCACACTATACATTCTTTTCTAGTGTACATGGAACATTCTCAAGGATAGACCATATATTGGGACATAAAATCAGTCTCAGCAAATTTAAGAAGATTGAAATCATACCAAGCACATTCTCTGATCACAAAGCTTTGAAATTGGATATCAACTGCAAAAAGAAAGCAGGAAAAAACACAAATACATG
The DNA here is from genome assembly GCF_964194185.1 of Rhinolophus hipposideros. Taxonomy (NCBI): domain Eukaryota; kingdom Metazoa; phylum Chordata; class Mammalia; order Chiroptera; family Rhinolophidae; genus Rhinolophus; species Rhinolophus hipposideros. Next base: position 79,489,031 of record NC_138047.1, read on the forward strand.
GAGATTAAACAACATACTTTTAAAGAACGACTGGGTCAAAGAAGAAATTAGAGGAGAGATCAAAAGATACATAGAACAAATGACAATGAAAATACATCCTACCAAAATTTGGGGGATGCAGCAAAAGCAGTTTTAAGAGGGAAATTTATATCATTGCAGGCCTATCTCAAGAAACAAGAAAAATCGCAAATCAATAACCTCATGTTACTCCATAAAGAACTAGAAAAAGAAGAACAAGTGAAACCCAAGGTCAGCAGAAGAAAGGAAATAACAAAAATCAGAGCAGAACTAAATGAAATAGAGAACAAAAGGCAATAAAAAAATTAATGTGACAAAGAGCTGGTTCTTTGAAAAGATTAACAAAATTGACAAACCCTTGGCTAGACTCACTAAGATAAAAAGAGAGAAGACACTAATTAACAAAATCAGAAATGAAAAAGGGGAAGTTATCACTGACACCACAGAAATACAAAGGATCATCCAAGAATACTATGAAAGACTATATACCACCAAATTCTATAACCTAGAAGAAATGGACAAGTTCTTAGAAACATATAGCCTTCCAAGGCTGAACCATGAAGAACTGGAAAATCTAAACAGACCGATCACCAGTAACAAAATTGAGTCAGTCATCCAAAACCTTCCCAAAAGCAAAAGTCCAGGACCAGATCGCTTCACTAGTGAATTCTACCAAACCTTCAAACAGGATCTAATACCAATCATGCTCAAACTTTTCCAAAAAATTGAAGAGACAGTATTCCCTAACTCATTTTATGAGACCAACATTACCCTGATACCAAAACCTGGTAAGGACAACACAAAAAAAGAAAACTACAGACCAATATCTCTGATGAATACAGATGCAAAAATCCTAAACAAAATTCTAGCAAATCGAATACAAAAATGAATTGAAAAGATTATTCATCACAACCAAATGTAGTTCATCCCAGGGGCACAAGGATGGTTCAACATTCACAAATGGATGTTTTGATACATTTGTGATATATCACAAATCCATCAATGTGATACATCACATAAACAAAATAAAGGACAAAAAAATCATATGATTATATCAATTGATGCAGAAAAAGCATTTGACAAGATACAACATCCATTTATGATTAAAACACTTAATAAAATAGGTATAGAAGGAAAATACCTTAACATAATAAAGGCCATCTATGACAAGCCCTCAGCTAATCTCATAATTAATGGTGAAAAGCTGAAGCCCTTTGCTCTACGTTCAGGAACACGACAGGGCTGTCCTCTATCACCTCTGCTTTTCAATATAGTGGTGGAAGTCCTTGCCAGAGCCATCAGGCAAGAGAAGGAAATAAGAGGCATCCAAATTGGGAAAGAAGAAGTTAAATTATCACTCTTTGCAGATGACGTGATGCTATATATAGAAAACCCTAAAGACTCCACCAAAAAGCAATTAGAAACAATCAACGACTACAGTAAAGTTGCTGGCTTTAAAACCAACATACAAAAGTCCATTGCATTCCTATATACTAACAATTAAATCTCAGAAAAGGAAATACAAAAAACAAATCCCTTTGCAATTGCAGCAAAAAGAATAAAATAAATAGGAATAAACTTAACCAAGGATGTTAAGGACCTATATGCTGAAAAGTATAAGATATTTTTTTAAGAAATTGAAGAAGACACAAAGAAATGGAAAGACATTTTGTGTTCATGGATTGGAAGAATTAACACAGTTAAAATGGCCATATTACTCAAAGCAATATACAGATTTAATGCAATAACCGTAAAAATCCCAACGGCATTTTTTAAAGAAATAGAACAAAAAAAATCATCAGATTTTTTGGAACCACAAAAGACCCCGAATAGCCAAAGCAATCTTAAGAAAAAAGAAAAATACTGGACGTATCACACTCCCTGACTTTAACTTGTACTACAGGGCTACAATAATCAAAACAGCATGGTATTGGCAGAAAAACAGACACATGGATCAATGGAATAGAATTGAGAACCCAGAAATAAAACCACATAAATATGGACAGATAATTTTTGACAAAGAAGCTAAAAACATACAATGGAGGAAAGACAGCCTCTTCAATAAATGGTGCTGGCAGAATTGGATAGCCACGTGCAAAAGAATGAAACTGGACTGCTATCTGCCACCATGTACCGAAATTAATTCAAAATGGATCAAAGACTTAAGCATAAGACCTGACACAATAAACTGCATAGAAGGAAACATAGGTACTAAACTTATGGATTCAAGAGCATTTGGATTCAAAGAGCATTTTATGAATTTGACTCCAAAGGCAATGGAAGTAAAAGCTAAAATAAATAAATGGGACTATATGAAACTTAAAAGCTTCTGCACAGGAAAAGAAACCATTGACAAAATAAAGAGGCAACCAACTGAATGGGAGAAGAGTTTTGCAAACAGTGCCTCCAATAAGGGGCTAATATCCAAAATATACAAGGAACTCATGAAACTCAGCAACAAAAAAACAAACAACCCAATTGAAAAATGGGCAGAGGACCTGAAGAGACATATCTCCAAAGGGGACATACAAATGATAAATAGACATGAAAAATTGCTCAACATCACTAATCATCAGAGAAATGTAAATAAAAACCACAATGAGGTATCACCTCCCCCCAGTCAGAATGGCTATCATCAACAAGACAAATAGTAACAAGTGTTGGAGCGGTTGTGGAGAAAAAGGAACCCTCATACACTGTTGGTGGCAATGCAGACTTGTGCAACTGCTATGGAAGGCAGTGTGGAGGTTCCTCAAAAAATTATGAATAGAATTACCATACGACCCAGCAATCCCTCTCCTGAGTATCTACCCAAAAAATCTGAAAACATTTATCCATAAAGACACGTGTGCTCCAATGTTCATTGCAGCTTTTGTTTACGGTGGCCAAGACATAGAAACAACCAAAATGTCCCTTGATAGATGAATGGATCAAGAAGTTGTGGTATATATACACAATGGAATACTATTCAGTGGTAAGAAAAGATGATGTAGGAACATTTGTGACAACATGGATACATCTTGAGAGTATGATGCTAAACAAAATAAGTCAGACACAAAAAGCAGAGAACCCTATGATTTCACTGATATGTGGTATATAAACCAAAAACAACAAAAGAACAACACAAACAAATGAGAAAGAAAAACTCATAGACACAGACAATAGTTTAGTGGTTACCAGAGGGTAAGGGGGTAGGGGGTGGGTGATGAGGGTAAAGGGGATCAAATATATGGTGATGGAAGGAGAACTGACTCTGGGTGGTGAACACACAATGGGATTTATAGATGATGTAATACAGAATTGTACACCTGAAATCTATGTAATTTTACTAACAAGTTTCACCCCAATAAATTAAAAAAAAATGTTGGCACAAAAAAGAAAAAAAGAAATGTTCGATTTGTGTGCTCTCCTTTCTTGTGGATGTTAAAGCTTGTCTGTCACACTCCATTTTCAGCTTTGAGTACCTGTTCTGGGCTAAATTGTGTCTCCTCAAAATTCATATGTTGGAACTCTATCTCCCAGTACCCCAGAATGTAACTATTTGAAGATGTGCCTTTAAATGGTAATTAAGTTAAAATGAGGTCTCTAGGGTAGGCCTAATTCAACACAAATGATGAACAGCAGATAAGGACATAGGTACACAGAGGGGAGACCATATAAAGAAGCCTGGAGAAGCTGGCCATTGGTACGCCATAGAGAAGTCTCAGAAGAAACCAACCCTGCCAACATCTTGATCTTGCATGTCCAGCCTACAGAACTGAGAGTAAATAAATTTTTGTGGTTTTGTGGTTTAAGAAAAAAAAATCACATCAAATTGGAAATTCAAATTGTCACATGTTTTCTAAATTCTTTGTAAAAAGATTTTTATTAAAAATATAGTTATGTAACATACATTATTATATTATTTCAGTGGTATACCATAGTTATTCAACATTTATATACCTAAAGAAGTGATTACCATGATAAGTCCAGCAACCATCTTACACCATACTATGTTGTCACAATATTATTGACTATATTCCCCATACTGCGCATTACATTCCCATGAATTATTTGTTTTATATCTGGAAATTTGAACCCCTGAGTCCCCTTCACTTTTTCCCCATTTTTAAAATTTTCAATTACAGTTGACATTCAATATTATTTTATATTCATTTCAGGTGCACAGCATACAGATTAGACATTTATATAATTTAAGAGGTGATCCCCCTGACTAGTCGGTACCCACCTAACGCTATGCACAGTTATTACCACATCAGGGACTATATTCCCAATGCTTTACCTTACATCTACATGGCTATTTTGTAACTACCAATTTGTACTTCTAATCCCATCACCTTTTTCCCCCTGCCCCCAACTTCCTCCCATCTATCACCCCAACAAATCTAGTACCCATTTGACACCATACATAGTTATTACAATATTATTGACAATATTCCTTATGCTATACGCTACATTCCCATAACTACTTTGTGACAACCAAATTGTACTTCTTAATCCTTCCCCTTTTTTCCCCCTCATCATCAAAATGTTCTCTGTATCTATGAGTTTGTTTCTGTTTTGTTTATTCATTTTGTTCTTAGATTCCACACATATGTGAAATCACATTGCATCTGTCTATCTTTGTCTGATATATTCCACTCAGCGAAAACCTTCCAGATCCATCCATGCCTCCACAGGTGGCAAGAACACATTCCCTTCCATGGCCAAGCAATATTCCATTGTACATGTACCATATACTCTGTATCCATTCATGCATTGATGGACACCCAGACTGCCTCCACATCTTGGCCATTGTAAACAATCCAATGAACATATGGATGCACACATCCCATAAAAGTAGCGTTTTGGGTGTCCTCAGATAAATACCCTGAAGTGGGATTACTGGGTCCTTCATTGTCTCTTCTTATAGCCTTTGTTTAAAAGTCTATTTTATCTGCTATAAGTATTGCTACCCCAGATTGTTTTTGTTATTTTCATTTCCATTTTCGTGAAAAATCTTTTTCTGTGCCTTTACTTTTCTTCTGTGTGTGTCTTTCAGTCTGAAGTGAGTCTATTGTAGGCAGCATATGTAAGGGTTTTATTTTCTTAGCCATTCAGCCCTCCTCTGTGTTTTAAATGGAACACTTAACCCATTTACATTGAAAGTAATTGTTGATAGATATGTAGCTATTGCCATTTTATTATTCACTTTTTTTTTCCATCTTAAAGAAGTTCATCTAACATTCCTTGTAATACTGGTTTTGTGGTAATAAAGTCCTTTACCTTTTTTTTTCTTTTGTCTGGGAACCTCTTTATCTGTCCTTTGATTTTTAAATGATAGCCTTGCTGGGTAGAGTAGACTTCGTTGTAAATCCTATCTTTTCATCACATTGAACATTTTGTACCAATCCCTTCTGATCTGCAAAGTTTCTTTTGAGAAATCAACTGACAGTCTTATGGAAACTCCCTTATAAGTTATTAGTGAACTTTCTCTTGGTGCTTTTAGAATTCTCTCTTTGTGTTTAACCTTTGCCATTTTAATTATAATTTGTCTTGATGTGAGCCTGTTTTGGTTCATCCTGTTTGGGAGTCTGTGCTTCCTGGACTTGTATTTCCTGCACCAGGTTAGAAAAGTTTTCAGTCATTGTTTCTTCAAGTAGGTTCTCAATCCATTGCTTTCTTGCTTCTCCTTCTGGTAACTCTATGATGCAAATGTTGTTACACTTGGTGTTGTCCCAGAGATCTCTTAAACTATCCTTATTTTTTTTCCATTCTTTTTGCTGTTCCAGTTGAGTGTTTTATGCTACCCTGTCTTCCACATCGATGATTTGATCCTCTGCTTTATCTAGTCTTCTGGTGATTCCTTCTAGTGCATTCTTCATTTCAGTTATTGCATTCTTCACTTCTGACTGTTCCTCTTTTATGATTTCTATGTCCTTTTTCATGCTTGCTATCTCTTTGTTGATGTTCTCACTGAGTTCCTTGAGCATCCTTATAAGCATTGTTTTGAACTCTGTATCTTATAGGTTGCTTGCCTCCATTTTGTTTAGTTCTTTTTCTGGAGTTTTCTCCTGTTCTTTTGTTTGGGATGTATTTCTTTGTTTCCTTATTTTGGCTGCCTCTCTGTGTTTGTTTCTATGTATTAGGAAGGCTGCTATGTCTCCTAGTCTTGCCGGGTGGACGTATGTGGTAGTTTCCCTGTTGGGCCTTGGCACAGTCTCATTGGTTACCTGCTCTGGGTGCTCCAGGAATGTCTCTTCTGTGTGTTGTGTGAGCCCTCCTGTTATAACTGAACCTTGATTACTGTTGGCATGTCATTGGGTGGGATTGACCCTCAGGCTGACTGGATGTGGGGTTTGGCCACGTCCACAGCTTATGGGCTCCTGTGCAGGGGGTTGGAGGGATTTACCCCATGGAGTGGGATTTACCCCAGTGGGCTCTGGTTCCTGTTGAGACTGCCCTTTGTGTATGATGTGTACTATATATGAGGTGGTGCTCTGCTGTGGTCTGAAGCCAACTTCCAAGTATGATGGTTCTGGGGCCTCTTGGGAGTAGCTCTGGTGCTGGCCCAGGTCAGTCACTGCCTGTTACCAGCTGGGGAGATCCTGGTAGGAGCTACAAAGTGATCCTCAGTTATTCATTGCCTATGCTAAACCTGTTGGCATGTGGGCAAAGCCACATGGTGAACCAGGATGGCTGCCACCAGTACGAAACCTGGGATACCTCTGGAAAAAGCCAGAACACTTTGAAGCTTGCTATTACCTACTGGCTTCTATAAGTTTCCACTGCTGAGAAAGCCTCCTGTAGTACGCAAGTTGGATGAGGCAGTGTCTCAGTTAGTCAGCAGTGTGGAGCAGCGGAGCTCACCAGGCCAATCAGAATCAGATTTGATCTGTGAGGGTGGGCTCAACACAGGAAAAATGGCTGCAGGGGAGAAGGTCCCCACAAAGGGAATATGGGGACTGTCTCTGCAGTCCACACCCTGAAGTTACACTACTCAATCTCTCCCCATATGTTTTGGATGCCCCCAGAGTCACTGTCCCTTTGCCAAAGTCCAGGGAGGGTCCCTACATGGGCTCTTTAAAAGAATTTCTGGGTATCCCTCAGCTTTCTGTCCCTCCTGGGTGGTTGGAATCCCCACTGTTTCTCACAGCCAGAAGTTGTGGGAGCTCCTCTTCCCAGAACCAGTATTCTGGGTTGGGGAGACTGGAGTGGGGTACTGGGGTCCCTCACTCCTTCATGGGTAATCTCTATGGCTAAGGTAGCTCTCCTGATTTTCAGCTGCCACACATGGGTGTGGGACTAGCTTCCTCAAAAAATTAAGAACAGAATTACCATATGACCCAGCAATCCCTCTCCTGGGTATCTACCCCCAAAATTCGAAAACATTTATCCATAAAAACATATGTGCTCTGATGTTCATTGCAGCTTTATTTACAGTGGCTAAGATATGGAAACAACCAAAGTGTCCTTCAATAGATGATTGGATAAAGAAGATGTGGTATATATGCACAATGGAGCACTATTCTGCCATAAGAAAAGATGAGCTAGTACCATTTGTGACAACATGGATAGATCTTGAGATTATTATTGTGAGTGAAATAAGTCAGACAGAAAAAATAGAGAACCGTATGATTTCACTGATATGTGGTATATAAAACCAAAAACAACAAAGGAACAAGACAAATAAATGAAGAAACAAAAACTCATAGACACCGACAATAGTTTAGTGGTTTCCATAGGGGAAGGGGGTAGAGGGGTGGTAGATATGGGTAAAGGGGATTAAATATATGGTGATGGAAAGAGAACTAATTCTGGGTGGTGAACACACAATGTGATATATAGATGATGTATTACAGAATTAAGTACCTGAAATCTGTGTAACTTTACTAACAATTGTCACCCCAATAAAGTTTAATTAAAAGAAAATAATTTTATTCTCCTTCTTTGGGGTGGAGTGTTCTATAGATCTGCTAGATCTGGTATTTTTAGTATTGCTCAAGTATTCTATTTTCTTAATCATCAGTCAGTTGTTTTTTCATTATTAAAAGTGAGGTATTAAATCTTCAACTATAATTGCAAGATTGTCTATTTCTCCCTTCTGTTCTCTCAATTTTTTAATGTGTTTTGGAGCTTTGTTATTAGATGTATATATGTGTATAATAGTTATGCCTTTTTCATGGATTGACTTTTAAACATCCCTCTTTTTCTTTAGTGACATTTTTTTATCTTAAAGTCTGTATATCTATAGCCACAGTAGCTTTCATTGATTATAGTTTGCATATCATTTTTTTCCATCCTCCAACTTTCAATATATTTAGTCATTGAATCTAAAGTGCATTTCTTCTTGCCTTCTGTATGTCCTTCTTAGAGAAATGTCTCCCCAAGTCCTCTGCCCATTTTTTAATTGGGTTGTTTGTTTTTTTGGAGTTGAGTTGAGTAAGTTTTTTATAGATTTGTGATATTAATCCCTTATCAGATATATCATTGGCAAATATCTTTTCCCATACAGTAGGATCCCTTTTTGTTTTATTGATGGTTTCCTTTGCTGTGAAAAAACTTTTTAGTTTGATGTAGAAATGCTCAACCTCACTAACCATCAGAGAAATGCAAATAAAAACCACAATGAGATACCACCTCACTCCAGTCAAAATGGCTATTATCAATAAATCAACAAACAACAAATGCTGGCGCGGATGTGGAGAAAAGGGAACGCTAGTGCACTGTTGGTGGGACTGCAGATTAGTGCAGCCACTATGGAAAACAGTATGGAGGTATCTCAGGAATCTGAAAATGGAACTACCCTATGATCCAGTAATTCCACTCCTAGGCATCTACCCGGAGAAATCCAAAACTCCAATTCAAAAATCTGTATGCACTCCTATGTTTATTGCAGCACTTTACACAATAGCCAAGATATGGAAACAACCAAAATGCCCATCGGTAGATGACTGGATTAAGAAGCTGTGGTACATTTATACAATGGAGTATTACGCAGCCATAAAGAAGAAAGAAATCTTATCATTTGCAGCAACATGGATGGATCTAGAGAACATTATGTTAAGTGAAATAAGTCAGAAAGAGAAAGACAAGTACCATATGATCTCACTTATATATGGAATCTAAAGAAAAGACTATGAATGAACTAATCAGAGTCAGTTTTGGGGACGCAGAGAAAAAACCGAGAGTGGTTAGATGGGTGTGTGGGAGGGGGTTGGGGATAAGGGGAAAGGTGAAGGGATTTGGAAGCAGCTGGTAACCACAAGATGGCCTCAGGGTTTTTTCTTTTGAAAATTAATTTGGGGAAGGTATTCTATAATGTTGTAAAGATTTTGTTGGGTATCCGATGGACATGCGTCCTATTTGGGAGACCACCTCAGGGATACTGTGGATACCTGGTCATGGCATTGTACATCAGAAGCTAAACATTAATGAATGCCAACTATAATTTTATATATATAATGTGATGGTTCAGTGTGAGGTCGGAGGGATAGTGGATGGGGGGAGGGGGGTTCACAGTATGAGGGATATAAATGATGAACGTCTAAGTATTACCTTGTTTTGTACACCTGAAACTAATAAATAAATTAATTAATAAAAAAAAATAAATAAATAAATAGAAATAACAAAAAAAAAAAAAATAAAGTGCATTTCTTATAGGAGTCATATATTTGGATTGTGGATTTTCATTTGTTTGCTTTTATTATTTGTTTTACCATTCTCTGCCTATTAATTGTCATCTTTAATGCATTTATATGTTATATAATTGCTGATAAAATAAAATTTATGTCTTCCATTATTTTATTTTTCTGTATGTCTTTATGCTTATCTATTCCCATATTACTGCCTTCTTTTGTGCTAAATAATTTCTAGTGTACCATTTTAATTCCCTGCTATTTACAATATATTTTGAGTATTTTCTTAGTGGTTCCCTTGAGAATTACAATTAACATCTTAATTTATAAAAATCGAGTTCAAATCAATACCAATTTATTTCCATAATATATAAAATTTGATTTCTGTATAAGTCTGTTCCTTTGCCCACACTTGTGCTATATTTTCATACAAATTTAGTCTTTATATATTATACATAATAATTTTTTATGCTACTAAATCAGATAGGAGAAAAAATTAAAAAATATATTTTTGTACCTACTGTCTTTTATATTTACTTATGTAGTTAACCTCAAATCCCCTTTGTAATGTAACCTAACAAATTCACAGATTCCAAGGGTTGAGACAGGGATATCTTTAGTATGCTACCACTTTGCTTACTGCAGTGCATTTCCTAGCCTTCAAAGATTCATTTGTAAAATACATTTACCCTATTCTCTGTACACCCCACCCCCACAGCAGAGGAGAAACCCTTCCTCCTCTACCCAGGAGACAGACGGACCCCAAAGATAGCTTCACTAATGACACTATTTCTACTGAATTTGAAACTGGAATGAATGTCAGATGGACATGAAAGCTGAGATTTGCTTTGTAGATATTAGGTCTGTGGTCAGTGGCGGGATTTGTAAATAATGAGGACACAGTTTTTTGAGTATATTATGTTTGCTACAAAGCTTGGATTGACTTATTTGCTTAACCTGGTTTTCCACTCCTGTTAAAGACTGTAGGATCTATCGAATTTCCTTGACAATTCCATTTCCAACCATATGTTGTGTTTCCCCGAAAATAAAATCTAAACAGAAAATAAGCCCTAGTGTGATTTTTCAGGATGACATCCCCAGAACATAAGCCCTAATACGTCTTTTGGAACAAACCTTAATATAAGACCCGGTCTTATTATAGGGGAAACACGTAGTAGGTTTCTATTCCTTGCAGCCACTAAAAACCCTGATGTATGCTGATGTTATTGCTTAATCATTGTTATTTTTATTGCCAGGATTCATTGCCTAAATAAGTGCTTTAAGTTTTATACATTTTAGGAGTGTGGAAGGTACTGACATTATTCAGGAAAATATTTCCTTGGTTTCCTATCCTTTAGCTTGACAAACAAAGGTAATAAATCTGGAGTTATCATTGACTCAATTTTAGTAATTCAGAGTTAAAGTCAGATTATTTTTTTTAAATGATATATGATAATACAAAATAAAATTGCCCTCATAAGACAATGGTAAAGATGATATAGGAACATTTGTGACAACATGGATGGATCTTGAGAGTATAATGCTAAGTGAAATAAGTCAGACAGAAAAAGCAGAGAACCATATGACTTCACTGATATGTGGTATATAAACCAAAAACAACAAAAGAACAAGACAAACAAATGAGAAACAAAAACTCATAGACACAGAAATAGTTTAGTGGTAACCAGAGAGTAAAGGGGGTGGGGGGAGGGAGATGCGGGTAAGGGGGATCAAATATATGGTAATGGAAGGAGAACTGACTCTGGGTGGTGAACGCACAATGGGATTTATAGATGATGTAATACAGAATTGTACACCTGAAATCTATGTAATTTCACTAACAATCGTCACACCAATAAATTTTTTAAAAAAGAGAATAGGAAAAAAAGACATTAATACTGTGTTACAGTATTAAATGGCAGAACATTTTATATATTATTTTTGTGTGAATTTATAAGTATTTGCTCACTTTAATTTTTATTAATAAATCAGTTCTATCCCTTGTTAATAGAAGACTATCATTGCCAAATAATCTACAGTTATTTTTTATAGAGCCCAGGCCATTGGGGCCACTGCATGGACATTTACCTTATTAATAGACTCCCTTAAGAACAGCAGAAAAGGGAATAAAAATTGATAAAACTCTAGGTATGTATCCAAAGCTCAAACTTGTTGAAAAAGCAGTTTCTTTCATTAAAGTACAGTGTTAGCAGAATGAAGTGAAGAAAGCCAAAATTCAGTGAATAAAATATACCTTTTAAATTTATCTGAGTAGAAGTGCAGCAAAAGAACATTTAGTCACAAGCATCTTGGTTAAAATGTGCTGACAGGACATTCTTTAATTCATTAATAATGTGTTTTTATGCCTGAAAACTTCAAAACATCAATACATATTGAAAACCCTACCCATAATATGGGTCCAGGTTGTATCGTTAGAGACAGTGTTAGGAAGGAGGGAGGGACCCACCACTGACCCCGTGGCCCCTTCATGACCTTGGAAATCCTATTTACCTCTTGTGTTTCACTTTCCACGTCTATGACAGGGATAAAATAGTACCATTACCGTGAGATAAAATGTGAATAGTTGTAATTCTGGATGTGTAATAACTGCTCATCAAATTTTAACTGTATTATTGATAATATATCATGCCAAATTTAACTGTCTACATAGGTTCTTGTATGATATATAATATCAAATATCTATGCATAACATCTTTGGTCCATATTCTTCCTTATTCAATTTATTTTTTAAACAGTTGATTATATTCTCCAATAAATTATGAACAAATATTTTTATAACAACAGCATTTTCATAATTGCATAGAGAAATTTCTTCCTTAAAATAAAATTGACACATTCTGGGAGAGAGAAATACAATAGATTTTCTTTGTCAAGCATTCATCATAGTTATCCCTATATCTGAAATATAGACAGGCATTTAAATGATTTTATTGAGTGTATTACATAAAAACATTGGAAAAGAATGCTTTAACTGTTCATAAATAGAGTATAATACATTATGCAGAAAAAAATCCCTAATAATGGAAGAAATGGAAGCAATTACAGTATTTGCCTAAGTTGAAAATGTTTATGTGGTCTTAACAAATCACGTTTCCCCCCAGAAAGACTGAGTGGGAATAGTATGGACGGAAATGACAAATTTTAGTCAATTGTTGAAAAGTTAATGTTCTGCATCTTGTCTCTTTTTCACTCTTCAAGTGAAAGCCTTTGGGCAAACATGAATGTATTTGTACCTAAGAATCTATTTATTTTCAGTTATAATTTCTGGTATGTAATTTTCTCTGGGAATGTGACCAAAACAGATATTTCTTTTATTGGCTCACACTATTTGAAGAAATCATTCAGTATAACAAAATTAATAGTTTTTGCCTTTATTAATCATAGACATTTCCCATACTGGAGCACAGGATACAAGTGGGAGAAATGGGAGTTCTATGAATCAATCAAGAATGATGTGGAATAAAGGGTGGTTTCATGGGATAGAAAATAACTGACGAAATCTCCACTGTTGACTTAGGTGACCAAGGTTAAACACACACACACACACACACACACACACACACACACACACACGAGAATGAGCCTTGACTTGTTAATGGGTTATCCACATTGTATAAACTCACTAGCATAGATAATTGCTTCATCCCTTGCATGGCTTTGTCTGCACAGTTGTGGCTATGGACACTTCAAGGGTCTATGAGTTCTCCTGTTAGTTTACAACCTTACAAGGGTGTTTTTCTACCAGCAGAACATTGGCCATAAATGTCCATTAGTCAAAATAACTGCGGCAGTTTTATAAGGCCTGTGAGTGTATATTTCCCCACTGCTTCTCCTTAAATTACTAAGAATGCAAAAATAACCAATAGTTTGACCTCTTAAATCACAAATTGGATAGGCTTACCATTAAAATATATTGTAAATGTGTTTCCCATTATTTAGCTCATTTAGCATGTTCGGCAGCAAGCATTCAAATGTTTTGAGGTTTTTTGTTTTTGTTTTTTTTTACTTTACGGAAGGCATTAGATGATTTTTTTCAGGCCATCAATGGATGTTTAAAAGACCAGAATACAATTGGAATATTGCTAACAGGTTATTAATCAACTGGGTAAAAGATAAAGAATATAAAAGATGCAATAGGGTCATAAATTATTTGGTTTGCATTAATCATTTTGATGGTTCTCATTGTGGAAAGTTAACATGATTTTTTTCAGTTTGGAAAATTATATGACTGTGTCATGTCCATAGAGTGAAAAGGGAGAAACTAGAATTAAGGTTTACAGTGTAAAAATTATTGGTGTGCAGGCTGAAGAAATGATCAATAATAAATGGAGAAATAAAAAGTATTCCAAATCCAACAAACTTCAAGTTTATCTATGTTTTATATTCATATTAGAATATCACGTACTGATTAGTATAAATGGGTATATCCATCTGATTTTTTTCTTCCCTGAAGCAAGCTAATGCCTTTCATCTTTAATTTCATTTACCTGAAAAATACTTTTAAACTTGAGGAAATACATACATTTCAAAGAGTACTCTTTCATGTCAATTTCTATGTATGCTTCGGATTTTCTCTGATGTAGTTGAAAGTATGAAAATGCTATAAAAATTGTGGAATAAAGTATATCTGGTGTCTGGTCACCAAGTAGTGGTGTTATGTCAGAGATATCTTTGACAGGTCTCTTGCATGAATCACAAAGTTAAACTAACTTGTCACAATTAATTACTATCAACTGGAGTTCAAAGTTGTATTGATGAGCAGAAAAGATGACCAGGCAGAAAAGCATCGATTAAAATATCATTGTTCATATAGTTGGGATCTGGTCTACATTCAAGTATGACAATACAATATATTGTAGTGTGATTTTAAATTGGGGGAGACTTTACAGGGGGCCTCTGTTCAATCTCAGTTTACAAAACTGCTATAATCTATAATTCACTTATCCTATCACATATTTTAAACAATTAACACATGAAGGAGATGTATTTGTTTATTACAATTTTCAAAACAAACACTCCTTTATGTAAAAGACGGTAGACTTTTATTTTCATATTGCTATTTATGGATTATTCATGGATTTCTTAAATTATAAACTGATCTCTTTCCCTGGGTTCTTGAATACCCCTATGACACTTGCCTCAGAGTAAACTCCTCTGTGCAAGATCTTTCCAACACACCCTGTCATTTCAACATATTTATATTGCCTTAGAAGTAAAGCTAGAACAGGGAGGCAATCTAATTACTGTACATGTAGGTTACATTTGAGAGAAAAGTACTACATAGATATAAAGCACTATTATTAGAAGATTAAACCCTAATTTAAAGTAAGGAAGCCTTTCCTCCTTTCTTTTCATCTTGGGAAATGTAGAGTGGCTTATAATAAACTAAAGGAAATGAAAGTGTTGATGAGAGATGAGTTTGCAGGTGGTTGTTAATGGCTGAGATTGCCAGCAGTTTGTGGATGAGCCGCAGGTAGTGCTGCAAACCTGTACTTTATTTCAGAAAACATGACATAAAGCTAAAAACGTGTTCCATTAAAATCAGATTCCAAATGTGTTTCATTAAAACAAGATTTTGCGAGCTATCCAAATAGTGTGTAGGTTCTCATAGATAGAAAACTGAAGCATGTATGTTCTCAATAAACAGATAAAAGTTATCTGGTTCTTTGAATTGACTGTTCATCATTTGTACAGAGCTCTTCTTTTTCAAGGGTGATAATAGTGGGTAAAGACCTCAACAACAAAATTATAGCAACTATTACTGCTTAAATAACCTAGTTCTATCAGCCATGTGAAAAGCTTAACGAGTAGTGGATTTAGCAGCTTTTAGCTGTGCAGTCCCCATTTGTGTTGTGTCAAAATCAAAATCACTAATATGAGTGAGAACAGGACAGCGTAGCAGTTAACATAACGGTATTCTTACAACAAATATGAAGCATTGATTCTGTGTTTTAAAACGAATGTTTTGTTGCTCTTATATTGAAAGAAACCTAATGTTCTTTGTTTTTAAAGTAATTTTGATCTAAAATTTACATAACTCTTTCCAGCTCTCTCTCTCTTTCTCTCTCTCATTTGGAATATATATATTGTGGTGGTGTAAGAACCACTTTTTGAATTTCTTAGTACACTTAACATGTATGTTATTATTTCCACTTCCACTCCAACAAACAAACATACTTCCCTTCAATTAAATGGATTTTAGTTAATGGGGTAAACAAATAGTTCACTTGAGTTCTAAAGGGTTTCCCAATATGTAATGTGGAGTCCGATTTAGGACAAAATGAAAAGGAACTGGAAAAAGAGGTATATAGCTTTTTCTTTTATATTATTAACTGTACAGAAATCCTTGATGAATTACTACCTGTTTAGCTATTTTGTGGTGCCAATGCACTCTAACTAGATTAGAAGGTAACAACTAGTTTAATCTTTTCATGGAACATTTTAGTTTATTTCTTTCACATTTTTGTCTGCAGGTCTTAGATTAAAAACACTATGTTCCTTGCACTTCAAAGTCAATACATTAACTAGAAATTATCCTAACTATAAGGAACTTTAATCCTAAGGTTATTACTATATTTCCATTCCTGGTACTTTAAAATCACATTTGAAGATATAAGGCATACTGATTAGGAATTAGGGCTTTAAACTGGTGGTTTCACAATGCAGAACCAAGAGAACTATGGAAGGTTGCTTAACTTTAAGACTTAAAGACTGAGTCTTTAAGACTCAGTTTCTATCCATTGTAAAATGGAAAGAATAATACCTACCTCACAATATTATGATAAACATTAAATGAGGTAATTCATAAAGCATTTAAGAATGCAGTTAGCTCCATCTTCAGGGAAGATGTGTGAAGAGAGACTCAGGTTTGTGAGTAGAGAAAGGAAAGGCTTACTCAAGTCTATTCACTAGAACACACATGTGGGGAACTTCACTCCAGTTGGTGCACCTGCTCTCTCTATGCAGGTAGCTATAATCAATAACTCATGTAATTGCAGAAGCAGGTTACCTATCTTGTACCACTGATTAATGCCCCTGCATGGAGGATACCAGAATGGAGTAAACATAAAGGCTCACTTTTCTTTCTTTGTTTCTTTTTTAATTAACGTTTATTAGGGTGACAAGTGTTAGTCAAGTTACATAGGTTTCAAGCGTACAATTCTGTAATACATCTTTTACCACATGAGTGAGCTGGCTAGTTGCTTAGTTAGTTCTCCTTGTTTTAACTATCTATAAGAGTGTGGGGACAGAGTCCCAGAGAGCAGTTTCCAGGCTCTCGGCCTCACATGGAAAGGTGCTGACTCGGGTAGTAGATGGCCGTCAGCTGTGACTAGTTGGCCATCAGCTGTAATGAGTTAGCCATTAGCCACTAATATAACTGGTTACGCTAGCAAGTGCGGATTGAGGCTAGCAGGTTGGTTGGCAGAGAAGTGGGCTGCAGATTACTGTGGGGTTAGCAAACCCATATGGCGGATTGGAGATTGTGTGACTCCTGCTTCCTGTGTCTCTAATCCAGCAGTCAGCGAGAAATAGTGGTATGAACCCCCTATTCATGGCTTCGTTGGTGTTCCTTTTTGGCCTCACCATATCCTGTGTTCTTGTGCTGGGGGTGGGAGCTGAGTCTTTGCATGACAAGAGGCTTGAACTCATGAGAGAGAATACTAACGTCATCATCAACATCTGAACACAGTAAGTGTATAATGAATGAATATTTTGTTGTTGATATGGTACTTGCTTATCTCACATGCTTTAGGGCCATTCCTGTTGAGAAGAGGGGTGAAAGAAAACTTGAACTTGGCAATTCCTATAGGCACCTCACATTTCCACGCAGAGGAATGAGTTAAAATCTGAAAAGTAATTGCTTTTGTTGGTGTACACACACTGCCAAACTAAGTCCTAAATCAGAAATAGGTATTCTATGTTGTAGCTAGAGCACAATCCCCCAGTGTACAAGTCAGTTAATCCACCTGAGCCTGTTTTTTTCTTTAATATATAAACTCATAATTAGGGATTAGTTTATCTTTAAGGTCCATCTGGGTCCAAAATTAGAAAAATTTAGCAGTGGCATAGCTAAAACTACCAGAGACTAAACCAGATCCTATTAATGGACAGCCAGCTCATATTCCAAAAGGTCTTTGAGCCATGATTATCCTGCCCATTAAGTAAAGAAACTTAGTTTGATGCAGATGAAACCAGCCCTCTCAATGACATGGCACACTGGTGCATGTTCAGCAAAACCTGTGTTTTCAACTACATTATGCATTGAAGACAATTTTACCTACTGCTTGAACTTTATTGGAAATTGTTAGATCATATCTAATGACACTGAACAACTCAGAGTTTAGTAACAATGTCAGTGTTTACATATTTTGCTGAACTTCTATCTGTAAAAAAATCTGGAAAACTCGTGAAAGAGGGTTTTTCTTTGTTGGTTTCTCAATTACATAAAACTGCACTAAAACAAAGTCAATGGAAAACAGCCTTTGGCTGGAGACTTTTTTCTGCTTCCTAATTTTAGTCAGCTCAAAAGCTGGTCTTACACAATTGTGGAAATAGTGACTCTGGCGTTAGGCTAATCAGGAACCATAAAAAGACTAGAATGAATAAAATAAGTTAGTCATAAAGTGGTTTTCAACTTTCATGTAGGTTTGGGTTTCAGTTCATCTTAGTGATGAAGACTCTAGTATATTTAGATTTTGTGTAACCTATGATTTATTAACTATATTGGAATTCAAATTATCTGTCCCTAAAATATACCTATTTGCCTTTTCTCCAAAATGTGAAAAATATAGAGTAAATTTCATATAGTTACATATATCAAAATTTAAATTGATATTACTTAAAATTTTAAACTGCTTAATAAACTGCTTTTAATTTTAAACTGCTTTTTAAACTGCTATAATAATGATACCCATTATTATAAAGCTATGTGGTGATGTAATCAATACTTCTAGGGGACCAAAAAACAATGTTTGCTCCTAGAAATATGGTAAAATACAGTGTAATCATGTTACTACAAGTTTCTTCCTTAAAAGAAAAAATCAAGGAAATAACAGATGCTGGGCTAGGTAAGTCTCTTGTGATTATAAAAATAATAACGAAGGATTTAAATGGGAAAACTCTAAGTGCTGAAAGTGTTGGAAGAGCAGATTGAAAATTAGAATTAGAATACACAGGAGAAAGAAGAAGGCATACTCTTTACCATAAATAATCTATGTGCTTAATTTGAAATCAAACATGAACCTGGACGTGTGTCATATAATCTGGCTAAATACACCTGGGTTTTATTAAGATGGTGTGAGCCAAAGACCACAACGTTTTAGACAAGCCTGAGCAGATCCTCTGCTAAAGTGAAAAACACACTATATGTCTTGCTATTGGAAATTAAAACCCCCAAATCCCAACACACCAATTTTGAGTAACTAATTAATGGACAGAACTTCCAAACATACACACTATATTTGAAAATCAGCATAATGCAATGCTTAACAGAGAACATTTTATAGTGATACAATCTGAGGTTCAAATCCTGACCTCTCTACTTACTAGCTGTATGTTAAGTAGATTATTTAAGTTCTTGTCACTTCAGTTTCTTTATCCATAAAATGGACACCATTACAGTCTGATGATAAAGAATTGTTGTGCAAAATAAACACAATATATGTAAAATGAATGGTATTTTGTCCAGTGCCTATACAAAATAAGATCTTAAATCATGACTGCTTTTATTTTTTATTAAATTTTATTAAAGGAGTGTTAACTTAGCGCTATATAGACACTTTCAATGCAAGGAATACTTAATTAAGTTAAAATGGAAAGCAACAAACCAGCAAGACGAATGAACACAAACTCATAGACACAAACAACAGTTCAGTAGTTACCAGATGGTAAGGGGGTAGGGGGATAGTAGAACAGGGTAAAGGGGGTCATATATATGGTGATGGAAGGAGAATTGACTTTGGGTGGTAAGCACACAATGCAGTATATAGATGATGTATTATAGAATTGTACACTTGAAACCTGTATAATTTTACTAACCAATGTCATCCCAATAAATTTAATAATAAAATTCAGAACTGTATGTGTTTTCAGTAGCTACTTCACAATCCTAGCAACTACAACCCTATAACTCTGTTTTTATGATAAATTTTGGTAAATTTTATTGTACTATTCATATATATATATATATATATATATATATATATATATATATACATATATATATATATATATATATATATATATATAGAAAAGTTACAAGTAACTCAAATATGGCCTTTGTTCAGATTTACCAATTGGTTATATTTTTACCCCATTTGTTTCATCATATTACTTCTTCTCTTCTCTTCTCTTCTCTTCTCTTCTCTTCTCTTCTCTTCTCTTCTCTTCTCTTCTCTTCTCTTCTCTTGTCTTGTCTTCTCTTCTCTTCTCTTCTCTCTTCTCTTCTCTTCTCTTCTCTTCTCTTCTCTTCTCTTCTCTCTCTCTCTCTCTCTCTCTCTCCTCTCTCTATACAAACACACACACTCACACTTTGTTTATTCTAAAACAAGTGAAAATTGAGAGATTGTGTTTTTTTTCACCCTGAATACTTCAGTGCATGTGTCCTAAAAATATGGGCATTACCTTATATGATCTCAGTTTACCTATCAAAATCAGGAAATTTAACATTGATATAATACTGTTATTGAATCCGTAGACAAAATTTAAGTATAATGAATAGTTTTAATTATATCCTTCATACCTATGTTCTGGGATCCAACCAGTATCGTGTATTATATTTTGTTTTCCTGTCTCTTTATCTCTTTTAATTTGGAGCAGTCCTCAGCATTTTTAAAAATCTTTCTTGACTTTGACATCTTTGAAGAATATGGACAAGTTATTTTATAGAATGTCCCTCAATTTGTATCTTTCTTTTTTCTGGTTTTCTCATGATTAGATTTACCTTATATTTATTTTGACAGGAATACCACTGAATTGATGTTATATCTTTCTCAGTGTACTTTATTAGGAGCTACATAATATCAGTTTATCACAGTTTAGACGATGTTGGGTTACTGATGATGACGAAATTAGGTTCTATGTTGGTTAGGATGCAGAACTCCAGGTATTAATTTAATTGATGGAGACATACTTTAATGCTAGAAAAAAACAATTGCTGAAAATTTTCAAAATTTGATGAAAATTATAAGCTCATAGATCAATGAATCTCAACAAACTTAAAGCAGATTTAACGTATAGAAATCATACCAAGGTAAATTATAATCAAATTTCTGAAAATGAGCTGTGTAAAACAAATCTTAAAAATGTATTAAAGAAAAACTACACATGATACACAGAGGAAAGCTAGGTAAAAAGGACTCTTGGCGTCTCATCAGATACTATACAGACCAGAAGACATTGGAATGACATCTTCAAAATGCTGAAAGAAACAAATTGTGAACCAGGAATTCCCAGTGAAAATGGCCAGGGAACACAAGTGAAAATATCCTCCACAAAGGCCAAATTATCTTTTTCAGAAATACATTAGTTGAGAGAATTAGTTCCTGGCAGATATGAACAAAAAGAAATATAAAAAAGTTCTTTAGGCTAAAGAAAAATGCTACCAGATGGAAACTTGGACCTACAGAAATGAAAAAAGAATGCTAGAAATGGTAAATATTTTGTAAATATAAACTCCTATTTCTTATTTTTAAATTTCTCAAAAAGTAATTAGCTATTTAAATAAAGTATTTGGGGGTTAATAACATATGTAGAAGTATAATATATGAAAACAGAAATAAGAGTGGGGATATGGAATGCACTGTTATAAGATTCTTGCGCTATATGTGAAAAAGCATAATGTTATTTTAGGTAGATGGTGGTAAGTTAAGAATGCATAATATAACCCTAGAGAAACCACTAAAAGTTTAAGAATGTCTAGTCAATACTGGAAAAAAAATGCAATAATAAAGTACATTCACCTAATCTCAGAGACACCAGGGATAGGGGATATAGAACAGATGGAATATTAGACAAAAAAACATAAAGATAGCAGATGGGAACTCAGTTATATTGGTAATTACGTTAAAGGTATATGGCAAAGACTTTAGAAAAATTTCACTGGGTCAAACTGGATTAAAAAAAAAAAAACCTAGACCCAGCTATAGACTGTCTATAAGACACCCACTTTAAATCTAAAGACAGTTATGTTGAAAGTTTAGAAAATGTGTACCATGGAACTATAAGAAAGCTAAAGGATCGGCCATATTACTATGATGCTTCAAACAAGAAACAGTACCAGAGATAAAGAAAAATAATTCATAAAATAAATAGATCAATTAAACAAGAAGATACAACAATCAGAAATGTCTGCATATAATGTTTCACAATACAGGAAGCAAAAACTCATAGATATGAAAGGAGAAAGAGAAAAATCTACAATTATGTTCATGTTACTCTTGCAATAATTTATTGAATTATTAAGTAGACGTAAAATGAGTAAAAATAAGAAGTTTGAACAAATTATCTGCTAATTTGACTTAACTGATATTAACAGAACACTTAACAATAGCAGAATGCAAATTTTTTCAAATGTATGTGAACATTCACCAAATATCCTGCAAGCTAAGCCATAAGACAGGTCATTAAAATTTACCTTTTTACTCTATAAAATAAATTTAAAAGAATTGAAATGTATAAAATATGTTCTCTGATCAAAAAGAATTAAATTAGACATTAATAACAGAAAAATATTTAGAAGTCACCAAAAATTAGGAAATTAAATAATATTTTGCTAATAATCCATGGATTGAAAAAGAAATTGCAAAGGGAGTTATATATTTAGAACTGGGTGAAAGTAAAAGCTCAATATGTTAACCATATCAAATTATGTGAAATAGCTAAATCAATGTTTAGATAAAAATTTATAATTTAAATGCTTATTTAGAAAAAAATAATCTAATATCAATGATCTAAATTTCCAATTACGGAAGTTAAAAAAATAAAATGAATGAAAAGAAAGGAGAAAATAAATATAAGATCAGAAGATGATTAAATAGGAAATGGACAAACGACAGAAAATCAGCTATCAATAAAATTGTTAATCCTGTAGATAGACTGATGAAGAAAAAAAGGAAGACACAAATTTCTAATATCAGATGAAAGAAGGGACATCACAAAATCCTACATTAAAAAGAATAATAAAATAATATTATGAAGAATTTTATGTGAATGCATTGATCACTTAGATAAAATGAACAAATTCCTTGGAAGATTGACAAAATTGAAGAAAAAAATGAATATGTCTATGTCTACTAGAGAAGTTGATCACTAAAATCTTCCCCACAGAGCAAGCCCAAGGCCCAAATGACATCATTGGTGAAGTCTTGTAAGCATTTAAGGAAGAAATAATACCAACCTTACCCAATGGTAAAATGTAACACTTCCCAATTTTTTTTAATGTGACTGGCACAATCCTGATACCAATATAAGAAAACTATAGACCAATATTCCTCATGATTATAGATGGCAAGAAATTTACTGAGAAAATATTAACAAATCAATTCATGATCAAGTGTTGTTTATTCCTAGGGTGCAAGATTGGTTTAACAATTGAAAACCAAACATTTTACCATATTTTACCAACATATTTACCGTATTAGTAGACTAACAAGAAAATCTATATGATTGCAATAGATTAAGAAAAAACAGTGGACAGAATTCAATTTGCATTCATTATGAAAACTAAGAATAGAGGGAACTTAAACTGTCATAGGGCATCTATAAAATATCTACTGCTATCTTCAAATTTGATTTCCTGAAAGGATGTTACTCTATTAGGGGATCAGCATTGGATTCTTTTGCTGGCAATAGCTAAATGCTTTGATGTGAGGGAGCTCATGTTTTGGGGCCCATCTATATCATCCATTTCTGCCAATATGGTTACCCTGTTTATGACGTCATTGCTAGAGCATTGGGGTGGCTAAGGATAGAGTCTGGCTGACATCTGTTGGTGGAGTCATTCTGTTGACTTGGTGGTTTCATTCATTTATACAGTGGATGGTCTCTAGTGAGCACTGAACTGCAATATTAAGATTCTCATATGTTCTGTCTCCCATAGGCTCAGCTGCATGTCTCTTTCCTGGGCATCTTCATCTCTGATTTTCCAGTCTTTCTCCTTTTCTCTTTTTTCATCCATAACCAACTATCCAGGCCATTTGCCATTGCCTATTAGTTTTTGTAAAGACAGTCCTCACTTTGCATGGTATCATAACAACCATGCAAGCTGAAACCATGAAAAGCTATCTGAATAATCAATAAGAAATATTACAATTGCTCAGTGACCTTCGAAAATATTTAAGACAGTAAAAACTGATGATAATGAATATATAGAAAAATGAAAAGAAAATTGTAAAACAAATCTTTAGTACACTGTAATTTAAAGCATTAGAAACATTGAGAATTAAAGTGCTTTATTTTTTGCATTTTTTCAGCTTTATTGAGGTATAATTGCCAAATAAAATTATATACATTTAAAATGTACAACATGATGTTTTTATATACATATAACATTGTGAAATATTTACCAAAATCAAGTTAATTTACACATCTATCACCTCGTAGTTAACTGTGTGTGTGTGTGTGTGTGTGTGTGTGAGAGAGAGAGAGAGAGAGAGAGAGAGAGAGAGAGAGAGAGAGAGAGAGAGAAAGAGAGAGAGAGAGATATTGTGTGATTGTGACTAATATGTAGCCACAGGAAGTTAACCAAAACTGGCATGTAAGAGATTTGGTTAGCTTTCTGAAAAAATGGACAAAGCTTACCTTTTGCCTCCCTTCTTCTTCATCCATTGTCCCACCCTGTGGCCTGTAATGTGCAGGCATATGTAGTTATACTGTGCTTTGTTCTATTATACTTCACAGATGTTGCATTTCTTACAAATTAAAGGCAATACCTTCACAAACAAAAAGATTGCAAGTCACTTTATTGCCATACTCTCTTTATTGTGGAGGTCAGAGATACTGCAGCATATCTGAGATCTGCCTGTATTCATCTTTGACTATGAGGATGAGGGCCACCCCCTGGGCACCACAGAGAAACTTGCTGGGAGGACCCTGGGTTCTTGCAGACTTTTTGGAGTAGAGCCCTCCACCTTTGCCTTCTCACCTACCGGCATTTCTTATGTGTGAGAGCAGTGCAGTCACATAGCTTCTACATCCCTACCCAGATGCTGGTAGTTGTTGTGATTTCTGTCTTTTGTTTAAGCTACTGTTATTTGGGGTTTTCTCTCACTTGCTGCCAAATATAATTCAAGCTTATTTGCATACTTCATATATTAACTGAGTAAATATTTGTAAAGCACATGTATAGGCTTAAATATATAGAGAGCATGAAGAAGTGTGCCTGACAAGTTATTTACTTTAGCTATTATTGGTAATCAAATAAATACATATTTAAACAATGAGAAACCAAGTTTTAATCTCTTATGTGGGATAAATAACACAATAGCTGATAATACCCTATAGTAGAAATGATGCTGTGGGAGGTTTAATTTTAAACTTTGTTTGTCAAAGTGGACATTATCCATATTTTCTGGGTACAAATAATATTTTTTATTGATAAAACTTTATAAGGAGCAGAGTTTGCAACTGAATCAAATGAAATTCAATTATCTATGATAAGTAAAGAGAGTCAAGAAATAGAGAAATGGAACAAAATTTAAATTTTTCATATATTAAAATAATGCATATGCTTATGTTAAATAGGAACAAATAGTACTCCAAGTCTTAAAGGAAAAGAGCAACTTCCTGCCTACTCTTCTTCCTCCCAAGTTTATCCCACTTTGAAATATTTCAACTTTTTGTTCTTTTAGCCTCTACATTTCTAAATAATATGTTTAATGCTATTCCTTCAATTAAAAAAATAATATTATCTACTTTGTGTTTGTTAAAGTGGATAAGCATTTAGTATATACTCACACATGCACATGTGCACTTCTCCCTAACTTTTCAAAACACTACAATTTCTTGTTGCCAATAGTCAATGTTTACATCATGATGATTAAGCATTTTTTGTAGCTGAGACTCATTGCACACTACCATTATATTTCCTTTCTTTGACAACTTGGTTTTCTTGGAGTTGGAAATTACCTTGTTTTGTATTCGTTTAAATTTCTGTGTGACTAGTACTGATTCTTTTTTTTATTATTAAATTTATTGGGGTGACAATTGTTAGTGAAATTACATAGATTTCAGGTGTACAGTTCTGTAGTACCTCATCTATAAATTCCACTGTGTGTAAGGGGGATCCAATATATGGTGATGGAAGGAGAACTGACTCTGGGTGGTGGACTAGTACTAATTCTTAAACTTTCCTACAGAGCTGCCCCAAGCCCTCTCAGAACAGCTGTGTGTATCACTTACTCTGTCAGTTCCATTGCTATATCCATCTGCAGACTTCTGTCCATTCGCTCCAATTTGGTCGGTTGCTCTCCATACCAGTCACATAGCTGCTATATCCCTGCCTACATGCTGGCAAGTTGTCTCTGTCTTGCTTCTGTGATTTCTGGGTTCCATATATTACTGTTTCTGAATTTATGCAATCACTATGATGATAGGCCATATCAACTAGCTTTCTAAGTAAAGGTTCATGAGGAACATACGTTTGGAGATTTTATGAAATGAAAATATATGTTTTTTTTCTATCACCAAATTTGATTGGTAGTTTAAAGAAGTGTAGAATTCTAGGTTAGAAACCATTTTCCCTGAAAGTGTTGAAAGCATTGCTTTGCTGCAGTAACACCATGGAGATGTCTGATACCATTGTTTGATGGCATCAGTCCTTCATAGGTCACCTCAATTTTCCTTCTAAAAACTTTCATAATTTTGCTTTTATTTATATATATTTAAATTTGTTTATTCCTTTGCTGGACATTCAAATCCATTTTGTCTGGAAACTCATGTTCTCCAGTTCAAGAAAACTTTCCCTGTATATTTTCTACGATAATCTCCTTCCTTCCATTAGCACTTATTCTTTCTTCAAAGAGCTTCTATTAAGTATTGGACCTCTGGATTAATAATCTTACATGTATTTTTGTTTGTTTGTTTTACTTTTGATCTTTTTGTCTTTTTGTTCTAATTTCCAGAAAATTTCTTTAACTTTATCACCCAATCCTATTATGGTTATCTACTGTTATATAACAAACTACATCAAACATAGTGCCTTATACTATCTATTTTATTTTATCTTGTGATTCTGTGGACCAAGAATTTAGGTAACCACCCATTTGTTTCAAGTGATGATGATGGAGGTTACTTGGTGATACTCATTTGGTAGGTGGGATGATTTGAATGGTCTAAAATAGTTTTATTCACTGTCTGGAGCCTTGGCAGGAGGCCAACTACCAACCAGTGTGCCTACATAGAACCTTTTCAACATGGTGGTATCAGGGTAGTCAAATGCCTAATACAGTGTCTGTGGCACTCAGAGAATATATGCCAATTGTCTTCAGTGGAAACTGTATGGATCTATCCTGATGAGCTAACCATAGAAGTTCCAAATGTAACTTCCACTACATTTTATTGGCCCAGTAAGACCAACCCACCCCACCTGTCAATGATAGGAAAAGCAAAGAATTTGTAAGAATATTTAATCTGACAACCTCCAGGTATATACTCACACACATATACTATATTTAATTCCTAAGAATTTTTTTTTCCTCTGATCTGATATTTGAAAATCTTTTCAGTGAAGCAATATCATCTTTATTCCCCCCTTCTATGCGTGAATTAATTTTTTTTAAGATTTATGTCCTTTGTCCCTCTTTCTGTATTCTTCTGAAAGTTTTCCTCTATTTGATTGCTTTATCTTTTTCATTTTTATGTGAAGAATTTCCTAATAGGCCTGAAGATTTTGCCTGCCCTTCAGAAGGAGGCAGAATTGGACACTGTCTGTGGGTGGAAGGGTTTTTGTCAACTGCTTGGTTTCACATAGGGAGGCAGAGCTAAGCTCATCTGTTTTGTGAGCAGTTCTGCAAATGTCCTTTCTCTTTCGATAGTCAGTTTCTCTTGTGAATAATTCTACCTGGGGATGAGGCCTGCTGCCGGAACTTGGGGCCAATCATAGGGAAGGGATTTGTGTGTTGGTTTTCTCCTACTTGTCTGTTGGATTTCCCCAGATGCTCTCTCTGTTCGTATGTTTAGTACTCATTAGCTTCCATACACAAAGCCTTTTTTGTGAACTTTATCCAGGGAGCAAATCTCAATTTCTTGCTGCAGTCAGGGAGGGTTATATGGGTAGAGTTTCTAGAGGATTTATGGGATCTAACTTCTCCTATATAGGCTTTTAACTCATTCTCTGGCTCTTCTGTGTCTTTATTTTTATCCTCTGTG
This sequence comes from Rhinolophus hipposideros, assembly GCF_964194185.1. Taxonomy (NCBI): domain Eukaryota; kingdom Metazoa; phylum Chordata; class Mammalia; order Chiroptera; family Rhinolophidae; genus Rhinolophus; species Rhinolophus hipposideros. Next base: position 79,517,053 of record NC_138047.1, read on the forward strand.
ACACTATATCCTTGTAGTCTTAAGGGTTGCCACTTGATATTTCCTTCGGTGGGCACTTAGATATCACCTTTATATACTCTGCCAAATCAGTTACCATTCACCAATCTACTTTGCAGCTTCCAAAAATTTGATGATTTTTCTCTGGTATTTTCTCTCTTATCCTTCATGATCTTGTGGGTTTATACTTAAAAATAGGTGAATTTTACCTCAATAAAAAATTGCATCATATATATGTATTTGCTGTAATTTTAATGTAGTTTTGGGAGGTATTGGAGATCAACACATATGTTTAATCTCCATGCTTAGTAAAGAGTCTCAACTATCATTTTAACCTTTTGTTTTTGTACTAGAGCTGCAATTAAGAAGAAAATTTAACTGGTTGCTTATAATTCAGAATAATCTATAAGAAGAAGATATTGTGATTTTACATTTTGAACATGCTTACTAAAGATAGTAGCATTAAGAAATAAGAGGATAGAGGATCTTGGCTAATCACCCAAATACATTTAGAATAATTACAGAGAATTTAACTTTTCTAACAGCTGTCTACTTTTTTACCCATTTTTTCCTTGGGAAACATTCAAATTGGTTTATATTACAAAACTGTACATGACATTTATTAAATTTTTCCAGGCACATTTGTAGGAAGAATAACACTGGTATTTCTGGACCAACAGAGAATAAAAATGAAATGGATTGTAGTTACAGAGTTATATTTTTCCCACTTAGAACTCTTCTCTCAAAACAACACTCTTTCCAGTGCAGGAATTTGTAGTCATTAGTTTAAACTTTACTTCTGTCTATTCCTTTTCCCCATCCCTACAAGTCTCACTGCTGTTTTCCAAAAGTCTATTTCAGGTTCTTCCCAAGACTTGAGTAATTAGTTCCATTGCTGTTCAGCAAATGAATCTTAATCATCCCAAATGTGTGTGGGAAAGCTATTAAACTTTAGATAAACCTGTGAATACTTCAAGGGTGGTAAGAAGTCATATAGGCCAAGGAAAGGGACTGTGGAGCAGAGTACTTAGGAAGATAGTCCATAGGAAATAAAGTAAGTGAATAAGAATGTGAGTGGGTACATTGTCAGGAGGTGACAAGGGACCACAGGTGGGAGAGAGAGAGATAGATATTTGGACCGTTGACCGAGTAAATTGACATTTTTTTTCCATTTTAATAATGTGGTTATTCAAGCTGTAATTTCTTTGAGTGTAAACAGTTTAAGTTCAGCTCCAGTTATATCTAAAAGCTCATTTTGCAATCCCTTTTCATTTCGGATCTATAGACTTATTTATTTTCATTAAAGAAGTCTACATGTACTTCTAGCAAGACTCCAAAATCCATATATTCTCTCTACTTTAATAAGGAATTTCTGATTTTATTTAAGGTGGCAATGTGCCTGGCTAAAAGATTATATTTCTCATCCTCCCTCTAACATGGGTCAGGCTATACGATAATGTGCTACCAGTTAGATTTAAATGAAATTATTTTATGGGACTTCTTGAATTTTCATGTTCCACTTGCCAGCCAGGAAAGCACATGGGATGGTTGGAATACCATGGAGGTAGGTTGATATCCAAGGAATGTGGGTCCAAAGATGGAGGTGGATGGGTGCCTGAAAACCTCAGAGCCCCTGTGTCCCAGCTTTTGTCAAGCCTTCCTCTGGGCTTACGTTGTGTGAGGAAGGTACTTTATTTAAACCTGCTTTGATGTAGTGACACTCAGCTATGTCTAATTCTAATGGATACAAAAGAGAAGCCATATCATTCTTTGGCTAAGGATTGAACCCATTGAAACCTTGACTAAGTATTCCAGAATCTTAAAACATTTTGTCATACTCTTTGAACTGTCATCTAAATTAAGAAATCATTTTCTGCTGAAAAAAAATGTACTAAGAATATTTCTTGCTTTCACCTTGAAACAGAGAGCCTAGCATATAGTAGTATTTAATAAATATTTATTGGGTGATAATATAACTTAAAAATTAATTATTGAGGGTCTGTATATGCCTGTCTATGTAGGTATCCATTATCCATACATAAATAAATATTGTCTCTGTCTTAATGAGTTTCTAATTTTATGAGTGATGTAAACAATGAATACTTATTCAATATGAAAGGAATTAATTCTTATAGCAGAGGTACATAAATTGAATGGTGGGAAGGAACGTGACAGATGCATGCAAGTGGGATTTAGATCTTGTCTGCAACAGAGTGATAAAGCAGGAAAATAGATTGGGTAAGATTGTAAAGCCATGCTGAGGAATCTTGATTTTGTTTTCTAGCTACCTGGGAGACATTCAATTAACTTTTAGGAGGATAATTCTGCTTGTCATGAAATTTTACTATAGAGGCAGAGAATGAAGGCTAGAAGGGAATTCATTCCAAAGGTAGTCTCTGATTTCCCCACTCTTATCAGGAAGAGGAAGAACTTATCTTACCCCTTTGAGTCCCATGAGGCTGAAGTCAAAGCAAAAGGAAAGGTACTGAAAAAGGAACTGTGGATGGAAAGAAAGATAGAGGAACCGTTGCTATGAACTGAATTGTGTCCATCCCCCCAATTCATATATTGAAACTCTATGGCCCAATGTGCATATATTTGGCGATGGGGCCTTCAAGGAGATAATTAAGGTTAAATGAGGTCATAAGGTGGATCCTAATGTGATAAGAGACACCAGAGATCCTTCTCTCTGAGGAAATAGAGAAGAGGCTCTGTAAGGACACAGTGAAAAGGCTGCATGCCAGGAAGAGAACATGACCCGAAACCAACCTGAAATGGACTTCTAGCCTCCAGAATGGTGAGAAAATAAATTTCTGTTCTTTAAGCCATAAGTCTATGGTATGCTGTGGTGGCAGACTGAGCAAACTAATGCAACCACGTGAATTGACCAAACAGAATACCATGTTTCCCCGAAAATAAGACCTAGCCAGACCATCAGCTCTAATGCGTCGTTTGGAGCTAAAATTAATATAAGACCGGGTCTTATATATAATATAATATAATATAATATAATATAATATAATATAATATAATATAATAGACCAGTCTTATATTAAAATAAGACCGGGTTTTATATTAATTTTTGCTCCAAAAGATGCATTACAGCTGATGGTCTGGCTAGGTCTTATTTTTGGGGAAACATAGTAGAACCTGAGAGAGATATACACACTACTTCTAAGGGAAAGGGTGGATACTTCTCTCCAAACCCCTTGGTCCAGCCTCTTCATTACTCGGTGGGATAGAGACACTGGACAGATTGAGCATAATGATTGGGCCACACTAAGTTTCATCATCTATAAAACAACAAATATTTAATGGTACTGACCTCACAATTTTGTTATGAGAAGTAAACACTTTAACAGTGAAGATACATAAGCAAAAACTAATTGCTCAATACTATTAGCTATTTTTATTTTAACAAACAACTTGCACCAGCCCAAAATTTGTGTTCTGAATTCTGCCCAACTAAAAACCTGACTCTATGACTCAGAAAGAAATTAGGAAATTATTGACATGGTAGAGCGTGTATAGGCATAAACTGGTGATCCACTGTATTCTGTATCATCATAGATTAAATTATGGCAAGACTCAAGCTGGTAAAAGCCACTGTGCTCTTTTCTTCCCCCAGTGAGTTGCCACAAAAGATAAAATTTTCAAAACAAACTCAAGTGAATCATAGGTCTTGCCCAACACCAAACTACTAATGATTCAAAAGTTACAAGCAAGAAGCAAGCACCCATGTAGTATTCCTTTCCTGAGGGGTTTGAGCCTTCAAATCCAGCTTCCTAATTGTTCCTTTTCACACACTAGGAGTAGCAAACAAGTACTAAGAATGTGTGATGAACATGTCAGCTCAGCCACTTAGGTTTAGAGCTTCTTAGTTTTTATATGTGTTTAGTCATTCTTAGTTTTTATATGTGTTTAGTCATTCAGGGGCAAAGATGTTACAAGACTAATTTCCAAACTCTAGCCATCTAAATCCCATAATTGTATGAATTCCAGATTTATTTAGAGTAATCCATATAGACAGATAGGCACATCCTGCTCAAATCATCTTTTAAATAAAAACTCCACAGAATCAACCATTAGCATGTTTACCAGGAAGTTTGGTGGATAGAGGCCAAGATTTCCTCCAACCTGCTGTTCAGTCTTTGTCCTACACAGCCTCCTGCTGGAATGTGAGACAGGTTAGAATAGCATTTAAGAGTATGGCCTTCATAACCACCTTGCCAGAATTCCAATCCTGGCTTTACTGTCATTGGCTGTGTAGGATTGGCAAGTTACTTAATAAATAATTAACTCATTTTTTGATCTGCACAATGAGCATAACGGTAATTGAATTTTCTACAATGAAATTACTTTGGGGATTTAATGAGTTAAATGTAAAGTACTTAGAGTAGTACACGGCATACAGTGAGTTCTCAATAATATTAGCTGAAAAATTTAAATGTTACTATAATTCTAGGAATAGGGTCTGTGATTCAGATCTTTATTTATTTATTTATTTTGTTGTTGTTGTTGTTGTTTGGTATCAACCATCACTTTCTACTAGCTCCTTTTCTTCTGCTCATAGACATGCCATAAGCTCTCCCACCTGAAGGGACACCCGCCTGTCCTTTTACAGGTCCCACCTCACCATATCTCTGTTAATAAGATAAGGAGAGGAAATGTCCCTCAAATAAAGCAAGATATAGTTTGATTGGTTGAGAAGAGGATAATAAAATATCACTAGGGGTTGGTTATTTCTCTGGTTTACCTCGGCAAAACAAGGCACAATTCTCAAAGAGTTCTGGGACAAATTGTATAAATCTCTAGCAAGCTCACAGAGAGACAAAGTTATATACCTGGCTTGAAGATTGTTGAAATGTTTCTTCACTGATGTTAATGTCTTTTATTCAGTATCCTTTTCACTCTCCACATTGTTCCAGGATTAAAAGGCCTTTATCTACTCAATGCTTTTAAATGCCTTCTTAATTCAATTCTCTGTCTCACATTTTACTGTTTCTGCTCTTCCACACCACTAATTTGCTTCCCAAATCCCTCAAAGTTAGCCAACTAAATTAATGATCTGCTTAAGTCATTCTCCTTCAAAAAATGATCTCAGACTTCAACTTTCCTACAAGATAAAGTCAAACTCTTACATGCGTTCAGGGCTTGTCAACATATGATCCGAAACTCACCCTCCAAGGGCCCCTTTCACCATGTACTGTGGCCTAATCAGTTCTCCCAGACACCTGGATCATGCTCTGATCCCCGAAGACATCATGTGGCCTTCATGTATTTTGTTTTTAATTTCTTAACTCTGTGACATTGATCACTCTCTTCCCGCTGCTCTGATTGCTCACTGGACTGAACTCGTATCTTTAATTTCTAGTTTAGGAAACTTGCCTGATTCTCCTAGGTAGCTGGTTTCTCTCTCCATAATTTCACTTGGCACAGTGGTTTTCAGCAGTGGAATGAGGAACAGGATGAGAATTTCTCTAGGGACTTGTACAACATTGCATTCTTCATATCTCCCTCGGAATTAATGATGAAGTCTTTTGATTGTCACACTTCTTTATAGCAGTTAAAGCAGATTATTATTATTTATCCACTGGCCTGTTTCTCATAGTAGACTGAGCTTCTCAAGTAAAGGAACTCTATCTTAGTCATCTTCATATCCACCATATGTAATATAGGTACAATAAAATTATTTTTATAGTACCTATATTTTTATATTGTAACTCTAAAGAGATTAAGGCTCTGCTTCCAAACATAGTTGGTAAAATTTCCTTTCATGGTGATGGAGATTAACATCTAAAATTAACTATACATTTAAGTTATACTAGAGATCATGCTCTGTGAATTCCTAAAGGACATTTGTTTCATTTCCCTCTTGTTCAAGTCATAATAGTTCACTCTACAAATCCCCTTTCACAGAGAGTTTTATAGAGAAATGTAGAAAACATTTGTGTGTGTATATAAATTATGTTTTATTTGCATCTAAATCACAATAAGTTTATTTTAAATATACTATTCAGAGAGCTTGTGTATATACTCAGAAAATATATTTGATTTACTGAATGGTGTATAAGCTATAATCTATTAAACATGATTTTCATTTCTCTGAAAAGAAAAATAGAAGAAAAATGAGAGCCCTCTGGTGGGCAATACTTTAAGTTCCAAGTGTCACATAGAATATTTTCCTGGTAGAATTTTCTAAAGATTAAACGGACATCATATTTCTAAACAGATCAGTAACAAAAAGTAAGATGAACTTTAAAAAGCTTTTAAAATTATGTTAAGTATAATTTAAGTACGCTAATTTTTCACAGAAAATGTCTGATTCTAAGTAATTCTTTTATTAATGAGATCAATTCAAATCCATAGGGAAACTCACAATACAAGCAAGTAAAAAGAAAAAATTAAAATAAACTCATCTTCTTATTCTCTCACACTGAATTTAAATGAAATAGAATCATAAAATTAAAACCCAGAAAAGTGATGAAATTAGAAATTTGCATTGAACAGATGCATATTTTTTTTTTAAAAATTTCTTAATTGAAGTGAAATTCTCAAATCATAAAATTAAACATTTGAAAGTGAACAATTCAGTGGCCTTTGGTATGTTCACAATGCTGTGAACCACCACCTCGATTTATTTCCAAAACATTTTTATTACCCCAAATAAAACCCCGTTTCCATTAAGCAGTTAGTCCTCCATTTTTCCTTCCTTCAGTCCTTGGCAACCACCAATCTGCTTTTTCTTTCTACAGACTTACCTATTCTGAATATGTCATATAAATGGAATCCTACAACCTGTGACCTGTTTTATAAGCAAAAAAAAAAAGCTTTTTGAAAAGTTTTATTGTTTTAGCTCTTGGGTTTAGGTTTTGATTTATTTTGAGTTAATTTTGTATACGGTATGAGGTGCAGATCCAACTTCATTCTTTTACATGTAGCTATACAGTTGTCATAGCCATGTATTAAATGGACTATTATATTCAATACGTGGTGCTGTGACAAATCTATAGCCATAAGAAAAGATGAAATACTGCCATTTGTAACAACATGGATGGATCTTGAGATTATCATTATAAGCAAAATATGTCAGACAGGAAAAGTCAAGAACCATATTATTTTACTCATATGTGGGATATAAAACTGAAAGCAACAAACAAATAAGAGAAACAAATACTCATAAACATTGACAACAGTTTAGTGGTTACCAGGGGAAAAGGGGGGAAGGGGAGATAAAAGAGGGTAAAGGGGGTCAAAAAATATGGTGATGGAAGGAGAATTGACTTGGGATGGTAAACACACAATAAATTTAATAAAAAATTAAATCAAAAACAGCCACTGTCCATAGATGTATGGGCTTATTTTGCATTCTCAGTTGTAGCCCATTTGTCTGTATGTTTATCCTTATGCCAGTACCACACTGTTTTGATTACTAAGCTTTGCAGTAAGTTTTGAAGTTGGAAAATGTGAACATTCTGACTTTGTCCTTTTTCAAAATTGTTTCGCCAATTCATGGCCCTTTGCATTTTATATGAATTAGAGAAATTTTTTCCCCTCCATTTTGACAGATAGGACCATGGGAATTTTGATAGAATCTTGATAGAATAATGATAGACCACTTTTGCCATCTTAATAATATTAAATCTTCCAATAAGAAGCATGCATGTCTTTCCATTTATTGCAGTATTCCTTAATTTCTTCATAGTTTTAACAATTTTTTACAGTTTTCAATGTATAAATCTTTCACCTCCTTGGCTAAATTTATTTTCAGCTATTTTGTTTTTTTTTGATGTTATTATAAATTGAATTATTTTCTTAATTTTCTATTTGGATCATTCCCTGCTGGTACATAGAAACACAATTGATTTTGATGTATTGATCATGCATTCTGCAACTTTGATGAATGTGTTTATTAGTTGTAGTTGGTTTCTTTTGCACATAATTTAATTAGTGCATAATAGTTCTTAAATTTTTGGAGAAAGTGTATAATTCTGGAGCATTAATATTAATGTTACAATTCTTTAAGGCATTATGTTTCATATAATTATGTTATAATCATAACACAACAGAACCTAATATAACATAACATATAGTATTACTGTTAGAATCATTAAAAAGCAAATGTTTTTTTTTAATTCAATTATATTTCATCCAATGTTATGACTCTTACTCACCAGCAGGATACTACATACACAATAACTTTATAATTATGTCTTAATTTATAGGCTGCATTTACACAAGGCTAAGGACTCTCAGTTTTAATAATTTTCTGAAGTTAAAATCTAAGAATTGGTTTGATCCTATCTCTACCCAATCTACTGTGTTTCCCCGACAATAAGACCTAGCCGGACCATCAGCTCTAATGCGTCTTTTGGAACAAAAATTAATATAAGACCCAGTCTTATTATAATATAAGACTGGATCTTTAATATAATATAATATAATATAATATAATATAATGTAATATAATATAATATAATATAATACAATACAATACTGGGTCTTATATTAATTTTTGCTCCAGAAGATGCATTAGATCTGATTGTCCAACTAGGTCTTATTTTTGGGGAAACACGATATACAAATGCCTGTTCCTGTATATGCAAGCCTTATGTGGAAATTATTTGCACACAAAATTTAAAAGGAGACCAATCTATAAATCCTGTATGTGATAATGAATTTTCAATAATAAAAATCAAATAAAACGATGTTTAGGCTCTAACCAACAGTAGTTATACCTGTGGTTCAGAGCTTGAGTCTGTAGTTAGGGAGACATAGAAAACGTAAGAGGTGAGCATTCTCTGTGGAGTGTTCCTGAGGATGAGGGTAGCTTTCAGGAGAAGGAATAGATACAAAGAGACAATGCTGGATGCAAGCATGAGGAGTAGCAAGGATGAGAAAGACAAATTTCTCTGCCTCTAATGTGTTTACCATGCCACACAGGTTGAACATCACAGAAGATTGGTGGATATTGGGCCATGAATCATCTGTAAAACAAACTCAAAGTAATCTTTCAGACATTTGGCTCTAGATTATCTATACATCCTTGAAATATAATAATTTCTTCAAGAACCCCAACAAGTTAATTTCAGGTGTGTGTTCATTATAGTTGGGAGAGCCCTCTGACATTTTTCAGGAAAACCAGATTATGTCCTGTAATAGGCATGGTGATTGAATTTACTAAATTCAAAGTGGGGGAAACAAAGAAAGCAAAGCCCCCACTGGTATATCAAGGAGAAACAGATTGTGACCTTTAAAAATAAGATGTTTCCCGCCTCCCCCAGCACTATATCTGTTTCTTTCTGGTAGTAAAATAGTTATTTGAAGAAACCCAATTCTTGAAACATAGTGTTGAAGTCTTTAGCTTTGTTATTCTTCAAGATTGTTTTGGTTGTTAGAGATCTTTTCTGGTTCCATGTGAATTTTAGAATTTTTAAATCTATTTCTGTAAAAATGGCACTGGAATTTTAATTGGAATTGCATTGAATCTGTAGATTTCTTTGGTAGTATGGACATTTTAGCAATATTAAGTTTTCCAGTCCATGGACATGGGATGTGTTTCCATTTATTTGTGTCTTTTTAAATTCCTTCAGCAACACTTTCTAGTTTTCAGTGGACCGGTAATTCACTTTCATAGTTAAGTTTATTGCTAAGTAGTTTATCCTTTTTGATGCTATTATAAATGGGATTGCTTTCCTGATTTTCTTTTTAGATTGTTATTAGTAAAACTGGTTTTTGTATATTGATTTATTTTTATCCTGCATCTTCATTAATTTTGTTTCGTATTTTAGTTGTTGTGTAGTCTTTTGGATTTTCTCCAACTAAGATTATGTCATTGGTAAACAGAACAATTTCACTTCTCTTTTCCAATTTGGATGCTTTTTATTTCTTTTTCTTGACTAATTGCTCTGGTTAGTGACAGTCACATGATAAAATGGTAGCATTCTCATTTTAGAAAAAATCTAGCAACTAAGATAGCTAAGTATGTCTTTACCATACCATTATAAATAATAAAAATTTTAAAAAGTATTTATTCTTTTATTTATAATGAATTTATTCTCCAAAAAATTTCAAGCATTATTAAGTAGATTAGTTCCTAAAGGATAATTTGAGGTGAGCAAATTTTGTGGTCTGAGACTATTGATTTATAATTTACTATAACGTCCAGGTAGTTAACCTGTACAAATAACTATAGACAAAACAATTTTTATAATAAATTTATGAAATTTTCTTTGGATAAAAGATAACACAGTTCTTCTTTAACTTTTTCAAAAAGAACATTAAAATTAAGCATTTTCATTACAACCAGACCAGTATTCATTCAGAAAGATATTTTAAATATTAAATTTCTCCTCACAGATGCTATGTCTGTTTTCTTCATAAACTTCTCATATTACCACTCTATGTCCAGTATTGATTTTCCACCTTTCTGAGTATAATTAATTGGGTTTTCAAGCAGCATGAAAGAAACATCATAATCTCTCAAAGTAAGGCATCAAACTTCTGATAAACCTATCCCTGAATCCTGGGAAATGTAAATTATCTCCTGACAAAGTGATGCTCATAAAAATATTGGCTGCAGAAGTTGAGCATATTTTCATCTATCTGTTGGTTATTTATATGTCTACTTGAGAGAAGTGTCTGTCAGTTCTTCTGCCCATTTTTTAATTGTATTTTTTTGTTTTATTTTGTTTTTGTTGTTATTGAGTTGTATGCATTTGTTTTGTTTTTGTTGAGTTGCATGAGTTCTTTATATATTTTGGGTATTAACCCCTTCTCAGAGGTGTTGGTTGCAAATATCTTTTCCCGTTCACTAGCTGTTAGGCAAATGCAAATCAAAACCACAATGAGATACCACCTCACACCTGTTAGAATGACTATTATCAACAGAAATAATAACAAGGGTTGGAGAGGTTGTGGAAAAAAAGAACCCTCATATACTGTAGGTGGGGATGTAAATTGGTACAACTTTTATGGAAAATGTATGGATCTTTCTAAAAAAATTAAGAATAGAGTAACCATATAACCCAGCAATTCCTCTTCTGGATATCTACCCCCCCAAAATCTGAAAACACTTATTTATGATTGGAAAAATAAGATGTGATACATATATACAATGGAATATTATTCAGCCATAAAAAAGATGAAATACTGCCTTTGCAACAACATGGATGGATCTTGAGATTTATCATGCTAAGCGGAATAAGTCAGATGGAAAAAGTCAAGAACCATGCTTGCACTCATATGTGGGATATAAAACTAGAAGCAACAAATGAAAAAACAAGACAAACAAAACTCATAGACACAGATGTGGTTATTACAAGGAAAGTGGAGTAGAGAGAGATAGAAAATAGTAAAGGTGGTCAAATATATGGTGACAGAAGGAGATTAGATTTTGGGTGGTGAACACACAATGCAAAATATAGATGTATTATAGAATTGCACACTGAAACCTATATAATTTTATTAACCAGTGTTACCCCAATGAATTTAATAAAATTTAAAAAGTGGTGTTTGCATTTTTTCAGGCATTTTCTAATTAGAATGGGTCATAGTTTCTGGAATTCCAACTTTTTGAATGTCTATGTTAAAAAAAACTAAAGAGTATTTCTGGAAAAGCAAATCTCTCATTGGCTTCATGAAGTATTTGTTTTCCAAATTTGAATTATTTCCCTTAGGAGCAAATCTTCCCTGTCAGTATCTCAAAAATTAAATACGACCTCTTTCCAGAAGCCTTTTGTTATGGACTGAGTCGTGTCCCCCCCCAAATTCATCTGTTGAAGCTTAATTCTCAATAGGACTGTAAGGTCTTTAAGGAAGTAATTAAGATTAAATGAGGTTGTAAGGTTGAGGCCCTAATACACTAGGACTAATGTCCTTATAAGAAGAAGTAGAGACACCAGCAAGTTGTCTCTTTCTGCATGCACATAAAGAGGCTATGTGAGAACACAGTGAGAAAGCAGCTGTTTGCAAGCCAAGAAGAAAAATATCACCAGAAACCAACCCTGTGGGCACCCTGATCTTAGACTTTCAGCATCCAGAACTGTGAAAAAATAAATTTCTGTTGTTTAAGTCGCCTAGTTTGTGATATTTTGTTATGGAAGCTCTAGCAGACTAAAACAGATTATGAAATCTGTATTATTCAGGGTGGTCCAGAGAAATAGAACCAATAGAATGTGTGCGTGTGTGTGCATGTATACACATATGTATGAATAGATATAGACAGATAGATAGATAGATAGATAGATAGATAGATAGATAGATAGATAGATAGAGAAAGTTCATTATATGGTATTGACCGATGTGATTATGGAGCCTGGGAAATCCAAAATCTTCAGTGTGGACTGGCTGACTGGAGACCCAGAAGCCAATGGTTCAGATGAAGTTTGAATGCAGTCTGATGGAGAATTCACTTTTGCTCAGAGAGGCCAGATTGTTGTTGGTGGTATTCTGTTCAAGACTTCAACTGATAGGGTGAGGCCCACATATATTACAGAGAGCAATCTGCTTACTTAGAGTTCACTGACTTAAATGTTAATTTCATCCAAGAATACCCTCCATGTTGACACTTAAAATTAACCATCACACCTTTCAAAGGCATTTTCAAGTTATACTGAAATTAAGCAATATATAATCTAAAATTAAAGCATAGCTTTGTCTTTTAATTTTGTAATATCTCCTTTCAATTTTGAAATTTCACCAGTTTTATAAAAATCCTGAGACATATAATATAGAACTTGTTTCACTGGGTTAATCATGTGCTTCATTGTAATAAATAGTCACCTGAGGGAAGAGATCTCCTTTCAATGACTTTTTAAGAATGTTTTTCCCACTTTTGTTTGAATATCATGTCATTCTTTTCCTTTTATAAAAAGGAGCACTATCTATAAAAGAATAAGCATCAATGGGATAGGCACACAGCATGCTTCGTATGTTATGTCAGAAATACCTATGTGCACTGAGAGCCCCAATATTTAACCTCAACACTGTTTGGAATTGTTACTCTTCAAATAGGATTTCATTCATTGTGACATGATATAATTAAAATGAAGTTCAGTAATATTAGTAAAAAATCAACTTCAATATGTAAGTTGAGATATTTCTTTTTGAAAATTATAATTAATATTCACCAAAAAGCCCATCTGACAAGGAAGAATTTAAAAGTCAAGATAGATGTTTTATTTCATTTTATTTATTATTAGCCATAAAATTATTATATGTGCTATGTTTTACATAAACTGACAGTTATGAATACTCAAGCTATTTCATGTCTGTAATGAATTTTGGCATCATAAGCTCTGTTGTCCAGGACATTTGTAGCCTTAGTTACTTTTTACCTATTTTATTCCTGCTGTGTGCCAATAGCTATGCCCATAGTTTTTTCCTAAGTGACAATCTTCTCTTTACTTACCATTAATTTAAGATTATCAGTCTTACCTGGGAAACCCATATTCTTACTTTCTTTACCTTGTGCTATTTTATCCAACTTAAAGGATTTACTCAGTGCCACTTAATGATTCAAAGATTGTAATAAAAAAAGTGTTGTCTTAGGTCAGGCTGTTATAACAAAATATGAACTTAGGGTTTATAATCAACAGAAATTTATTTCTCAGTTCTGGAAGCTGGGAGTCTGAGATCATGCTGCTAGGATGATCGGGTTCTGGTGAGAGTTCTCCTCCAGGTTACAGATAGCTGACTTCTCATTGTATCTTTCCTTGGTGGAAAAATCTGAGATAGCTCTCTGTCCTTTTATTCTAATGGCACTAATCTGTCGCATCCAGCGCAACACAGGCTGTGGGGAGGTGAGAAGAGGCAGCTTTGGGTTAAGCTTTAAGAAAGAAGCAGAGACTCAATGCGGTTAAATCTCAGAGGTCCAAGGGTCTTTCAGCCTCGAAAGACTGGAGCCTCTAATCAGACCCACTGACAGTATTTATTGATTACACACGAGGAAGTTACATTGTTTAAGACACAGTCTGTGAAACTTATCCACTACGTCAGAAAATTACCTCTAACGGAAATTATTTGTCCCAAAACAGCTGAAGCATATAGTCCCATGATGACTAAGGTACGGTATGCACCTCCCTGGGGGGCAAAGTCTCTCGTGGTGAAACTATTTCATGAGCTGAGCAGAAAGAGCTTGATCTTATCGCTCTAAAGAACTCTCTCACAATTAGGTGAGAGGGAGCAGCAAGAGTCAACAGCAGCTTTTCTCAAGCATGGGGAAAGGGGAGGCAAGGCCCCTTCCGAGAACAAGTTCCAAGGCAGCTCGTGGGGGTGGGAGGGATGGGGGGTGGAGGGGCAGGGGTGTCTCCACAGGGTTCCATCTGGCTTGAGTTGTCACCCCCCCCACCCCCGTAGGGAATCTTACTGGTCTTTGACTGCAAACCCTTCTTTTGGAGACCAAACAGAGAGACACAAGGTGTAAGAGACTCAGTCCCAGAGAAGCCCAGTCCCACAGACTCTTCTTTCCTTAAGGAAAGGTGCGGGGGCGGGGGTGGGGGTGGGGAGGAGGGACAAACGGCTAGGCTGTTGTGTGACCACATTAATCCTACTCTAGTTGATCCTCCTGACTTAATTACTTCCTAAAGGCCCCACCTCCACATACCATCACAATGGGGATTATATTTCAACATAAGACTCTTGGGGGCACAAACATTCAGTCTATTACCACTGTGATACAGTATTCTTGGTGTGTTTTTTGCTCCCAGTATGAGTTTTAACTGGCCTTTATTGCTTAAGGTCTTCTCAGTTTTATCTCACTTGTCAAAGATGAGAAACACATATGTCTTTTATCCCAGAAAATGTTGGAATATCTGGTTTTCTTTTATTCCTGAAAACTTGCCAATTTATTTCTTAGCTCATATCTTTCTTGTATCACTTTATTTGTGAGCAATCAAGACACACTAATATTAATGCTTCCTAATCTCTTTATATAAAACTACACACTAAATCAATATATTACCTTCCTTCCAAGTTATCATAGGTGATACTTCTACCTAATGTTTTGTGCAGAATAATATGGATTGTCATCTTTCCAGACTCCTACAGAAATGTCCTTGATACCTATTGCCCAGCACCAAAATTAGTGACATGACATTTAGGTTTTTTTTCATTAGAACCTCATTTCTGGCAACAATTTTGTCAATCTGTATAGCTAAGTTATACTGTGATAGCAAATGATTCAAATATCTTAATGATCTATCAAAAAGTTTATTTTTTATGTTACATATCCATTTGGGGTCAACTGCATGTATTATTCACAGGACACAGCTGATTGAACTTACTGCTTTCTGGGGCATGATGATAACAACAGACAAATAGGAGAGAAGGTAATAGATAAGACTATAGCTCTTACAGTTTTTGTTTAGAAGTAGTCATATGGCCAAACCTGATGTCATTGGAGCAATAATGAATTATCTTGCTATAGAGGGAAGTGCTCCATGAGATGGACTTTATTGGGAGAAAAAGCAAAAGTTTTGGAGGATAACGTAATATTCCACAAACTCATTTTTTTAAATAATGACACTGCCTAACACTTGCTAAGTATTTACTATGTACTAATCATTGTTTTGAGCATTTGATCAGTGCTAAGTCAGATGATGGTTAGAATAACACCATCATGAAGCAAAAATGCTATTCCCATTTTATAGATGAAGGAATTGAGCCACAAAGTGTTGAAAGGTTCTTTATGTGAAAAGTCACATAACATGTCCCACTCATATTCAAACTAGGATGTCTAGTGCCAGAGTTTGGAATTGATCATTACAGGATATTGACCCTCCTTAAGCTGTTCATATAAGTCGTATACACATATTCATAGTTATATTTTAATATAATTTATAATTTTTAATTTAATATAATTTAACATAATTTTATAATACAAAGCTATTAGATTTTTCCAAATCCTTTGTCAAGTCTATTTTCCCCTATACTATAACTCTTCATGTTTTTACTTGTAGGGCAAAGGTGGTTTATCTGACCACAGAAATTGTTTAGAAAAAAGTTTACAAAATCATTCTACCACTCATAAATAAGTACGGCCTATTGATCTTCCAGTAGAGAATTCCAGAGTTGTGTTGTAAACCTGAAATACATAGTTTTGTTTTATATATTTTTGTCATAACAAATAAGAAATAATATAAATGGGAAAAAGGAAAGGTTTCAAATATTTCATTGTCTCAAACAATTTTTTCATACCCAGCTTCTACTGTATGATTTCTCAAGACACAGTATGCTATGGTCTTATGAGCTTCAAACATTGGGTTCTCTGCATAATGTGAAAGGGGAATGATTAAGATGCCCTGAAATAGAAGCATTTGTGGGATATTTAGAAGAGTTTATAGTAGGGAATGCAGATGTAGTTTATTTTAACATCTTTTAAATGGGAAAATTTTGTTTAAATTTTTTTTACTGAGTGATTTCCTAAAGTCTAAGTCTCTTGATACATGATTCCTTCTAAAAGAGCCAACTAGTCAAACCCTTAGTGACCTATAAGACTGTACTTTCTGACATGTGTTTCTAGGCAGCTGAATACATTTAAATTGAATGGTGTGTGTGTGTGCGCGTGTGTGTGTACTGCTGATTTATTCAGGAAAGTGAAACTATTCTTATTTAAAACAGAAATATGGATAATAAACCATGGCCACCAAGAAAACACATTCTCTTTGGAATTTTTGAAAAAAGTATAATTAATCTGGAATTACCCTAAAATTTATGTTGACGTGGATATATTTTATAGTGATGAGAATAATAATATTTCTATATTGCCTCAGGAAGTTTATCATCACAAAATTCTGGCTTCACCATGATTTATACATAAGACTTTGTTAGTGATTTTAGCTATTTTAATTTATAGAAAAATGTTCTTGCATGTTCTTTAGTGATATATATTCTTTTTCCTCTTTCCATAGCAAAATTGTTTCACTATTTTCATTTCTGCATTATTTTGTCTAACTTTAGACATTTTTGTTCATATTTTATTTTCTTATGTTTTAAAATTAGATCTTACTTTAATGGAATATAAAAAGCATCATAAGATAGACGCTTCAAAGGCAATAAATACAGAAAATAGATTATATCTCAAACCACTTCAGAGAGACTCTTTTAAAACTCATAAATATCAGAAAACAGGTGTTTCGGAATCATACTCAAGATTCAAATACAATTAAGAGGCGTATAAAAAGTCTACTTAACGTCTGTAAACTTTTACCTAACTTGGCTGGAAGAATAAGTGGGGAAATATATGTGAATACATATAACATAATGTCCGGAGCATATTAGGTTTAAAATAAATGTTACTTTTATTTCCTGGATCTGATGTCTAATTCTGTGATTTTCAAACTACAAATACTTTTTGAAAACAGCAAACGAAATGTTATGTGAACTCCCACATCAGAACAGATATGAGCACATGTGCTATAGAAACAGTGTCAGTGGGAGAGGAGAACTCTATCAGCTTATTGATCACTGCCCCTTCCTACTTCTATCTACCTGGATCAAACACATACTGGACTATAATGGAGATAAATTAATCAGTTTAGAGAATTTTCAACTACATCTCAAAAGAACAGTAGAATTTTGGAGGTACTGAGATTTTACTTTATATAACAGATGTTCTTTTGTATATCACAGTATATATCACTAGCTTGGTGATTTCATTCAGTCTCATGGCATTAAAACGATCTGTAACCACTTATGAATTTATATCTTCAGTCTAAACTGTCCTCCCAAATTCTGGTCTCATTCATATAACTGCCTTTTTTACATATGTACTTGGATGCCAGTATATATCTCAATATTATCCCAAACTGCCCTTCTAGATCTTAAATGATGGCAAGGGACTTAGTTTGGCTATGTCCAAAAGTAGAACTGAGACCAGAATTATGGCATAGGAATTATATTTGTGAGGTGATCACAGAAGAAGGAGAGGGGAGCAGGACGATTGAATCAGGGCAGGAAGAACAGTCAATATAAGAGTGTGTTATCAAGGTCACTGTTGTGAACAATGGGGCTCAATTCTACCGCAATCCTTGAGAAGCAATCAGAACACCTTCAAAATTTTTCCATCTGTTGAAGCATTTATACACTGGCTTCTGTCACCCATTGTCAAGGAGGGCCCCAGAGGTGTTAACGCCCTCATCCTTTCTGCATTTATAAGCAGGTTAAGAGGACTCCTGTAGACTTAGAGAGGACACTGGGGCAGAAACAAAAAGACCCTTTGCCCTGTTGTGGAGGAAAGGGCCACTTGTGTGGTCTAGTGGACCACATCTGTGGCTGAATCAGACGGTGGTCAATGGGCTGTGATGTGGGATATCGGGAACATTTCTGCCTCGTGCACCCTGCATTAAATCCGTCTCATGACTGAGTTTTCAAAGTGGTGGTGGGCATAAACTCTGTGCACAACTAGCACTGAAGACAGATGATCACTGACCAGCATCCATCAAATGAATCATCCTGGCCACTTGTGTTTTGAGTGCTAACTTTGGTAGATATTCTCTGGTGGGCACGATGTAAGACACAGATATCTGCATGATTTGTACCCAAAGTCAGAGTAAGGGTAAAATCTTGAATGATTTGTAAATCATTCAGAGTAAGGGTGCTAGAAGAGGATTCATCATGAAAGTGATACATAGAATGGGCCTATTCAGTAGGTTTAGAGAAAGATAATAGATTTCTAGGGCATGTGTCAAGCTTGAGAAAGAATTCATGGTATGAAATTTGAGAAGATATTTGAGGCAGAGTTAAGAGATTAATCTTGGATTAAGAAAGACAACTTTGACAATATCCTAGTCATAGAAATACATGCGAATACCAAATATTAGTTTTATTTTTGTTTTCTTACTTTAATATTCTGAAAAGTGAAATCAAATATTTTACATATATAAAAATTTCGCTCCCACATATGTCCCCAATCTTCCTATTCTTCCTTTATTAGTAACTGAATATTTTAGTTTCTGATATATTCCTCCAGAGTTTTTTCATGTAAATAAACAAGCACAAATGACTATTTTTATTTCCTCTTTCTTTTACAGAAAAGGTAAGAACTAGACATATATTTGCACCTCTTTTTAATTTAACACTATCTTAGAGAAATTTTATATTTCTTCTTTCTTTTCTACTTCTTGTATATAGTCAACAGTGCTTTTTTTCTGAGTGTTTACCTTTATATTATTATGTGTTTTTATTTCTTTGTCATTATTTGTAAACTTTAGATGATATCCTTTGATTCCCAGAAATTCAACAAATTTACTCTACCTACAACGTTTTTCTCCCTTTCCTCTCCCAATTTTTGTTCTTTTTATCTTTTGGGCAATGTGTTGCCATAAAACATTTATGATCTGTTCTGTCCTACTAATCTCTTGGGTCTTAATTCTATACTTAAATATATTAAATGTTCATCCCAGTTGTTTGCCTTTGTTTTGCAATTATTTCTTGGTTAGCTGAAATTCACCCTCATCACATCAACAATATGCATACCGTGTTTTCCTGAAAATAAGACCCGGTCTTATATTAATTTTTGCTCCAAAGATGCACTAGGGCTTATGTTCAGGGGATATCATCCTGAAAAGTCATGCTAAAGCTTATTTTCTAATTAGGTCTTATTTTTGGGGAAACGTAGTATGTAAGAAAAGACCAAGAAAAATTATTTTCTGCATTCTTTTCAAAACTGTAATATTTTTTCTTGAAAGTCAGTGTGGCTGTTTATAAAATCCTTGGATCCTAATTTCTTTACTTCCTTATTCTGTAGGTGTGTTACTCTAATACAGTCTCCATTTTTCTTTACAGCCTGATTTATTTTCCCCTCTAATGACTTTTTTGCTTGGCTGCCCAATGTTTTTCTTTTTTCTTTTTTTGTGTTTTTATGCTATTGATATATTTCCTGTGATACGCAATGTGCCTTTTCAATTTGTAAATTCAAGTTCTTCTTTTACTTCAGTAAAGTTTTCAAATTTGAACCTCCAAATAACATGTCTTGTTCAGGGGATTAGGTAGTGTATATTCTCTATCTTTTGCTTATCTTCTGTACTACTATCTCCCCTTTAGTCTTTTGTAGCTCTTTGTTTTCATTTTTCTTTCTTAACTTTAAGTAATTTCCCAGGAGCTATCAGCTCCAAGTCAAGTAGTTGTTTCCATCTAGTTATGGAGGGCACAGTTCACAGTGGCCCATGTGGGGATTGAACTGGCAACCTTGTTGTTAAGAACACTACACTTTAACCAATTGAACTAACCAGACACCCTATTTTCACTTTTTAAAATTCATTTTTCTCCTTTTTATTCTTTGTGGCCCTTATAATAATTTCAACTGTGTCTATTCTTTCTCATTCTCCTTTGAATATCATCATTATTTCTCCTATGATTGCATTTTCTTCTATTTCTTTTTTGATTTCTACTGCTTACTACCCGTATTTTGACTCATTCTGTTGACTTCACATTTATTCCCTGAATTCTTTCAATTTTAACTTTCTTTTTACAGGAAATTGTGTCATTTTAATTTTGAGTCTTAAAATGCAATATTTTCTTCTCCACCATAGCAACATTTTTCTGGCAAGAGTCACACATCTATTGATAAGTTTTGAGGTATACTGAACCTCTCTGAGATTCTTCTGTGTATTTCCTCTTGCATAGTTTTTACCTGATCTCAGCTGCTTTGTTTATATATGTGTATGTTTATATATATGTATATATGTATGTATATATATATACACACACATATATATGTATGTATATAATGTATGTGTGTCTGTGTGTGTGTATATGTACATATACATTTCGTTTTGTTGGAAATGCACCTTGCAGATTTTCTTTTATTTTCTTGGTGATTTTTTATAGATTCCAGAAGGAGAAGAAGAAATTGCTTTATGCAGCCATGTTCTTGCTGCATGTCCCAAATTTTATTTTCTCACTTATTGTTTCTGAATTCAAATATGAAATGTGGCTGTCCCATTAAGTTCCTTGGAATAGTAATTAAATCATAAATAAAAATGCAGTGCCATAAAAAACAACTACTATTATGAAAAACTACTATCGTCAATAATCTATTCATTAGGCCAGGCAATCTTAGAATAGGAGACTACCTATGTATGGAGATTTTTAAATGCTATATTTCATATTGTAAGTATAAAATTTAGTTATATTAAGGACTAATGGAACAATGTACATATTTCAGAAGTTCAAATTTTAGTACATTTCTATTAATTAGAATGGTAAAAAATGAGTAATTGCTTATTCTGATTCACAAAGCAGCTCAGGACCAAAATAGCCAATTTCATTATTTTGATGATTATTTACACTGATGAAGCCTCTGTATGAATTACAGTTGTTGACCATATGTGCACTGATTTTATAAACAAAATACTTTTCTTCACAACTACTTAAAAATATGTACAACACATGCAACCAAGACCTTTTTTGTCAATGTGAGGGGCTATCGACACCAGTTATCTTTAGTGTTTTCTTAAAAAATAAAAATCAGATTTCAGCATTAAGTACAGGAGAGACAAAAGCTGTAAAATTTGCTATACCATAGAATGCTGGGCTTGTTTGTATACAATAGTCATCTGTTACATGATTGGAATACCAGCCAACCACAGAGACATTATTTTTTAATTTACAAGCGACTCAACTACTGGAGTTGGAAAAATATTTGGTGAGTCCAAGCATAAGACTGCTCAAAGTTCAACAAGAAAGAGAAAGGGACTCAATAATTCCATAATCCTCACTTCCCCCTTGATTTTGCATTGCCTTGCACCTGCCTTAATGTTAGGATTCTTCTTACACATGGTTTTCGTTTAAATTTAAATTAGTAAACCAATGTGGGCAAGAAGTTGCATTCTCTTGTTTCCCTAGCCTCTCTCTATTTAGTGAGAAAACTAGTTAGATGCTGAAAGTGGACGGTAAAAGAGAACTTTTGACTAAAAAGGGTAGCAGATGTCATACATTTTCAAAAGCTATATCATTTGTTTCTATTGACTCTAATGAGTTTAGCATTCCCAAGAGAAAATCTGATAAATAGCCTGAAATCAAGTGAAAACCACACGTGAGAAAGAGGTAAATTATGCTAAATGACACTGAAAATGTGGTAAGAATGGAAAGTTCCCATTAAAAAGGCTAGGAGATAATAATAAAAAAAAACCACAGATAAATTATTGCAAAAAATCACATGTTTATAAAGGAGGTCTTCTTGGACAAAGAGTAACTAGTCGTAATCACAGAAGACATGACTATGCTACTTCGTGGTTATTTTTCTTAATGTACTTCAAATTTAAGTTGCACGTACCATATCAATATGAGTATTCATCAGCAAGAATTATTTTTTTCATTACTGTTATGTTTTGAGGAATAAGCATAAAAAGGAGACGGTCTCCTTCTCAGTCTAATAAATACATCACAGATAAACATCTAATTACAAGTTTTAAGGAAATCATGGTTGGCAGGCAATGGAGAGAGAAAAATATTTATTTGTATATGAAAGACATGAAACCAGAAACCTAGCATATAAGTATAGTACCTCATTGCATTACCATTATATAAAGTTTAAAATTGTATCTACAGTGTAGCCCCAGATGTATCGTCCTTCAACTTCCTTGTTAAATACCTATAGAATCATACAAAAAAGATAGAAATTTGCTAAGATAGAAATTTGCTAAGCCAGACACAGAAAGAAAAATACTGCATGATCTCACTTATATGTGGGAATCTAAAAAAATGTTGAATTCATGGAAGCAGAGAGTAGAATGTTGGTTACCAAAGGTGGGCACATGGGGGAAATTGGAATATGTAGTCACAGGGTAGAAAGTTGCCATTATGTAAGATGAATAAATTCTAGAGATCTAATGTACAGCATGGTGACTACAGTTAATGGTACTATATTGTATAATGGAAAATTGCTGAGAGTAGATTTCAGGTGCTCTCACCACACACACACACACACACACACACACACACACACACACACACACAAACTAATAAACACCACGATGACAAATGCCGGGGTCTGGTGGACACTGGTGGACATTCCCACTAGCTACCAGGTAGACAGAACCAGGATAAGAACAATGCATCCTGATCTCATGACACATCTGATATTTCTTCATTCAGTAAGGACCCATGGAACATGGGGAGTCTATATTTCTAACACAGCCTGGCCCCAGCTGAATAAAAGACCTAGGGGACCCTTTCCATTACCATGCACTTACACAGTGGAAAGTTCGCAAACTTAATTGACGTTCGTATGCCAGATATTCTAAACCCTTCACATAATTTTTTTTTCCTAGAAATATTGAGGGGGATATTGTCATTTCATTACTCATACCTCATAGATGAGAAACTGAAACACAGAAAAGTAAAGTTCACAAAGCTAGTAAGTGATGAAATCTGGATATGAACCCAGGGAATTTGGATCCAGTTTCTGGATGTCATACAGAAAGATAGTTGGATCCAAGTGGGTCCTGCGCTCTACCTACCTCAGAGATCCACTTCAAATTTTGTAAAGAAATAAAGCATCAATGGAATCAATGAAAAAACATGACAGGACCTGAGAAAAGAAATGAACCAGAGGAAGAGGCACTTCTAATTACATGGAATCATCAATATTGTGTACGAAGATAGAAGAAAACCTAAAATCATTAAGTGAAGACAAAAAGAGACAAGCAGATAGTGTGGAAAGGGTGGTAGGAGATTAGAAAAAAATTTCAAGAAAATGGAACTCAATAGCAGATTTAAAATCCATGATATACTGTATACAATTTAGCCAATAATGAACAGGATAAACTTGAATGAGTTTGCAAAAGACATGAGTTGAAAATTGATACTCTTGGAGAAACTATTAGACCAAATGGAAAAGAAGAAATAATCTAAGATAACAGTAGAAATAGTTTTATGAGATGGAAAAAATACCTGATAAACATTGAAAGAGCTCTCGATGTCCTACACAAAACAAATTAAAATATATTTATGCAAGGTTGTGAAAATAAAGGTAAAATACGTCTGCCTTGTTTTGTGAGCTCAAATAAGTAAGTACTACGGGGAATTATCAACTTATCATTTTGATAGAACTCATCCCTAAAATCACATGAGCCCTGGACCCATGGCCCAGACAATGGCAATTTCTTAAAAATATTTTCTGTTTCTATTTATGGAGTGGGAAGCCTGTTCCTTTCTTGTTCAGTGTTGGTCACTTGTATAATTCTAGAAAAATATAAGGACAATCAAAAATTTCAAAATTTACAGCTTAGTTACATAACATATTTTAAAATATTTTTAAAATATCTCCTCCACATTTGTGGTCATGTATCCTTTCTCATTCCTAATGTTATGCCTGCAGTTTTTTTCATATATTAGCTATTCCAGAGACTTGTTTATGTCATAGATGTTTTCAAAGAACCAGCTTTTAAATAAAACTAGCAATTCCACTGTTTTCTTGTCTTAGCTTCTGCTCTTATTTTTATTTCCTCATGGGTTTCTTAAGCTTAGCTTTTGTGGGGTGTTTTAACTAGTTTCTTGAGTTTAATATTGAATTTGTTTTCATTTCTTGATTAGCACTGAGTGCATTTAAGGCTACTTTTTTTTTTTCCTTTCTTGGGCTGTATTCCATAACTGGTGGTGTAGTTACAGTATCTAACTAGTCTGCAAATGAAATTTTTTGTTTTCTCAGTGATACATGACTTATTTAAGAGAGTGCTATTAAATTTTTAAATGGACAAATGTTCTGGATACTCATATTTCTCTTAATTCTTCCTATTGTTTTCTAACTTTATTTTATTGTAGATGGAAAATGTACCTTGTACAATTCAATTTGGGGGAATTTTGAAAGATAGTCTTTCTGGCCTAATGTAAAATCAATTTTAATTCTTTCATGGCAGTTGAAGAAGGTGTGTTATTTGTAGGAGTCAAAGTAATCAATTTTGGAGTCAATTAAATCAATTTTATTTACTATATCATTAATTTTCCATGCATTCTGTGTCATGGATATTTCTAGTTATGGCTGAGCAAAATCAGTTTCTAATTTTCTATTTTCTGATTTCTAGTATCTTTCCCAACCTGATTGAGGCTGATCAAAATAAGTACTCTGGACATACACTCAAAAATCAAATATCTATTGGGAGATTATATATATATGCATAATATGAACGTATATCAGGCTTTAAACAATTTTGTCATGTGCTTATAATAGCTTTCTTTAACATAATTTGATACAATCAAATGTATATGGGTTACCAAGCCATCTTAGTGCTTTTAATGCAAAATTTAATTTGCTGTTAGACTTGTAGCAGCCTCTGCCTAACTTTTTATTTGTTGACTTAATATTTTACATTTAACTATTTAACTTACTTCACTTTAAATATATCTGTTTAAAAGAGAATTAGGATAACTCTTCTCACTTAATAAGTTATTTTTGTCCCATTTACATTTATTTCTAAAATTCGATGTTTCCAAAAAGATCATGATATTAATAGTATTGCCAAATGAAAATGTTTTCCATGGACAAATAACTAAATAAACATTGAATACTACAATAATTTCTAGAAATTCAAATTTCACATTAGAATATTAAAGCGCCCAAATATATGGTGATGGAAGGAGAACTGACTCTGGGTGGTGAACACACAATGGGATTTATAGATGATGTAATACAGAATTGTGCACCTAAAATCTATGCAATTTCACTAATAATTGTCACCCCGATAAATTTTAAAAAAAGAATATTAAAGAGCCTAATAATGTTTGAATAAACAAATGTTTAAATCTTATTAATTCTGCCAGTGATTGAAGTTAAATTAAATATAAGTGAATCAAACTAATTTTCATAATTATTCCCATGCAAAGCTTGCAGCAAAATTATGTATATTTTTCAGCTCAAAATCATAAGACAAATCTGTCATATTTTAAAATATAAAAATGACTTAATGAATACACAAAAATATTTTCAAACAGATAGCCAAAACACTATTATGAGTTTAATTAACTATACCATCCCTATAATTGGGTACTTTTAAAATAATATATTTATATTTTAGAGCAGTTTCAGGTTTATAGAAAAATTGAGGAGAAAGTAAAGAGAACTCCCCTATAGCTCTTCTCCTCCTGTCTCCCCACCCACACATAGTCTTTCCTATCATTAATATCTTGCATTGGTGTGATATATTTCCTGTAATTAATTAATGGATATTGGTACATTATTAACAAAGTCCATAATTTACCTCAGGGTTTTGTACAGTTATATGGGTTTTGATAAATACATAATGTATCAATCATTACTGTATCATAGAGAATAATTTCACTACAATAAAAATCATTTCTGCTCCCCTTATTTATTCCCTCACCCTCTAGCAATCCCTGACAACTACTGGTCTTTTTACTGTCTCAATAATTTTGCTCTTTGCAAAGGGTTATATACAGATGCTCCTCAACTTATAATGAAGTTACATCCTGATAAACCAATCGTAAATTGAAAATATCATAGTTAAAAACACATTTAATACCCTTAAACTCCCAAACATCACAGCTTAGCCTAGCCTACATTGAACATGCTCAGAATACAATATTCAAAAAATGCTGGCAACACAGTACACTATACATACAATATCTGTTGTTTACCCTTGTGATTGTGAGGCTGACTTGGAGCTGTGGCTCGCTGCCTCTGCCCAACCTCATGAGAGAGCATCATTCTGCATGCTGCTAGCTCAGGAAAATATTAGTGTATATGGCTTTTACACCATCACAAAGTCAAAAAATTGTAAGTCAAACCATCATTAAGTTGGGGACTATCTTTAGTTGGAATCATACAGTATGTAGCCTTTCCAGTCTGGCTTCTTCTACTTAATAACATGCATTTGAGGCCCTTCCATATCTTTTGGTAGCTTAACAGCTCATTTCTTTTTAATACTGTATAATATTCCATTGTATAGATGTACCATAGATTATCCATTAGCCTATTGATAATTTGTTTATCCACTCACCTAGTCCAAATTTTGACAATTATGAATAAATCTTTTATAAACATCTATGTATAGGTGTTTGTGTGGACATGAGTTTCCAACTCCTTTGGGTAAATGCCAAGAAGTGTGATTGCTGAATTATATGGAAAGATTGTATTTAGCTTTGTAAGAAACTGCCACACTATATTCAAAGTAGCTGTATCATTTTGCATTCCCATCAGCAATGAATGAGAGTTCCTGTTGCTTCACATCCTTGTCAGCGTTTGATGTTGTCAATGTTTCAGATTTTGACCATTCTTATATTAACAGATAGTGGTATATCATGGTGGTTTTAATTTGCCATCCTCTAATGAAATGATGATGAGCATCTTTTCACATGCTTATTTGCCAAATGTATAGTAGATCTTCTTTGCTGAGGTGTCTGTTCAGGTCTTTCACCCATTTTGAAATGAACTGTTCATTTTCTTATTATTGAGTTTTAAGAGTTCTTTATATATTTTGGATACAAGTTTTTTCTTGCTATATAGTTTGCCAATATTTTCTCCTTGTCTGTTATGGCTTATCTTTACACTCTTTCACATTTAAAAAATAATCTTTCTGAAACTGGCAGTCACTTATATACCAAAAGATGCTGATTTATCATCTCAAGTTAGCTGACATTAATGTGTTGTAAAACCAAAGCACCCTGATTTTACATAGAATGCTAGTGGTTGTGGTATTCTGTTAATAATAACAACAATAATAGTAACAACAATAATAGTAACAACAATAAAACAGTTGACTTTTTTTGTGTTGTGTCAGGCACTGTGCTAAGTGCTTCACATGTATCATCTCATTTACTCCTCATAATAACCTTCTATATTAGTTACTACTGTTATTTTTATTTAACAAGTGGCAGCATTAAAGTATGGAAAGATTTCATAACTTTTCCATTACACAAGGCTTTTCACCTCCGTAGTATTATGTGGGGAAGAGCTGAATACCTAATGCCCATATTAGAACCAATCAAAAGGCTCCAGATAGAATAAATAAAATGTCCCCACGTTGAATTTTGAAAAATTAAGGCATTTACTTCCTGATAGATGGGTGGTTAAGGGTAAATACAGTTTCCAATTGTCCTTTAAAATGTTTTTGCAAAGTTTACATTTTCATTTAGCGTTGAAATAAAAACTTCTGAGTAATAGAAAATGCTTGGTTAAAGATAAAATGATGGAAGACGTACGTATTCCTACGTCTAAAATAACTAAAGTATTATTAAAGGTCAATTGCAAATGATTGATTTTCAGGCACTCAACACTTGCTCAAACACTTTTGGCAGATTTCAAAGAGAAGCTGTTTAGCTCTTTTGCTAATTAATTTAATTAAGAAAAAATAGATAATTCAGATTTTCAATAGAATATATATTACAGAGAACATTTGGAGGTGTGGAGGGCAATATCTTGTTTATATTGGTCACTCCAGTACAAAGAATGGTGAATGCTATAGTGTATGCAAGGAACGCATTTTTAAAAAATGAATCAATTGTTAAATAAAGTAGAAATTGAAAAAGATGAGTTCTTAAGACTATCAAAAGATCAAGTATGCTTGTTTTAACATTAGAACTGCAATACATTTCCCATATTTTAGCTAGTTGCTGGTTTGTAAGGACATACCACCTCCCTTAGTAAGATAAGATCTACAAACTTGAAGCCATGGTACAGAAAGTAAATTAACCTGATAAGATAGCTACTATTTTGATAGCTACTATTTTCCATGTGGTTGGGACTATTTTAAATGTATGTCCTACCTTTTATACCATGTAGTGTTTATAATTACATGAATATATTTAGCTTTATCCACATTTTAATGGCCAAGAAATAGATTAGGATGATTATGTGACTTTTTGAAGACAACATAAATTCTGAATAGAAAAACAAATGTTTAAACCCAAATCTTGTCTGCTTCCAGAACGCATGCTCTTAATCACTGCAAAGAGCTGTTCATGGAAAGAACAATGACTGCCAAACAAACACAGGTTATTTTTCTGAATAACAATAACTTACATTTATCCATAAAATCTTAAAATACTTTCTTCTACAAAACCAATTTTGGAGGTTAAGCCTTCTTTAAATTCAGATCCTAACACTGTTTTGAATTTCAGGCCACTGACAGTTATGCAAATCATCTAAAACAACTATGGTTACAATTGTGGATACACTGTTTTACTTTTACTATTGATTATATAATTTTGAGACAATCTGAATTATCTATTTTTTCTTAAATTAATTTTGTTTTGAGATTTTACCATTCCTCTTGAAATTATCACAATTTTTTTTGGTGGGGGCAGATGGGTAGTGTTGACAGGGACAGGTATTATAAAATTAAGAAAGATATTAAACTATTTTAGAAATATTATGGTTGCTAATTTCATTTTATTTTCCAAAAGTTTTTTAGGACTTTTCTATTATTACCACAGAGGAAGAAAACTTCCCCCTTCTTTCTCCTTCTAGGATCTTTGGCTGGTTTAATAATTAAATTGACATAATACAGATTAATAGGAGAAAAAATTAATTTTATATGTACAGGAACCCAAAAGGTATGAGGCTCTCTGACAGTCAGGAAATTGAGGCATATATGTCATCCTGAGCTAAGAAGTGGGGTAGAGTCTGGGACTTCAATGGGGAGGAAGGCAATTCACAGGAACATGTGAAGAGCAAATGTTTGGTAAACAAATATCTGTCAGGCCATGCAGATAAATCTTCCTGAAGTAAAAAGTTACCTTTGGTAATAGCTCTATTTCCTAATATAGGCCCACTCTCAAAATTTTTTTAGGCAGTTAAGGGGAGGTAAAAAAAATATATACATATACATATACATATATATGTGTGTGTGTGTGTGTGTGTGTGTGTGTGTGTGTGTGTCTGTGTGTATATATATGTATATTCGATAAATGAGATACAAACAATACAGGTACAGTTAAAGCCTGAACTTAAATTCTTGTTACAAAAAGGTAAATCAATTTATAAATTCACTTATTGATAACTGTAGATGCTAGAATTTTTACATTTGATAATATTTTATATTTTTTATAGTTTATTTTTTTCTAAGTATAGTTGGTATATAATCTTATATTAGTTGAATTAGTTGCAGCTGTACAATACAGTGATTTAACATTTTTATACCTTGCAATGTGATCATCCCACTGATTCTAGAAATCACCTGTCACCATGTAAACTTATAATATTATTGACTATGTTCTCCTCCCACTTTCCATCCATTCTCCCACCCCCTCCCTTCTGGTAACCAACCCTTTAGTCTCTGTTTCTATGACTCTGTTTTTGTTTTGTTTGTTAGTTACTTTTGCTTTGTTTTGATTTTAGATTCCACATATAAGTGAAACCATATGGCATTTGTCTTTCTCTGTCTGACTTACTTAGCATAATACACGCTAGGTCCATTCACGTTGTCACAAACGTCAAGATTTCATTCTTATTGCTGTGTAATATTCTATGGTGTGTGTGTGTGTGTGTGTGTGTGTGTGTGTGTGTGTGTGCGTGCGTGCACCACATCTTTATCCATTTATCTGTCGATGGACACATAGGTTTCTTCCATATTTTGACTATCATAAATAATGCTGTAATGAACATAGGGGTGCATATATCTTTTCAAGTTAGTGTTCTCATTTTCTTTAAATAAATACACAGAAGTGGAGTTGCTAGGTTATATGCTCTATCTGTTTTTAATCTTTTGAGGAATCTCGATAGTGTTTTCCATAGTAGCTTCACCAGTTTGCAGTCCCCCCCAATAGTGCACAATGATTCCTTTTTCTCCACATCCTCTCTAACTCATGTTATTTGTTGATTTTTTTGATAATAGCTATTCTGACTGGTGTAATGTGGTATCTCACTGTGGTTTTGATTTACGTTTCTCTGATGATTAGTGGTGTTAAGCATCTTTTCATGTGTCTATTGATCATCTGTATACCCTCTTTGGAGAAATGTGTTTTCATGTCCCTTGCCCATTTTTCAATCAGATTGTTTATTTTGTTGAGTTATATGAGTTTCTTGTATCTTTTGGATATCAACCCCTTAACAGATATGTCCTTTGCAAATATACTCTCCCATTCAGTAGGTTGATTTTTTGCTTTGTTGAAGGTTTCCTTCACTGTGCACAAGGTTTTTAGTTTGATGTAGTCCCGTTTGTTTATATTTTCATTTGTTTGCCTTGCTCAAGGAGTAGACAAGGATGCCTGTTGTCACCACTATTAGTCAACATAGCACTGGAAGTCCTTGCCATAGAAATCAGACAACAAAAAGAAATAAAAGGCATCCAAATATAAAAGGAAAAAATAAAACTGTCACTATTTGCAGATGAGATGATACTGTATATAGAGAACCCTAAAGAATCCAGAAAAAAAATAATAGAATTAATAAAAGAATTCAGTAAAGTTAGAAAAAATTAGTATATAGAAATCTGCCACATTTCTATGTACTAATAATGAACAATCAAAAGAAAAAATGAAGAAAACAATCCCATTCACAACTGCATCAAAAGGAATAAAATACCTAGGAATAAACTTAACCAAGGAGGTGAAAGACCTCTGCTCTGAAAATTATAAGACAACTAAAGAATGAAAGTAAAGAGGACTTAGATAAATGGAGGGATACACCATGCTCATGGATAGGAATAATTAATATTGTTAAAATGACCATAGTACCCAATGCAATTTATAGGTTCCATACAATTGCTATCAAAATACAATGTCATCCTGTTTAGAACTAGAACAAATAATCCTAAAATTTATATGAACCACAGAAGACCCTAAATAGCCAAAGCAATCGTGTGAAAAATAAACAAAGTTGGAGGTATCATACTCTCTATGATTTCAAACGACATTACAAAGCTATAATAATCAAAACAGTATAGTACTGGCACAAAAAAGACATAGATTGATGGAACTTAAATAAACCATTACTTATATCTTCAACTAATCTATGACAAAGGAGCTAAAAATATATACTGGAGCAGCAACAGTCTCTTCAACAAGTGGTTTTGGGAGAACTGGACAGACTACATTAAAAAAAAAAAAAAGATACTATACCACTCTCCTACTCCATATACAAAAATAAAGTTAAAATGGATTAAAGACTTAAATGTAAGGCCTGGAACCATGAAACTACTGGAAGAATACATAGGAAGTAAACTATCTGACATCAGTCTGAGTAATATGTCTTCAGACATGTCCCCTCAAGTAAAAAGCTCTCCTTGAATCTGTTGGGCCCTGATTGGTTTCAGCTTGAAATAATCCATATGCCAAAGTGGCACATTCTTGGGTAGCCTGCCCTGAACCTCATCATTACTGAGTATGAAATGATATTCTAAGATATTCTTTTTTTCTTTTTTTTTTTTTGGGGGGGGGGGATGGAAGAACTGTCATTTTCTGTCTTTACACTTCTATGTTTTGATATTATTCCAGGAAAGAAGACTCACTTTCAAAGTGTACTTTTGGAGAGGTCATTTGGTAGTTCTCTGACAATCAGATTCTTAAGACTTCTTTCTCTCTTCTTCTCTATTGGCTTTGTTTAAGAGTGCAGCAGTTGAGTAAAATGCCAAAGGAGTATAACCCTTTCTGGGAAAAATATGGCATTACATTCCTTAATTTTCAGAATAGTACACATAGAGTTTTTTAACCCTGTCTGTCCAAATCTGAACTTCTATTCACCATGGTCTTGTGATCTATTACCAGGAACCACAGTCCAGCTTTGAAAACTTAAAAAGATTTTATTTATTTATTTATTTATTTATGTATGTATGTATGTATGTATGTATGTATGTATGTATGTATGTATTTATATCTGAAACTTAATAGTTTAAAAGCTGAAAATGCCACAAAATTTAAAATAATTGTCTCAGTGCTTCTAAGATTTGGTATGAAGCGTAACATACGGGGAATGCTGACTTACCAAATGGCTTTTAAGCTACCTTGGTATTCATTCAATTCTCAGGCCTTAAAAATCTAGCTACCAAGCACATGTGAAAGGAATCCCTGCAAACTCCATGTTAAATAGAAAATTAACTTAATTCAGAAAATGTATGCCAAAAGTAATTTACATTTCTAAGAAAATTTGATCAACAAACTAGAGGAGAATG
Organism: Rhinolophus hipposideros; assembly: GCF_964194185.1. Taxonomy (NCBI): domain Eukaryota; kingdom Metazoa; phylum Chordata; class Mammalia; order Chiroptera; family Rhinolophidae; genus Rhinolophus; species Rhinolophus hipposideros. The sequence continues at coordinate 79,550,115 of NC_138047.1, forward strand.
AAAGCCTGTTTAAAAAAATGAGATGACTACAATGATGTTCTCAGAAAATGCTGCTCAACATAGCATGGCTCCCTTGGAATGAATCATGATGGAAAAAGAGAAAGCCAGAAATTAGGCTGAAGAAGCAGCTATTAAGCAGAGCAATGTGGATTCCACAAACATGATCTGCCTGAGGTTTTTCATGACCTAAAACAACAGGGGTCTGCCTGCGGATATTGCAGAATGAGAATAGCCCCTCAGGGTAGCTTCAGAATGGGCTTGCTTAATTTTTTCATCCCTGTAAGATGGCCAGAGAGTCTTGCCATTATCTGGGTGGGGTGGGGCAGAGGGGAGTTAGGAGCATGATCTAGAAGTTCTCCACCAATAGTGTTCCTCAAAGTCACTACATGTCCTCTTATAGCTATTGCCAAATGGTTTGTTGAGTTAAAAGAAGAAATAAGAATTCATAAATTTGCCTTCAAGCCTTGGTTTTCATGTCTATTAAATGTGTCTTTGGTAAGTCACAAAATCTCTCTGAGGTCCAGTTTCCTAATCAGTAAAGTGGGCATTATTCTTTCCCTCATAGGTTTTTACAATGACCATGTGAAGATGTATATTCTTTGAGGACAGGACCTTCTGCCCTTGTTTGTGGCTCTATCTCTAGAACCTCATTTCAGGCTTGTCACAGAATAGATGATCAATAAATACTGATTGAGTAAGTGAAATGAAAAGGCAGTTAATAAAGTATGAGTATGACTCACAAGAACTTAAAATCTATACAAATGCTAATTGTCATCATAAATTCTTCAGCCAAAACTAAGACACCATATCATAGCATTATTCTTTCTCCATGTTTAAATTGATTTGCTGCAATTTCGTATATAAAAGGGTTCTTTTCAAAAGCGGTGAAATATTTTCAAGTAAATTCCAGTCATCTGTCTACAAAGAAAAATATGATGGCTGTCAATGCTCCTGATTTGAGTGATGGTGTTGATCGGTTGGGGGCAGGGAGACATTTTCTCTCGTGGCTTATTATAAAACTAAATGTGCTACAATGATTATCTGGTTTCCTCAGAAGAATATGACATTGGACTGATTCCAAATAGTATTAAATGAGCATCACACAACAAGTCTTGTAAAGCTAGATGTTTTCGCTGTTAATGACAGATACTTTGTTCTCAAGTCTAAATCACAGTGAAAGCTACCTAAACAGATCGTCTGCTGGTCACAAAAATAAATTTTTTAAAAAGAAGCCACTTACCAGAGATTCCTGCATCTTTAATATAAAAGCAAGGCTAAGAAAGTCTTTAATTAATCTTTAATTAATGATGGTTTCACAGTCTGAGTAAACCATATTTTAAAAATTCGAAATAATTTTGTTTTGTTTTCCAATTTTCCATATCATTTAGGAATTCTATATAGCCAAAGTCTTTTCAGCACGACATTAATACTTATGTACTGCTGGAAAAATTTGAAATATTTTAATATGCTTTTCTACAGTTTAATGTTTTTCATGCCCTATGCATTCCTTTTTCATTCATTCAACAATGTGGGTATCATCTGGTAGCCCAAATCTTTCTTTTCAACTTCTTACATTTTAACATGATATTATATCCTGTGTCTTTGCTTTATTTTATAAGACTTCAAATGCCCATTTCTGTTTACAAAAAAATCTTCATATTATTTGATTATACTTGCATCTGACTCACTTACCTTTCATTCACATAAAGAAAATGTTTTTCAGAAAGATTTTTATAGGACCTGTAAGATAGATCAAAAAGTGTATAAAGAGATAAATTGTATCTTTTATCATCTGTAAAACTTATTTTTGCAATAAGGAAATAAATTCAACAAAATATTTTGGCCAACATAAACTAATTCAACTATATAATCAAAAATTTAATGCATTTCTAATATGTAATGAATGTGATTATATGTTTGATGTCATCTTTTTGTGTACAGTGAGTTCTACAACAGTAAGATTTTTTAAAGCAATCAGAATATTACTTTATAACCTATACATACATAAAGAAAATGTAATTTATTCTACTTTAATTTCTCATTCTCAGTGTTTATTCATTCTGTTCATTCAATGGTACATGAGCTCTAAAAATCTCTTTTTTTTGGGGGGACAAAAGATGTAGAACATAATTTTATCATCTGTTTATCCTAAAATTTTATACTAGCATATTTTGTGATTAAATTTCTATGATCAAATATATCATACATATGGTACATAATTAACAATTTGGACTTAATAGAAAATTGCATTTTCTTTGCCAGCCCACATTTTTTCCACAAAATGCAAGAAAAAGAATGAGCTTTTCTTATTTATATAGTCAGTAATTTCATATTTAATTTTAATTTTTTACTTGAATTTTAATTATTTTTATGTGATTCATAAAAGGTTCTATTTCTCTCATGACAAATTGGGGGAAGAAATATTTTATTTCACTTCAGCCAAGATTATACTCAGATTGGATATCTTCTACATCTCATGCAAATATTTTCCTAGTCTAAATATAATATTTAAAAATAATTCTGTATATTTATAGGGAATGACTGCTTTGTTTCAATTTGTATTCTTCTGGAAATATAGGAAGTAAATAGAGACCTGCCTCGTGGGCTTGAGATGTATAATTAAGATATACACTAATCATGTGACAAATTGTTCTATAATGTGAGAAACAGTTAGTTAGTAAAGATAAACGTTTAGGTTTAAGAAAAGACAAATTAGCATTAATTTTGTCTTTAAGTTTATGGAATATTCTTGAAGTTTAAATCAAAAGGAGTGGAGACACTTTGATAGACGAGAGCTACATGTTTATACAAAATAGGAGTGGTCTTCAGGGAAAGTCTTCTAAAGATAGGAAAGAAAAAGATAGATGTCAAGAAGAAAATCAGCGAGGGTAGAATTAGGTGATCATAAAAATGTTAGCACAAGATGAAAGAAGGAGAGCAATCAAGTGATCAAAAGCATGACCGAAAAGTAAGAATAGACAAGAGACAAATACCATGGAGTGGTGATGAATTAGGGGCAGGATAAGAGGTCAACAGCCTCACAACCCAATCTTGGCAGAAGAGCTATTGCTGCTACCCTCATGCCATTTACAGATTCGGCTTGTGTTCTGATATCCCTAGAAATTAGGAATTAGTGAGATCAGAGTTATATTTTCCTGGAGAGAAAGAACTCGAGACTAGAGAAATTAAAGAAAAAAAAGGCTGCCTAGAGACTGGGCTTCCATGAGACACTGCATACCTGCAGATGGGTTTAACAGTTGAGCTCCTCAGAAAGCAGGACCTTGTATTTATAGTGATGCAGCTGGTGCCTGGGGACTGAGTGGGTTTCAGGAATATTTGGAAGCTTGTGCTGACAACAAGTTGGCCTGGAACTGCACTTATCTAACAGTTAATCTAGACTGTCACAGACCTATCCTATTGAAATGAAAATGGCAGAATCATCTGATATGAGGGAAAACTAGGGTATGCTTTAAGCTTTAAGTACTCCATGGCACAAGTCTTCAACTCCACTAGTCTATTCCTGTGTCCAAAAGCCTCTTTGTGGTAATTCAGCATGCCAGAAGTCTCCAGAACCATTGGAGTTTTCCTAAACTGAACAGCCAGGAGTGAGCTATTAACTGAAGATCATAACTAAAATTAATATAGGGTATGGATAAGCAAGACTCTGGGGGAGTCATTATCTGTCTTCCAGATGTAGGGGGTGAAGAAAGTATGGGAGTAACTGTGCATCTGAAAATATTCATATTCTTTTGGCCCCAGTCCAGATTCTGACTAATAATTTTGAAATGCTGAGGACAGAAGTTAAACAGGCATCTAGATCCATGTCCACTAGGGAGCCCTTGATCAGCTAGCAGCAGGCCAGCAGTTGGAAAAGTTCTGAATCTTGAAGCCAGGCCAAGAAAATAAAACCTAGTGGGTCTGGGCCTATCATAGGTACTAATGGAGGAACAGAGACAAGATGAGGGGAAAGACCAAAGACTAAGAAGCAAGGATTGATTGAGAAGTGAGGCAATTGTGTGAGTACAAGTTACATAAACTTAAGGAAGATTCTTCTTATTAAAGGCTCAGGAATTATAAAGAACAGGGGCATAACTAGAGCCTTCTGTATGATTTTGATTCTCCTGCCTAAATGATGATGAGAGAATAATGATGAGAACTAGAAGCATATAAAAGCAATGGTCAGGATAATAGATTATTTGGAGTCAACTTTTAAAATGCTCAGGCATTTGAAAAAGGTGCTATGTTATTTAATTAGCACTCTACTTGCAATATAAACTAAAGTCACCCTCTTGGATTTTTGTAACATTTCCAGAATGCTTTCTATGATTATTATTAGTGGTTTATTTTGCCAAAAGACATTTTGTTTTTAACTTTAATATCCAGAAAGTCATCAAGAAAAGTATCAGAATGTATTGCTTTCTCTTAAATCTTTACCATTTTTTCTATTACAATTAAGTATTTTGGGAAGATTGGGTCATAAAAATATAGAGCTATCTATAACATTTAAACTTAATATTAAGTAAAACTACATATTACACAGAAAAAATATGTATATATACTATAATATGAACATTAGATAAAAAAAATAATAATATTCATTGAAATGTTTACAGCTTTCCTGACAGCTATTAACTGACTCATATACTTATATGTAATTTCTTTTCTTTTTTTAAAATTTATTGGGGTGACAATTGTTAGTAAAATTACGTAGATTTCTGATGTATTTCAGATTCTGTATTACATCATCTATAAATCCCCTTGTGTGCTCACCACCAAGAGTCAGTTCTCCTTCCATCACCATATATTTGATCCCCCTTACCCTCATCTCCCACCCCTCACCCCCCTTACCCTCTGGTAACCACTAAACTATTGTCTGTGTCTATGAGTTTTTGTTTCTCGTTTGTTTGTCTGTTCTTTTGTTGTTTTGGGTTTATATACTACATATCAGTGAAATCATAGGGTTCTCTGCCTTTTCTGTCTGACTTATTTCGCTTAGCATTATACTCTCAAGATCCATCCATGTTGTCACAAATGTTCCTATATAATCTTCTCTTACTGCCGAATAGTTTTCCATTGTGTATATATACCACAACTTCTTCATCCATTCATCTATCGAAGCACATTTTGGTTATTTCCAAATCTTGGCCACCGTAAACAAAGCTGCAATGAACACTGGAGCACACGTGTCTTTATGGATAAATGTTTTCAGATTTTTGAGTAGATACCCAGGAGACGGGATTCCTGGTTCATGTGGTAATTCTATTTGTAATTTTTTGAGGAACCTCCACACTGCCTTCCGTAACGGCTGCACTAGTCTGCATTCCCACCAACAGTGTATGAGGGTTCCTTTTTTTCCACAACTGCTCCAACACTTGTTACTATTTGTCTTGTTGATGATAGCCATTCTGACTGGGGTGAGGTGCGTTTTTTATGTGCATTTCCCTGATGATTAGTGATGTTGAGCATTTTTTCATGTCTATTTGACACTTGTATGTCCTCTTTGGAGAAATGTCTCTTCAGGTCCTCTGCCCATTTCTCAATTTGGTTGCTTGTTTTTTGTTGAGTTTCATGAGTTCCTTGTATATTTTGGATGTTAGCCCCTTATTGGAGGCACTGTTTGCAAAACTCTTCTCCCATTCAGTTGGTTGCCTCATTATTTTGTCGATAGTTTCTTTTGCTATGCAGAAGCTTTTAAGTTTCATATAGTCCCATTAGTTTATTTTAGCTTTTACTTCCATTGCCTTTGGAGTCAAATTCATAAAATGCTCTTTGAACCCAAGGTCCATAAGTTTAGTACCTATGTTTTCTTCTAGGCAGTTTATTGTGTCAGGTCTTATGCTTAAGTCTTTGATCCATTTTGAATTAATTTTGGTACATGGTGACAGATAACAGTCCAGTTTCATTCTTTTGCACGTGGCTATCCAATTCTGCCAGCACCATTTATTGAAGAGGCTGTCTTTCCTCCATTGTATGTTTTTAGCTTCTTTGTCAAAAATTATCTGTCCATATTTATGTGGTTTATTTCTGGGTTCTCAATTCTATTCCATTGGTCCATGTGTCTGTTTTTCTGCCAATACCACACTGTTTTAATTATTGTAGCCCTATAGTACAAGCTAAAGTCAGGGAGTGTGATACCTCCAGTATTGTTCTTTTTTCTTAAGATTGCATTGGCTATTCGGGGTCTTTTGTGGTTCCAAACAAATCTGATGATTTTTTGTTCTATTTCTTTTAAAAATGCCATTGGCATTTTGATGGGGATTGCATTAAATCTGTATATTGCTTTGGGTGATATGGCCATTTTAACTATGTTGATTCTTCCAATCCATGAGCACGGAATGTCTTTCTATTTCTTTGTGTCTTCTTCAGTTTCTTTCAAAAATGTCTTATAGTTTTCAGCATATAGGTCCTTCACATCCTTGGTTAAGTTTATTCCTACATATTTTATTCTTTTTGCTGCAATTGCAAAAGGATTTGTTTTTCGTATTTCCTTTTCTGAGATTTCATTGTTAGTATATAGGAATGCAATGGACTTTTGTATGTTGATTTTAAAGCCAGCAACTTTACTGTATTCGTTGATTGTTTCTAATAGCTTTTTGGTGGAGTCTTTATGGTTTTCTATATATAGCATCATATCATCTGCAAAGAGTGATATTTTAACTTCTTCATTCCCAATTTGGATGCCTTTTATTTCTTTCTCTTGCCTAATTGCTCTGTCAAGGACTTCCAACCCTATGTTGAAAAGCAGAGGTGATAGGGGACAGCCCTGTCCTGTTCCTAAGTTTTTCACCATTAATTTTGAGATTAGCTGAGGGCTTGTCATAGATGGCCTTTATTATGTTAAAGTATTTTCCTTCTATACCTATTTTATTAAGTGTTTTAATCATAAATGAATGTTGTATCTTGTCAAATGCTTTTTCTGCATCAATTGATATAATTGTATAATTTTTGTTCTTTATTTTGTTCATGTGGTGTATCATATTGATGGATTTCAGTATGTTGAACCATCATTGTGCCCCAGGGATGAACCCTACTTAGTCGTGATGAATAATCTTTTTAATGCATTGTTGTATTCGATTTGCTAGAATTTTGTTTAGGATTTTTGCATCTGTATTCATCAGAGATATTGGTCTGTAGTTTTCTTTTTTTGTGTTGTCCTTACCAGGTTTTCGTATCCAGGGTAATGTTGGCCTCATAAAATGAGTTAGGGAGTTCTGTCTCTTCTTCAGTTTCTTGGAAGAGTTTGAGTACGATTCGTATTTAATCCTCTTTGAAGGTTTGGTAGAATTCACTAGTGATGCCATCTGGTCCCGGACTTCTGCTTTTGAGAAGGTTTTGGATGACTGATTCAATTTTGTTACTGGTGATCTGTCTGTTTAGATTTTTCCAGTTCTTCATGGTTCAGCCTTGGAGGCTATATGTTTCTACGAACTTATCCATTTCTTCTAGATTATTGAATTTGGTGGTATATAGTCCTTCATAGTATTCTTGGATAACCCTTTGTATTTCTGTGGTGTAAGTGATAACTTCCCCTTTTTCATGTCTGATTTTGTCTTTTTATCTCAGTGCATCTAGCTAAGGGTTTGTCAATTTTTTTAATCCTTTATCACACTAATTTTTCTATTGTCTTTTTGTTCTCTATTTCATTTAGTTTTGCTCTGATTTTTGTTATTTCCTTTCTTCTGCTGACCTTGGGTTTCAGTTGTTCTTTTTTTTTCTATTTCTTTTAGGTGTAAAATGAGGTTATTTATTTGGGATTTTTTTTTGTTTGTTTCTTGAGATAGGCCTGTAATGATATAAATCTCCCTCTTAAAACTGCTTTCGCTGTATCCCAAAAATTTTGGTAGGATGTATTTTCATTGTCATTTGTTCTATGTATCTTTTGATCTCTCCTCTAATTTCTTCTTTGACCCAGTCGTTCTTTAAAAGTATGTTGTTTAATCTCCATTTATTTGTGTTTTTTCCTGCTTTCTTTTTGCAGTTGATATCCAATTTCAAAACCATGTGATTAAGAATACGCTTGGCATGATTTCAATCTTCTTAAATTTGCTGAGGCTGATTTTTATGTCCCATATATGGTCTATCCTTGAGAATGTTCCATGTACACTAGAAAAGAATGTATAGTGTACTGTTTTAGGATGAAGTGGTCTATATATGTCAATTATATCCATTTCATCTAATGTGTTATTTAGGGATGCTATTTCGTTATTTATTTTTCTTTTGGATGATCTAGCCATAGCTGTCAATGGTGTATTTAAGTTCCCTAGTATGACTGTGTTTTGGTCAATTTTTCCCTTTAGTTCTGTTAGTAGTTGCTTGGTATATTTCAGTGCTCCCTGATTGGGGCCATAAATATTGATGACTGTTAAGTCTTCTTGTTGTATATTCCCCTTTACCATTATCCATCTTTCAATCTTGTTATCTTTTTCACCCTGAAGTCTCTTTCATCTGATATCATTATCAGATGATTTTTCTCTGGGAATCATTTGCTTGGAGTGTCAATTTCCACACTTTCACTTTGAGTTTATGCTTGCCCTTGGAGCTGAGATGTGTCTCTTAGAGATAGCATATGGTTGGGTTTAGTTTTTTGATCCAATGTGCTACTCTGTGCCTTTTTATTGGTGAGTTCAGTCCATTTACATTAATGGTGATTATTGATATGTGAGGATTTCCTGTCATTCTATCTTTAGTTTTCTGGTAAGGCTGTGTCTCCATTGTTTCTTTGCCTTTTTGTTGTTGTCTCTTATATCTGTGTGGTGTTCTATGATGTTTCTCTCTGTTTTTTCTTTTATTACAGTATATATTTCAATTCTGGATTTTTTTTTGAGTGATTACCCTTAATTTTATGTAAAAGAAAATTTGATATTTAGAATATTCCATTTTCTTCAGCACGCTGACTTTCTCCATTCCCATATTCCGGTTCAGGCCTTTACTCTCCCCCTTTTTATGTTGCCACAAATTGTCCCTGTTGATGGTGGTCGAATAGCCTCCTTTAGTATTTCTTTTAGTGCAGGTCGTATATTAGAAAATTCCCTCAGCTTCTGTATGTCTGTAAAGGTCTTTATTCCTCCTTCATACCAAAAGATATCTTTGTTAGATATATTATTCTTGGCTCATAATTTCTCTCTTTCAATAGTTTGAATATTTGGTTCTACTCCCTTCTGGTTTGTAGAGTTTCTGCTGAAAAACCTGATGATAATCTAATGGGCTTTCCTTTGTAAGTTACCGTCTTCTTTTCCCTGGCTGCCTTGAGGATTCTTTCTTTGTCATTGATTTTAGACAGCTTCAATACAATGTGCCTTGGAGAAGCCAGTTGGGATTGAGGTAATTAGGTGTTCTAACTGCTTCTTGGATTCGAGGATCCAGTTCTGTCCACAAGTTTGGGAAGTTCTCATCAACAATTTGTTTGAATATATTCTCTGTTCCCTTCTCTCCTTCTTCTCCTTCTGGTATGCCCATTATTCTTATATTGTTCTTTCTGATGGATTCAGAAAGTTCTTGTAGAATTCTTTCATTTCTTCTAAATCTCAAGTCTCTTTCTTCTTCCATCTGTGTAATTTCCAGGTTTCTATCTTCGATGTCACTGATTCTTTCCTCCATCTGCTCAACTCTACTACCTAAGCTGGTTATTTCATTCTTAATTTCTTCTATTGAGTTCTTAATCTCCAGAAATTCTATTTGGTTCTTTTTTAAAATTCCAATCTCTTTCGTAAAATGCTCATGTTGTTCTTCGATTGTGTTTCTGAGTTCATTAAACTACCTTTCTGTGTTTTCTTGCATCTCGTTGAGATTTTTCAGAACTGCAATCTTGAATTCTCTGTCGTTTAAGTCCCATGTTTCCATATCTCTAAATTCCTTTTTTTGGAGACTTTTCACTTTCTTTCTGAGCTGTCTTGTTGCCTTGGTTATTCATGGCAATTACTGATTTATTATTTCTCTTTCTAGACATCTACAGGAGTGGCTCTTGCAACAGGTTGATAGGAAGAGGTCTTTCTTTTGTTTTCCAGTACTTGTTGGTAGAATTTTTATTTTCTCTCTGACTGCAGCCTTTTTTTTCTTTCTCACATGGTAGTGCTATGTTTTCTCTGCACTATTCCAGCTTCTCACACAATGGGGGAGATTCCCTGAGAGATGGGCTTCTCCTCTGTTAATAGTTCGCCTGTGTCACAGGGCACAGTGTCCATGTGGGTATGTGGAGAGCTTTTGAAGTTCCAAAGCTCTTCCTGCACCAGATTCAGAGCTTGTATGTTTCATCAGTGCTGTTTACTCCTGCAGGGATCCGCCCAGATATGTGGGGAAAGGGGTGGGGTTTGTTGTGAGAGGTGGCCCAGAGCAATGGCAGCGACCACCACCACAGCTGGTCCTGCTTCCACAGCTCCCTCCCCTTTCCTGGAACTAGCTGAGCTGTGAATCTGTGTTTGAGGTCCACAGTTCTCAGAACAGCAAATATTCTGTTCTTTTGATCTGACATTGCTGCTGTTCCGCTTCTGGCACCGGACAAGTGGGGTCAGGGCGAGCTCTGGGAGATTAGGGAGGGGTCGGCTAGTCTCAGTACCTAAGGCTTCCATTCTCTGCTCAGCATTGAGGGCTTAAACCACCATTTTCAGCCTTCTTCCCTCAGTCTTTTCTCCAAGGTCTCTGCCATGAGCGTTGGTTCAGCGTGTTATATGATGCCCCCTCAGCCCTGTGGGCCATAAGCAGAGCCCTAATAGTCCGAGTACTTCCCTCTCTCACAGTTGCGGTAGTTCCAGGATGCAGCAAGCTCATAGCACTAAGCTAGGTCCGTGTCCTGTGCCCTTGCGTCTCCGTTTCCACACTTCTCCCTTCCCTTCTCTCCCACTCGCGCGATTCGCCCACCTTTAGGTGAAATCAGTAGTGGACCTCTTTGTCTTGCCTGTGTGCTGTGTAGGGAGTCCTTTGTAGAGTTATTGTTGTTCAATTAGTTATAAATTCCAGGGAAGCTTTACAGAGGTTCACCTCATGCCGCCAATTTGATGACGTCTCCGCTTATATATAATTTTATTGACCAATGTCACCCCAATAAATTTAATTAAAAACTGTTTACTGAGTACTGCCTAAAGCAGTTTCCTTATTTTCACCCAAATCATACTAGTTAGTTTTGAAAGACAATGTTTTGGGCCGTGTTATCACTTGTGCTGAAACATGGTGTACCAATACGACCCTGAAACAAAGCGTCAAAGTGTACAATGGAAGTCAGTCAGTTCTCCACAAACAAAAAAGTTCCATGAGTTCAAATCAAGAGTCAAAACCAAGTTGGTAACCTTTTTTGATATCAGAGGGATTGCCCGTATAATAATTCATTTAAACCTCACAACAAATTTTGAAGTAGATACATCATACATAGTTTATAGAGAGGAAACTGAAACACAGAGAGATTAAGTAACTTGTCCAGGGTTAATTTGTAAACTTGCAAGCCAGAATTAAAACCTATGCAGTATTCTCATGGGCCTATATTTTACCCTACCTCTATCAGAGGGAAACACACACACACAATGAAAACACGAAGCTTCATTTGAGGGCCAAGTGAGATGAAATCAATGAAATAAAAAAGGACCAGAAAAGGAAAAAAACAATGCTTTAATATCAACAGACCCTAGAAGCTGTTAAATGACTGCTCACCAGAATATAGGCTACCAAATAAAGAAATAAATCTAAAAGTCACAAGATCAACTAAAAACCTATTAAGTTATCTACCCATCATTCACCAACTAGATCTGTTATCAATGACACATCTACACAGGATTCTTCCAATAGTCTTAGGACAAAATGAATCTCGAACCTTTTTCCCCCTCTTTTTGTCCTAAATATCATACCTTGAAAATATATCCTTAAATTCCTTGCTCATTCAAGGAAGTCTTGGAGAAAGAACAGTTTTTATCTTTAGCTATGCCATTCATTGATCCATTTTGTTTTTGTACCACTTCTTGGCTCTCAGCTAAACTAATTAGGACCACTAATAAATTTCACCCTATCTGAGGCAGTAGAACTTTAAGAGCTACCTTCAATAAAGTTGGCTTGAGTCCTTGTTTCTCAACTGAGAGCCTAAATATGATATATTGCGTATTAACAATTAGGAAAATAATTTGAGCATTTTGCCAAACCATTATCTGTATGGTTATTGTCATTCTCATCTTCACATTGCTAGGGGCCCCTGATACCCAAAAGCATTGCATCTCGGGCTAAATTTAAATCAAGCATGGAGTCAGCTGAAGATAACAGGAAGCCCTGATGCCAGCTGTAAAACAAGGAAAAGGAAGGTAGCAAAGGAACATTAACAGAATAGCTCGGCAGGAAAAGAATAGAGGCTAAAAGATACAGAAATGGAAAAGGAAAATGAGTTTTAGGTATACGGGAAAAGAAAAAAAAGGAGAAAGTAGAGAATAACTTAGAAAACATTTTTTTTATTTATTTATTTTTTAATTTATTTATTGGGGTGACAATTGTTAATGAAATTACATAATTTCAGGTGTACAATTCTGTATTACATCATCTATAAATATAGATGGGATTTATAGAAAACATTTTTAAATATAGAAGATCCAAAGCAAAAGAGGTTGTTTTACTTCAGTCAAAAAATTTCAGGATCTGGATTTCCTGCCCCATTAAGATAATCTAGGTGAATTGAAAAACGAAGTGGGAAGAGACAGAATTTGATGAGTGAAAAAAGGAAAGGGAACAATTAGATGTGTGAACAGAGAAAAATAAAAATTTTATGCTAAAATACACATGAAAATTGGTGTGGATAGATTTCATGAACATTTTTTACCTATGCTGTCTCAAACTGGATAAAGGCTTGAGCAATATCCTTTTTCCTAAACATTTACAGTAAGGTAAAATTCATTGTAATTGATTAGAAATTTTATTCATGTCAGTTAGTTGGCATTAATTTTCTTGTTGTTTAAATGTTATAACTTTCACTAGCTATAATTTGTTATCCTTCAAATAATTTATTTTTATATTTCTGTAGAGGTTGAATTAATTAATCAATTTTTAACTAAAGTATTCTTACAATTTTAACTACTCAAAATTAAACTACATATATAAACAATAATATATATATAGATGGATAGATAGATAGATAGATATAGATAGATAGATATAGATAGATAGATATAGATATATATCAACCCAAGAAAATACATGTACAGGAAAATAATAGAACAAAAATAAGTGATTTTTAATTCCCTGGAATATATATTTCTCAATTTGTTATCTATACATATGAATATGATATAGATTTTTACAGAAGTCAGATTATACTATAAACATTATATAGCAACCTACTTTTTACACTTAACATTTGACTATGCAAATATAAACACCCCCATGATGTTATTTTCAGAGGCTTTGTGGCATTTCATCCAATGGCTAGACATTTCTGCCAACCTATGTAAAAGTTTGTCTTCTAGTTTTTGCTTGTATATAAAACAAAGAGCATCTATCATAGCTAAATTTTTACACATATCCCTAATTATTGTCTTAATGTTTCCCTGAAGAGAAATTGATTCAAAATGGACCTGCAGCCAAATTTCCCTCCAGATAATTTTTAAGGATTTATAATCCCACTAATAATGTATGAAAATATCCATTTGCATATGGAAGGGAGTGAATTGTTGGGAGTCAGAAGGCAAATGGTGGTGGTGGATAAACCCTAATGGGACCCCTATATACCTTTGTTCTTGAATTCACACCCTGTGTAATCTCACCTTAAGGATAGGTCAACCCCATGATTTGTTTCTTTCTCAATAAAGAATATGGCAAAAGCGATAGGACGTCACTTGCATAATTGTTTTGTTATATTATGGAAGAATGTCTTTCCAGCAGACTAGAAACTCTGTTACTGGTTTTGAGAAAGTAAGCTGCCATGAAATAGTGACGATGCTGGAGAAGTGCACATAGTAACAGACTGGAGGTGTCCTCTAGGAGCTGAGGGTGACTTTCATCCAGAAATCAAAACCTTCAGTCCTGCAGCTGCAAGGAAATGGATTCTGCCAACAACCTGAGGGAGTCTGGAAGCTGATCTTTCCCTAGTTGAGTCTCTGCTGAGACTGCAGCCATGTCTGATGGCTGGTGTGCAGCAGGCAAAGCCCAGAATGAGAACCTAGTTAGGCTGTGCTCAGACTTCTGACCCACAAAAACTATGTCAGAACAAATGTATGCTATTTAAAGCCACTAAACTTGTGGTAATTTGTGAAGCAACAGAAAATTCATACAGTAATCAACCCATCAACTTATTTATTTACATACTTATATCAGTATTGACTTATGGTTTCTTATTCTTTGCCGTCATTCTTTATTTTGATGCTCATATTATTTCAGATTTGGCCAGTATGAACCCCTTCATTAGGATTTCTCTGTCCTTTTGACATGTGCCTATCATTCTTGATTACTTCCCTGCTTTGTGGTACAATGAGCTGTTCCAGGCTCATCTTAGGCTTTTTCTGACGTAACTCTGGAATCAGCGATTTTCTCCAAGGATCCTTGGTTCCTTTTGAATGGGGAATGGTTTTTAGGCTCAATGTGTGCTCATCACTATTGGAATGTCACAATGTCACTGTTCCTAGGCCTTTTCTGTGGACATAGGTAGGGAATGTATAGATCCAGCTATATGTATTGGAAACTGTGAGTTCACACTGAACTCAGTGCCTCTTGTCCAGTGTACTATAGTAACGTTCATTCTAGCTTTATCCTTTTTCATTTGTAGCCCCTTTCTAAAAATGAGAAACCCAGATCTCATTCATAATACATTTACTTATTTGATCAATCTCCCTGTGTAGCTAATCTCCTGTGTCACTGCCCCTTCCCCTTAGCAGACATCTTCCTAATTTCATTCAGGTTCTCATATACTGCGCTAAACTCTATAGCTACCTTTCCTCCCCTCCTCCCACCACCTTCCTGCCAGCATGGCCATTCTCTTTATTCTGCTTGAAATTTGAATCCTAAAACTAGGCTGTCTAGCCCTCCGCCCTCACATAGATGCCCGCCTAACCCCAACTGGATTCTGACATCCCATGTCAGCTCATCCTTCCATAGGGATACTTTCCACATTCCACTTGATTTCTGGCATGCTTTATGCCAGACAACTGCTAGGTGTGGACACTTTCTCATCCCCCTCAAGCTCTGACAATCCATGCTAGACCCTCCTGCTTGGATCCCCTCTTCTGTCTTCAGGCTCTGATGCCCATAGTGGGTCTTTCCCTGGATGGATGATTTCCTCACACAGTTTGGGCTTTGACACCCAGCTCTGGACAATCCTCTCATCCACATTTAGGCTCTGATACCCCTCATTAGGAAACCCTCTGCAGGACTCTAACCCCCTGCTTGGACTCTAATATCTTACAATGGAGTGTTCTAATATATGGATTTCCCTCTTATCCTTCATGGACTTCAACACCCAGGCCTGGCAGCCCTTCCATGCAGAAACCTTCCTCACCCTGTTTGGGCACTGACATCTCAATTTAGACCACCATGATTCATTCTCTCTCCAGTGCAGACACCTACCTGGCTCAGCCTTATCTAATAGCTTTGAACTTAATTATTCAGAAACAAGAAGGGAAAAAGAAAAGAAAAATTAAGGGAAGAGAAGGAGAATGGGAAGGGGAATAAGAAAAAGAAGAGGAAGAGCTGTATATAACTTTGATTCTATTTAAATAAAATCTCAGAATAAACATCATATGTTAGTATGTGTAGTGATGGCACATATTTCCAGGTCTTATAAGATTGCTCAATTTAAGTATATTTATACATTTTTTAAGTTTAGTTTATTATGAAATTAAATCATAAAATTTTTTATTTAAGAAGTTTTCCTGTCAAATCAACAGTGCCCGGCACATATAAGATACTCAGAAAACTTAATTGTATTTATTTTTAAAGAAACTTTCATGAATTTGGCATTGAATTTTCCTCATAAATTAACCAACATCTGTTTATTTTCTTGATATATTTGTAAGCAGTGTATATCCTTTACCTATCAAAATATAGCTATATTTGAATGCTATGAAGTCTATTCAATGTTATGAATTTCCATATACACATATAAAATTTGACCAAAATATAGATGTTTACCATCTTCACAACATGAGAAATTGTTTAATCTTCTTGAATTTTCCCACACCATTTTCAAATATTCATTCTAAAGCCAATACAAATTTCATGTAATAATAAACAGTTGAAAAGTGTATGTATGGAAAATAAATCTGCCTTTTACTCCTGGCCCCTAGCTCACTAGAGAAAATCATTGTTACCCATTTCTTGAGTAATTATTCACAAATATTAAATACATACAATCACTGATGAAATATATCAGTTCTTAGATTCAAGAATGATTTGCCTGTAAAATCTGGATCTGAAAAGAATGTTCAGATGTTTTCAAATGTTTGCCTGTAAAATCTGGATCTGGAAAGAATGTTCAAGTATCAAGTGACATCAGCATTAAATGGCAAACTTTGGGGTAAAAAAGAATATCCAGGGATACAAAAATAGAGTTCTAGTCTCTTAATCACACTTAGAGGACTAGTCCTTGTGATTGTCAACTCATAGGACAAAGAGTGTGGACATTTAATAAGTGGATTTTCATCCTTTCAACAAAATGATTCAGACACAATTGACAGAATAAACAAGGCTTGCAGACTAAAACCAGTACATTACAGGTTAGTCATTTATTGAGGAGATGAAAAAAAATTGAAAGCAATTGAATTTTTAAAATTAAAAAAAAGATCAGAGAGAGACTATCAGTGATTTGTATTAATAAAGCAACAGTTGTAAGAACATTTTATAGCACATATAGCATGTATCATGTTATAGTAATGTATTAGGTAGGTGCAAAAGTAATTGCAGTTTAAAAGGTTAAAATAATTGGAAAAACCGCAATAACCTTTGCACCAACCTAATATATTAAAATATATTCTTGATTTATTTCTCCTAATAGAATCAGAAAAGTCCTTAGAACAGTTTGCTTAGCTAACTTCAAGAGCAATTAAAATATTCCATTCTTAGTCCACAAAGTGGGATGTGTCTATTGAAATGTGATATATGGACTCTCCACCTTTTCAATAAATTGTTTCAAATTAATTCAAATTTGTACACTCAGAGCCGATTGTGTGCAAGAAAATCTGTTTCCTAGAAGTAAAAGTATGGCAAGAATAAAGTAATGAATAAACAACAAAGGAGGAAATAAACAAATTGTGCAAGGGCTGGAACATAATGAAGTTTTTACGGGAATAAGTGGTACTGACTGTAAATTACATCTGGGTGGTCAAGCCACAGAGGGATAATACAATCAATGATAAAACTATATATATTATGACATAATTATTTTCTTACTACTCTTTTATCTTCTTTTTCTAAGATCTTTGTATACACAAATAATATAGTGTAATTCATGGTAAAATTTATGATGAAATTTGCAAAAATGTAGTTTATGGAACTTTTCAGTAAGGATAAATGCTTCCTGGAAATATTTCATTTTGAAAATCAGTTTTTTAATTTCCAGACAGCATATTACATCTCTAAATTTTTAATTAAAGTATGAATTTTGAATGGTAAGATTTAGGTTGATGTTTAAATTTTTTTATGAATGTTATACATAACTTTTGTAAAAAGTAAGACTTATTTGGGGATAATAATAGTATTTTATTATTTTTTGTCTCCTTGATTATATTATAAATAATAAAATTTATCATTTATTTAGGAAATGCCAGTAACTTGAATTATTTTCTTTATTCTTTTCAACAACCTTTTCAAGTGGATACCATTGTTATCCTCTATATTTTGCCAAAGAGGAAGATGAGTTTTAGAGAGGTAACAAAATCATGGTTGCAAAGTTAGAAAGTGGAAAGCCACAATTGAAATTCAAATTTATCTGTTTCCAAGGCCCATGATCAGCTATTATACCATATCGTAATTAAATAAAATATTTAAAAATTTGTTTTTTAAGCTACTTGTGAGTCCAGCAATGCAAGTGAGGCCTAGTCACTGCCTGGCAAGGGATTTTAGCTGGATTAGCCCGTGATTGTGTTGGTTAATGCAAAGCTGGAGAACGAACATCCAGAAGCAAAAAGTTTTTAATTGACTTACTTCCATTTCTCTTCCATGCTAGCTTCCATAGCTAGCACCATTTCCAGTTTGAAGTTTCAGAAAACATTCTTTCAATGAGAAGGGATGACTGACTTCTGCCTTGTACTTTACCATTATATTAATTAAGCTCCTTTTTCCCAGTGTTAGTGAAATCATTGCATATAACACTATTAATTTTCTGGCACATGTTTTGAAGTAAATTTCACTCTTGAAATTATAAATTATAATTATATTATTGTTCCAATAGCATATTTCTCCCTCCCCAATATTAACTATCCCCATTTCTACTTAATTTCTTAAATGCATTGCAAATGAGAAATAAGGACTTTTACAAAGTACATATTTAGAAATCTATCTTATGGAATCATCTATTTCAGCACTGTCAATAAAAATGTAGCTACATCTGTAATTTAAAATATTCCAGTAGCAATTAATAATTTTAAAAGATGGAATTATTTTAGTAATAAGTTTTGTTTAACCTAATATATAGAAATGTCATTTCAATATGTAGTCATTAAAAGATTACTAAAATATTTTATGTTCTGTTTTACATACTAATTCTTCAAAACCAGTGTATAGGAGTATTTGATAGTTACAAAACATTTCAATTTGGACTAACCACTTTTAAGTACTCAATGGCCACATGTCATAGTGGCTACTATATTGGAAAGTATAAGTGTAGACAGTTTTAGCTTGGATTCTGGCTTGCAAGATATAATTATTATAAAATAGGAATTTATTGGCTCGGTAAAACCAGGAAAAGTCCAAGAAACAAAGAAACAAAGATGAAGCTGGGAACTCAAGACACAATAAAACATGGAACTTGATGATTCCAGGATATTTTTTTGAAACAAAAATATATACATATTTATTATATTCTTTACATATTATATATGGAGGGAAGATGATGATAGAGAGATAGACAAATAGATCCCCATAAAACAATTACCACAAATCTGGATAATTATCATTTCTACTATACCATGGTAGTCACATCATGAGTCTGTCCTAAATCCCCATCTTTTTAGTTCTTTAAAAATTAAAAGAAAATATGTACATATAGATATAAGCATTAAACAGTTATATTTAGGTTACTAAGCACGTAGCAAAAATGAGTGCATTCCCAACCTTAATTTACATCCTCTCAAAAGTGTTCCTTAATATTTTCTCTAGTGCAAATTCTGTTTTTATTTTTAAAGAATGAATTAAGATACAGAATGCAAAGCATACAGTGACAAATATCAGTTTAATTCATCTTTACCCAACAAGACAGTTCATGCACACTAATGGATACTTTTTCGTATATTTGAGTCACATTAAATATTAGTATTTAAGTCACATTAATATATTAGTATTACACTCAGTATTTTTTTATTAGTTTCAGGTGTACAAAAAAATGCAATAGTTAGACATTTCATCCCTCTGACATCGTATATATCTGTTATAATTCCATTGACTCTATTCCCTATACTATACTCCTTATCCGTGACTATATACATATTAAATTATTGTTGACATACAATATTATACAGCTTTAGCTTCAGGAGTACAGTGCAGTGGTCAAGCGTCTACACCGCCCATAAATTGGTCTCCCTAATAAGTCATGTACCCATCTGACAACATACAAAATCTTTACAACATCAGGAATTTTTGTGGCTTTTTTGTTTGTTTGTTTTACTACATCCTCTCACATGGCTCAGAAGTTCTCTCTACAAGGCTGGTAACATGGCCTCTAGCAGCTCCCAAGGTTCATATTCCATAGAAGGTTGTTTCCAAGTCTCACACCTGCAGGATTAAATCTCCTTTTCAATTTCATTTCAGTAGTACCAAGGAAGAGCCCTACGTGACACATCTCTTGCTTTACCTCCTAGCAAATTATTGTAATCAGACACACTAGTTTTATTTGAGAACTGCTCTTTTCTAACTCTAGAATTCTGGTAGGGATAAGAATTTGTGGCAATACTTCCTCGCCACAAGAATAGGGATGCAACCTGGGCTGTCCTGTCAGTGTGCTACATTCCTCTAGAAATAGTGATTATTCCTATTATTACATAACCCAACCAGCACAAATCAGAATCACGTGAGGAAGGGTTGATATGGGGGATGGGTGAGAGAAGTTTATGCTATTTCCCACTGGGAATATGAGTTGAAAGAATAGTATAAACTTATGAATATTGGGATTCATTTTTGCTGCAATTAGGAAAACACCTACTTAAAAATAGAGTCAACATAGAGTAAAAGATGACCAGGAGATGAGGAGCAGCAGTATTGTGATGACATTGTGAAAACCCCTACATTCAGAAATAAGAGCCCATTTTCACCCTTTGATAAACACGCTACTAAGGGTGGCTCATAATGTGAGGGGGAGTGGATGAGACTATAATAGGTCCAGCTTGGGTCAGGCTTCCAGGCCACAATGTGGCCATGTAAAGTGAAAAAGGACAAAAAAAAGAAAGAAGAAAAAAAAAAACCCACAAAAACATGCAGACCAGTTCTAATAATGCAATGGCTTCTTTTGTATTGAACTGAGACTCCTGCAGGCGATCACGATTAATACCAGACAAAATGCACAAAGCAACTGTTTGAAGGCATTGAAAAGCAGCCAGCTCAGGAGGACTTGAGGGATGACAATTCTTGAGAAAAGACAAGCACACAGGCAAGTTCCACATTAACCTCCACATTAACTTATTCTCTGAAGGCAATTTCCACACTTGTGGGGCAAGGGAAAGATCCCAGGCAGAAGGAGCTCATCTCACTAGCTGAAGAGAGAAAGGGTAAATTTGGTGCAACCAGAATGGCTGCAACTTGAGGAACAACACTGAGAAGGAGAAGAGCAGAGAAGGAGAATAAAAATCTCCATAGACATTCTCACGTCTTTTGACATTTTCTAAGATTCACATGTCCAAAGCAAAACTCCAAAATGTTAAGTAAAAATAACAACTGGGAGGATGAAAGAGTTCACCTGTGTGGTAGTAGTAAAAAAGATTGTAGTTCAAGTTCCATCTTCGTGCATGAGCGTTATGAACTTTCATATACATTGTATTTCAATTGAGACATCAGAAATGCTGTACCCTAGAAGTAAGGGCCAAACTTAGGAGTTAGAATCATGCTATAGGACTACGGGCTATGTCCTAGTGGTAGGGGCACATTTAGATACATGATTCAATTTAAGAACAAGAGACCATTCTAAAAACTTTCAAAGACTAACAGCAGGGTACTCAAAAGAAAACAAGAATTAAGTTTCCTTGTCAACGGTGATTAGACACATACAAAAAATTAAATGAAAAACTAACTAAATAAAATGTTCAAAGTATTAAAGGAAAGGAATATCACAACTAGAATTTTATAATTATCTTGTATCCTTTATATAAGAGATCAATATAAAAATATTCCCCATATTGTTACCATGCAAAGACCTACTTGAAAACCCTTGGTGGGGGCACTCCCTATTCAGAAGGGAGATAAACCCAGGAGGTCACTATGACATGTATGAGAGGTAATGATGAGTGTTAATTACACACACACACATACACACACATACACACACACAATCTAAAACAGCAAGAAAAACAGAGGAGGAAAATAGATAATCCATAAACCACAGGATATTTGAAAAAACAGATAATAGTTATATGGCTGGTGGAAAGGAGTTAACACAAAGAAAGGGGCTGATTTGTTTAGGTGGATGATACAAATCTTGAGAAGTTTAAACATTTGTTAAGAAAAACAACAATGGGCCTTACTAAGAAGTAACATAGCAAAAAACAAACAAAAACAAAAAAAGCATAATGTTTAAACCAGAAGGAAAAAGTAAATGCAATCAGTACAATGGAAACAGGGAAAGAAAAGAGAGAGAGAAAAAAAGTGGTAAATGAAAGTATCATGCTACAGATAAATCTTACATAACATATTACAAGATTCTAAGTGAAGCATACCAATCAAAATGAAAAACAGGTTCTCTAATAGAATCAAGGAAATGGGAAAATAGAATCAAGCAATATGTCAACAGGAGGACATTTTTAAATCAAAGGAAAATGTAAACTACAGAAAAGGAAAAATATATACTGAGCACAAAGAAACATATGGTAGCACTCAAACCATCAGACAAATGGAATTTGAAATGAAAACTCTTATTGAGGAAAATGATGTTTATAATGATAAAATGATAATGCTAGTAATACTAATACTAATGAACACATATAAAGTGATAATTACATGTCAGGTGCTGTTCTAAGCACTTCACATATTATAACACATTTAATCCTCATAACAACTAAAAGATACAGGTACTATTATTATCCACATTTAACAGATGAGACAAGTGAGGCATGGAGTAATTAAGTAACTTGCTCACAGAGAGAAAGTGTTAAAGCCAGAATTAAAATTCTGGCACTATAGTTTCAGGTTCCATGCTATTGTCTTCTAAATATGCGAATCGTGAACACAAATGTAAGCAAAACCATAGAAGATTTAAATAATAATTAATGAAGTCAAATGAATAAATACATAGAGAATTTTATTTTCAACAAATCAATCTTAAAAAAAATCTCCCACATTTATATCTCCAACCCACATGTTTCTTCTGACCTGGACATTTAGCTTATTAGTCAACATCTCAAACTTATTTTGTTGAAACTTATTATTCCCCCAAACCTATTTTACCTACAACCTGGAAGCATCCACACTCCTTTCATCTTTCACTCTCCACATCTGATGTATTAGGAAATCATATTTACACCATCTTAAAAAATGTATTCATAATCCAGCCATATTTTAGCATCTCCACTGCACTGCAATAACCATGATGTGGTTCATCATCACTGATTATCCTGACTTTCTGTAGTCTCCTAACTGTTCTCCTTCTTTCTGTCTTAGACCCTACAGATTTCTCACTCAATAGCCAGTATTTAAAACATAAATGACAAACATATATGTCTCTTCAAAAACTTCTGATGGCTCTTACCTCTGTCAGGATAAAAGCCAAAATCTTTACAACAGTCTACAAGACTCCATAATTTGGCCTCCATTGCTGCACATTCCATGAAGAGTTTGGGTACATTTGCTACCACAGGACATTGCATGGACTGGGTCTTCTCCCTGAAATGATATTAGTCCAGATATCCCAGTGATTAATTCCCTCACCGCTTTTTATTTTTTCTATTCAAATGCCACCTTTACAATAAAACTGACTATAATCATTCTATTTCAAATTGAAATCCTATCTCACCTAGCATTCCCAATCCACTGTACCCAACTCTAAATTTTTCTTTCCCATAGCATTTCTCCCTAACTTTCCGTTTATCTATTATCTATGGTTAATTATATTTTTGTTCTTGGTAGAATATAAACTCCATGAGAAAGGGTATTTTGACTGTTTTATTTACTAACTTTTCCCACGTGCTTAAAAGAGTGCCAGACACAGAGTAAGTATTTATTATATATTTGTCGCATGACTAATCATGAAGCAGTCAAAAATTAAATTTTGTCAAGACCATGTGGAAGCTTCACAATATATTCTAAACAATTAATATTATATTGAAAGTGTTCTTTGATCACAAAGCAATAAAATTAAAAACTAATAATTAAAAGAAAAATGTAAAAAGTCCTTAACGACTGGAATAAAGCTAAATAGTGTACTATGAAAAACAACTTTAAGTTAGAGCTAATCTTTGAGGAAATTATAAAATGGTAAGAACTGAACAAAAAATGAAAACACTGCAGTTAAAATTTATTGTATACAGCTACAGCAGAATTTGGAAAGAAAGTTATAGATTTATGTACATTAATCATAAAGCAAAAGAAAATGAAATAATGCTAATTTCATTTTGAAAAAGAGCCACAGAACAAAGTCAATGAAACAAGAAAAATACAATCAACACAACAACAAAGTCATTTAAATAAAAAAATAATGAAAGAAGGATAACACCACAGTGAAGATAGGTAAAAAGTAAAAACTTTGTCAAGATTTATTAAGACAAAAAAGGAAGATGTAATACAAAAATATATCATGGAAAGAAAGTGTAATCTCAAATATTCAGCTATTTAAAAAAATAATATAAGAATACTTTGAATAACATACGTTAATAAAGTTGATAATCTATAACAATTTTTTATAACCAGAAGTGATATCAATTCCTAACTGGCGTTTGGAAATCTGTGACACTACTTATGATTCTCATAACAGCTGGGATGCAATTGCTATGTATGTTTAGTTACCACAGTCCAGGATGAAAACTTGAATTATTGAAAGAAATTGAAATGATGAATTAAAGATACATCACGTTTCTCCTTTCATACCCCTGCTAAAAGGGTGCCCCACTAAAAGGGAGACCAGGTCTGTATTGCTTTACGGATGAATTTCGTTAAATTTTCAATAAACAGAAATATCTATCTTATGTATTTTGATTCAAAAAATAGAAAAGAATGGGAAGTTCACTAATAAATTTTATGAGGCTAACACAAAATTTAGCTAAGCATCAGCTAAGAATATTGTAAGAAAAATATGTGATAAGCCATTTTTCTTTTAAATCTAGAGTTAAATATCTGAACTAAATTTTATCTAATGGAGTCCAAACTATACTAGAAAACTAAGAATTGTTCAAAATTATAAACTTGTATTTTTAAACCACCTACTTTTTTACATCATAATATTTGAGTATTACTACAATGCATATAAACAATTCATAAAATTAATTACCTATACAGCTGATCCTTGAATAATGCAGGGGTTAGGGACACCGACCCCTGGCACAGTTGCAAATCCACGTATAACTTTTGACTTCCTAAAAAATTAACTACTACTAGCCTACTGTTGACCTTACTGAGAACAAAAGCACTCGATTAACACATATTTTATGTACTACATATATCATATGCTGTATTCTTACAGTACATTAAGTTAAAAGAACATTAAGAAAATCATTAGGAAGGAAAAATATGTTTATACTACTGTATTGGATTTATCGATACAGTAAGTTTACGTGTCTGTTTATGAGATGTACTAAATGCATCTGGCTGACAATCTTAACTGGGGCTTATTTTTGACGTAGGGCTTATATTACCAGCATCCTGAAAAATCACACTAGGACTTATTATATGGTTAGGTCTTATTTTCGGGGAAATATGGTATGCTATCAATGTATGAATCCTTATACCTATAAATAAATATGCCATTCTTTTTCACGTTATCTTTTTATTTTTGATGTCTA
This sequence comes from Rhinolophus hipposideros, assembly GCF_964194185.1. Lineage (NCBI taxonomy): Eukaryota > Metazoa > Chordata > Mammalia > Chiroptera > Rhinolophidae > Rhinolophus > Rhinolophus hipposideros. Next base: position 79,575,416 of record NC_138047.1, read on the forward strand.
GTGTTAGTAATATGTATAACATCTACAGTGTTCTGTTTCATATAAGACAATATTGATGTAGGTTCTGACAGAAAAAATGTTCTCATTGTCCAGGCCTATGTGCTGTACAATCAAAAGACTGACAGCTGGTGTTTATGTTTTCCCTTTGAGGTTCACGGGGTTAGCAGCTTTACAGATAAGGACAGTAGATTGCATTTGCACAAAGCAGTAGAGTTAGCTTATCCCTTCCTGCCTTAAATCCTGGCACTTGCTTCTCTTTCTTACTAATAAACCTTTTTTGTGGCTTTTACTCCTCCCTCAGAATAGGGCACTTTCATTTGCTTTAAACACCTGTTAAAGCAGATAGCCTTTCTCCTCAATGATTTTCTTAATGGCATCTGGGAACACATCTGCTGTCTTTCGGTGGGTAGAAGCTGCTTCTCCTGTTATTTTGACTTTTTTTTCTTTTTTAAGCCAAACATCTTTCTAAAATTATCAAACAATCCTTCGCTGGTGTTAAATTCTCCAATTTTATATCATTCACCCTTCTTTTGCTTTAAGTGTGATATAAGGGGTTTGCTGTTTCTCGCATCATGTTAAAGTCTATAGATGCCTTTCTTAGAGAAATCCTGAACCCACATAAAAGCTGCATTTTCAATACAAGAGAAAAGGTATTTTGCAAAAATAATGCAAGATTTTCATGCCTGCTGGCATAGCTGCAGCAATGGCTTCATAAATTTCCTTTTTTTTTTTTACAATGGTCCTTATGCTGGATTCATTTATCTTGAAATTGTGGGCAACCACAGCTGCAGAGCCCAATCTACAGTGCATATCAAGCAACTCAGCTTTTTCTTGAAATGGCATGACTTTTCTCTGCTTCTTGGGAACACTTCCAGCATCACTAGTGGTACTTCATATGGGTCCCATGGTGTTATTCAAGGTTTACAGTATTGCACTAAAACATGATGAAAAATACGTGAAAACTGTGAGAGATCACTTTTTACGTGATACACAATTTACTGGAGAGACAAACTGCTCACATGGGATGATTAGTGTCACATTGCAGTTTAAGCATATACAACACTTGAGCTCACTGCATTCATGACAGGAGGTGGCTACAAAATTATTACAGTAGTACAGTGTGTACTACAATTAATTTATGCATTTATGATTTAATACTGAATCTTTACATTTGTTTACATTTCTCTCTACTGAGAAAGTCCGTTGCCATGTACGGTCTGTGTTTGTGTGTATAAGTTTTGATAAATTGTAACTTTTTATAATAGATTTCTATATATTTATGGTAGTAAATTTTACACTAGTATCTACATATGTTTTATGCATGCATGACATACCTAACTTTTTCTTTTTTCTTTTTTTTTCAGTATTTCTAAGTTATAAGTTTGCTCTGTGAGTTTTTCACATTGTCTCTAATCTTCATACAATGCTGCTACACACAGAGGGTGCAAAAAAATGTATACACATTTTAAGAAAAGAAAACTGTATTAAAATTGTAATAATATATACTGATAACAAAAGATGAATACAAGTCACGTTTGACTTCTGCAATTACAAGAGGTGCTCAAAATAGTTACCATCAGCGTCCAGACACTTCTGATTATGGTGACTTACTGCTTGAGCAACATTGACTGAAATGTTCACTTGTATACATTTTCTTGGCACCTCCAGTATTAATAGAAGACAAATCCATATACAAGTGTACTTGTGCAGTTCAAACACGTGTTGCTCAAGGGTCAACTGTATATGATTTTTAAAATATCTCAGAAAACAAGAAAACTAGAACAAACTTTCTTAGCAATACAAATCTGTATACCTTAAAACTACAGAAAGCCTCCTTCTTAATGGAGGAAATTTAGATGAATCGAAACGCATAAGGTCAAGAATATAATGTCGATGTCCATCATCACAATTGCTTTTTAGCGTAATATTGAAGATTACGCTATGGTCTGAAAGTTTCCATCCCCTCCAAAATTCCTTGTTGAAATCTAAATGTCCAGTGTGATGATATTAGTAGGTAGGGCCTTTGAGAGATGATTACGTCATGAACACAGAGCTCTCCATGGACACCATTAATTCCTTTATAAAAGAGAACCCAGAGAGTTCCCTTGCCACCTTCTTCCATGTGAAGATACAAACAGAAGTCAGCAACCCAGAAGAGGGCCCTTACCTGACCCTGATCTCAGACTTCCAGGCTCCAGAACTGTAAGCAATAAATTTATGCTATTTATAAGATACTCTCTCTGTAATATTTTGTTATAGCAGCTCAAAGGACCTAAGACAACAATCATTTAAGAAATAGACAGAAAGTGTATATGGATTATCAGAGAAGATGAAAAAAAACTATATAGACAACTCAAAAATAAACAATTTTTTAAATAACAATAAGAGAGCTCACCCAGATAAAAGTTAAATTTAGGAGATCAGTGACGTTATTATCAGCAATAACATCCCAAATATAAGTAAAAAAATGTGGTTCCATTCATGATAAATAAATTATAAATATATAACTTTTTCATAAAATAATAAAACTGTAAAGTACTTAACAAATCTCAGAGAATAACATTAAAAATCTATTTAAGGGACAAAAAAGAAAATATGCTCAACATCATTAATCATTAAGAAAATGCAAATCAGAACCACAATGAGATACCCCTTTGCATACATTAGGATGGCTCTAATAAGGAAAATAGAAAATAACAAGTTTGTAGAGGATGTGGAAAAATTGGAACTCTCATACATTGCTGGTGGAAATGTAAAATGTTGTAGTCATCTGTAAAACAACTTGGTGATACTTTAAAGAGTTAAATGTAAAATTACCATATGACCCAGCAATTCTCTGTAGTAGAAAATTAAAGAATTGAAAACAGATACTCAAGTCCTTATATACAAGTATTCATAGCAACAATATGCACAATAGATAAAAAATGGAAAAAACGTCCACCAATAGATGAGTGGATAAATAAAATATAGTGTATCTATACCATAGAATATTATTTATCCGTAAAAGATAAAGTATTGATACACACACACACACACACACACACACACACACACACACACACCAAGGTCAGGTAATTAAGTTCGCGAACTCATCCTAGGAAAAAGTGTTACATATCTCATTGCTGAATATCACTACGGTCACCTTCAAAGTACTCCCCTTGGGAAACTATGCACCGATGGCAGCGCCTAGTCCACCCTTCAAAGCAAGTTTGGAACTTTTATTCTGGAATGGCCATCAGAGCTGTCGTCGTATTACACGTGATGTCCTGAATGTCATCAAAATGTCTTCCTTTTAATATTTCCTTTATCTTCAGGTAAAGAAAGAAGTCATCGGGGGCCAGATCCAGTGAGTAGGGAGGGTGTTCCAATATAGCTATTTGTTTACTAGCTGAAAACTCCCTGACAGACAGTGCTGTGTGAGCTGGTGCATTGTGACTAAAGAGCCACGAATTGTTGGTGGAAAGTTCAGCTCGTTTTCATTTAACTTTTTTATGCAGTCTTTTCAGCACTTCCAAATAGTAAACTTGGTTAATTGTTTAGTTGGTACAAATTCATAATGAATAATCCCTCTGATATCAAAAAAGGTTAGCAACATCATTGCAACAAGTTTACAAACTTAATTGTCAGAACTTCGTGTGTGTGTGTGTGTGTGTGTGTGTGTGTGTGTGTGTGTGTGTGATATAAGAAAGGAAGGAAGGGAGGGAAAGAGGGAGGGTGGGAGGGAAGGAGGGAGAGGGGGAAAGAGAGAGAGAGAGAGAGAGAGAGAGAGAGAGAGAGAGAGACACGAGGAAAAGAAGGTAGGGGGAGGGAAGGAAGGAGAAGAGCGGGAGAGAAAAACAAAGAACAATATCGGTTGTTGTAGAGAGTATAGAGCACTTGGAAATCTCTTATATTGTTGAGAGAATGTGCAGTTATTGCCACTTTGGAAAACAGTTTGACAATTTTTTATAAGCTTAGACATATAACCAGCAATCTTGTTCGTGTGAGTTTTTATGGTAGCTTTATTTATAGGAACCAAAAATGGAATATAGCTCAAACATTCTTTAACTGATGAATGTATAAACAAATCATGGTATATTCAAAGGATGGCTTACTACTTGACTATTAAAAAAAAAAAAACAACCAACAACAAAAAAAACAAGCTACTGATACACGAAACATGGATTATCTCAAATGAATTATGCTAAGTGTAAGAAGACTTCTCAAAAGCTACATGCTGCATGACTCCATTTGTGTGACATTCTGGAAAAGACAATCTAGAGGAACAACAAAACACGCAGTGGTTGCCAGAATTGGATTGGAGGTATATGTTGACTACAAAGGCATATAACGGTATTTTGCAGGGGACGTGATGGAATTCTTTTCTATATCTTGGTTATGGTGGTAATTACATTGACTTGTGTGCCAAAAAATCACAGAACTCTACCTAGAGGATGAGTTTCACTGTTTGTAAATGATACTCTAATATATCTGAAAAATTTACAATGAAGGCATAGTAATGAAAATATGAAAATAGCATATAAACAGGAAACTAAATCAGTAGAACACCACTGAGAGTTTAGAAAAAAATGTATATGTATGTGAGAACTTAGTTGAATTTTCACTGCGAGACAATTGGGAAAACTGTCTATCATATGGAGAAAAATACACCTCAATCCTTCCTATGTTATACCATACGTAGAATTGGGTTTCATGCAGTTTATAACCTAAATGTGAAAGGTAAAACCATAGGCTAATAGAAGAAAATATTAAATTATGTTTTTGTGATTGAAGGTTAGAAAAGTCTTCTTAAACTAAGACCTCAAGACAGAAAACTTAAGGTGAAAACTGAAGTTAACCACATAAAATTAATTATTTTGTAATGGTACATGGGAAATCCAAATGGCTAACCCCTTTTTTTTAGAGAAATGACATAACTCATTAGAAATGAACAAAATGAAAATTAATAAACACATTTAAAATGAACATATTAAAATGTTAATTATTGAGAATGTGGGAATTCTCTCTGTAACAAGGTGTAGCCATTCTGGAAAATAAGTAGGCAGTTCTCAGTGGAATTAAGTATTGATATACTTTTAGACCAAGTAATCAATCACACATATGAATACATGTATATATTTCACAGTCTGGACAGCATGAATATTTGGGTTCACTGCAGTAGAGTTTGCTTAGTGGGGAGTTGGAGGCAATCTATGTGTCTGCCATACAATAATATAGAAGTAGAATGTAGTGGAGGAAATACTCCAAAATACAAACTCACTAGTGAGGAGCTAAATGTTGAAAAGTTACCTAAGTTTTTTCACCTTTAAAAAGGAAATAATAAGAGTACATGTGCAACAGTGTTACTGAGAAGGTGAGTTAATATAGGAGTATTATCTTAGTCAGTTTGGGTTGCCATAATGAAGTACTGCAGACTGAGTGGCTTCTAAACAACAGAAATTTATTTCTCACAGTTTAGGAGGCTAGAAGTCTGAGATCAGGTTGCTAGCACAGTTGGGTTCTGGTGAGGGCCTTCTTTGAGGTTTCAGACTGCCACTTCTCCTTCTACTAGTCTCATGGAGGGAGAGCAGAGAGGAAACAAGCTCTTTGGTGACTCTTAGAAGGGCTCTAATCTCATTTATGGGGCTCTACCCTCCTGACCTCATCTAATCACCTCCCAAAGGCCCTACCTGTTTATCCCATTGCATCGGGGAATAGGGCTTTAACATAAGAATTTTGGAGGAAAATAAACATTCGGTCTACAACATAGGGTACATGTAAAAACTAAGAGGGTACCTGACAAAATTATAAATGCCCGGTAAATATTAGTTACAACTATTTTTATTGTTGCATACAACAATATGATATGGTGATTTTTAAAAGTGTTAAGTCAAACAAATAAGAAACTGAGTTTAAAAGGTTTGAGAGAGAGAGAGAGAGAAAGAGAGAGAGAGAGACAGAGAGAGAGAGAGAGAGAGAGATGCGTAATGCCCAAATTCCCACAACTGTTAAATTGGCGGATTCTGTAATTTGAGACACAGCATTTCAGAACTGATTTTCCCCTTTTCTTGGCTCTTTCTACTAACATCTCAATAAACGTTAAAGATCTGAAATGCCTTATTTTCCATTAGTAATAAACCCTGAAGCTGTTTATAATCAGTTCTGAAAGTACTGTGCTTTGTGTGTTTACTACCCTACAAGTTCCTGGTCACTGATTTTTCCCTTCCCCTGCTCAGAGCTGAACTGTAAGCATGCATGGTTGCCCTCTGCTGGATGAACATTTAGTGTCCTACTAAATAAGAGAAGAGTATCATTTTCCTGAACTTTAAACTTCACATGTTATGCTTAACTCATAAAATAGTGTTGGTATTACTTTATAAAGAATTTGGGTGCTGCGGTACATAGTGACAATTTTTCCCCCTGTATTTTATTTCAAAAAATGTTTAAGTATTTCAATGGACTATGTTCATGGAGTTAGTCTAGTTTCCATTTCAGTTGTCTATGCATATACATAGTGATTTTCACTTTGATGACTGCTTGTTATGTTGATTTTTTCTTTAGTAGAAATGTCTGAGATTTCACTTTCAAAAACAATATCTGCATTCATTTTAACTTTGAAATTGAAATTCATGCTTCCCATTTCATATGCATTAATTTATTAGAGTATTACCCTCTGGTTTTATCCTCTTCTGAAGACAGTTTCTGACATTGAGCTTTTCTCAAGATGGCTATTGGTTTCCTGGGTAAAAGTGAATTCCAGGGAATGATATCTTCATTACTCTCTAGCTACTTTGATCTTAATTTTTTTTTGCTTTGTGTCAGGTATGGCAGCCAAATTCTCTCTTAATGTAATCACATTAATTAACAAATAACAGTTAACTATTTGAAAGAAAGATTTATGATTTTAAGAAATATAAAGTTATTAGTCTCATCAAGTTTAAATTTTTTTATTATTGACAATAAACATTCTTAATTTTTTTCTTGACTAATATTCCAAAAAATTGAAAGCCTGAAAATAACTTTTAGAATTTAATCCTGTAAATTTGGTTTTAATCCTGTAAAAATGGTTGCCTTAAGTATAAATTTTTCCTTAAAGTTGCTTGTTAAATTTATTTTGTTATATCTTTAAGAATTGTGTATCACAAATGTTTCTAGTGTTTCCATTGTATTAAATGTAAGCACCCCTCCCCCACACAACTGAAATGTCACCGGCCAATGACATTTCTCAAAGTAGTTGTTTTAGTTCTATTAAAAGTTACTTGTACTTAAAATAGACAGTTCTAAACGTCCAGCCTTGTTGATGAGTCAGAAGATGAGTAATTATCTGTAGTAGGAAAGGTTTGTCCTCCATAGAATCTTCTGCTCTGACTCTTACACTCTTACGTGCACAGGAAGAAAATCTTAACAACTAAGACAAATGAAGAAATGTCAAGAGTGGCCCTGAAATGGAATTAAATGGCAGTATTTGAGAACATTTCATTGAAAGAATACAGTATGGGCAAAGAAAGGGCCTGTCCTGGTGTGAGACGCGCGGGATAAAGTTGTAGGTAGGAATGAATTGGATGAAACATTAAATGCCTGGCACTGGCTCTGAAAACAAGTAACAAAGGTAGACTTTAAATCTAGTTTGCAGACATATCTCTAAGATAGTGTATATGAAGTTCTATCTAGAAAAAGGGAGGTGATTTGGGAAAATCCGTGTTGAATTCCATTATAGGAATAACAGTTAAAGTTTACCACTTACCTCAATATATCTGAAGCTTTGTAGACTGACTGCCAGGACATAATGACTATGCTAGAATTGCCAGAAATTGGCTTTGTACAGCTTTAAGAAGGGATAGTAGAAGTTATATTTGATGTCATCTTTTTGTTGTTGATTTGGTAAGCTTCTTTGCTATCTTGCTTGAAATTGCTTTGGAAGGCCAGCACACTGAGGTCAACATCTGAATGCAAAACTTAGTGATTAACCTCTGGAAAATAAATAGTCAGTAAAACGCAGTGTAAAAAGTGTTATGATAGGGAAGATATAGAGGAGGATCATCCCAGACCAGTAGAAAGAAGGGTCAAAAATATTCCCTAGAAGAAATGCAATCTAGTTTGAAATACATATATTCCAGGGAAAAGAAACAGAATATTCAATAACCCAAGATGAGAGGGAGATAGTGAGTTCCTTTGAGGAAATGAAAGTGTTTAGTATGCTGAGAACAGAGTCTGAGTGGCAAAAAGTAACAAAACAGAAAACAGGAGATGTAAGAAGGGACTTTTGAAGCTGTATTATTCTAAGAGTAATAGAGACTGATTATAGGACGTTAGTCAAAGAAATCATACAATTGTACTTGTAGAAAATATCACTGTCTGCAACATGAAAAGTAAATTAGAAGAAAAGATGAAATGACTAGGGATGAGAATACAGACAAAGCAGTCAGGGAGCTGCAGGGATAATCTTGTGGATAGTGGCCCCAAACTGTCATATATGCAGAATAGAGGACTGAAGGAGCTTCATGATTCATTGAATGTAGGGGAAACTAGAAATGAATGATGACTCCCAGTTTCCTTCCTTGGGCAAATAGAGGGATGGTGGTTCCATCCACTATGGTAAAAAACATAAGAGGTCATCTAGTGTTTTCAAGGGAGGTAGAAAGGTAACATGTCCTGTCTTTTTTGTTTGTTTGTTTTTTTTGTTTGTTTGTTTGTTTTTATATGTTAGGCTTGAGGTGCCAATGGAATATCCAAGTGACATTATCTTCAAGACACAGGGTGTCAAAAGAGATCTTGGTGGTGTACACAGATTATGGAGCTGTGATGAACTCACATTGCTTAGGCCCACCTGGCATCCACTCTACTTGTCTCTTTGAGAAAAGGCCATGACTGCACTCTCAATTCATGTTATTCAAATCAACTGACAGGCTCAGAGGGTGAACATGTGGCCCACACCTGGGTAATTTTAGTCATAAGACTGGTTCTTTAATGGGCACAGCATTTAACTGATCTAATGAAAGTCAGTCCAGAACTTAATAAAACTCTGGGAAAAGAGACTTTCATTTTTTACTTAATTGCTAATCCAGAAAGAGATATACACTGAAGCTTCTTTTGGCAATTTTTTCTAGATATGGGGAGAGCCTACCTATAGAGGAAATCAGAGCTTAAAGACAGAATTCTGATGGAGAAGTCAAATTATCCCCCTTCCTGCTACCTTCTCCTTCCTGGTTAACAGCAACAACTCCATCACTCTGATTGCTCAAGACAGAAACAGTTATGAAACAGTTATCTTTCTCTCATATGCTACCTTCAGTTCTTCAGTCAATTCTCTTGGCTTTGCCTTCAAAATATAGAGAATTCAATCACCTGTTTAAAAAAATACTCTCTTGTGGATCATTAGCCTTCCAGCATACCCTTTGCAACATGATTTTGCTGCTTTTCCTGTAAACTGATAGAATTACTTCCCTACCCCTTAGATCGTGACTGACCTTGTAACTTGCTTTGGCCAACAGAATGTGGCGAGGTGACTATGCCAGTTCTTTGGTCGGGTTACAAGGCTTTGCATGCTTCTTCTCTGTCTCTTGACACCCTGCCACCACCACATGAGCAAACCCAGGCCAGCCTGTTGGAGAATGAGACAACATGAAGAGCAAATGCCAGACATCCCAGCTGAGACTATCTGAGGCCAGCCTACAGTCAGCCAATCTTCCAAAATGTGGGAGGGCCAACATCCACAGAGCTACCTACCTTGCAGCCAACCACAGATGCATGGGTAGGCTCAGGGGAGACAAGACAAAGAAAACCCCAGACTACCTAAAGATGCATAATTAATGCTTACAGTTTTTAACACCTGAGTTTTGGGGTGCTATATCTATCACTGGTCTTCTTGATTCCAATTTAGTTTCCCTTATTTGATCTACCAGAATAAATCTCGTCAAAGCATAAATTACATCATGACCTTCTTCTCTTTAAAACACAGCAATGATTTGGATTTCAATCAGAGTAAAGAGTTAAGGTCCTCTTACAAAGGCACAAAAGGCCCTGCGTGGTCTACCCACTGGCCACCTCTCTGCTTCCATCTATGATTGTCCTTCACTCACTTCTCTGCAGTTACCCTGGACTCCTTTCAGTTCACACACTCTCTTGGCTTACCCTACCCTCGGGTATTTGCACTTGCTGTCTCCTCTGGCCAGAATGCTCTTACTCTAACTATTCAGATGGCTTACTCCTTCAGCTTCTTCAGATCTTGACTCAAATGTTCCTTTCCCTAACTTACTATTTTAAATAGCAACCCCATCTACCGCAGCCTGCCTGCCTACCCCCCACGCCCTGTTTTTCTCCTTATCACTTACCAGCATCCAACATGCAATGTATTTTATTTTTGTGCTTTTAAATTATTTATTTATTGTAAAAACATTTAGAGATTGTTGTCTGTTTAGTTCACTCTTCTATCCCCAGTTCTTCAAAAACACTTGGTTTACAGTGATCTTCAATAAAGAAACTGTAAAATGAATGAATACATTGAGCACCTTTATGATAACTATGCCTAAATTTTTCAGCTGCATGAGCCAATAAGTACCCTACTTTGAAATTCATTTGGTTTAATTTCAATTTTGCCAGTGGCTTCTGAATAAGTCTTGACCAAATTAGGAGTTATCCAGTGGATGAAATCTAAAGCCAAAGATAAGATAGTATGTCCCTGGGAGAGTCCAAAGAATATGAAGGAAATAGGATCTAAATCCCTAAAAAACATCTAGTTTTCCAGACAGAAAAATAGCAGAGTAGGAGCTTGGATAGGTGATCAGTATTATGGAGTCCAGAGAGGAAGGTGTTTTTAGACAGAAGGCATGAAAACCAATGTGATTTTTTTTTTTTTTATCAAGAGACCAAATAAAATACAATTTGGAGGGGCTGACTAAATTTTTATCTTGCACCTTCTTGCTTAGTGTGTGATTTTGTTTTTCTTTGTGACTATTGTACAAGGGCTCCTTGTCCTCTATATTATAGAATTAATTGTGTAATTTGTTTTCTGATTGCCTACATTTTTTTTTCACACTGGAATTGAACCCCTCCAAGGAACTTCTAAGCTTCTAACCATTTTATTGTAGGTAACCCATTTGGATATTTGGATTGAAATATCAGTGGAATGTACAATAGTAAAGACTAGAATCACTTCACCATGACCTAGCTTGCTTTTTTTTTTTTTCATGTAGTTTTGGAGCTTTTTCCATAAACAAGAATCATCCACCCCAGCCACTTGCTTTGGGAAGAGTTTCTTCCTTTAATAATTTTAGAAACCGTAGGGACCACAGAAGGACTCTATTAGATGAATACCATGAATTAAAAGAAAGAACAAAACCAGCACAAAATAAATACTTTATTATGGAAAGTGTTAGCTTTTAAAGATTAGCAGCTGGGATTTCTATATCAGGCAATGAGAGTTACCCCTGTGTATTAATGGACTAATGCATTCTAAAGATTTTTAAAAAGTATTTTGCAGTGGGATTGTGCATGTTCTCTCACTGTCTGGGAGCCTTCAGGTGTATAATTTCTAATAAAGATGACCTCGGCTCACACTTCTCCATCCCGAAGGGAATAGTTCTGCTGAATAAAATTTCTCAGCTTATTCATCACTTCTCCTTCAGGACTCTGATATGAAGGCTGCACATGAAATCATTCTATCTTTCCAAGTGATAAATTTTATGTTCCTTTACGTTTCCCAAAGATAGCATCAAGTTCTGAGAAGGACTCCTTCAAAATCCAAGTCCACTGCATTCACAGGTCAGACTGAGAAAAGGGTCTTGGCCACTAGTTCTCCAAAGGTGACCACCAGAGTTCCTTCCACTCATTCAGAGATGAAGGCTGTCAGTAAGAAGGAAAAAATGTGTCCCTGTGGCCTATTTCCACCCTGAGCCTTTTTTGACAGAACAAAGACTGCCAGTTGGACCAAAATTGAGGTCCTTTAGTTATGTGCTGGGAACTTGAGTTCTCTGGGAATAATGCCAAGACCACCAGCCTCATTGAACTCACAACTTTTACCATCACATCATCAGAATGAATTCCAGTCCCTCTGGTCACTATTGGATTCCAACCAATGTGAGTCAGGTGAAAGGTTACTAACTTAAAAATTATTTTGATTTCTTTTCTCTCCCTCCGACTGCTTCCCATTGTCTTAGTAATTAACCTGTGTTTATCACTTCTTTAGACAAGTTTATATGTCACCGTATACTGGATTCCAGGCTACTGGTTAACAAATGCCTGCTTATCTCTACATGGTTATAATTATTGAAGTTGAAAAACTAAACCTTATTTAAGAGGAGTTACTGTAGTTTATAGAAAAAGTTTATAAATAAGAACAAAAAGTAACTTTACAATCTGACTCTTGTGCTGCATGTATACAAGGAAAAATCTCTGACTCTTCCTTTGGGTCTCGGCTTTCTGAAAAATTAAAACTTATATGGACATAGTGGCTTTTTTGCTTTGTCTAATTAGAGTAATACCAATGGAAAGTGATTCTGAACATGGGAAAGTGAAATCAATTTCAATTCAGTATATGGCACCCACACCTACATGACTAATGACATATCTCAAAATTATTTTTGCAGCAGATATTATCAAATTATTTTTCAGTTTCCCATAATTATTCCCTTCTCCTTAGAAATGCATTTTCCTCCCATAAAATGAGCATGGGAAATGGTCATCATTCACAGGCATGGGTTTTGACAATAATTTTCATCATTATAGTCAACAAATACTTATTGAGAACATGTTTTGAGCTGGAAATACGGATGGAAAACAAATTATACTTTTCTCTTCACAGCATATTTTCCCCCTCGTGATGCTGAGCCAGACCCTGCTGGTGGGTTGAAGCGCACAGAGACGACACAATGATGGCTGGGAGTGTAGTAAAGCTTTCAGAGTCTAAGGTTTGAATAAGTTCAAAATACTCCATTGTTAACCATACAATATAAAGTCATTGCCCAAAATACCCAATTCAATTCACCACGATAAAAATTTTATTAGATCCTAAAAAGAAAAATGAATCTATTTTTGCCTGATGTTGATAGAGGTTCACAATGCATTTTATTCATATGTTTGCTTCCTTGTTTTGATTTGTTTTATAGGTCAAGACATATGTTTGAGATTTTCCAGACAGAGTGGCACTTCCTTTCCAGTCTTTGATTCCCTTTTTTGAAATAAGAAAATTGTCTCCATAATGCTATCAAACATGGAGCTGAATCACCTTTGTGTTGTTAGGAGTAGTTACTCAGCAAAGTCACACCTACCTAAGAGCCACTGTGAAAGTGCCTAACAGAGAGCGCACTCAGGGCTGAGGAAGGCTTGAGCTGTCCTCCTTTTCACCAGATCTTCAGCCTGCTCTTAGGGTGTGCTTCCTTCCCCCGAAGAAACAGGCCAAGTGTTTTCTAGTTGCAATATTTCATGGAGCCAGGACTTCTGGCTTCTATTTCCAGGTGTGCCATCAGATCATGGAGAGACCTTCTCTCTGATCATGTGGAGATGGTTACCTATGTGTAAGGAAGAGGTAGAATGCATGTTTAATGTTCGCTCTGAGCATCGTGCCTGAAAGGTGTTGCATGCTCTTTGAGAGAGGAAGGTTAACACATGATGTCATTACTCCAACATATGCTCAGATAAAAAAATAAATAAATAAATAAAAATAAGAAGGGAGGATAACTAAAGACATACTATTTTCTTGGAGGGATTGAAGGAATGGTGCATACATAAGTAGATGGTGGGTTGTTCTCGTACCCTAAAGCACAACTTTTGCATCATGTCACTCTGACAAGTGGAATTTAAAGGATATTTCTTGCAAGGTGTGATGTATACTGGAGATGTTTGATGAAAGAACATGGGGAAGTGATTGGGGACCTGGAAATATGGACTTGATTTGAACCCTTGGATGAAATCCTCTTTTCTGGGTTGTTTCCATGACTTGTAATATTATAGTGATGACATTTGCATTTTCCAGCCCAGGATTAGCTATTGAGGAAGTAAGAGCTCAGTTCCATTGCTTTAGTGAGCACATAAACCATGACATCTCTTAGAAGATAACTCTAATTAAAAGATAATAAAACCTCTCAAAATGGGTAGCAAAATTATACACAATTGTGACATTTGCCTGAGTATAAAGAGGAAAAATTTCCTTATCTGCATCCTGGTTTGGGGTTGAAAGAAGTCATAATTTTCAGATGGTGATGTCAGATCCATTCCCACAACAGAGATTAGACAATACCACAAACACAGATTTATGGTTTCAGGGGAGAATTCTCCTGTTTTCAAACATTTATTTTATGCAATATGCTACTGGCAGGGAGAGAAAGTCACTAGTTGCACATGAAGAATGATGAACATCACACATTTTTTGTTGTTTGTCAATGATGAACACTACACAGACACAGATCCTCACTGCTACTATCATGCAAGCTCTCACTCAGGACTTCAATTTCTCTGCCCTATTTAACATTAGCCATTATATATTGAGTGCACATAAAGAGTTCATTTGTGTAAGAGAACTATCAAATGTTCATCACAATTAATTAAAATATGATAGAAAATCTTGTATTTCTATCAAGGTAATTGCTATATTCAAGATTTTTTTTTTTAAATCCATGTTTAATACTTGAAAAAAACTGAAGCAAAACCGTTATTTCACTTTTCTCCTCTGTAAAAAGGTGAGATGTGACTAAAACACCAACATCCCTTTTAAGTTTAAAATTATTCCATTACACTAATTGTATCATGACATTGCACTTAGTAATTTCAGAATAAATTACTTTTTTAAAAAACTATTTTTCCCATATCAGCATTTTATAGTGATCGAGTGCTTCTTTTGTGTGTTTGTTTCTTTAAATACATAAACCATGACATCCAAAAAAAAACTTAAGGGGATTTGTGAATATGTACACTGTGCAGTAAGAGAAAATAGAATATGATAAAAGGCAAAGAGAAAAGAGAAAATAAGAGATGAAATTAGAGCAAGAATAGCATTGATACTTTCATAAAATTTGCTCTATTTCTCAGAGATGAGTCTCACATTTGGATCTCATGTTTTCAAAAGCCAAAATGAAATGGCAAAACAGTACTGATAATAAGATTTTAGTTTCTCTAAAGCAGTAGTTAAGTAATGTTTTGCTTCAATTTTCTCATGGAGTTAAACATGGAATGTTTTAAAATGTCATCTGAGTATACCTGAGAGTCCCCTAGACCCTTCAGGGGACTGCAAAGTGAAACTATTTTCATAACAAGATGAAAACGTTATTTGCCTTTTCAATCTCATCCTCTATGATCGTACAACAGAGTTTTCCTAGATGCTACAGGACTGGCATTGTGATAGTGCCATCATTCTGAAAGCGAATGGAAAGTGTTCTTGTGTATGCTGTTTGAATTCCCAATATGGTAACTATTAATAGGTATATCCCACATTAACAACAGCATTTTGGGGAGCCCTCAATCATTTTGAATAATGTAAAGGGTCCCGAGAATGGCTGCTCTAAAATAGGAACACTTTTATTCTTTCGTTATATTAAAACTTGAACATTTTCTTTCACAGAAGTTTAATATTAGGTATCCTATTTGATTATGAGCAAATGAACAACTTTCAGTTTATTTATGTTGTATTATAATCATTAAGAGAGCAGTAGATCATATTGTTCTCCTTTTTTGAAGATTTTGGTCGGAGCTCCTTTGAGGAAATGAAACAAGCTATGAACCCTCCCAAACAAATATAACAATAGACACACAAAATTGTACAAAGAATCTCATAATGTTTTCGAACACCCTGAAGTCTCTTTGTTAACATCATAGGGTTCTAAGAACTCCTGCACAAGGACACAGAGAGAAACACAGGGATCTGACTTCTTTAAATTGTTTTAAAATAAGTTTTAAGGTACATTTGGGTAATAAGATAAAGAGAACTCAGTGAATCGTGGTTCTTTTTACTTCTCTCTCTCTCTATCTCTCTCTCTCTCTCTCTCTCTCTCTCTCTCTCTCTCTCTCATTGTCTCTGTTTCTCCACACAGCATAAATTAAGAGAAAATATAGTTATACTGTAACTCATTCTACACCAGAAAGGAATATTGTTTCTGGTCGTATTGGTGTATAGGTGTATAGGAGGTTTTGCAGACTTGGCTTTTCTTCCTTAGATCCTAAAACTAATAACCTCAATTACATAATATAAATCCACTTCCTTGGAATATTCCAATAATCTTAAAAATAGAAATGTTAAAGTCCATTGATTTTAAAAACTTGGCTACATGCAGTGAGGTAAACTGATGTAGAACTGTGTAGACTCTCATGAGGACTGTTGAGTTCCAACTAAAGCTTCTGAATTCACTAAGATGCATTTCTTGAGTGACTCCCATAATACAGGCCTGGGCACTGTAAGAGCTATTTGACTACAATGTGACATTTGATGAGACTCAGCAAATTTATGGGATATAATCCATAAATGAATGAATACTATATGTGTGGGAGACTGTAACACAATCAAACCGAATGGTTAAAAAGAATGTTTCACACTTCAGAAACCATGGTGATAAATGATAAGTCAGTAAATGATAGTAAAAAGTTAGTAAATGATAACAGTAACTGTATGGCTTGAGCAAATATTTTAACATGGTCTATTAAAGACAGTACCTGATGCACAGGGTTATTGTGAGAATTAAATGTAGTAATGCGTACAACGTACAGAGAAAAGTGTATGTCACATAACAAGTGCTCACTAAATGTTTTTATAGTGCAGTGGTATGTGATGCAATGAAAATGCAACATGAATTTGGAGACGAAAAGGATCACCACGGGTCAGAAGGGTCGAGGGGAGAGTTCATGAAGGAGGTAAGACTTCAGCTGTGGGGCTACTAAGTGGAGTGGGGAGTTATAAAGTTCTTGGTGCACCATAAATTTAAAATCTAATGGAGGAGAAAGGATCAGCCCAAATACATATAAGCACAAGTGTCAGAAACATGGAAAGAATGCTCAGGTCTCTAGAGATATACATAGAAGTGCTAAAACACAGGCAAGTGAAAAGGATAAAGAGTGGGTGTGAGTTATTAAAATGATTGGAATGGAGCTAAGTATATTGCACTACTTATGGGACCAGACTGTTCCATTCATCCCTCCCAAATTAAATTTCACTTTCCTTGTAGGAATCTTTTGTGGTTAATGGTTCCAAAGGGAGGATTTGTCTTTTATTTATTTCTGAGAAAAACACATTTTAAGCACACAGAAAATACACACACATACATACCCACACACCAAAAACTAAAACATCAAAACTATGTTATGTGCCCTGTTAATGTGCCTTTTATGGTACTTACGCTTTTTGTCTCTTCATTGAAAGAACTTAAAAAATAAAAGATTATGGAAGACATTTTGTAAAAAGCTCACAAATACATCTTAAGGGAACAGAACTATTTCTACAGAAAAATTTCAAGGATATCCTAAAGTAATGCCATTGCAAGTATTTGCCCAATTTTGTTACTGGTCACAATGATACATCCTGATTTGTTAGTGCCCATTCTCTGATTAAGAACCCCCACTACTCTAATTAAAATAACACCATCTGGTTTTAATACTGCATAAGAAGTCTTCTACCTCTTAATCCCAGTGCTAAAGCAGCATTTGCAGTCTGGACCATGCAGAGGTCATGGGGTATTAGTTCCCTTGCTGCTACAATTGATGGATTTACAGTTTGTGGAGGAAGAGGTTGAAGTAGTGGTCCTACAGATTAAAAAGAAAAAAGAAAAAAAGGTAGAGGATCCAGAAGAAAAAACAAGAAACTAGAGTTGTGTGCATACATTTTAGATCTCACTCTCAAAATGGAAATCTTCTGGTCCTAGAGAGAAGACCTTTCTGAAGTGATAGCTCTTGGTGGATCTCTATGAATTAAGGAAGCAAGCCGTGTGGAGTTCAGGTAGGATGTGTGTATATGGAAACTGTACAATGCAAACAGCCTGAAGGAAAGGTGAGTTTGATGAGAACAACTTGGTGAGTTCAAGGAACAGAGAAAATAAGCTTGGCTCTAGTGGACTGACAGAAGGAGAGAGAAATAAGAGATGCAATCAAGAAGGTGAGCAGAGGCCAGGTCAAGCTGAATTTAGAGTCCGTTCTGAGGGTAAGGGGAGACTATAGTGTTTGTGTAGCATTGCATTTTTTTCTAAATGTTCAATGAGAAAAAAAGTCCAGGTTTAATTTTTTATTTTTTATTTTTTTAAGGGCAACTGGTACTCAGAAACATTAGAGAGTTGTGGGAACTGAAAAGAGTAGAAAACCTCAGTCCTTCTTAGCTCTAGTCAGTTGTTGATAGGTAGAAAGCCAGACCCAGCATTTTTCTTTTGTTCAGTGTGTTTTGTTTGTTTTGTTTTTCACGAGAATCTAGAAATCCCGATTTTTTATGTAAGAACTTTCAATTTTGTAAATGTTAACAAATTATACAAATTTTCCTAAAATCAGTATACAAGCCAGAACTCTCCAGATAACACTAAACATGTTTGAAAGCCAGATGGAGCCCTGGCCATGTTAATGTACCATTTTTAGGGTATTACACCTTGACTTTGAAGGAAAACAGTGAAAAAGAAAAACACAGTAACATTTATACCTAGGTTAGGTATCTGTCATGGTCATGGCAGGAAACAAATGATAGACAGGAACAGATAATTGAGAGGAGATGGCTGAAGGGACTATTTATAATGGTGATGGCAGTGTCAGGAAAAAGCAACAAGGGATATTGAAGCACTCTAGGCTAGGATCAACAGGTGTTAACATGGCTAGGCCTGAAGGAATCTTTTCTGAAACCTGGAGAGGAGTTAAAAGAAAGATGCACATTCCCATCCAGGGCCTTTGATGGAGAAATACAGCCGCTACTAGACTGTGCCACCCCAGGGAAAGAGCCAAGAAGACATACACTCTAAGCCCTTCAGTCTCACTGTCAGATCTTCCTCAGGTATGCATCTTTGACCAAACCCAGCACAAAGCTAGAAATTTAGGAATCCCACTGACACAGTTGGTATCAATCAATCTCCTGGGATACAGGAGAGCAAAGAAAGACCATTCAGCACAGTCAAGTGCAGTTTTTCAAAGTGATTTCAATTATATTGCAACTTAATAATTATAATGTGTCAATCCAATAAGCAATAAAGATCTTTCCAACAGGATATTTTTGTGAAAACCAGTTACAAACTAAATCTTGTGGCTTTATTTATTTTATTTTTTTTACCAGCAAATTGTCATTGTACAAAGTCTGTGTTTTTTTTTTATTTCACTGAAGTTTTTTTCATTCAACAAAGTTTTACAATTAAATTTATTGAGATAACATTGGTTAATAACATTATATAAGTTTCAGGTGCACAATTTTTAATATAACATCTGTATGTTCCTTTCTGTACTCACCACCCAAAGTCTAGACTTCTTCCATCACCATGTATTTGACCCCCTTGGCCTTCTCCATCCTCCCCTCATTATTTACAATAGCTAAGACATGGAAATAACTCAAATGTCCTCTGATGACGCTTGGATAAAGAATATTTGGTTCATATATACAATGGAATACTACTCAGTCATAAAAAGGTGAAATACTGCCATTTGCAACAATAGGGATGGATCTTGAGAGTATCACCCTAAGTAAAATAAGTCAGATGGAAAAGGATAAACACCATATGATTTCATAAAGTCTTTTCTTACCTGATTCTGATTCTTTAACTGGTAGCTTTTCAAGAAAAGAAATACTTCTCAAGAATGCCTTTCATATTCTGGTGAAAATTACTCATCAAACCCATGGATTTTAAGAAACAAAAATCTGAACTCACAGTTAGACAAAGTTTTTCTGTAAAGAGCCAAACATAATGGATGTTGGGATGGATGGATGGATGGAGGAATGGATGGATGGATGGCCAAGTAGATGGATTCCATCAGTGAAGCACTGTTTATAATATAAGAAATTACAATTCCTCTAGAAGCTGATAAATTATCTAGGCCTCAGAAGGCAAATAAACAAGAAATATAGTAATATTTTTGAAGAATACGTAAAACAACTTGGCCCACAAGTAAAGCACAGGTGTAAAATCCAAGCATATTTGTCATAGTTTGGGCCATCTCTACCTCTACTTCCTCTGGCCCCTACCCAGTGACATTGGCAAGTCATTTTGTTCAGTGTATATTTCTACTTACCTGACAGAATGATTGGACATTTTTAAATGTATGTAGTCAAAGAATAATTCACACATTTTTCAAGTGTTTAGTAATTCTCTGTATTGTCTAAACAGACATTAATATTTTGGTGGGGGCATAGAACAGAGTACATATTCAGTGGGATCTTAAACAGATTTAAAAAAAAATACCAGACACTAGGGAGACGTCATCAAAATGGCGGCGTGAGGTGAGCCTCGTTAAAGCTCCCCTGGAATATCCAACTGAAAAACAACAATAACTCCAAAAAGGACTCAATGCACAGTAGACAGACAAGACAAAGAGGCCCACTACTGATTTCACCTAAAGGTGGGCAAATTGCGATAGCGGGGACTGGGAAAAGGAGAAGTGCTGAGACAAGGTGCGTGGGCACAGGACACAGAGCTAGCTCAGTGCTCCGAGCTCGCTGCATCCCGGAACTACCGCAGCTGTGGGAGAGGAAAGAACTCGGACTGCTAGGGCTCTGCTTATGACCCACAGGTCTGAGGGGGCAAAACATAACACAGCTGAACCCAATGCTCACGGAAGAGACCTCCGAGAAAAGACTGAGGGAAGAAGGCTGAAAACGGTGGTTTAAGCACTCACTGCCGAGCAGAGAACGGAAACCTTAGGCCTGAGATTAGCCGTGCCCTCTCTCCCCTGCCAGAGTTCGCACCTTCCCCACCTGCCCAGTGTTAGAAGCAGAACAGTAGCAGTGTCAGATCAAAAGAACAGAATATTTGCTGTTCTGAGAACTGTGGACTGCAGACACAGATTTGCAGCCCAACTAGTTCCAGCAAAGGGGAGGGAGCAGGAAAAACTGTGGTGGTGATCACTGCCATTGCTCTGGGCCACCTCTCACAACTCGCCCTGCCGCTGTCCCCACCTATCTGGGCAGATCTCTACAGGAGTAAACAGAACTGCCGAAACATACAAGCTCTGAATCTGGTGCAGGAAGAGCTTTGGAACTTCAAAAGCTCTCCACGTACCCACACGAACACCGAGCCTTGTAACCCAGGCAAACTATTAACAGAGGAGAAGCCCATCTCTCAGGGAATCTCCCCCATTGTGTGAGAAGCTGGAATAGTGCAGAGAAAACATAGAACTACCATGTGAGAGAGAAAAAAAGGCTGCAGTCAGAGAGAAAATAAAACATTCTACCAACAAGTACTGGAAAACAAAAGAAAGACCTCTTCCTATCAACCTGTTGCAAAAGCCACTCCTGTAGATGTCTAGGAAGAAAAATAATAAATCAGTAATTGCCATGAATAACCAAGGCAACAAGACAGCTCAGAAAGAAAGTGAAAGTCTCAAAAAAGGAACTTAGATATATGGAAATATGTCACTTAAATGACAGAGAATTCAAGATTGCAGTTCTGAAAAATCTCAACGAGATGCAAGAAAACACAGAAAGGCAATTAAATGAACTCAGAAACACAATCGAAGAACAACATGAGCATTTTACGAAAGAGATTGAAATTTTAAAAAAGAACCAAATAGAATTTCTGGAGATTAAAAACTCAATAGAAGAAATTAAGAATGAAATAGCCAGCTTAGGTAATAGAGTTGAGCAGATGGAGGAAAGAATCAGTGTCATCGAAGATAGAAATCTGGAAATTACACTGATGGAAGAAGAAAGAGACTTGAGATTTAAAAGAAATGAAAGAACTTTAACAGAACTTTCTGATTCCATCAAAAAGAGAAATATAAGAATAAAGGGCATACCAGAAGGAGAAAAAAGAGAGAAGGGAACAGAGAATATATTCAAACACATCGTGGATGAGAACTTCCCAAACTGTGGACAGAACTGGATCCTCGAATCCAAGAAGCAAATAGAACACCTAATTACCTCAATCCCAACAGGCCTTCACCAAGGCACATTGTATTGAAGCTGTCTAAAATCAATGACAAAGAAAGAATCCTCAAGGCAGCCAGGGAAAAGAAGACGGTAACCTACAAAGGAAAGCCCATTAGATTATCATCAGATTTTTCAGCAGAAACTCTACAAGCCAGGAGGGAATGGAACCAAATATTCTAACAATTGAAAGAGAGAAATTATGAGCCAAGAATAATATATCCAGCAAAGTTATCCTTTAGATATGAAGGAGGAATAAAGACCTTTCCAGACATCCAGAAGCTGAGGGAATTTTCTAATACACGACCTGCACTAAAAGAAATACTAAAGGAGGCTATTCAACCACCATTAACAGGGAAAATTTGTGGCAACCAAAAAGTAAAAAGGGGAAGAGTAAAGGCCTGAACAGGAATATGGGAATGGAGAAAGTAAGTGTGCTGAAGAAAATGGAATACTCTAAATATCACACTTTCTTTTACATAAACTTAAGGTTAACCACTAAAAAAAAAAAACCCAGAACTGAAATATATACTGTAATAAAAGAAGAAACAGAGGGAAACATCATAGAATACCACCACGCAGAAATAATATACAACAACAAAAAGGCAAAGAAATAATGGAGACCTAGCCTTACCAGAAAACTAAAGATAGAATGACAGGAAATCCTCACATATCGATAAACACCCTACATGTAAATGGACTGAACTCACCAATAAAAAGGCACAGAGTAGCAGATTGGATCAAAAAACTAAACCAAACCATATGCTGTCTCCAAGAGACATATCTCAGCTACAAGGACAAGCACAGACTCAAAGTGAAAGGGTGGAAATTGACACTCCAAGCAAATGATTCCCAGAGAAAAATAAGGTGTAGCCATAATGATATCAGATGAAAGAGACTTCAGGGTGAAAAAGATAACAAGATTCAAAGATGGACATTTCATAATGGTAAAGGGGACTATACAACAGGAAGACATAACAGTCATCAATATTTATGCCCCCAATCAGGGAGCACCAAAATATACCAAGCAACTACTAACAGTACTAAAGGGAGAAGTTGACTAAAACACAATTATACTAGGGGACTTAAACACATCATTGACAGCTATGGATAGATCATCCAAACAGAAAATAAATAATGAAATAGCAGCCCTAAATGACACATTAGATGAAATGGATATAATTGATATATATATAAAGCACTTCATCCTAAAATATCACACTATACATTCTTTTCTAGTGTACATGGAACATTCATATATTGGGACATAAAATCAGCCTCAGCAAATTTAAGAAAATTGAAATCATACCAAGCATATTCTCTGATCACAAGGCTTTGAAATTGGATGTCAACTGCAAAAAAAAAGCAGGAAAAAATACAAATATGTGGAGATTAAATAACATACTTTTAAATAATGACCAAGTCACAGAAGAAATAATAGGAGAGATCAAAAGATACATAGAAACAAATGACAATGAAAATACATTCTACCAAAATTTTTGGGATGCAGCGAAAGTAGTTTTAAGAGGGAAATTTATATCATTACAGACCTATCTAGAAACAAGAAAAATCCCAAATAAATAACCTCATGTTACACCTTAAAGAACTAGAAAAAGAACAAGTGAAACCCAAGGCAAACAGAAGAAAGGAAATAAAAAAAATCAGAGCAGAACTAAATGAAATAGAGAACAAAAAACAATAGAAAAAAATATTTGACAAAGAGCTGGTTCTTTGTAAAAATTAACAAAGTTGACAAACCCTTGGCTAGACTCACCAAGATAAAAAGAGAGAAGACGCTAATTAACAAAATCAGAAATGAAAAAAGGGAATTTATCACGGACACCACAGAAATACAAAGGATCATGCAAGAATACTACGAAGGACTATATGCCATGAAATTCAATAACCTAGAAGAAATAGACAAGTTCTTAGAAATATACAGCCTTTCAAGGCTGAACCATGAAGAACTGGAAAATCTAAACAGAACGATCACCAGTAACGAAATTGAATCAATCATCCAAAACCTTTCCAAAAGAAAAAGTCTTGGACCAGATGGCTTCACTAGTGAATTCTACCAAACCTTCAAAGAGGATCTAATACCAATCCTGCTCAAACTCTTCCAAAAAAATTGAAGAAGAGACAGTACTCCCTAACTCATTTTATGAGGCCAGCGTTACCCTTATACTAAAACCTGGTAAGGACAACACAAAAAAAGAAAACTACCGACCAATATCTCTAATGAATACTGATGCAAAAATCCTAAACAAAATTCTAGCAAATCGAATACAACAATGCATTAAAAAGATTATTCATCACGACCAAGTGGGGTTCATCCCCTGGGCACAAGGATGGTTCAACATCCCCCAATCCATCAATGTGATACATCACATAAACAAAATAAAGGACAAAAATTATATGATTATATCAATTGATGCAGAAAAAGCATTTGACAAGATACAACATTCATTTATGATTAAAACACTTAATAAATAGGTATAGAAGGAAAATACCTTAACATAATAAAGGTCATATATGACAAGCCCATATCTAATCTCATAATTAATGGTGAAAAGCTGAAGCCCTTTGCTCTACATTCAGGAACACGACAGGGCTGTCCTCTATCACCTCTGATTTTCAACATAGTGTTGGAAGTCCTTGCCAGAGCTATCAGGCAAGAGAAAGAAATATAAGGCATCCAAATTGGGAATGAAGAGGTTAAATTATCACTCTTTGTAGATGACGTGATGCTATATATATAGAAAACCCTAAAGACTCCACCAAGAAGATATTAGAAACAACAAATACAGTAAAGTTGCTGGCTACTCAACGTACAAAAGTCCATTGCATTCCTATATACTAACAATGAAATCTCAGAAAAAGAAATACAAAAAACAATTCCTTTTGCAAGTGCAGCAAAAAGAATAAAATACTCAGGAATAAACTTAACCAAGGATGTGAAGGGCCTATATGCTGAAAACTATAAGACATTTTTGAAAGAAATTGAAGAAGACACAAAGAAATGGAAAGACATTCCATGCTCATGGATTGGAAGAATCAACATAGTTAAAAAGGCCATATTACCCAAAGCCATATACAGATTTAATGCAATCCCCATTAAAATCCCAATGGCATTTTTTAAAGAAATAGAACAAAAAATCATCAGATTTGTTTGGAACCACAAAAGACCCTGAATAGCCAAAGCAATCTTAAGAAAAAAGAACAATACTGGAGGTATCACACTACCTGACTTTAGCTTGTACTACAGGGCTACAATAATCAGAACAGCATGGTATTGGCAGAAAAACAGACACATAGACTAATAGAATAGAATTGAGAACCCAGAAATAAAACCACATAAATATGGACAGATAATTTTTGACAAAGAAGCTAAAAACATACAATGGAGGAAAGACAGCCTCTTCAATAAATCGTGCTGGCAGAATTGGATAGCCACGTGCAAAAGAATGAAACTGGACTGCTATCTGCCACCATGTACCGAAATTAATTCAAAATGGATCAAAGACTTAAGCATAAGACCTGAAACAATAAACTGCATAGAAGAAAACATAGGTACTAAAGTTATGGACCTTGGGTTCAAAGAGCATTTTATGAATTTGACTCCAAGGCAATGGAAGTAAAAGCTAAAATAAATGAATGGGACTATATGAAACTTAAAAGCTTCTGCACAGCAAAAGAAACCATCGACAAAATAAAGAGGCAACCAACTGAATGGGAGAAGATTTTTGCAAACAGTTCCTCCAATAAGGGGCTAATATCCAAAATATACAAGGAACTCATGAAACTCAGCAACAAAAAAACAAACAACCCAATTGAAAAATGGGCAGAGGACCTGAAGAGACGTTTCTCCAAAGAGGACATACAAATGTCAAATAGACATATGAAAAAATGCTCAACATCACTAATCATCAGAGAAATGCAAATAAAAACCACAATGAGATATCACCTCACCCCAGTCAGAATGGCTATCATCAACAAGACAAATAGTAACAAGTGTTGGAGAGGCTGTGGAGAAAAAGGAACCCTCATACACTGTTGCTGGGAATGCAGACTGGTGCAGCCCTTATGGAAGGCAGTGTGGAGGTTCATCAAAAAATTACGAATAGAATTACCATATGACCCAGCAATCCCTCTCCTGGGTATCTACCCAAAAATCTGAAAACATTTATCCATAAATACACGTGTGCTCCAATGTTCATTGCAGCTTTGTTTACGGTGGCCAAGACATGGAAACAACCAAAATGTCCTTCGATAGATGAATGGATAAAGAAGTTGTGGTATTCGGCGGTAAGAAAAGATGATATAGGAACATTTGTGACAACATGGATGGATCTTGAGAGTATGATGCTAAGCAAAATAAATCTGACAGAAAAAGCAGAGGACCATATGATTTCACTGATATGTGGTATATAAACCAAAAACAACAAAAGAACAAGACAAACAAATGAGAAACCAAAACTCATAGACACAGACAATAGTTTAGTGGTTACCAGAGGGTAAGGGGGGTGGGAGATGAGGGTAAGGGGGATCAGACATATGGTGATGGAAAGAGAACTGACTCTGGGTGTTGAACACACAATGAGATTTATAGATGATGTAATACAGAATTGTATGCCTGAAATCTGTGTAATTTTACTAACAATTATCACCCAATTAGTTTAAAAAAATATACCAGTATTTTTAAAGAAATGGTGATTAATTTTCTGGTCTGAGCTATATTATTACAGCAGAATGTGAAGTGGGGTGGGATGGAAATTCAATTAGTGTTTTAGTGTGTTGGTCATACCAAAACAAATTCCATCCATATACTTCCCAAATCCTGCTTTGAACACTTTATGTCTGCTTTTCATTCTTTTTAAATTTTGACCTTTTCAATTACATTTCAATTGTCTGCATATCAAATGATGTAGTGTTTATTTGTAAGCTTTATAAACTGTAGGATGTTATATACCCATGAACTGTTAACAGTGTCCAAAATACGAAGTGGTCAAGTTTGTCCCCTCAGAAGAAATTGGGGAGGAATATCTGACGGGGCAGAAAGTGATATATTGTTAGCCCTAATTCCAAAACTAACTACTATGATTTGGGGAAAAATAAGGAAACTGCTTTAGGAAGTATTAAGTAAACATTTTTTTAAATTAAATTTATTGAGGTGACATTGGTTAATAAAATTATATAGGTTTCAGGTGTGCAATTCTACAATACATCATCTATCGATTGCATTGTGTGTTCACCACTCAGAGTCAGTTATTCTGTCACCGTATATTTGAGCCCTTTTGTCCTCTTCCACATCCCCCCTTCTGCCTTACCCTCTGGTAACCAATAAACTGCTTTTTTGTGTCTATGAGTTTTTGCTTCTTTGTTCATCTTGTTCATTTGTTGCTTTCAGTTTTATATCCCATAAAGTTCTTGACTTTTTCTGTCTGACTTATTTCACTTAGCATTATAATCTCAAGATCCATCCATTATGTCACAAATGGCAGTATTTCATCTTTTCTTATGGCTGAGTAATATCCCATTGTATATATGTACCACCTCTTTTTTATCCAATTATCTATCAAAAGATGCTTTGGTTATTTCCATGTGTTGACCTCTGTGAGTAATTCTGCAATGACCATCAGGGTACATATCCTTATGGACAAATATTTTCAGATTTTTTGGGGTAGATACCAAGAAGAAGGATTGCTGAATTGTATGGTATTTATATTCTTAATTTTTTGAGGAACCCCCATACTGTTTTCTTAGTGACTGTACCAATTTACATTTTCATCAGCAGTGTATGAGGGTTCACTTTTCTCTGCAACCTCGCCAACACATGCTATTATTTATCTTGTTGATAATAGCCATTCTAATAGGTGTGAGACCAAAAAACTCATTAGATTTATATGGAATTGCAAAAGACCCCAAACAATCAAAATAATCCTGAGAAAAAAGAATAAGTTCAGAGGTATCACACTCTCTAACTTCAAATTATACTACAAAGCAACAATAATCAACAATAATCAATAACAATAATCAAAACAGAATGATAATGACAGACCAATGGGACAGAATTGAGAACCCAGAAATGCAGGTATATATATATATATATATATATATATATATATGTATATATATATATATATATATATATATATACACATATATATGCGAATAATTTTTGCCAAAGGAGACAAAAACATAAAATGGAGAAAGGAAAACCTCTTCAATAAATGATGCTGGAAAAAATTGGAAAGCCACATGTAAAAGAGTGACTAGACTGCTATCTGTCACCATACAAAATTAACTCAAAAATGGATCAAAGATCTAAATATAGTACCCAAAACAATAAACTGCTTAGAAGAAAACATAGGTACTAAACTTATGGACCATGGGTTCAGAGAGGATTTTATGAATTTGACCTCAAAGGCAATGGAAGTAAAAGTAAAAATAAATGAATGGGACTATACTAAATTAAAATCTTCTGCACAGCAAAAGAAACCATCAACAAAACAAAGAGGCAACCAACCAAATGGGAGAAGATATTCACAAACAGTACCTCAGATAAGGGGCTGGTATCCATAATATATAAAGAGCTCATACAACTCAACAACAAAAAAGCAAACAATCCAATTAAAAAATGGACAGAGGACCTGAACAGGCACTTGTTCCAAGAAGACGTACAAACAGCCAACAGATATATGAAAAAAATATTCAACTTCACTAGCTACCGGGGAAATGAAAATCAAAACCACAATGAGATACCACCTCAATAAATATTGGAGTGAATATATGAAAGTATGGTTATAAAAAATTTTTAGCCTCGGTTCCGATACTAATGAGCTCTGTGACAGTAGGCAAATCCCTGACTTCCCCATAATCCTATAAGGGGTGGTTCTTTCCAATGCAGGCCATATAATTCAATGGATAAGAGTGCAGACTCTGGCCTCAGAGAGTCAGAGTGTTAAATCTTGGCTCCATTCCCCTAGGCTGTAGAGAGGTTGCATGAAGAATGACATGAGATGGCATAGAGACACCACTAAGCCAGCACCTGGTCCATAGTAAACATTCAAAGAGACAAGAGTTACAAGCATATTATAAGAAAATGTAGTAACATACTTGGAATTCTAAGGCAAAGTTAAAAGTGTATAAATGTTAAAATCTATTAGCATTACTCTTGTCTGCATCCTATGGGAGAATCCTTATGAACAATCTTCTTTGCCAATTGATGATGAGATAAGATCTGAATTCTCCCTGAGATGACTTGAGGAATCAGAGAATGTTGGACTAGCACAGTGCTCTGTTTGGACAGTCCCTAATCATTGTTTTATCTGTGAAGCCTGCACTCCTAACAGCCAGTTTTCACCCAATCAATCCTTCCCATTAAGTGCTCCTTTTGGCTTATTTCAAGGCTACCAAAACAAAAGTTTTTCCAAATGAAGTTCACCTACCCCCTGCTCCCTGAACACTTTTTTTGAATTGCTTCTGCCTGTCCCTTTCTTCCTTAGTCTCTTCAGTCTATCCCTCTCTTAATACTGAGCAGGTTTTTCCTGAGGTATTTTTGTTGTTGTTGTTGTTGTTTTTCCCCTGTTAAATAACAGATATCTCTTCTCTTCGGTAACTTTAAAACAATTTTTGAGAAATTTCATATTCATTAAAGAAAAAAAACATCATAACTGCTACCAAGTTTTCTTTACTGTTTTTCTTATAAAGAACGTTTTGCATAGCATCCCCACATTTCTCCACAGCTAACGTGCATTTTTAAAGCCCCAAACTGAAGTCCAGAGTGTACTGGGGAGTTCACTCCCTATAGAGAATTCAAGGTCCCTTGAAACATGTGAAAAAGATTTTTGTTATGTGTTCCTCTTAGACATTGTAAAAGGCAACATCACTATATTTGGATCTTGGAAAGATATAAGACATGAATGTGTGTTAAAGTTATAAGACATGGATGAATGTTACTGTGAAATTTCCACAGACGGTGCTCAGTCTTAATGCTATCTAAATAAGCTTTAAGTATGTCATACAGTTGGGTACAAAACGAACGGCTATTGGAACAGACAAGAACACAGCTGTAAGAAGCAATAGGCAAGGTAGGGGGGGAAAATGGAAAATTAAATGGTCTCAATTTCAAAGTCTGCTTGAAAAGCTTAAGTGGGACTTAGAATATTTTACATGCACTAGCTGATCTGATGTTCTCCATCTGTTACTAGGCCCTGGAGACTGACTGGCCATTAAACACAGAATGATGACTAGTGTAGCAGGTGCAGTGAAGTGGGAAGGTGTGGAGCAAATAAAACAAGTCCATGGCATCTATAAGAAATGTTGACCCCCCCCCAGGAAATTTTAAAAAGTTGTGCACTGTGGTATTCATGACGTATGTGTGAGAGGTATGATGGCAAGTGTATTTCTCATGAAAGTACTTCAATTACTTGCATATTGTTATTTCTTTAGAATTCCCAGGTCCTACACTACACAATTACTTAAGACTCAAAGAGAACTATGACTTGCTTTGACAAATTGCCCTTTAATGCAGTTCATTGGCCCAATGTCAATGGGAGTGTTGCCTGCGCTACACGCTTTGCTAAAATAATTTTCTAAACCTACTGCTGTGAGTCAACTGTTCTCTTTCCATGAGTTTTTCTTGACACCCTGTGACATCTGTATCAAATTGAAGGTTTTTATTAGCACCTTTTAAGATTTCCAGCATTTCACTTGATGCATCTCTTTCTTACATGCTTACTTGAACCTTTGCTTAAACTTTGTGCCCTGACCTCTGTATATTCCCTTTTCTATTCCTACCATGCCCTTCATTCTTCCATTTGTCTGTGACTGCTTCCCTTAATGCATCCAACAAGTTCTCTTTTTTTGTTGATGCAATCTCTCTTCATATAATTTTTTCTTAAGTTCTCAAGATGGCTGGTGACAAACATGCAAAGAGCAATTTTCTGAAGAATTGCCAGGATTCTACCGAGGACAATTTTTTATATATGTAATACAAAGCCAATATACAGGAAATATATATATATATTTTTAACTTTTGTTGTCAACAATTTATCTTTGTTTGTCCCTGGTCCTCATACTAGGCTAGAGAGATTCTACTCTTTTTCTCAAAACCCTCACCCAGTCCAACAGCAAATGTCAGTGGGCCCTTGCTCCAAAAGACCCGAAATCCAACACTTTCTCATGACTTCCACCTTACCTGGCTAATCTAAGCCACCAGCAGTTTTTGTTGGGAATGTGCTAGAGTCGCTTCTCCACACAGCAGCCTGGGTCATCATTTGTAAACATGCTAGCTCATGTTACTCCCATGCTCACAAGCTCTTGCCAGCTCTAAATCTCTTTCAAAATAAAGTGCTTATGATGGTCAATAGTGTTCTATACAACCTGACCCAATTCTTTCTCTGACTTCATCTCCTTCCTTTCCCCTTTCCCCATTCCATCCCAGTCTCCCCCTCAACTTCTTCCCATTGTGAAATGCTTTCCTTGCTTTTCTCCTTCCTATGCCACTGTTCTTTCAGACCTTTCTATTGCCAGCCCCTCACTTCAATCAGGTCTCTGCTCATATATATGTATTCCCCCTTTCTAAGAGATCTTCATTGACCACAGAATTGAAAATAGCATGACTCATGTCCCTCTATTCCTTTACCCTGCTTCAGTTGTCTTTATATTATAGTACTTCTCTGTCTCCTATGGTATTTATCAATTTGTTATTTAGTTATTTTACGCCTCCTAGTTATTGCCCTAAAAAAATAACTGGAATGTAACAACAATGAGAGGATGAAGTTTATTGGTTTGGTTCTCTGCTTCTACCTACTGTGTCTACACAGCTGCCTAGCAATAGGTGGTACTCTCAGTGAGTACCTGTCGAGTGAAGAAAAGTAAATTGGGAATGTCTTTTGTGTCCCTAGGCATCCTTGCTAGAGTGATTTTCATAAGTATCAATAGCAATTTTATTTCAGGATTCTGCTGATGTATTTCTGCAAATAGAACAAATGCAGGGATGAGGGAGTAAGTAATTTCATAGCATGAAGCAGTAGAAGCAGCCATTGTGGCACACCCCTAAAAAAAAGTCACTTTGCAAGATACTGTGGAGGCTACATCACCAGCCAAAACGTCAGTTAAGCACTGGTGATGCTTTGAATATGCCAGTTACATAAAAATGAGGCTAGTAACATGGTGAATTTCTAAACTTGACCAGTTTTATGTGAAGGCAGCAATGCCTCAATTACCACACATTGTACAATATAAAAGTAGTTGGAACACACAGGTGGATTCTCCTCCCACCCTACCATATGGTAAATACAGGGCCATAACTAATGTCTCGGTGGAACATTGTTCTCAGGTAAGTTTAAGTATATAGGTCATGGGTTCCACACAGCTGGTTTGAATTGGTTGAATTTTTAGCAACACAAAACCAAAGATTTTCTCCATCTATCTTCATTCACTCAAATTCCAAGCTTCTCTGCTATGGTTTCTGACAACGCCTTGTCCTAGCACATCCCTTGAAATATCTGCTCTAAGAGTTAGAGATTGGCTTGTTTTCTAAACGTGGTGACATCTTTGGCTTAATCTTGTATATTCTAAAAATTCGTTGAATTTTATTAAAAATGAAGTCTGTCGTTCCATTGAGACATTGTCCAGGCCATTGCTGCTAAAAGAGTCCCACTAACCCCATGATTCAAGAACCCCTCTGGAGGACACAGAGTAGAATATGGAATAAGGGTGGAAAACTTTAGCTATTAATTTGAGGATTTGGGATTTCAATTTCTTTGGATTCCTTATTCTAAAGAGGAAGACAGCAAATATAGACTTTAATTTCTTCAGATTTCAACTTATTTTGACCTTAACATGCAAGAAGATTTAAATTTCATACTTTAATTTCTCTTAGGGGGGTTTCAATGGAAGAGAAGTTATTCAAAAGTGGGCATCTCTGTATTGTTGGAATTTTATGACTGTAATACTTTTATACATTTATTATCAGGTATCCACTCTCATTTAATCTCACTGCAGAACCTCTGATAGACTGTGTTGGGTAATATAACAGACTTAATTTGGGATGTTTAAAAGAAAGAGAAGTATTTTCTAGATCTGAGTATAAAGTGGTCTTGGACTCAATTGAGTTAATGAACTATTTTCATCCAGTTTGCAATCTTTTGGGGGTAAAAACTAAAATGCCCACCACTGGTCCTGAGACAACCCATGAAGAAGGAGTGATTAGCATTGAGAAAATGACATCTTCAGGAACTGTTCTAGTAGATAGCCGATCAGATTTTGGTTAAAACCAAAATCTTCAAAAATGTACAATGAATGGGTTAAAAACATAAAAATTTGGGGAATGACATGGAGGAGCAATTCTTCGTTGCTAATTCTTCATATTAGTTTAATGTGGAATGTATAATTATCTTTGTCTCACTCCATCCTTCACTCACTCTTTTCATGTAGTATGAATTATTCAGTGTGGGAGAATTTCAAATGAAATTCTTGAATGAGAAATAAATAGTTCCGTCCTTCCTCTACCCTTCTTCTTTGACATTAACTGACAGAAGAAAGTGTGTCATTCTGTTCCACCCATCCATGTTATCAATTTTATAGGGGTAGCTCCCACAGGTAGAATGTATATTGTCTGGTCTTCCTTGAGAATGGGCACAGAGTCTATCTCTTTCTGGTGTTTTCTTGCCCACAGATGCACCCCACATTCTCCAATATTAATTTTATCAGTCATAGGGTAATCTGTCATCATCTGCCTTTCTTTCTTACTCTTTTTCTCAAATGGCCTGAATTGGGGGGAGAAGAAAAGTGTAATTGATTGTTTCCTCAAATCCTAGGGCTACAATAGGGTATTTTGTTTCTTAGCTAAAAAGGAAGTCAGGACAATTTGTCACTTCTCAGACCATCTCACTGAGCTCAGTGGAAAAAAGTATATCACCCATGATTGTTATAGTAGAAAAATACACTATAGCTAGGAAATATGAATGTTCTCAATTTGAGGAAATGGATAACTATGTATGAATACACTTAAGTGGCGAATTAGAAATGTGGGAATTATTTCAGTGCTTGAGGTATCTTCAACTCTGACCTCTAGATATGAGACTATCTCAGCTTCATTAAGCTGCCATAGCTATATTAATCCATTCACTACGTCACTGAATGTTTATTTTTCCACATTTCCAGGCCATTAACATCTCCAGTATAACATGGGCTCTTACAACCACTCCTGGCCTCATAATCGGTGAGTACTGTTTTTCAAACACTCAACATCTCTGTGTTTAGGAAGCAGAGGAAAGACTTCCCAGGGAGTAGGTTTGAGTTCATTCAGAGCCAGGCTCATTCAGTCTGTATCCATACAGAGATAAAGATACTTTGTACTGCTTTCTGCCATAGAGGAATGAACCAATACTCTAAGCATGTTGGCATTTCTATTTTGGAAAATTTTAACCTGGAAAGAAGATTATAAGTAATATGATAGGTATCTTCAGGTGGTTTGAAAAAGTTATAGAGTCCTTGTTCCAAGATGTTTCCTAAGACAAAGTAAGAATAAATGGGTGGAAAACATAAGCTGGAATATTGTAGTTTAATGAAAAAATAACTTTCTAACAATTACAGCTGTAATTCCATGAAAAAAGCTGCCTTCAGCAATAGTAAAGTGCCTTGGATTCTCTCATGGTGAAGCTGTCCAAAGGATTCCTACTCCAACTGCAAACTCAGACCAAGTCCAGTTGAACTCTGAGAATCTATGAGTCTATGAAAGTTTTTCCCATAAGCAAAACAAGGAAATTTGAATTCAATTTCTTGGAGGAGAAAAATTTAATATATTTTATCTTATTATACATTTCCCCTAAATTACAAAGTCAATTGCTGCAAATATATTCTGCTACAAAGCTTTCTGTAAGAAATATCTCTATAAGAAAATACATCTCATTAACATTTCCTGTAAATAAATTACTTCAAATAATAATTTTTGAAGGGATGTACATAAGGGAAATAATGCAGAAACCAGATCAAAAATGTAAATGCTATATTGGAAATGTTTGATGGTAATGTTACATTTTCATGTTGCCAAGCTCATAGGAACCTGTTTGTACAGACTTTGGTTCTTGGATAGATTAGTTTATAATTTTTGTTTTAGCAGACATGTGGGGAAAAAACATAAATCTTAATCAACCTAGTAAATGTGTGTGGGAAGCTGAAATTTTTAATAGACGTGCAGGCTTATGTTCAATTTCTATTGGAAGAACTTGAATTTGAGGCTGCAGGAAGTGACTTTCAGTCTATAAAAGAAAACGTCAAAAGTAACAACTATAACTGTTTTCATTATGCTCTAGACATAACATTTAGAAGTGAGTAAAGTAAAAAGAGTAATAAAATGGTTTCAAAGAATTAAGAAACTGTGTTTTTTACGGATTGGCAATATGTAGATTTCACAAGTTATTTCATTTTTATATATATATATATATATATGTATATATATATATATATATATATATATATATATATATAATTTTATCTCAATGGCTGTAAAAATAGAAATTATATCTTTGGCAAAAAAACAGCTGTTGTAGAGAAAGGTTTGTGCAGAAAAATCAGATGATGCCACCAGATAACTAGAATCTTAGAGAGGACAATGGAACCTTACTATGTACTACCTGCCTTAGGAGTCCATTTCATGAGAACTGTTTATTATTTTAGGATCTCAAAAATAGAAACTGTATGTTTTGAGGTCAACTAGTGACCTTACACTGAACTCATCTGTGTGGTAAATATTGAGATAGCAAATCCCATAGAAAACTTCCACTGAGGTTATACAAGCCTGGGCTTCAAATATGAAGTCATTTTGTGCTTCAGACATATGATCTATGTGTTGCCAAAACCTCAATACTTGACAAAGTTTTTCCTCAATTCCTTTCTGTACTTCAGTGCAGGACAGATATAGCCCCAGTCTCTGTTATCAGCTTTACCCTAATATACTGCAGAGTATGTAAAGAATAAATGTATTTACGAACCTAATTCTATCAAAACACAGGGAATGTCAATAATGATCTCTCTGTTGGTTTTGTTTCCTATATACTTTAAACATTTTGAAAAGATTTGCCATCTGTGAAAATTCTGCTCTTTGCTATTAATGACTAATGTGGATGGGTTGGAAAATAAAATATATTCAAAGTAGGAATCACATACAATCAAGAAAGATGCAACGTTATTCCTTTAGAATCTGAATGGACTATTTCTGTCTTATTATACCGGTCCTTATTAAGTATAAGTGAAATTAAACTTTGAAAAATATAAATAAGCAGTTTGAGGAAAAACAGATTTTTTTTCCTAAGGGCTTTGATAAAAGACCTGCAATTATTTTGAAATTATTTGACTGCTTTTTTCTTGTCTTGTCAAGGCTTATAATTGAGCAGTAGAAATAGTGTTCTAATTTCCAAGGTGACTCTATGTTGCAAATTTACTATGCGCCATGCTTTCATTCCCTATTAAACAACTTGTTTCATGTTTTAGAGCCTATTGTATACCAAGATATACTGGGAGTATTTTATTAAACTATAACTTTGAATAGAAATATGGCTTTTAGTTTATTTTATAGACAATCACCAATCTGAAGGAAACCTATCCTCCAGCACAACCTAAACTCTTGGAAAGTCGTATGGTATTTGTCAGTAATTTTCACTGTGCTTTTTTTTAGTAATTGAATTTTCACAAATGTGTACATTATTTACATAAACAAGTTACATAATGGAAAACACTGGTTGTACTACATTTTTCACCCATTCCAATCAGCTCAGTTCTCTTTTTCTTTTTCTCGCTCTGTGATCTATATTCCTAACACATTCCTTATTGTAGCCATTCTTCTGCAATCCAAATTCTATTTTCCACCATGCTTTGATGCATTAAATACACAGATTCACAGTCTGCTTGTGATGTTTTTCCTCCGAGATGATCATATTTTCTGACACACGTGAAGTCTGGCTTTGGAGGAGTAGGTGGCGTCTTTCCATACTTTACAAGACAAGCCCTTTGCACAGTCACACCGCTGGAAAATTTCCAGGCCATGAGAGCCCTTCTTGCGCTGTTTGGTACAGACTTCCCCCTGATGGAGCACTGGTTTGCAGATTTTGGTCCAGAAGTGACGAGCACAGCAAAACCCTTCAATGCAATCTGATGATCGTAGGCAGGGGTCTCCTTCATGCCCTATACAGATGATGACCAAAAGATATTACCATGACACTTCAGAAAAAATTCTACTTTGCAATCCAAAGCACATAAAATGCTCTATGCTATCTTCCATTGTGCCTTGGTTCATATTAATTTGTTCTCCCTCTAATCACATAAATCCGTTATGGTTTATTTCTATATTTGCTGTCTGAATATCAAATTTAATAAATAGTACACTGTACTTCATTGTCTTTTTACTCTATCATGGTCTGCTTCTAGATATTTCCTTGATCATTTTTAATTTCCTAAGTGAATGAAACATAAGTAAATAAAAATAATTCCTTTCAAATTAATTGATTTGATACCTTCTTGGAGGTGTACAGAAACTCCGATTCAAGGGTAAGGCTGAAATTTCCAGGGATTCTTAAGATCATGTGTCAGAGTCTAGCCAGTAAAACAGAAAATCACTGTCCAAAACAGAAGATATTTAATGCAGAGAACTGGTCACAGGTAGTGGCAGGGCTAAGAAATCCCAGAGGATGGCAAAACAACGCAGCAGTAAGCCATTACCCCCTTCAGGCTGGAGGACTCAAAAAGCAGGTAATGGCAGAATTGCGGGCTGGAATCACTTGCTGGGACAAGCACACAACAGGCCCAACTGGCTGCCCTGAAGCCCCAAGGAGATAGAGCTCTGCCAGAAACACCATTGGAAGCAGGGAGATCATGTTGGCTTTTTCCTTCCTCTGCCTCTCAGTCTCTCACCACAGCCAAACCCATGTGGCCGGAAACCACCTGACAGGGAGCCTAGGATATGCAGTCTATAAAGAACTGTGATACAAAACAGGGCAGACAACAGTCAGTAACCACAAGATTGCCACGGGGTTACGAAAGTCAATTTGGGGAATGTAATCAATAATGTTATAAAGATTCTGTAGGGTATCTGATGGACACTTGTCTTGTTAAGGAGACCACCTCAGGGATGATGTAGATGCCTGATCTCTGCACTGTACTCCTGAAGCTGAAGCTGAACAATAATGAATGTCGACTACAATTATATAGATAGATAGATAGATAGATAGATAGATAGATAGATAGATAGATAGATAGATAGATTTACAAGAAGCAGAGTGCAGCATTAGGAATAGAGACAGTGAAAATGTAAAGGCTGTGTGTGATGTCAGAGGGACAGTGAATGGGGGGAGGGGGTTGACACACTGTGAGGAATATAAATGATAAATGTCTAACTATTACATTGTTTTGTGCACCGAAAACTAATTAAAAAAAAAAGGCAGACAGCCTCAGAGTCAACTAAGAACCCATCTTTAAAAAATAAAGTGGAAGCACAAATCTGGGTATTTAATTCAGAAAAAAAGGAGTAAGACAGCAAGAGCACCCACACATCACAACTGATTTGATGTGTAACTTCTAAAGAGGGGGTCAGCAAACTTCTCTGTGACATCCCAGATTGAAATATTTTTGCCTTTTTAGGTCATATGTGTCACAACTCCTCAATTCTTTTGTTGTTTCTCAAAAACAGCCATGGATGATGCCAAAAAAAAAAGGGGGCAAATCTGTGTTACAATAAAAGATTATTTACAAAAACAAGCAGCAGAATAGATTTGGCTCACCAGCCATAGAGTGCCAACACTGGTCTAATGGGGATTCTGTCATCCCAGATGTCATCAACCCCCTGTGTGATGTGGACACAACTCGTTACCCACTGGCGTTCGATTGCTTCCTACTTGCCATCATACAATTACACACAGAATTATATAAACATAATTAGTAAATTTGAAAGTGTACTGAGATATAAACATCTGATGAAATAAAGAGGAATACTCATGTACTAACAAATGAATATGAATTAGAGTATAGACACCGGAAATATGGATAAAAGGTCTTTAAGGAGTATGGACAAAGGATAACTGAAGAGGAATTATCAATCCCTACCACTATCCATGTGACCATTAGTATTCCAGGAGGTCAGACCGACAGGTCAGATATATAATACTATCTCTGCAGAACATGAAAATGTGGGGAAATTGTTTTGTAGTCAAGCAAGCCAAGGAAATAACAGCATTTTAAAAATTTAACCAGTTTTTCTCATTGCTGGACTTCTCAGAGCCTTCAACACACAAATGTTTATTATTAAGTTCCAAAAATGGGGAGATACATTATTGCATAACTCTTGTCACAAGGAACTTTTATTCACAGAATGCCTTGACAAGTAATGCTCTGCAGAATACACTTGCAAAAAGCTTCCCTTAAAAATGGATGTGTTTCATGCCTTCAAACTTTTACTATTAGTAACTAAGTTCAATAATTTTATACTTCCAAATTTTATTATTAGTGTTTAGGCTTCTCAAATATTTTGATACAAAAAAAGGGATTTTATAGCCATACATAATCCCACTAAAAAACAATTATTTTGTTAAGTTGTTTTTTGAATATTATATTATCTGGTTGTTTAGTGAAATGAAATTTCTGAATCTGCAAAGGTGAGAAAAAAACCTCAAAAACTTAGTGATTTAATAATATGGCAACAAATGTTTTCCATGTGTTTTTCAGAATGCTTTATCCTTTGATATGTGACAGACATACTTGTATAAGAAATTTCTTCTAAATTCCATGTAAAAAGACAGGACTGTGGAGAAAATGGCTCAGCAGGATATGCAATTCTTACATAATTTTCTACAAGTTTAGATCTCTAAGAAACCACTCAGCATCCTCAAAATTAAGAATAGGTTCAATTAAAATCTTTCATTTAAAGTATCTTCCTTGTATTTTTTTCTAAAATCAATGGAGTGTGTTACCTATATTATTGTTCTTTATAAAACAAGAAAAAAATAGAATAACAGAGAACTATAGATATCCCTACCTTTTATATGTGACATCTTAGTGTGAGGTCTTCCTAGATTTTGCCATCCCAGGTCATGGTTTGAGTAATGCCCATGGTTTCGATCTCTGTGCCGAGTGCCATCCAGAGCTGGGATGTGAGGAGTTAAGATGCTCTCAGTGACAGGGATACAGATGCCTGGAGATGGGCAGGTAAGAATTTAGTCTCATTTAGTTCTGTACAATGTAGTTCTTATCCAAATATTCTCCTGATGTGAGGTATGAAGTCATTCATCTATCTATTCATCCATCCATCCATCCATCCATCCATCCATCCATCCATCCATCCATCCATCCATCTATCCATCTATCTATCATCTACCCATTTCACTTATTTGTGTACTTATTGTGACTGAGTATTGAATAGTTTGGTCCTGAGCCAGGCTTCCTTGATTTGAATCTTGTCTCCCTCAAGACCAAGTGACTTTGGGTAAAAATAGAATCAAAACAATTTATTTCACTAAGTTATTGTTAATACATGTAAAGTGATGAAAATAGTGACATAGAAAAGTATGAAATTAATAGTAGCTATTAGTACTTTAAAATTATGTGACCAGACATCCACCTTAGGGATTCAGGTCCCTGTGTTCAGTCAACAATACAATCTTAGTCTACACTGTAAACGTCTCTAATGGTATGAGGTCTGCTTCCCTTCATCTCCTGTGCAAGGTATTCCCATTAGGACTGTGCTCACAGGTCAGGAACAAGTATGGGAATATGAGCCTGTTTATGTTGTTTATATGAGTAAGTGTATGTTTCTGATCACTTTCTGTAATTATTTAATGGTTTTACCATGTTTTGTCTGTGGTTCTTCATTTCGTTATTAATGCTGAATTTGTGCCTATAAATTCATTGAGACTGGGAGAAGCTATGCTGGTGAAATGGCTGAGGAATAGACCTCTCTGTCTCCTTTTGTAGGAACCAATCACTCCATTACCATTTGCATTTGCCACAGGGTGCAGCCTTCAAAAGAGGACACCTTGAACATAAGAATCAAGGTATGACACTGTGACAGTGGTATGAAATTGGAAGCTGGACTCACAACTATATTGCTAAATCATAGCAGGTTCCTTTCTTTGGTTCTTTTGCATGTGTTTGCTTATGTGTTTAGTGGAATAGAACATCTAGCTATTTATATGCAGCTCTTCAACATGGCAAATCCTACGTCAGCATAGATCATTAAATAACAAAGGTGATCAGAGCCTAGAAAAATTAAAATTTGGGAGGTAATCCAAATAATCTTACACATATCTAAACATATCCAATTTCTGTCACTTATGAAACGCTCCTTACATTTCTGGAGGCTAAGGAGAAGGTACCCTAACTTACTAGCCAGGCCTCCTACATGTAAAGAAAGAGGCCCATCAACACTGAGACATCTTTACCGTTATTGCAGCGGGTCCCAGGACAACACATGCCGTCTCGATGGCAGCGTTTCTTTTTCCTTCGACACACCATGCAGGCTGACGATCCCTGGTGGGGACTGTGGCAATATCTCCCAACTTCACATTCCTTATCACTGCTACAAGGGTAGGCCTGTCATGAAGTGGAACAACAACCCCAAAAACAAAGTCATTAGCTCTTTTAACACTTGTAGAAAATTATTGTCACAAATTATGATGGAAAAGAAGTCACAATATCTGACTCCTTAAAGTGCACCATTGTAATAATGTTCTGAGCATAGAGTCTATATAGTGACACTTGAGGGCCTTATAAATATTGATTGTTGATGATGAAAAAAAAAGTTGACACTATCCGTCCACTTTCATTGACACAACCTTCGAGTTGAAATTTGTGTTAATTAGTAGAGCCCTTAAGAGTGATTTTGGGGGCTCAGAAACAGTTATAATTGTTATTTTGCCACTGATTTAAGGCATGGAGGAAAAAAATCGGCCTAGGTACTCCATTTTCATCTGCTAAACTAAGGTGAGGGAAAAGTTAAATAAAACAACAAAGGGCTGGGCTAGAACCTAAAAAACACATCTCCCCAATTATGGAGCCAATATTTTAAGAGTGCCTGCTCACAATTCCTGTTTGTGAGGATCAAGGAGGAGAACTATTTCCAACTGGGTGATAAGCAGCAGCAGCAGCAGCAGCAGCAGCAGCAGCGCTTTGAGTGGTCAAAAAGATGCTGAGCTCTAATTACATCATGTCCTCAGGAAACAAAAAAAAGTAGGCTCCTTCCACACAAGAATAGCCCTTTGGATACTGCACCTTTAATTGACACAAAAAATACTTCTGTTTTTGTACATTACCAAGTTATGTGTTCAGAGGCTACTTAAGCAATGCCAAATTATCTCAAAAATAAAAACATATTCTACAGTTATGGACTGCTTGCCTCCTGGATATTTTTGTAACACTTAAAATGCCCGTTTTCAGAGACTGAGAGTTGAGAAACTGAAATGTCATACCCACATACCAAATTTACTCATATTTTGAGGCATGTTGACATGGAGACTTATTCATGTCTTTTTTTTTTTTTTGGTCGTCATTTT
The DNA here is from genome assembly GCF_964194185.1 of Rhinolophus hipposideros. NCBI lineage: Eukaryota > Metazoa > Chordata > Mammalia > Chiroptera > Rhinolophidae > Rhinolophus > Rhinolophus hipposideros. Next base: position 79,617,953 of record NC_138047.1, read on the forward strand.
TTCCCCCTGATTTTCAGAGTGATCCATGTTTGGTTTTTTTATTGAAAAACTACCAAAAAAAGAGAAGATATGTAGTTGTTTTTAAGCAAGCATAAATGATATGAATACAAAACTATGGGATACAGTTTTTCTGATTCAAATATTTAATGTGACATCAGTGCTTCATTTATGAAATGAGGTTTGATGGCCTGATCTGCATGCATTACTTACTCCTTTCCCCCCCTCTCTCTTTCTTTTACTCTCTTTCATTGGGTTTCTTCCATCGCCTTTTCTTCTCCACCCTTCTCCTGCATCTGTGTGTATACATTGCATGTATACATTCAACCGCCAAGTGTTTTTCATTTAGATATGATCATCTTCAGTTAGGAGGAAATAAATATGAAATTGATGTGTGTCTGAAAACTGTACATGTTGTTCTCTGAAAAAAAATACACTTTTAGCCTCATTACAATTTACTGTTTACCCTCACAAGAAACTAGAAAACCACTGACTTTAAATTGAGGGTTCTTTTGAAGAATTGCACAGTGGCAATATGTGATGCCTATATTATAATTGGAACCAGATAAAGCTATAAAATGAATTTGCATATTGTTGTCCCATTCTGGAACTCCATTATTAGGCTTGAAGGAGAAACTGAATGAAACTGAATTCAGAGTATTAAGCCATTTTTTAAGAATCTAAAATCAATGAAAACAAAACAAATGTAACTTCCTGACTTGCCACATTCTTTCCCCCAAGCACTTTACTCCCTTCACATTTAAATGCATTAATTTTAATTGAAATGAAATTCACATGATTATGATTCATTTACATTTATTTCATCAAATTGTTTTGCAAGAAACATTTGATGTCTTACAAGGTTTTTCCCTTCGTCAAAAATAGGGCATGTTCTTTCAATGGAAAGAAACACGTGCCACTTAAAACATCATGTGCAATTTACAACTCAAACAACAAATCTTGAAGGGAATCTGAATCTGAAATAATACTTGGTTCCATTCTTAAAAAAAAAAAAGTATGCATGGTAGAAAGCAAGTTGTTTGCTAAAAGTGGCAGTTCATTTATGAAGAAAATTGTGGAAGGCACATTCCACAATTCTCAGTTGATGGGAAATGGAACATATAGAAATAGAAAATATTTGAAATGAAAAATATTTAACACCGATGGCATTACGAAAACTAATATGCATAGTAGTCCTTTATTTGAATGGAATCACAGTAATATTCTCACAATATTTTCAGAGGAAATGAACTTTAAGTAAGAGAGAAAATATATTGGTAGTTGTTTGTTTTTTTTTAAATGATTTTATTGGGGAAGGGGAACAGGACTTTATTGGGGAACAGTATGTACTTCCAGGTCTTTTTTCCAAGTCAAGTTGTTGTCCTTTCAGTCTTAGTTGTGGAGGGCGCAGCTCAGCTCCAGGTCCAGTTACCGTTTCTAATTGCAGGGGGCACAGCCCACTATCCCTTGAGGGACTCAAGAAGTTGAACCGGCAACCTTGTGATTGAGTGAGAGCCCACTGGCCCATGTAGGAATCGAAACGGCAGCCTTCGGAGTTAGGAGCATGGAGCTCTAACCGCCTGAGCCACCGGGCTGGCACCGGTAGGTTTTTTTTTATGTTCCACTATATCTTTATTGACTAGAAACAGAAATAAGAGAGGCAGAAAATGTATGCAGGCTTTTTTTTTTTTTTAAATAGAAAGTTGTTGCTGATGTGAACTTGTACTTGGAATAGAATCCCAGAACATAATACTGAGAGGAATTCTTTGACAATTAATTTTTTTAATAATTCAAATGCAAGGCTACGTTACACAGCTTCCAGTATGCTTATAAAACTCCTAGTTCCAATAAATAGCTTGTATATATGAATAAAATCAAGAAATGATGAGACAGATTATAATTGAAACAGGTTTTAGGGAAAGCAAGTGATGTTCAGGGGCTGGCCTGACCTTCTGAAATCAATGTCCCCCAGCACATATCTACTCAGTTGTAAAATTTTTCTTGCCATAGCCATTAGCAAGAAAATACAGAACATGAGAAAATATGCATCTGAGCTATTAATAGCAATGCTGTTGTTTTCAGTCTAATGCATTATTTTTCAGTAAAGGGTTATTTAAACAAGACATTTACAACTCAAGTCTGAGGGCTATGCAGCTTGCTGTTGTTTTCTTTTTCCTACATTAACCCCTTTAATATGTCTGAAAATGGTCTCCTAGTAGGCAAGAGGGGTCAAGATGGAGGGAGGGAGGTGGAGAGACAGGAGCACTTGGTGGAAGTAGTTATGGGACACTGAAGAAGTGATGATTGTGGCGATTAACAGACCACTGAAGAGAATTATATACATCAATGAAAGTACTGTTCAGAAACTTTCCCATGAATAAGTCTTTTTTTCTTTTTCATTTACTTTGGCCTCCAAAAAACTGTTCCTGGTCTCGTTTAATGATGGGTCTATAACTAACAAAAAGTGAATTTGAGTATCTTAGTCTAAATTTCCATTTAACAAAAATGATAATATGCTTCCCTGGTACTTATTTTATAAATGAATTGAAAAACTGATTTATTTTACCTGCTATCAAAGTTATTAATAGTGAATGTTTATGACCCTTCATTTACTTGACTTTAGGTGAACAGTCTGAGGAACAGTGATAGTCCATGTGGAAGACTGGAAATCAAATGAAAGAATTAGGGAGTAACTTGGGTACACTTGTCCTATACTAAAATACTCCAAAACTCCATCAGGATTCCACCTGTATTAGTATCCAGGAATACTCACCTTCATGCAGAGTCATTCATGACAGCCTCAGTCACAATTAACAGATGAATTCATTTGAGACACCTAATCATGGTAGATGATGGGACATAAATTAAGACTGTCTGAGAGCTGTATATGATCAAGCCAAAACACAAAAGTTTTGCCCAACCCCCTTCTAGGCAAAAAATAGAGTGCTTCCCATAAATAGCAGTGCTAGTTATTATTACAACCATGACATGAACTAAAAAAAAATGAATGCATTGGACACAGCTTGAAATGAAGTTTATCAGAAATGAGCATCTCTTAGTACATCTCTTAGTACAAAGAATTTTTTTTTTTTTAAAGTCCATTTACTCTGCGCTGATTTGGAGTCATTATTTAAAATGTTAGCAATGAAGTGAAGAGAGGTTAAGTAACTTCTGCAAGTCAGCCATACTTGGTCAGCGGCAATGAACTTTGGGATTCAGAGCGTTGCCCTGGCTGTCAGGCCTCAATGGGAGGTGACCTGACTCAGAGTATTTGAGTCATGGTTTAATGCACATATGGAGAAGGTGTTTGAGAGGTGATCTATGTGCTGAATTTAGAGATGAGAAAAGTAAACTTGGCCACTTCTCTTTCTAGAAGGCTCCAAATACCAACAGCATGTCCTGCTGCAGCTGTTGGAAAGACAGTACTGACGGAAAACACTGACAAGACTGTAAACAACATATTATCATTCCATTTCTTGACAACAGTTTATATCCACTTAAGCTCAATGTAATCATAGTATAAGCAAAAGCCCGCCATGCAAATAATGATAATTATATCAAATTCTAATGAACAAAAGAAAATGAAATGTTGCTGCATCTTATTTGAATGAATTGAGAGTTTTCCTCCCCAATTATTCTCAAAACTTCAGGGAGAAAAGGGCTATTAATTTGAGACTTAGATGTAGGATTGAATTTATTCTTATTTTGCAATTACTGCCCATTCCTTAGAATATGCAAATGCAACAGTGAAGTAATCAGATCCCTAAGAATAATGAAATGAAAAAAAGTGTTTCAGGTATCTCAACAGCACTGGCTATTGAATCAACTGTTGACCACAACTAAAGCTTAGTTTAATTCCTGATAATTCCTGATTTTTCAAAATAACGACACTGTTCCTGTTTAATCACAGGGGCGGGGGAAGGAAAAGAGAAGCATCATAAAGTGTTCTTGTGGGATGGCCACCCATCCGGATTCTTGCAAGACCGTCCTAGTTTTGTTGTTGTTTTAATTGGGACAATTCTTTGTCCCCCCAAGCACTGTTTGTAAAAACCTCAGAAGTTTTCTGGAGCCAGGAAAACATCATCAGCTGAGCAGGCAAAAGAAAGCCTAAGGGTGAGGTTGGGGGCGGGTCGGATGGTGGGAGGGTAGGGACCCAGCTGTGAGAAGGAAAAACATTTGGGGCTTTAGGGTGAGTGAAGGTAGCAGGGACGGGCTGGGAACTGGAGCGTCTGGGGTCTCAAATAAAGCACAGCAGAAGTTTGGCAATTACATTTGGAAAAGCAGATCAGGCTGGCTTTCCCTAGGTCCTTAGAGAAAAGGTTAATTTCTCTCTCCCAATAGATCTATATTTCAGTGAACATGCAAGGTATGCATGCTACCCTTGAAGGTGCTCATTTCAAGATCAGGCCCTGTAACTGCAACTGCAGGAGGTGCAGGGGCACAGAACTCAATCTGGTTAATGTGCATTTAGTGGTATACTGCAAGCCAAAGACTGTGCAATCTGATCTTTTCCATTGTCCACAATTACCTCTAGGGGATAAGGGTGGACTCCATGCATCTTTGAGGATTTCTAAGCATAAGGCCAGGAGGTTGAGCTTTATTAAGTTCGAGGGGAAAAGTTCAGGTATTTTGTGATGTTCTGGATGTATGCCATAGGTTCATTAAGGCAGCTGTTCAGGTATTCATTCAATATTTAATCATTATTTATTCAGCATTTAATTTATTGAACCCCAACTATGAGCCAGACACAACTAGTTCAGTGATCTACACATATTTTACCTGTATGACCCCAAATTAATTTTGGAAAACAAATATCCTTTCACACATTTGACGTGTAAAACGTTCAGCATAAATTTACATTTTATAACATGAAGTTCATGGTAAATTGACATGATTCAATAAAATAGCTTTGACCTATCTTATTGATCAATGCATACTAATCCTAAAATAAGTTACAGCATATTTATTGATAGATTTTTAAATTAATTTTTTTTATTATTGTAGAAAACATTACGTTAAATTTTAAAATACACAAGTTACCATAACCATTTTGAATGTTCTCTATCCAGTACTTTAAAAGTGAGGGCCAAACTTCACTTTTAAAGAATTAATAATAAGACAAGGAAAGAAAATGCCGTTCTTCATGTAGGATGCCCTGATTAACCATTAAGAATATCTTTGTTAAACAAATATTCCAAATTTTACTTTAGTTTGTCATCCAATAAAGGTTTTTGTGCCTCTTGAACATATATCAAGATTTGGAATGCATAATGGTTTTGGCTTTTTTCCCCTATAAAATGGCAAAAACACTTATTGTAAACAACAAGCATAGTCCCAGACAATTTTTACGAAAAAGAACCATGGGAGGTGAGGATCTGCACATTGATTCCCTTACAATAATTCGTGGCTGTGTACGCCATAGAGTACCTTTTACACATATTCACTTTAAGTTTAAGGCTAAGGTTGTTAGACATTTGTGTTTTGATATAAAAGCTCAGAACTGAGACAATTTCTACAAATGTTGCCTGGATTATAAATTAGGAATGGTGGGTTTCTGCCCGTGGTCCATTAACTTCCCAATGTACGCAGAAAACCTCACTTAAAGCCTAAGAAACAATCATTCTATGAAATAAAGTTCAGATCCTCTTTAACTTCAGTTGTTCTACTCCGTTCTCTGTGCATCATTAAGCACAAAGATTTCACGGAATCCTCTACTTTGAACACAGACTGCATTCTCCACTGTAACATGCACATTATGGCTATTGATCGTGGGTAAATAGGGAGAGCTAACACTTCCCACATGGTCTCAGTACCTAGAGAAATCTAAACTATATAGTTTACCTGGCTTTTTTTTTCTTCTGTTTTTGACCCAATTCCCCCTCATCTGGTACAGGACAAAACACTCGATCCCATGCTCAAACAGTAGCATCTCATGAGTGCTTTTGCAGCAGTGATTGGAGCCCTTTATACTCCATATATATAGAGAGTATGTATATATGTATATATGTATATATATATAGATATATGTATATATATATGTATATATATATACACATATACTCCACATATAGTTATAAAGCCCCTTCTAATTGTGTGATTGATTGGAAAAAATTATACAATTTCAAATTTTCTTCCAAATCCAGGATTGAACATCTACTATATAAAATTTTGATTGTAGCCTTAGAAATTTGCCTGACCTCGTGACCTTCAGAAAGGTGACATGATACGAAGAATTTTGGAGTCATTGGAGTCACTGCAATTTGAATTATGCCTCCACAATCAATTTTTTGTTACAAGTTACTTAACTGAGTCTCAGTTTCCTCCTTGATAAGATGGATATAATTCTTACCTTCAGCAACATATTCCTACTTACCTAATCTTAAAAATCTCACTGGGTTTCTTTAAAAACTATTTGTTCACAGACTTCTTCTCATAGAGATTCTAATTCTTGTAGGAGTGGATATGGTCTGGGTTCCTGTATTTTTAATAAATACTGTCCAGGGTAAGACAGGGAAACACTGCTTTATACAACTGTTGCAAAGATTAAGGCTGTGTCTTATATAGATAGATATAGATTTAGATTTAGATATAGATATAGATGTAGATGTAGATGTGGATTTATAGATGATTATCATACAGACAATGTCTGGTCTATATGAGATATGGATTCAATTTTATCTCCCAGACAGATGTGGGTCTAAATGAGGAATTGGTCCCCTGACATTAACATGAGTCTAAAAGACTCACGGACAAGGACTATTTCCAGACAGGCTCATCTTCTTCACTCCTAGTACTTAGCCACCATGCTTAGGGGTGGGCTTGGGAATTTCTAAAACTATATGAAAAAGTAAAGTAACAGATAACAAACATTCTAGTGCACTTTTGGAGAAACACAGTGTAGACTCAGAGCTGTCAACACACCCATTATGACTGGATTGTTTCATATTCTCATGTGGTGTACACCTGCGTCTTGTTGGCAATTTGTAGCTTTGCAGATTTGGGGCTTCACTCTTTTGCATTTTGTATCCTGTGGGTCTTCACAAAATAACTACTCTTCCTCCCCGTATCAAGTATGATAAATAGATGATGTGTGTTTTTATTATTTTCTATTCTTTGTATAGCATCAAATTTCCCTTGCCAATGAAAATCACATTTAAAATTCAAATATCAAAGTCCGGGGAGATATGAAAACTTAACATAATTTCAAAATGCTGTGTAGAAAAGACCTTTTTTGTGATTATAGAATAGGCCAATGTTGGTAAATATTTCAGTTTGAGTCATTCTTCATTTATGATATCATGGGTTTAGAAATAAGGATAGGAGAACTCTGTGAAGGGGTGTGTGTGTGTGTGTGTGTGTGTGTGTGTGTGTGTGTGTGTGTGTGTGTTGTGCATGTGTGATTTATCTCAGGAAGTATACCCAATAGATATGTAACAGAATTTACCCATGGGGAAGTGGACAGGGTTATTGAGAATAGAGAAAAGAGGAAAATCCTACCTTTTCAAATATTTGATAATTTCTACTAATTTCTACTAGGTGTGTTATCTATTAAAACTATTATTATTATTATTATTATTAGTAGTAGTAGTAGTAGTAGTAGTAGAAGCATTAGTTTCAGGTGTACAAAACAAAAGAACTAACATTAGAAGATTCAAAGTGAAATTTCTTATTGCTTGCTAATTTATGCCTTATGGTTTTCATATTAGGAAGTCTTGGAAGAACTTGGGTTTCCTTAGAGCCAGGGCTTCTGGAAAGAGTATCAAGAATTCAGACTAAAGTTTCTTGATTAAAAACGTTCTCTTTGTTTCATAAATGTCACTTTATTTGTAGAATCAGACTATCAATGAAACATTATATAAACAATTAATACTTATATATAATATAGTATATACTTATATATACTTATATATAATAAGTATATACTTATTATTATTATATATAAGTATTTATATACAATAAATACTTATATATAAACAAATCATTGTTTTAATAATTATTTATTTAAGCTAGTGTTTATTGTCTTGGCTGATTTCATTTAGTATAGAACATGCAAATTTTACACTTCTCTATTCTCACTTAATTCTCTTTCATTTCCTCTAGGAATTAATGGCCATTCACCACATTTTATTCCGATTTTGGGGAAACAGTTGATGGAAGCTGATAAAATTGAAAAGATTGCTCTTTCTTTTGTGGTTGGGAAGATTTTTTAAAAAGCACAGCAACAACTAGTCCTCAATATTCCTTTGCAGTAAAAATATTTCTTAATTTCTGCTTAGGATCTACCTTAAACCCTGTATAACTATTGAAAATGTAAAGTTGTTGCCATTCAAATTTAGAGTCGTAAACAAGAAGGCAGTCAGTATTTTATCTCTCCAGGTGAAGGGAATCAATTATTTGAGAAGAAGCGTAGCCCAACATGATGGTGGGAGCAAGGGATTTACTGAACAGTGATAGTCACACAGATTGAATCAACTAAGAAACCTTTTGATTAAACAAGTAGCATAAAGAGACGGTTCACATTTCTAACACAGAACTCTGCCTAAGTAACTCATCTATTTCTGCTTCTGCCATTTGGAGGAAAATAAACTGTAAGTCTGTGGAGAGTCTTGGACTAGAATCATTGTGATATTATGTACTAGTGAGATATGGAGGGAATAAGATGCAAGTCATATGAGCAACAGGATGAAGAACTTTAACTCTTGAGCTTTGGGTAAGCCAGCTGGTCTGCTACTAAGACTAAGAAATGCACTATATATATATAGTTATTTTACCATCTTTATTTGTTTTCTTTTTTTTCATTTCCTACCTTGATTCCTTCTCTGGGTATCTCAAACCAATATTTATATAACCTGTAAAATAGGTAAGGATCTGTACTTTGTGCTCATATTTCATTTTTATATATTTGGAATGTTCAGTTGATAAGGCAGATCTCACATAAAAATGCATGCAAGAAGCACTGTAAGTACATTTATATTGTCATTTCTGGGTTCCAATGACCAGGACAAACTATATTTCAGAGAGTTTGAACCAGTCTCAGAGTCTCTAACATAATGATAAGGTTAAAGTATCCAGGTGGAATAGTTGCTTGACTTCCTAACAGAGGAAATCACAATAGCCAAGACTACTTATTTATTTCAGACATTCACAAGGCGATTGAGTTGAAAAGCCCCAGCTTGTAACGTATTTTTATTTGTAATGTCTAATAATAGCAATTATATGACCACATGTTATTTATTAAAATAAAATACATTTCCAAAAAACTAATCAATATCTCAATACACACATGGTCTTACTTCTCAGCCTCCTACCTCCACGAACCAGTTTAAATTCTTATTGTGTGGAAGAAGGAAGGGAAGTTCAGCACACAAGAACAAGGAAATTCATGTCTAGCAAACAATATAACACAGAGAAAGATATCACTCGTTGTCTTATAATCCACTTCTGTCAAAAAATTATTTTTAAATGCTTTGCTAAAGAACTGGAAAGGAAGGAAATTGTGAGCCAGATGACCGATCCTTTGGTTTGTGTGACCCCAGCACTCAAATCTCAGCCCCAGAAATTTGGTACATCTTGTAATGACATACTCAATGTGTTAGTAACTGCGAAGAAAACACATTGAAGAAATTGGTCCCCACACCACCCACATCTCAGTACATCTGCTTTGAGTGGTGACCAGCACATTCTTAATAGTGCAAGAGAGGCCAGGTGATTTGTTAGTAGATGAAAAAAATGAAATCATGTCTCCGGGCTTAAGTCACTTCCCTTGCATCTCATTGGTCCTTTCAGCCTGTGCAAAGAGTATGCTCCTCTGCCTGTTGCTTCTTTTGTTGGCTTTTGTTCATTACTAAAGATCCCCAGATGTACTGGCATTGGAGTCTTTTTAACACCTCTGTGTCTGGCCCCACATTCCAGCAGACTTTGCAGTGAATATGGGGCTTTAAAATGTGAGATGGGGGAGGGAGAGTGGGAAAGAGAAGTGGAGTACAGCTAAGACAGCAAGGATTCTTCCCCAGGGACTGAGGTAGATATGTCCTGGCTCACACAACTCAAATGCTGTTTTGGTTAACAGGAAGTCTAGGCAAACAAATGGAACAAAATTTATTAGCAAATGGTTAATAGAGTTTTTATACAGCTTTGCTAGGGCCAACCTGTAATGTGTATACACTTGTCGTTTCTGGGTTCCAATGATCAGGAAAAACTGTTTCAGAGAGTTTAAACCAGTCTCAGAATCTCTAACATAATGATAAGGTTAAAGCATCCAGGTGGAATAGTTGAATTTTTTGAATAGTAATAGTAAAGTGTTCCTAGAACTGTTTGGAATGCTATCTGAAATCTGTCATATTTGTTTTTACCAAAGAAGGCAGCTATGTTGCAATAAAGATGACCAAAAACATTTTTGTTCTTAGCATGGCATATGATCTCTACAAATCTCCCCAGCACTGGAATTATACACTCCAACTATCGGGGGCTGCTTGCACAGAAGAGAGTCAGCCACACTCTCATGACTGTGCATTTACAAACATTTTTCCTCTGCCAAAAACACCTTTTCTCCATTCACTTCATCATAAGAATAATTCCAACTCATCATTTAGAGATTATATCAAGTAACTGCACTTTGGGGAAACCTTTTAGGCTGGCTCCACACTCCCATTTATTTGGAGGTTCTATTTAACCTACACCCTACTAATACCTCATGTTTATCTGTACCATGATACAGATCACACTGTTGAGTTCTTCATCTGCCTTTCCACTCTCTTTAATTATGGAAATCATCTTTCCTCCCTTTATCCCCAGTTGTCACATAATGCCTGGAATAATTTAGCATTCCACATTTTGTCCAGCAATGATTAATGAATAAGATTTTTTTTGCAACAGTGGTTGGAAATTTGTACCATTGAATTGACAAAAATACACACGTAAGTACCCACCAGGAGATGGTAAAAAGAAAGAGCTTGAAAGTGAAGAGGTAATTTTGTAGATATTTTGAAATAGATTTTTAAAAATTAGCTAAGACTTACATAAATTATTTATAATCTACCACAATATAGCTAAAGGCATCATATGTGTATAAAAAGAAAGGGGATTGGCTGATGAGTAATTTTCCAGCCAGAAACTTGGCTACAGTTATTTCATGTTGGGCTCAAATTCACATTTTCAAGTGCTATCATCAGTTCTTTTACATCACATTCCTGTAGCTGAGGATGTTTTTCACGTATAAATTATCTAAAGTGAAAAGTAGACTCTGATTTCTAAGTGATATTGGTGGTCTCTGCCACAGCAGTAATGCTGTCCTAGTATCCATTCACAGCAGTGACTCTACTTCACCTCTTTCCTAATTGTTCCCAGGAGATTGTTTAAGCTATTTGGTCAGTGGGAGCTATCACATTGGGTACCTGTGAGGATCAGAACAAGCTAGTAACACTCCATCCAAAATATTCCTTTCTAACTTTCCTTTGCCTTTGTCTCTTAATATTTTCTCGTTGGTGGATCATATCTGATAGTGATTCTAGTTGACTTCCTGGTTGACCAACCATGACGTATTTTTTTCAAAGAAGCAAGAAGGTGAGAAACTCATGATGGCTTTCTTTAACATCTTGGAGACACATGGACAGAACAGTAAAGGGATTCAAATTCTTGATACACCTAGTCACAGCAATATAACAAGCAGAAAATAACAACTAATGTGTTTTTGCCATGTGCTTGCCCCATGGACTGCTACCACCAACATATTTATTTGATGTTTAACTTGTTTATGATCCTAAACAAATTGAGTTTAAGCAAGGTTCTCATCAGCCAAGTTAAATCTCATTGGCATGTCAATTTTCACCAAAAAAATGTGGATAGTGCTTCAAGGTTTAGAACCAAATTCCTTTTAAATCATTGTGTCTATGATTCTTGTACACAGCTATCCAACTCTCCTCAGTATGCCCACAAAGTGCAATTTTTAGAGACACCCATGCATTTTTCTGGCCCTGCTCCCAAGTTTAAGAACTTAGAGAAATTTGCAAAGGACTTTATGCAGCCCAACCTAGGTTTGTATTTGGTATTTGTGGAAAGATGATATGAACCTATTGTCTGGGCAAAGAGGCAAGAAATAGGAACTCTATCTTCTAGGTCAAATTTCTTCAGTTACCGTTTGGTACATGTTCTGAGTACAGGCAGACATGTCATTTTGTATATGAGAAGGTTAAGTCTCTATAAGGCTCCTGTACAATTTAGCTTACAGTCTTGAGGCTAGAGCAATTGGATTTCCTAGTTCCGTAGGAAGAGAAAAGACATGGCCTACTTCGGCACAGCAGGTACCAGACAGGATGGATTATGGTCTGACTATAACATTTCCTGGGTTTAAAAGCGATCACCAGAACTTCATGCACACAAACAAGTCAAGTTGTTTCCACATTAATGTTAAATGGAGTGATTTTTATTACAAAACTCAGCACAACTCAGGCTCTTTTCTGAAGGCAGGTCAAAAGCATGAGGATCTGTTCATGTGCTGCTTTTCATCTCCCATGGTTGAGCACACACCTAACACACGCTGATCAAACTCTGCTTGGAATTGAAAGCAGGATGGTTGGAAAGGCTAAGAATGAGCTTTTGAAATAAGACTGCTCATTCCATAATAACAAGAATTGGAGCTGAACTTTTGTAAATGGTATATTGAAGACTGTTTACAACTTACAAATGATGATTACAAGAAACATTAGAATGACTTTCTTATATAGAAATATTAATAAATAACAATAAATTTGCCAGAAAGTCCAGTCCTCCTTCCAAAAAGAAATCACAGATCTTTAAAACGTAGTTTCATAGAATGAATTAGTTAAAAGAGTAATCAGCCAGTTAGGATTATATAATAGTAATATTAATATTGAACAGCAACTGTGCATAGAACTATTTGTCTTCAAAGTAGTGAACTTCTTAAGCATTAACAAATTAACTCTGTCACAACTGCCCACATATGTTTGGAGAGCTCTACGGAGAACTTTCTTTAACGCCCAGTGTTCTGTCCTGGTCTGCACAGGCTAGAGGCTAAAGTATGTCTGCAGGGGGATTTTTCCATTGTTTATCTAATATTTGGATTAAGAATGTTTGGATTAAGCATGTTTGGATGTACAGAGATGAGGTTATAATACACACTCAGGTGCCACCGTCTGGCTGGTTCATTTCTGAGTTGTCAACCAATACCCAATCACAGGCAAAAATGTGTTTTCAGTGATAGAGCGGTATGGTTTTCATTGAGGACAGACTGCCGGAAATAATACAAAAAATTGTCTGGGAATTTGGGTGCATAACCTGGGTGTGGTGAGAATGCGCTTTTCATATTTCTCATTAATGTTCAGTAACTCTCCACATAACCTCAGCTCAGCCATGGGTCCTTAAATCCACCATCTCACCCACCAAAAGGACTCCTCCTGCTAACAGATACCACAGTTACTAGAGGTTCTCTACAAACTGTACATATTTTCATGAGATCTGGAAAATAACAGGCTCCTGGAAACTACAGATATTTTGCAGATGCATGTTTTATAAAATGATTTCACAATTTTCCTCGGCACTTTATCAATGTGTCACTTTACAGACCAATAGAGACCAACCACTGGTATTTATCGTAAATTACAAATTTTAATTCTAATCACTTTCCCTTAATAATTTCCAAAATTGTAAGCATTCAAGAATTCTACTTACTGGATATTTAATGATATTAAGGAATTATTGTTAACTCTTATGATAATAGTATTGCAATTATGTTTTAAAAGTTCATGTCTCTTCA